>NC_089979.1:130762664-131437039 GCF_036417845.1 Apteryx mantelli
CTGCACATCCAAAAAATGACAGCTCCATACCCATGGCTCAAAGCACCAAAGGAGGGATAGCAGGAGAGAAAGGAAGAAAATAGCCCACCTTGACTGCCTGCCCTAGCTGTGGTCCATGTCAGAGCAGCCTCTCCTCTGTGCGAGCTGGCAGTGCAACAGCAGGACTATACACAAGAATTTGCTGGATCACATCTATGCCTACCAGTTACCCTCTAACTGAAGACTTTAATGTGGTTGCTGATCTCTTGCACTACTTGTTCTGGACAAAAAGAGCAGGTCAGGTTAGACAAAGCTGCTACTCAATGTTTATTTTGGCTGCTGTTTATTTATTTATTTATTTTTAGTGGTGTGATTGGGCTTCAGTGGGCACCACAGCATTTCAACTCATCCTGTACGTGCTTCTGTAGGTTGGATTATTTCCATTTCACCACCTGCTTCTGAGGACCTTAAAATTCTGACCGCTGAGGTGAATATTTTCAGCCGGCATCTTCACTACATGAAATGGTTATTATCACTCTGAGCACTCTTTTCATTAGCCAAACATTTCTCTACACTCTTTTAAGCCGAAACCACCACTTCTACTTAATGGAATAGCAATTAACTTGAAATACTTGGCTTTTTACTGCAATGCATCACTCTTTCAAAGTCTGATATGCTAATAAAAATTGTATGCTAACATAATGTATAAAATATCATCTCTGATTTCAAACTAAATCAAGATTTATTGGCTCCAACAGTGCAACACTGATCTAGCCAATGAATATTAATGTATTAACATAGGTAGCAGAGTCTTATGCCATCAGGAAACTAAATCAGAGTGGAACAGAACATACGACATTATACTGGAGAAAGCCTCGGTATTCTATTTCAATGGGATTTTAGTTTTACTTAAATCTGAATGTAGTTCTAGACTGAAAAGTAAACTCGAATTTTTTTTCTGTCTGGCAGCTCTCCACCTTCATAACAAATTTGCTTCAGCCCCCAGTAAAGAGATTAATTGGAAATGCCACAGAAAAAAATCCCAAGGTCTTTTATTTCTTCTAATGCATCATTACCAATTACAGGATGCTAGCAGGACAAACTATGCCCTTGGTTATATCTCTACAACCCACTTCTCTCCTGCTTATGCTCCTAATACTTATCCAGCTCCTCTGAAAAATGCAAATCTATACACTTATGTCTGTAGGGATAATGGTACAACATCACTGCAGTAAAAATACCCATTTACCTCAATGATGCTTAAACTCCAAAGCCTTGCACTGGTAGGGATAAACATAAATTAACTGTAATGTTTAAATGTTAAACTGCTATTGAGAAACCTCCACCCAAAATCTAGCCAGCAAACAGTATTGCTAGGCTCCATACAGTGCTACACCCATCCATTTCATTTGAAGAAGGAAGTTGACGCAATGCACGATGACATGAGAAAGTGATGATTGATTTAGCTCCTCATGAATAACTGAGTACTGCCTAAATCCATGAAAGAACACATAGGTATAGGAAGTAACCGAAGTATTGAGATGAAAGTTCCCTGTCAACAAAAAAAATCCAAGCATGAGGGAACAGACAAAATAATTCAGGGAAAAAAAAAGTCAGTATGAAACCAAATCTCAACTTGTTGCACAGTTCAGGTATCACTTCACAGTTTCAAGTGGTTCTGTTTTTTTTTTTTCCAAGTTGGAAAAGGCCATTCCTACTTTACCCTTTTTTTAAAAGTTATTGTTATATATTCAGTTCTAGCTCCATTCATTATGCATTCACAGATTTGGTATTTCATCCTGCAAACAACCTGTTATTGAAAATCTTTTGGAAATGCCTTTTGTGACCTTTGGGATGTTTTCTTAAAAGATGCATAATTCTGAAATACAATTGTGCAGTAGACCTTACACACTGATGTCACACTGGGTAAATTGAATTAAGGTCAAGGTCAACTGTTCTTTCGTTATATTCTGGCAGTGGAAACTAACCCAGGAATAAGTCATAGCAGCTTGAATAAGAAATACAGTTAATAAAATAGTAGATATTTGTGTTGTCACTAATGCATTATGAAACTAAGAGATATGTCAAAAGTTTGATTTGAAAAAGCTTTTATATTTATATTTATTGATTCTACTGACAAATCCTAGTTACTAACAAAATGTACTGGAACCACATACACTTGAATTAAATATATATAAGTGAAAGTTAAAAGTATCACCTGCAAAAAGTCATAAGAACATAAAAGTGGAGAGCAGGGGAAGACCAAATGTCTCTCTAATCCCAGCATGCGATTTCCAACAGTGGCCAGTAGCATTTGCTCAGGCAGAGAGTTTAAGAGCAGGGCAACTGACCTGAAGAAGGTTCCTCCCCACATTACAGCACAAAAGCTGCATCTTAACCTGCTTACTATAGGCTGCTTAGGACACAAACAATCCCACAGCATAAATCAGTATCCACACTGAATAATCAAATGAAAAGCACATGTGTGCATTACTTTTTCTTAACTAAAAAATATCATATGTAACCAGCTGCCATTATTTGGTCTCTGAAGTAAAATATAAACAAACTGCAGACAGGTTCACTTCCTATAGTTCCATATTACGCCACTGTAACTCCTCTGAAATGAAGAACAAGTTGGCCAACTATTATGGTGAACCAAGGCAATTCTGAACAACACAGCCATTTACACTAGCATCCTACTGTAATGTATATTTGTAATAGAGCACCTAGTGAGATAAATTAGTCTTACTGTAAATAGCTATCAGGGATACGGAAAGTAATAGTTTCTCATGACCTGCTGCATGTGTACAAAAGCAGGTGACTGAAGTGATGTAAATATTAGGATTGTATCTTCATCTGGCACTCCTCTGCCCTGGAGGGAGGGAGAGAGAAACACCTTCTGTGCACTTCACACTTCTGCATCCTTTAATGAACACCTAACCTGCAGATACATATCCTCTGCAATCAGCACTTTCCTTGGTTAAAAAGGCCACAGAGAAGAAGTATAAAAGCATTGCTCGGTCACTACGGATTAACATCAGGAAGGTCAAAGCCCAGCTACAGCTAAATTAGCCAGATATGTGAAGGGTAACAAGAATGGATTCTATTGGTATGCTAGTGGCAGAAGGAAACTCAGGGAAAATGTGGGTCCACTGATGAACAGGGCAGGCAATATACAGACAGGCAATATAGAAAAGGCTGCTTCTACACCTTTGCATATACTGCTACAGTTTGGGAAGGAGATGGGCAGTTGACAGTGGGGATGCAACAGGTTAGGGATTTGTTAGAAAAGCTGACTACACTTATTCAAAGACCTGGGGCTGGATGGGATACATCCAAGGATGCTGAAAGAGTCGGCTGATGTGACTGTGCAGCCATGATCTATGAAAAACTGCAAGTGATCAGGGTCGGTCCCCAATAACCAAAAGAACACTGATATTGCACCAAGTTTAAGAAAGGCAAGAAGGAGGATGAAGAGAAGAATCGGCCAGTCAGTGTCACCTTGATCCCTGAGAAGATCATGGAACATGTTCCTTGGAATCCACTCCCTGACACACAGGGGACAAGAAGGCCATAGGGAACAGGCGACACAGATTCATCAGAGGCAGATCACACCTGATTGAGCTGATTGCTTTCTACGGTAACATGACCCACTATGTGGATGAGGAGAGAGAGATGGATGTAATATACCTTGACTTATTAAGACTTTTGAGGCTGTGTCCCACCACATACTCATTTGAAAGCTGAAGAAGTATAGGCTAGAAAAGCAGGTGGGCTGAAAATTGGCTGGACTGCCAGTCCTGAAAGTAATAATCAATGGCTCGACAACTGAGCAGGGTACCCCAACATCAGTAGTGGGCTGATATTGTTCAATATCTTTATCAACTGCCTGAGTGATATGACAGACCCCTCAGCAAATTTGTGGACAATCCTAAATGACCTTTCAGCATCTTAATCTCTCCTGGAAATTCAGTTCAGAGGGGCCTTGGTAAACTTGAGGATTGAGCCAACAGAAGCCTAATCAAGTTCAACGCGAAATTCTGCACCTGGGACAAAATAACTCTGTGCATCACTACACACTGGGAACTGACAGACCTTGCTTAAAGGACTGTATGAGCCAAGAATACGCTTTCCTCACAAATAATACAAATGCCATATAGAGGTGAAATGACCTACAATTAGAGGTTAAGGTTGCTGGGCTTGGTTAGTCTGGCAAAAAGGAGACCAAGAGGCAATCTAGTAATAGTCTACATTTGCTTAAAAAGCAGTTGGAAAGAGGACAGAGCCAAATTCTTCTTGGTAGTAGCAGACAATATAACAAGTGGCAACCACCACAAACTGCAGCTTGGGTGATTCAGACTGGACAAACGTGATGAAACAAAATTCAGTAGCAGTGCAGCATGGGAACAAGCTGCCCAGAGAAACAGTGTAATTTCTGCTCTTGAAGGTTTCAAGACTGAGCTGGACAAAGGCATGGCTGACCAGATATAGGGCTGGCAATGGTTGATTCAAGAGCTCCAAAGGTCCCTTCCAACCAACATTCCTATGAAAAGATTATTGCCCAGCTTTCCGACCCAGCTCTCCTGCCAGATGTCCCAGCTCCCTCAAGCACAGTAAGTAGACAGGGACGAACACGATGGTGTGGCACTGACAGAGAGAATCCAGTGACAGAATGCCTGTCACAAGCCACAAAGGGTAAGTCATGGCTACAGAGGGATGCAGTACCTAGTATATTCTTTCCGAAGAAGATAAAATCAATGACATCTTCTGATCCTGTCTGAATCTGCCAGAGAAATGGTAGGGCAGGCTGGCATGTAATTCATACTTATTTAAAACAGATTACATTAATCTGATCCAATCTCTATGACACTTAAGACATACTTATGTATTGGAACATCTGGATACAAACCCACTACTTACAGGAAAGCTGCTTGAGACAAAATTGATTTATTCTCTTTGTCAGGACTGGGATTGTCCAAAGACTATGCCTGGACACAGAGAACATAATGAGAGGGATTCATCTCATCTCAGCCATCTAAAAGTTGTGCATCTAGCCTCAGCTAGTCATTTAGGCCACTTCTATAGTCAGTCTAGAGAAATACTTGCAGAGGTGTTTGATTCCTGTTTAAGATGGATGGAATAAGCTCCTCCTCTGTTCCCTTCCTCTCCCATCAAGGCACTTGCATCTCTCTACTCCTACCACAGGGAAGAAGCCATTTCAGAACAGCATGAAAAGTGGTCCTTCATAGGGGAGGGTTAGAGAGGAATTTCATTTCTACCTCTACAGCACAGAATGTGATATGTGGCTATGTGCTGGAAGAGAAGATACAAGAGAAATAACAAAGAAAAATATTGCTTAACTAGATCACTAAAATTTTCAGATTTTTTTTTGAAGGGCAACTAATCTGAAATCTAGAATTCTTCATCCAAAGTTGTGAAGAGGTCCTGAACCAGTGCTTGTACAAAAGAGATGGATAACACACTTTCAAAATTGAGATACTATTGCCCAAGTTGTTTTCTCCCAAATGAATTAAGGAATGTTGATAGAGAACTCATAGGATCAATAATACATGGATGAATTACACATACATGAAACTCATTTCAGAGGAGTGCAAAATTTGTCCCTCAAGAGTTTTTATTTATATGAAATATGCAAAGGAAAATTAATTTCAATCCACAAACTAAATGTTTGCTACATATTTTGCTGCTGCTACATAGGCGAAGTTCCTATTGACATTAACAGCGTTGCAATGGCTCAACAATGAGGAAATACTGTACAACCTTTCTCTGCCAAAGAAATTTAATCTTAAAATGTTGAGTACTAAATGTAAAGAAAACCCCAAACAAGTCCCCACAACTCTCTCCCACTATCTGTCTTTTATAAATTGGAAGTGGGCTGTTGTGTAGCTCTGCTCAGAGAGTATCTTTAGAACGGTACTTATTTCAGCTGTAAATACTTTCAAACATTTTTGAAAAAAAGGTATGAAATGGCAACAGAATTGTAAATAATGAAAATTATTTCTTTTGACACAGAGACAGGAAATCACTGTTTTAGATTCTAAATCCTGAGTTTAGTAAGTTTCCCTTATGAAGAACAGTTGAGGGACAGTGACTCAGCTCATTCAAAGGCATCTGAATATATTACACAAATGTTCAGTGAAAACTGAAGACCTACTTAACTACAAAACCCAGCAAATTGACATTCAAACTCCAGCCTTACGTGATTAACTCAGACATACGATAACAATATACTCTTCCTTAAATTTATGGGCTGCAATAGCACAGCTGAGAAGCTGCAGTCTGACGTTTCATTTCTTAATGTAATTTATTTGTTTTCTGCCTATTCCACAAAAAACTTTCCAAAAATGAAGGTAGACCTCTCCATCAAAAGACACAGACATTCCTGTGCTACTATACAGAGACATTTTCTACATGTTCAGTGACACCTATTTGAACCGTGTTAACATCACTTCAAAATTCAGTGCCTACCAACTTGGAACCTCTCTGCTGAGTACCAACACCAGTTATGTACAACCTACTTTAGCTGGCAAGTAGGCTCCTTTTACCAAATGTATTATATACAGAGAGTTTAAGCAGCTGAACAGTTATTAAATCATGTAAGCATTAGAGCTGCTAACACCACTGTATGTTCCCGATAATCTTAAAATTTCATAAATCACATTAAATAGTTTGCAATCCTCATTCCTGTTTTAATGCCTACTTGCATACTTTAAAGAATAAGGATTTTGTTTTCCTGCTGTAGGTCTTTTTGGGAAGACCTGATCAGCTGAGATTAATTGTTAGAGATGCCACCACATGAAGCTCAGTACTGACAACAAACATATTTAGCTTCAGGAGCACACACTTGCTAAGTCATGGCTTGCTAAGTTTTTTCTTGCTCCATAAAAGACTTCTAATCCTTCCTAATGACTTCTATGAATGAAGCAAGAAGGATTCACATTCAACTTTGGATGAAAAAAACCCCATTTCTTTGATTTGACTTGCTCATCCTCATTAATGACTCAGTCAGTAGGATCTACCACTTACTTTTGCTGGTTTTTATCCTGGTTTTGTATTATTGCAATCATGAGCAAGAGAACAGTAACACAGAGAAAGCTAGGTATCAGAGATTATGGAAGACACGGAGGCTCTCAAAGCAATGTTTGTCTCATCTAACTTTTGTCTTATCTAACTTTCTTAGGACTTGGATGAAGGATTTCCCTGTTAAGAGTATTTTTCGTCTGAGTTTCCATTTCAGGTCTTTCTATACCCACACACACAAGCTCTAGCTATCTTCCTAATATTTCCAGTTGGAGAAAGAATGAAGATCCACCTTCTTTAGCGACACAAGCTTAGACAGGGAAAGTCAAAAAGGGTGACACTGAATGACCATTAGCAATGTTTTTGATACTAGAACATGTTTTTCCTCAAACGAGCTGAATTTTGACAATACTAATGTTTTATTTTGTCTTCCTATGTGATATCCATTTAGTGAAGAAATGGTTTTTGTCCAATGCTTTTGAAAATCTCAACTCCCTCACAAAGATGGCTTGAAAGAATAGTGGCTGCCCATCATATCCCATAACAGCACTACCAAACACAGCCCTTTCAGCAGACAGGATACTTGGGGCTGGACTTGTGGCAGAGCTTTCATTTCATTTTCCAAGAGGGTCTCTTTACAGAAATAATATATACCAGGCTGCAGTTTATTCCACTATGCCAGGGACTAAAACAAAAGGAAATGCATAACCCCCTTTAAAATCCATTCAGATCTCAAAGACCCATTAATGACAGGAAAGGAAACAGAAGATTATTCTCATGCCTGACCCAAACTTAGTTGTAAATGGTAGGATGGCAAAAATAAGAACAATGACATTTGCTGCTTCACTTGGCACTTAACAGAGTGCAATATCTGGAGTAAAAATAAATTGAGAAAATCAAATAATAGAGCATTGCACCTGATTTTGAATCAAATCCCATCTGTTACTGTTACTTTTTTTGCCTTCAGACTCATCTTGTGTTTCTTGCTACGTCTCTTCTATTAAATAGGAGAGTCTTTTAGTCTTCTTTGTATAGATCAATGTGCAAGAGGTAGAGGTCAAGATGCAGAACAGATTTCATTAACAGATTGACAAGGTAGAGGGTCCAGAACACAAAAAAATCAAGAATTGTTCCTGAAACCGATCATTTTCAGATTTGAGTAGAGTTAAAATTGAGGGTACTTTGTACTTCCCAGAACTGAAGCTGCATATGAAATAAAAAACTGTTTTTAATTACAGCACTCAGATCTTTCTGAGGGGGATCCTAATCACAAGGTACTTTGTATGCCAAGCTATTTCTTCCTTCCAACAGGCATCAGCTGTACTGCCTCAATTGACCTTTCCCAGCAGTTCCTTTTAAAAGAAAGGAAAAGGCCATATAGCTAAGCAAGAAGAAACTAAGAAACTAAGAAACCAACAAAAACTTAAGCTATATTTCAAAAATCGCTCTGACCTCTGTACCAAAGAAGCTTCCTCATTCCTAAAAATAGCACAGTAACTTTTATCAATTTACACCCCAAAATCCTATCATCTTTACTGAAATCTTCCTTTGGAAGAAAGTGAACTCAAAAGAAATAGTGACATTTTCAAAAGATGATTACTAACAATTATTAGTGATAAGTACTATCATTGCCTAATGCTAACACAGCTTTTGAAATGTTTTTTGTCTCAACTCCCTCCTGCTTCCCCTTCTTAAATTCTGAGATGCTTTCAAAGCAATAAACTTTCAGGAAAATGGCATATGCTTGGCTCTGTATCCAAAAGGAGCTCAGCACTGAATTATGCCATTCATTCAACTTAAGCTAGTAATTATTGTGAGTTTGCTATAAAACAGTATTTTACCCACCCTCTCTTGGCTCTTCAGTATCATTCGCCTGTCAGTGTTTCCAGCACCATGTGTATACTAATATATATTGCTGTTCTACAAACAAAAGTGTTCTGAGAAGATGTTCAAAGGATCAGCAGAAATTACTGTTACATTGAAATAAGCTTGTGACTAATTCTCAGCAGGAGCTTAAGTACTGAAGTATTTAAGAACTGAAATACTTAAGCATGTAAAATAGGCATTTTAAATGTACTTAAAGGCCTTATTAGTCTATTGATGGCTATATTAGTGTCTTCAACCAAAGCGATCTGAGCACTCTATTACGAATTTCACAGGACAAAAGGCCTGAGATTGATGGTACAGATTGATCTAGTAGGTATCACATCATTATTTTTACTGATGTTTGACTAAAATTTACTGTTCTGAGAAGCATTCAGTCTTGTCTGGAAGAAATCAAGGGATAGAGACTGTACCAGTTCCATTGCTAATTCATTCTAATGGTCAACTCTTCTCACTTAAAAATGAGTACCTTATTTCTACTTTGACTTTATCTAGTTTCCATTTCTGACTATTAAAGGCCTATTAAATAAGCCTTTAGCACTCTCTTTCCTCTCTGTGGAGGAATTTATGCACTGTAATCAAGCTCTCTCTCCAACTCCTTTCTGACAAAATAAGCCAAATGAGTGCTTTATGTATCTTTGTAGAAGACACATTATTCAGGCATCTTATCACTCTGGTGTCTGTTTTGTTTGTTGTTACATTTTACAACTTCCTTTTCAAAGGAACAGTACTCCAGTATCAGTTTCACCAATGACACACACACCTTAAAATCATCAGTCTGCTCTTGATCATTACTGTCCTGTTTATATGATCACAGAATTTATGAGCTCATTTTGTAAAAGCCTCTCTCAAGTTGCTTTTCACTATGACCCTTCAAAAAATATCAGTCACTGCTTTCCGAGATATTGTACCCCATTCTGACACAAGCAGAGAACCCCTTTAAAGAAGAAACTACTTTAATTTTTTTGAATCAACCCAGCTTACACAAACATATTGTTCCATACAACTGCGTCTTCCTCATTATTTACATCCACTAAAGACATCAGCAGCAATTTTGTATTTCAAGATTATTGATCAAAGCTTCACTGCAGTACAACCCAAACAGCAATAACCCCAGTTTAATCTTAATTCCTCAAAAACAAGTACTTGGTGGTAAATGTCATGTTACTTTTCAAACCTATTAAGATGACCACTCTATAATCTGTTCTATATTGAAATCACAGTGAAAAATTGTACAGAATTCAAAATCAGTAAAGAAGCAAAACCAGAGCTGATGTTCCATTTCATTTCAGCTCTTTTCATTGCTCTGGCTACTTGAAAAGTCACAAAAAAGGCAGAGCTAATCAATACTCTCAGTCACCAAGTGACTCAACCACCATGGAGCATAAAGCAAAACCAGGGAGAAACAGAAGTGCAACTGCAGTGCACCGAAACAACAACAGATACTCCTGCTAATTTTTGGGCATCCCTTTCATTATGCATTTATTGTGAAACAATACTGCTGCTAAAAACACATTGTGCTGGAAGATTGTCCAGTTTCATCTTAGTACTCTGGGTCACCTTGCAAATTAGCATTTTGCAAATTCTTATGGTCACAAAACCACAACAGAGCACCACTCTCATTATTAAACACGAACATACTGAAAGAACTTTCCTATTCCTTTATGCAGCAAAAAAAGAGTTACGAATTACAAAAGAAGTGATAAAACTTAAATGTCCAGCTACAAATAATATAATTGATAGAATGGATAGTTTGTTGGTTCCTTTTTAAGTTATTCAGAGTTACCTGAAAGTTAGTCAAAGGTCTCTCTGCATCTTAAGGACTTAGAGATTTTAAATAGCTACTGCAATCCTACAGTTTAATAGATATAAAAATGGTTTCAAGTTGCAGAATTTTCATCTGAATCCAGACTTTGACCATCTCAATATTTCTTCCTATTAAATGGTGTCTCAAGATTATCCTTACTTTTTATCAGCTGCATTCTCAAGAGCAAAGGTTAAAACGCATGATATGTGAAAGAGGGAAAGGCCACAGTAGGGATTTAACAGTTTGGTTTGTTAAATTTTGCAGCAATGCATGCAGCCTCCTGCCCAGCTGGCAGTTGAGGGACCATGAGACGTGGGCGCAAGTGTTATGGAGGGAGAGCACAGGAGACTGCTTTGAGGCAAGGGAGCACAATGAACATGGGAACTGCAGCTGCAGATATGGTGGTGAAGCACATGTTAAGGAGGTGAAGTCATGCAGTGTGGGATGTATGCTACAAATCCATCGGAAACTAGGTTTCATTGCAGTTCTGCTCATGGAACAACTTGTTCTTGATCATGGTGACTGCCAAATCAAGGAAGTATTATACTCTGGTGCCAGGCCTTCCTGGCATAACTGTACATCTAGCCAAAGACTTCATTCATTGTCCTTTTATTCTTGCAAATGTGAACCATCTCCGATTTGTACATTCACGCCTAAGCCTGCAATTAACCTGCCAGCCATGTTACTCATTGTTAGAAATTGCCAGGTTCCTTATTTATTTATTTATGCTAGGGCAATGAAGATATGGTAAATACCTGTAAATTTAAATGGCATTCTAAATACTCTCTACCATTCTCCTGACTATGAAGAGTGAGTGTCTCTTATCAGAGGCTAAGTGAACACCCTATTGACAGAACAGCCTATCTGAATCAGATACTAAGGACATTCAAGAACTAATCAAAACTTGGAACCATATAAAAAGAAAAGTAACATGCAAATCTTTCAGCAAAAATGTTGTGTTATAAAGAACGAGTGTTTACTTTGTAAAACACATGTAAATACTTCTGTTCAAATATTGAATATTAAAAATGAGGCCTTTTTTTCCCTCCAAGTTCTGTCTTCGTATCGTCATCAGCACAATGACAACTCTCCACACTTCTGAAATACTGATGACCTGGCATTGCAAATTAGAAGGTAGATGGCACTTTGGTCATGTTTTCGAAAGAGTAGATTCTGTGTACTAATTTTTTCAATTTTAGAAGACTCCCACCAGCTGCTCTCAGAATATCAAGCTTTTCTAACAATCTTTTTCTCAAGCTGCCCACCTAAAATTGGGATATTTAAGTTATTATTGAAGTCACTGCTCAAATTTTCTTCTCCTTTTTGTCAGGTGAAAATCGCCATTTACATACAGTTCTTTGCATTGATGTTGTTTGTCGCATGCTCATGTCCCTAAAACTTCAATTGCCTAGTTATTCTGAATACACATGCAACAGAATCATTGCAGACTCACTAAATGCCTCATCTTGGATGCTCCACACTATAAAATTATAGTCAATTAGACTCTTCAAAGTGTATTTGTCTTTGATTCTTTTTCAACTTCATATTTTAGTTACTTTGAATTAGTGGAGATGCTCTCCACCATTCAAGTCTCTAGACGAGAGGAGAGTTGAAAGTTACAGATAAGGTAATAACATTCTCTTACACCATCAATGAACATTTTGTCTACAATCCTAACAACATTCTCATAAATGTGATTACCACATACAGTTAAAAGAACCTGAATGGCTGTGTTATATACAGACTAACATTATGATGTTACAGACTGAAAACAAAGAGCAGCTTCAAACAACCACATTGCAAGAGGAAAAAAGGCAGAGGGAGGCTCCTCTTAGACCTCAGAAGCTTTGAAGATAGTAGCATTACAGGCAGGTCTAGACTAGCATCAAGCCCATAAAGTAAACAAAACCTGTGTAGGTAAAATTTGGGACTATCAGCCTTTACAGTGCTTCTTAAAACATTTTATTGTTGATACACTCCCCTGTTTTTGGAATCAAGCTTCCTACTAAAAAATCCTCATGAGTAGCATAAGGCAAAAACATAGGAAACATTACATAAAGAAACGCAACTAGTAGTGCTGCGTTGGTTATTTCACAACACTTTACACTTCTGATATCTCACAGTCATATAATCATGTCTTGCTTCCTTGTAATAGACATTAGAGAATAAATTATAGACTTAAATGTAAATAATAGTTGCACAGGAACATGGAACTAAAAGTCAATCATCTATTATAAAAAAAAGTTCCCCCTTGTTGCATAAAGAGTAGGGCTGAAAATAAAAACTTCACTGCTGGTACTTCAGTAACACCATCTGAAGAGGTAAATCAGAATTTGCATGGCTCAGTTTTGCTAAGTTATTATAATATAGATTATCTGGATTTTAAATTTTAAATGAGAGTGAGACATTCATTTCCTTTTCTAATGTCAAGAAAATACTTAATAGCAACTGGAAATTTGTCATGATCTTGGCACTCTGTGCAAGAAACACCTGATAGTTATACTGTTATGGCTTCACAAACCCCAAAATAGTAAGCAAGACCATCAGTCAATCATCCCTGAACACAGGATTAGGTTGGACCCAATTGTTTTCAGCTGGGTTATTGAATCTGGAATGCTCAAACTGGCAGTGGTGCTGAGGCATCTGCCCAGAGGTGGATAACTACTGATTCCTTACCGCACAATTTTTAAACACAGCAGTATACAGTAAAGTATCTTTCTAGCAACATGTGCAGGAGAGAATACACATGATACATAAGATAATTCTGAACTCTTATTAAAAAGAGTTCTAGACTGCCACTTTAAGCCTGTATTAACAGCCCCCCCCTGCTGAAAATTTTGTTAATATTGAAGTTGATTATACCAGCCTCATTCCTTAAGGCATTTGTCTGAACTTATGGAAAAATACATGTAACATTAAAAAAAATCACTTTTCACAACATGCAAATTTATACTACTGTATAAAACATTCAGGTCTTAATTCATTAAAAAAAAAAAAAGTCTTTAATACACCCACTTCTAACAGGTCCTGAAATACAGCTAACCTTCTGAAAGGATCTTTCTATTTTAAAATGTAAAACTCCTTGTCTCTTAAACTTTCTATGCTCTCTGCCTTTGGCCCTTTGCCAGCGTCAACCACCACCCTATCTATCACTTAAATTCAGAAGCTAAAGGTGATTTCTATTTCTTCCCTTTCCCCTGTCCAAGCACTGTTTATACACTGCTGCTTCTTTCATAATTTCTACAGGATCATCTTCTTTTCAAGATAAGATACAAATTGTTGTTCACATCCCATCAGCTCCCATCTCTGTTACGGATCCATTCAACAACCATGCAGTTTTACCTGGACCATATACAGTACAGCTGCTACAGCATAAAAATTTCTGGGGTGCCCTAGGGTTTTCCAGTGCTCTAACAACATCTGGCCGGGCCATTACAATAACTTATGTTGGCATTTCATCCTCTAACAGCATTTACAAATTGCTATTGGATGCTGCCAAAGGCAAATACTCCCCGAAATTGCGTTATTTTTGTTATACACCAACATATCCACAAACATCTAGCCAAATTAATATTTTTCCCACAAC
This sequence comes from Apteryx mantelli, assembly GCF_036417845.1. NCBI lineage: Eukaryota > Metazoa > Chordata > Aves > Apterygiformes > Apterygidae > Apteryx > Apteryx mantelli. The sequence continues at coordinate 130,776,962 of NC_089979.1, forward strand.
TAAATCTTCCAGAAATAATGGTAAGGCCAAAAACCCAACCACAAATCATGCAGAGTAGACAGCTTGCCTGCACCAGGAGATCTTCTCCAAGCTCATTCTAATCCTGAGCTCATCAATGATGACTGCATCTTTCCATGAACTTAGCATTTTCTGTCAGTGAAGATCCTGTTCGACACTCTACATATTTTGTTTGCAATGAGATCTGCGCAGAAAGGTTCTGATGTGCATTCCCTGCATTTCCCAAACGCCATCTACAATCCACAGCAGCTCATGGAGTACACAGAATACAGGGGCCATTTCTAAAGAGCATCATAACATGCAAAAATCATTTTTTCCATGGGGAAATTACACAGAGAGCTTGGGCCTGTGAGCAAAAATCTCAATGTGTTCTTTGGTTTCAGTCTTCATCTTGAAAAACCTGCAGCTCTGGGTAAATAATCTCTTTCCTCAGCAAAAGGCTTATGACTACCTGAAGCCATATTGTACAGTGCACACCCAGGTGATTTTGCTGAGCAGAGAGCAAATGGAAGAAAGAAATCTCTTAGATTTAAGCTAACATGGCCTTTTAATGATCACAAGTCTGATGTTTACTTCTGCCAACAAAGTATTCTGTATTACACAGGACATAGGCCAAGTATGAATAAGGCTTTTTGAAGTGGTAAATGCCTGTTTGTGCAGCACTTATCTCATGAGGTTCCCAATCTCTGCTTGAATGTTCTGGGCAGTATGGCAATAAAAATGAGAAATGACAATAAAAGACATGACTAAGTCAAAATATTTGCCAGGCCAGGAAAGAGAAGTGCATGTTAAAATGTTTTTAAGCAAAGCTAAAATACTGTAACTTCGTCACTCTGCTTTTCTGTGAAACATTTATTACTTGTTTAACAAAACAGGATGTAAACAAAGTTTGCAGTATAAGGGGACTGAAAGCATGTGGGGCTGAACATGATCATTTCCTGCCAGTCTTCACCAGCTACTTGTGTGATCCTGTGCTAAGCAAGAATCACAAGGAGGAAATGCTAACAAGTGTTCTACCACTTAGAATTGAAAGCAGATCTTTAATAATAAAGAACAAAACCAACATATTCATCCTGGATACCAATATTTTATAAGTTGCCCTCAACATTATTAATTTGTCTACTACCTGAGATTTCTAGCTCTATATGCCTTCTATATGTGTTGAAGTCTTTCTAAGAATTATGGACTTAGAACATTTTATTCCTCTGGAGGTCAAAAAGATTGTGACCTGATAATTAGATTTCAATAAACTGGACACGTTTCCGAAGAGTCCTTTCATTATGGAGCATTTCCTTTTTGAAGTTTAATCTATAAATTTTCATTGTACAATTATTACTATATATACTGTTACTACTATTATGCATTCTCCTACCAAACAAGTAGGAGGCATCTAAATGGGAGATACAGCCTAACCCATGTTTCAAATTTGTTTTAAAAGCTTTATATTTTTTTAATCAAGCAAACAAGATGCAGAAGAGCAATCATACCAGGAAGTGTCAAGGTATATTATGCAACTTTCCTCTCTAGGATAAGATGTTATTTTCTTCCTTTTTTGCCAGTTTCACCTGGGATACAAGAAACTTTATAGCATAAACCAAAACACCATTTTGTCATCAATAGTCTTGCAAAACAAAGATGACTAATCTACCAAAGACACAGTTCCCTCACCATTTTTCTCACGTCAGACAAGTGCTACCTTCAAAATTTGTCACTGAATTGTACCACTGCTTGTGTGGGCCAACAAACTGAAGAAAAACTACAGTGGTATGTCAGCATCCAAACACATATTCTGACTCATAGCTGGTACCACTGTAATATTACTACTTCAGGCAAAATCCTTACGTGTATGTGCTTAATCTGCATAAAGTGACTTCAGGTTTTTGTAAATTTTATATATATACAATCTAATGCTGCAACACCTGCTCATGTGAACAATCCCATTAGTGGAACTGCATATTACAAACAACATTTCCCAGAAGAACTTCTCTCATCTTAATGGACTTCCAGATAATGGACTATGAGCTCTATCCCACATTACAGAGTACTCACCTTTATTCATTAACTTTCATTACTTACGAGAGCATGGCTATTTTGTGACCGCCTCTTGCAGTGTATTCCCTAAAAAAATTTCAGTTAAAGCACTTGGAGATTTTAGAGGAAAACTAAAATGCGGGGGAAAAAAAAACAATCAAACAAAAAAAGCCAGTATGGGATTGGAATGCTTTGAAAATGCATACAAGGTTTCTACCATTAAAATGGTAGTCTATCTTAATTTCAGTTATTCCTCTTACCTGCTATTCAAATGTTCAAAACTTTTCTTCCTGCCCTGCTATATTTTTTGCCTCTCTATATTCTCTCATTTGGCTTTTTCTTCTACTAGCAGTTATATCCATTCACAAGTACTTTTTTCATTTTCCTAATCTTCTAATTCTGTGTGTTCATCTGTTACTCTTCCACACCCCTGGTTCTGTACCAGCTTCTCCCCTCAACTTTTCCTTAAGGCTGGTGAGTATATTGCCTCAATGCTGCTGCAGGAAAGAAGCTACCTCAGGAGGGAAGAAGGAGAAACTGAGGAGCAAAATAACACAAGTTCCAGCACCCTGAGAACTGCTGTGCTTGTTAAGATCCCAATATTGCGAAGCGAAGTGCAAAAGTCCCTCATTTACATAAACAGCAGGAAGGATGATTAACATGTATGAACACTAACATGCACAGGATCTATCCATGGACTGAAATAACCTACAATACTGCTTTAACAACTGAAATTATAGTCAGAAGAATGAAAATGATTTTGGACAGGAAGACAGACTTCATAAAATGTAGTAAGCTCCACTTGGAAAGTGGGCCATATAGAGTCCTTTAACTTTTCTGCATCATCAGTATTTCTTCTGCTCTTGTAATTACATTCCAAACCCCAAATTTTGGCTCACACATTTGCATATGCTTTGCACTTCAAAGGCTGACCTACGTATTAGCAGGGCCTAGTTCCTATTGTATAAATAACTAAGAACAGGAATCACATTGATCTGATTGCACTTGATTTTCATTCACTGTATTGGGAATTCTTCAGACTCTAGCTCCCATGGAAATTTTTCAGTTTGGTATAGTCAATTTTGGAGTATGTGATTTTACAGAAAAAGAAGTTTTACATTAATAGAAGTAGAAACTAATTTTGTTAGGGAAGTTACAAATGTTTGTGGGTTCAATCGTAGTTAAAATAAAAGTGGATGTCAAAACAAATAAACTAAGATACACAGTTAAATACAAAGATTAAAGAGAAGACAGCGTTTGCCCTGAATATTTTCAATTACTTGGGAAAAACAACTTCACAGATGTGGAATTTTATCTACAAAGAAAGAGTTCAGTTTTGACATAGTTAATTTTACTGACACATCTGAAAAAGTATTAGAAGTTTTACTTCATTAGAAAGAATTTTTGCAAGCATAATAAAACTGTTAAAGTAGAATCTATGCTACCAAGGTCAGATAAAGTGCATATACAGGCTTGCTCAGTTCTAGCAAGTGGCAATACTTAGGGCACCAAGGCCAAATTTCAGGTGAATATTATGGCGACAAAAGACTTGGCTACCTGAGAAGCTGTAGAATCAGACCTATTAAAATGTCCTTTGACAAAACACAGCAATAACTTTTTAAGTATTTTTCTGCAGCATCTATTCAGTCCATAGCTACTCCTTCCCTTCCCTAGGCAAGGAACGTTTCTTTTGAGAAATAAAATTTGTGACTTTTCTGAAAGAATATGTTCTAAAGGTTTTCTAAGGACATCATCACTTCCTGCTATTGACCATACTAGTTCTTTAAAAGGGAGATTCAGCACTCTCTTGCAGGATGATCAGAACACCTCATGCTGGCAAGTAAGGCAGAAAAGTAAACAGGAATGTTTTTTTCCTAGATGACGGGATGAAATTTGTATTCCGGGCTTTGGGGGGTTTTTTGTCTCTGACATGCAGTTACATCTACTTAAGGAATCTTTCTACAATCTCTCTTCCCTCCACTGAACCCTGGGGTTAGTCTAGGAGCGTTGTGAACATATTTAAAGGCTTTCTTAAATTGATCTAGCCGCATTGGATTTCTGTTCTCTGTACTGGGAATTCTTCAGATTCTAGCTCCCTTGGAAATTATTAGTCAGCTTGGTATAATCAATTTTTGAGTATGTGCTAATGAAAAAGGTGTTTTATTAATAGAAGCAGAAACGAATTTTGTTAGGGAAGTTACAAAGGTACCGTGAGGGCCTTTGCCCCTCTGTGGCCATGACCTTTCGTGACAACTACATTTCAAGTAAACTCAACCAGAAAAGGAAGCTCTGGACTGTGAGACATGGAACTTCCAGCCTCACTCCTGCAAGAAACAGGAATGGCCATTAACCTAACTAACTGCTTTAGAAATTGCGTGAAAAGCTCATTTCCTGTGTAGAGGAAAGCCTCTACATAGCTCTTCTTCAAGAGACGAACCACAGCCAGTTATTTGCATGCTGATACACTCCCCTGTGAAAATTTAAGTTATTCCTCCTCCTGGCTAAGACTGAGGGCTTAGATACTACTTGTTTTGTTATTGCTGTTGTTAATGTTCTAAAATACTTGAGAAATGGACATAATTTCCATTAAAATACCAGGGTGATAAGAGACTTAAATACAGACAGCTGCTAGAACTGTCACCCAGTAAAGGCTTATTAAGAGCCATCACTCAATGACAATTGATTGACACTGCCCTTTGAAAGGGGAGAACCAAGGATGGTGTGCAGACGTGGGTGCCCTTTTGAAGTGCGGGGTCTGTGCCAGGATGCGCAATTCCTGAGCATCCCTCTGGCCACCGTTTACTTTGCCCTGCTTTAGCCCCAGGAAGTCCCTTCAGATGAGGCTGATCCATCCAGGGAATCAGGACATGTTCTCTTCAGTAACGCAGAACAACAGCCTACAGAGAGAGGTATCTGCCACAGTCTGGGCAAAGCTAGCTGCTTTTACAAGTGTGCTTCCAACCTTCTTCTAGCCAGACAATAATGTAATTACTTATTTTACTTAATTTAATTCTGCAGCACCTAGCTCTCATAAACTGTATTTCCCTTGCCAAAGCAAGAACAAGGAGGAAATTGCAGTTTTTTCATAGCTTCTATTGAGTGTGCAGTCACCATCAGCACCGTTATGGAAATGAATAACATATCCTTCTGGAAATTCATTGACAAGCATCTCTTTGAACTGTACTCCAAACTCAAGATGACTAATGGCAATATACCCAATATGTTGGTGTGCTAAGCCAGTAAATGAGCTTGTCATCCTTGCATTTTCTTCTGTACCACGCTCCCCTGTGCCCTGGCTTAAAAGTGATTTATTACTAATCAGCTGAGAAGATTTAACAAGGAGGAAAAAGGAATAAACTTCAAGCATTTAGAAATTAGCATATACATTGCTCAAATGCCATTACCTCTTCTGCTAATCCTACTACAAGTTTTAAAGGAGAAAAAAGCCTTGTCTGGCACATGCTAGTTGTTAAATATATAAAAAAAAAAATCCTGCTTTTGTTTTGAAATTGCAATGCAACATTTTATCATCCCTTAACATTTTGGAGCTCTGGTTTCATTTGCTAAGTTTTCCCTTTTTTTCCCTACATTAATTTTTATATGTCAAATACTTCCTTAAGTCTATGTGCGTTCTTGGTGCTCTGTTGGTGAAACATTCTACATATAACCAGCAAAAGTGATACCTGAAAGACAACAAATGACTGAAGACCCAAATACAAGATCTAGTAGAAGCAGTGATGGTTACAACAGCAACTGTACCACTATAACCCTAACAATTATAAAATTACAGGGGAGGACTAATTATCCAAAGTATGAGTTTTCCAGGAGCAGGAAAGGGAAAAATCTTGCAATGCCAGGCATAAATACATATTTCATTACTAAGAAAAAAACCCTAAATCATACAGAAACATGCATTATACTTTTTAACACACAATAAACCAGTGAATAGTATTCTATTCACAAAAGAATGATCACTTTATACTGCAGTCCTCTAACACCTACCATAGGATTGATGATAATTTAATTATCATCTAAAGCAATACAGGTACTATTTCATCATTTCTCCTAAGAATCAGAAGATAAAAAGCCTTCTTTTCAAAAGCCAAATGATCTATTTGCAGTAGTATTTTCTGATGTTTTGGATCTTTCTGCACAGCACTTTTCAAGAGATTATACAAAGTTCAAGCTGGTGGAGTAGTGTGAGGGCACATAAGAGCTGCTTTTGGGGCCTAACAAAAAATGGTTTCTTTCTGCAGCTTTGCTGCCATGAATGGCATGGTAGTGGGAATACCCTAGGACCTGCAAGTAGCAAGAAAATTTGTCATACAGGTTTCTCTCTGTTCAGCATATACATGTGTGCAAGTATGACATACAAATGTACATGTTAACTGGCAAGATATAAAGAAAACACCTTTACTAAAATTTATGCAATTAATTAGCTATTCTGTATATTGCCCAAAGTGCAAAACAATGGCAGAACACAAAATTGTGTTTTCCAGACCCTGGAAAATTCTTTTCTGTCATTGTAGAGAGTCAACTGTAACTGTAAAGAAAATCTTGTACTATTGTGTAAAGCATTTACTATATTCCAAAGGCTTTTTTTTTTTTTTTTTTTTTTTTTTGCTTTTAGGATATATGAATTACATTAAATGAGATTTTTTCAAAGTAACTTTTATCTACAAGATAGGAAACTTGCTTATAGAAAACAAGTGTGTAGTCTAGTTCTACACTTGACATTACTTATTTTGGAAACTGGCAAAAATGTCTTGGGGGAACGAATTGTTAGTTTGTTGGTTGGTTTACTGCTAAAAGCAATGTATGGCAAGAGAACCACAAACTCAAATCACTCTTAAAATACACAAATTATCGCCATATTAATATTTCCTACATAAATTTATAAATTAGTCCTCATTGCCTCTTAGTTTATTTCTAATTTATTAAATACATATTTACAAAATATTCACTTAATAGAAAATTTCCCATCAAAAAGTTAATATGCCAAAATGGATAACTTCAAAATTCCTGATATAGCTGTCATGTTCTCATCAGAAATATCAAGGGAAAGATTGCATTCAGCTGTGTTTTGAAGAGAAATGCACTACGGATCTTATTATTACATGGTCAGATGCTCACATTTCTTTTAACGCCATTAAATGGAATCAATTTCTCAAAAAATACTGTTATATATTCTGAACCAAGCACTTTCTAAAGCCCTGTATTTTCCAAAAAGTTAAATTTAGCTTCTTTTTCTTAAATAAACAATCCACAAGTCAGAAAGATTTTTTCTTGTATTTCCTATATAATATACAAAAAATGATATTTGTAAAGAGAGTTTTTAATTCGCAAGGTACCTTTTCAACCACTTTCTCTTGAGAAGACCTATTTATATATTTGAATCAAGAAAACTGACTTTGGATTTTTTTATTCCTTCTGCAGTTCCACCACTGATTCCTCTGGAATAGTGATCACAACATTTAATCCATGTACTTCAACACCCTTATTTGTAAAATGGGTATATTGACATGGACCTCACAGATTATACAATTCAGTTAAAATGCTGTATTTGTAAAATGCTTCGATAGCCTTCACTGAAATACACCTGCAAGCTATTACTGTATAAAGTGACAATTTGTACTGACGTTGAAATGACAAATAAGGGAAAAATTTTAAGGACGAACTTTCTTGTCAGCGTTCAGCCGTGACAGATGGTTAGCTATTTCCCCATTTCAGGTAGCTGGCTCCTCCGCCACCGCGCTACCGCACTCTAGGAAGCTGTCAGTCCTTCCAGCCACCGTTTCCCTTTGTCACAGGAGGTTTTGGCTAAATATACATATGGGAATTTATCCACTCTTCAGACGCTTCCTCTTTAGATCTGTGCTTCACTGAGCACAAGGAAATGTTTCCGGCCACATCCTGTCCCTCTCTGAACTTGACTATCCTTTACTGTTTCAAGCCTCTTCCAACCTAAAAAAAGATGATAGGAGGAATTTCACTTTCTGCAGTTAGCAGTTTGCTTAAGATTTTAAGCCCCATCCAAGCTGTATTTCTTAAAACCAAATGTAAAATAAAAATAAGACAGACTCAGTCTAATATTAAACTCCACTTACATAACCTGAGTACTGCACTTTCTTGATCTATATTTAGGTATGTCTTCTATTCACACAACCCTTCTTTCCCTAGTCCAACACACTTTACTCCGCAAGTGTCTTCTCAGCAGCCCTTCCACAGGCTTCCTTGGTGCAACCTGCAAAGCGCCTCCCGCAGCCCAGCAAGCTCCTGCTCGCGGCTCCGCAGCTCCTTTCTCCCGAGCCCCCAAATAACCTTCTCTGTAAAATGGGTCCTCTCAAAGCTCCCGCTCCTCCGCAGGAGCTGTGCAGTGTCACACAGCCCACGCCGCCGCGTGAACCCGTTCCCTGGAGGCTCGCTTTCTTCCTAGCAGATGTCTGCTGTTTCTCCAAAAGACACAAATTGCCCTGGTATCTTCACGCAGGCCTGGACCCCAGACAGAAGCTCCTTATGTTCGATAAACCTCATGCTTGTCGCTTTCTGCGAAGGCAGGCTAAAAGCAAGGCCAGGCTTTGACGCTCCAGCATAAAGCATCAGGTCTGAAAGCACATTCATGAGCCCACGTGGGATCGGGACACACGGAAGCAGGGTTACGGGGCCACGGTAACTCAAGAACAGCACTGAAACTCGCAGCTGGAAACACCGCTGCAAGGCTAGGAGGCAGGAAAGAGCCTGCCTCCATAGCACGTATGTTTGGGAACTGCTGACGTAAAGGATGTATCAGCTTGAACAGGCACTAATAAAAGAAGGTTATGAAAACTGCAAATACCATCTTAGCATTTTTCAAAGATATTTCTCTACAGTTCTGTTCCTAAAAATGACATGCAAGACATGTAGCAGACTTGTTCGTATTACAGAACACATTGCATCAGGCTAAAACAACCTGCGTTCAGTTAGCAAATTTCTTGTTATATGAAAGAACTTTAACCTTCAGCTTTATTTCCTATGCCACTTCGTTTTTGAGAAGAAGAGCAAATGCTGATTATACTTGTACAGCTCAAAGATAAATTCATAAAATAGGCATTCACAGCTGCCTCTGAAAAGAGGTATAAATTTCACTCCCCAACCAAAATCAACCATTAAAATGGTGGCAACAGAATGACTTTGGTATTCTTTTTATTTTTAAAATTTGGTTGTTAAGGTATATGGAAAACTAGCAAGGTATAACTACATAACAAGCTTATCTAAACAAAAGCATAGTGCTCTTAACTTGAGCCCTAGCTCTTTGAGTACACCGAATGCACAGTTTAGAGATGAGAGCCAGCCAAAACCTCAGGCTTTGTAAAGAGATTTTGGGCACCTCTCAATTGTGCCTCATTCAAATGAAACTGAATTTGTCCAGTAATGGTCCTATTCCATTTAGCACAGGTAAGAAATTAAAATGTTTCCACAGAGAACTTCTTCTCATCTGATATCCTGCTGCACCACTAACCCCCCACCAAACCCTCAAAGCATGGGACTGGCATAAACAGAGTCAAACTGCTTGAAAAAAACCATCTTTCAATTGCCTTGGCCCAGGCCTCACACCAGCCCAGGCAGCAAGTGAAAGCTCCTGCAGAGCAGTTTCACACCAAACCAACCCTATTCTGCAACAACCTTGAAGGATTCTAATTTTCCTAAGGGCAAGTTCTGCTAAAATTCTCTGAATGTGTTTGATCTTACTACTTTTTAAATCATCAGGAAAAATTAGCCCTTTATTGTGGCGCTAGGGAAGGGGAAATTGGTTTTTAATATTAGAATAACCGTTTGCCATCTAACTGGCAAATTATTGGATATATCTAATGGTAAAATGTAAAGTTTTGATACTATTTTGGCATGTCTGAATTTGGCACTCAAGTTCAGAGCTGCTAAAGGTATGGATGCTTTGGGGATTGGTGCTCTTCCCCCTATACAATTTATACTGAGAATTCTGTCCATGCTTCTGAGCAAAATACCCAAACAGAAAAAAGCTGGCTGGGACTCAGCTATGGATGATTTCTGGAGTGAAAGAGAAATCATTTTAGTAACATACAAATACTTTATCATACAAAACGCACATATTGTGTAGCAGCGGCAAAAACTTGAATTAATCCTGAAGCCCTTAAGATTCCAGAGCTGATTGATGCTGAAGGCCCAATTAGCAAAGTACTTAATGCACAAGCTTAGTATTAAGTATCGACATAATCCACTGACAGGGCCAGCATGTTGCCTCAAACAAGCAAAACTTCTGTTGAATACAACAGGACTTCTGTGTAAGGAAGAAAGGAAAGGCTGCCTCCAAAACAAAATCCAGCATGTTGGGTAATACTATGCCTGAATGACTAATCTCTCCTATTCACATAAACCTTATTTCCCTGTTCAGAAAATTCTGCCCCACTTTTTGAGGTGTTTTTAGTCTGGTGATATAATAAAGTTAATATTCCATCCATAAGGTTTCAGGAGATGAGATGTAGAGCATTTAATTCTATTACAGTTTTATCAAAAGGAGCTTCTTTCATTCATTTAAGGATCAGAAAGAAAGCATGTCTAATCCAAGGACCCTCCATCTAATTTTAGTAATGGAGACCTAATTTAATTTTAGAAATGTAGATAAAAGGACACTCAAAAATGAGACACATCAATGAACGTGTTGTTATGAGAACTGTAAACAATTGTCTGTTTTCTCTTATCTCTCTCAAAGACCTCTGCTAAAATGTCTTCACTGAAACCAGTTTCTTCAAGAGCAGGCAAATCATATAAAAATGTGGCACAGCTTATACAGAGAGACATACTAACGATACATACTCATGGTCTTAATTCCAAAGAACGACAGGAGCAATTACCTCATTTGTAATAAATCTTTAAAACTCTTCACTTTCACAACAGGAGGAGGGTGCTGCCTACGGGAACAAATACAGCACCCGTTTTTATTTTCCACAAGTCCTGCTTGCAAGGGGAGAAATGCCTTCACTTGCCACCGCCCTCCTTTAACAGAATTTTTGATGCAAATTGGCTTCCCCCACGTACACGCCAGCGACAAACTGCTCCGCAAATGCCAGCCTGGAAAGCACCATCGGATGCAGAGAACGGCAGGCTGAGACTGACGGCGACGGCGGTCCAGCTCCTGCACGAGCTTTGCCTCGCGTCAGGGCTGCAGGTGCTGCTGCTTGAGCTGTCCGCACCGACCGCCACGACGCTGCTGCAGCAGCAGCTACAGAGCGCTTGGCCCAAAGAGGCACCACCGCTTTTCTCATCCGGCGGGAGAGCTAAGGGCAGGACGACTGCTTCGGAAAACGCCTTTCCATCCCTCAGGAGGCTCCTGGGCTCGGCGACAGGCACAAGGACCTGCGGGCATGGAGAGGTGCGAGAGGAGGGGATGGTTCGCAGGCTATGGCGCTTATAAAGATTTGGAGAAAGGGGTATATTTGCATATTTGTGTCCTTTCCCTAAGCGTTTGGCAGCACGTTGCTTGGCTGGCCAGCCAGGTCCTGCCGATTTCATAAATGTCCTGCGCGGCGGGGACTTGCAGCGATACGCTCTCCCTGCGGCTACACGCTGTGCAGACCACAGACCACTCCTGTGCCTCAGTTTCCCGGCCACTAGGAATACCGTCCATCAGTCCTCCCAGCACGGTCCCTCTGGTTTCTAAGCCACTCGTCTTGGCAGCCCACGTGTGCTAAGAATGTACTAATTATTATTTTCCTAAGTTCATTTTTTTCCTGTTAATCTCTTTACTTTGCACAATGACCACTAGCAGCAGCAGCCGAAACAGTCACAGCAGTAACAGCCATCATTAGTTTTGCCTGTGAATTTTTAGGCTACCCATACCAGTTTTCTGCATTTCTCTGAAAACTTGTGCTATTTCGCTATCAAATGCCATCTACTTAGTACTATCTGAAATGTCATAACAAATGACTTACATCCTGCGTTTAGGCATTCTGTATCATAAAAATTATGTTAACTGAGCACCCAGCACCCAGCGTATTTCTAAGTGTGCTCAAGCCTATAATTGATCAACAGGAATACTGCCTCTAAGGTTAAAACCTATAAACCATTTTTTTATCACAGCAGGTAACGCAGAATTAGGTCTACTTTCTAGCACAGCATTCATCAAAGATAAAGCCAACACTGCTCAGAGAGTAGGAAGACAGAAACTTGAAGCCCAAATAAAACAACATCCTAATAAACACAAATCGTTATTTCAGAATGTTCATATATTTCAGATATATGCATTCATAAATATTTCAGTTACATTAGAACACAGATAAACTAATGAAATTCCTCTTGGAAGTCATACGGCAATATACAATCCAATTCGGTAATGCATATTGCAAAACAGATCTAAAAATTAATCACAATTTTTATTTAAAATTTGTTCACTTTCTTTTGAAGACTAGTATGAGGGAAAGAAGCAACCAGTGATACAATGATGGATTTTAATTTTTTACACTTCGATGTAAAATCATCCGTGTTTGGTATTTTTCAAACTTGCAGAAAAGAAATATGGACTTTCCGCTTTCCCTTAACTGCTGCTTTTAATGATTTTATGCAGTTTTGCTAGCCTTAATTTACTCAGGCTTACTCCTGACAGTCAATGGTGGCTAATAACGAAGGACTAATGGGTTTAATTCCCTTTCTTTCATGCTTTTAAACAAACAAAAGCCCCTGCTTTCTTCCATCTTTTCAACAGCAGGGCTATGTCAGGAAAGGAAGGAGGGCGCTGGCAGCCCAGCACCAGAGCAAGGACAGATGAGCGAGTAGCAGATGGAAACCTAATCCCTAGCAACCTCCTCCCACCCCCAACCCCCTCCCCTCCCCAATTTCCCATCCTCTCCTGTTAAGACCTGCTGAAGCCGACAACCTGCTTTTCCTTTTCCTCCCCATAGATCCAGAAAGGCTGGGCAGGTTCAGTGCGGACTTTGACTTGGACCTCAAGGAAGCAAGACCTAGGAGAGGAAAGCAGAGGCAGAGACCACGTGGCTGAGCATGGTGTGACTGCAGAGAGACTGAAGTTTCAGGGCTCCTAAATAAGGAGGGAATGATATGCTTGAGTGAGGGAGAGCAGGGCGAGAGGAGAAAAGGCATCTTGGCGAGAGGGAGAAGTGAAATGAGGCAAGAATAGGGAGGAGAGCGTGGCTGCTTATTTATTTCCACACGGGTCAGGAGACTGAGATTTGGTGAAGAGATTTTGGCAGAATAGTTATTGAGGAGCACGCAGGGAAAAAAAAAGTACTTAACAGTAGAGCAGGTAAAATTATGTGGGACACTGGAAACAACTCTGTTCTGAGTTCAGAAACAAATGTTTTGTAATAGGTGATAAAGAGAAATGGCAGCAAAGTGATCTCCAGCTGCAAACAGCTGTACTGTCTCCAGTCACCACCAACAAAAACTTGTACTCCAAAGCACAGAATAATATCTATTATACTTAATACCTTTTCATTATACTGTAAGCAAGTTGTCAGAATCCTGAAACATACAGACTTGGGGAGGATGGGGAATAATTTTTGAAACTTCATCATGAGCAAATAAGTCTTTTAACAGTCCTAATTTACATTGTTAATGTACTTAAGGAATAATAGGAGGGAATAGCCAGAATGCAAGTCCACTCCCACTCTGTGGGCCATGGCTTCACTAGGCTTGTGCCTGTTAATACACTGGGCCTCATTTTCATATAAAATTGGTGTCATGCTGCAAAATGTAGTCATTCACTTTGAGAACTGCAATTATTGCTTTGCTCATACACAGCAAAGCACCATCTGGCCTGTTCACAATGCAGACACAATGCAGAAAGAGTGAGAGCTGATGTAAATGGTTTTCCAGCAATGCTGAATTCCTCCATAAAAAGCAAATACACTTGGATTTCAATGATTACTCACAGAATGAAGCGCTCTTAGATTTAAACGAATACTCAACATTTTTCAATGAAGCTTAGTATCATCTTCTGTTACCTATCAGTCAATATTTCAGGGATCTGAAGAATTACTGAATCTCATGGTTTGTAGCTATCCAGATGCATTTCCAAAATTTCTGGAGGAACACATGGCTGTTCTTCCCCTAGTCATACTTAAGTTAGAAAAGTATATTCCTATTTTGTACTCCAAGAAATCTTTAGATTATTCAAACTTATAAGGAAACAGTAGTAGTCCATGTGATTCTCCCAGTATAAAACTACATATCTAGTAAGTGCTTACAATTTTTTTCAACTTTTTAAAAATGTGATTCCATGCTCAAGTTAGTACGGCAGCTATACCTCCACGAACAGTAGATGATAATGTTTAGACTGAAGAGCCTGAAGGGTTGCAGGGCAGTCACAGAATGCATTACAGAACATGTACCGAATTAAGCAAGTCCCATAGATGGCTGTTCCTTCTTTGTCCTTTCCTCTTTCGAAATCTATGAAATCAATCATAATGACATAGGTAAAAGCAGATTAAGAAGCAATAGTTTGGATACAGATTTTGGTGAGTTTTACACTAGAATTTAGGTGGGGGTCTAACTATTGTTCTGGAAATAAGAGCATCCCAAAGTATTAGCAAGGACAGTAGCTCTGAACAACAGCTGCCACCACATTAGTGGAAATGTCACAAAATTATTAGCTTCAAAGAGACTTTTCACCTTTTCCATTGAAATCTGGTAAAAATAACTGCTCTTGGGAAAGTCTGAAGACTTCCCAAGCAGAACCAAAAGAGAGATGCTACCTGGATTTTGGATTTGTCCCAGATACAAATGCAAGAGTGTCTGGGAATTTTTGGACCAAAACTGATCATGATGCTTAGCAGACCATGAGCGACAGTTCAGTTACCAAGTTGGCACATGGTTAGCATTTTCTTATAAAGAATTAAACATGCAAGTTTCAGCATGACTTTGTTGTACGCGTGAAAAACAAAACACTAAAGACTACCAGCCACAGAAAGAGTGCTTTATATATGAAAATTTGTGTTCCAAGTCTAATTCAGATCACTTATCCCAAGCCATCTGACACTGTTACAAAATCATTCAATGCACTTCTTGGAGAAAGCAGTACCTTCTTACTGAGTGGTGAATCCTCACACCAACTGACAGGGAACACCAATGAGACCAAGCTGTTAAAAAAACAAAGTCTGAGGCTCAAGGGAAGCACAAGGGGAGAAGAGAAAAAAAAAATCCAACAGAGAATGAGAGTGGGGTCTTTGGAGTTCTGGATGTGCCAGCCTTCCTTTGTCAGAAGAGAAAACCAATTAATGACTATTAAATCACAAAAGCATGCCAAAGTACTCCAAAAGATCTAATTTGATAGAGGAAAGAAGCCAGCATTAAACTGAAAACAAGTACAACAAGTAATAGACTGGAGAAATGAATAGGAAATTTAAAAAGATAGTGTATTATTTGTTTCCAGAAGCACAGCATAAGATGTTGGATACAGCAGGCATGTCCACCATTGTTCAGATGATGTCTTTGTTATAAAAGTAATTGAAGCTTTTGTGTAGAATACAATATACAACCAACCCAGATAAATGAATTTCACATCACCCAATTGAATTGTCTGCAACTGGCAGTAATATAAAAATTAAGCTTGTAGAGATATTTCCATAAGAAGGAAGCTATTTCAACAAATATTTGCACACTGATATTAGAATACATCAATTAAGTTTATGAAGAGAGACTGAAGGCTAATAAAGTTATTTTCTGGAGTCAAGTACCTAACAATAACAAAAGCATTTTAAAATGTTAAGAAAAGGGCTATACTGGAACAATGAAAATACATCTGCTAAATGTTACTGCATGATAGTGACAGGATAGAGTTGCTCGCGTTTTGCAGAAAGAAGGCAGCCAACACAGTAAGAAGAATGATTTACAAGTGTTCTCTGTTATGGCCATAAAAGGAGGAGAGGAAATCTGATGGTCAGAAATAGAACCACTGTAAATTAACTAGGGGGAAAAAAAACGTTAGAGAAGTACATGATAAATGAAAAGCTTGGCAAAAAGATGGGCAAGTAAAAACAAGGCCAGAGAACAGAATACCAATTTAACATGCAGATATACTGTGGAAAAGTGCTCTGTAAAAGATGGTGTCAGGCATGTTGGCTGTTGAGATCAACGAAACCCCAAATTACTGTCCTAGTGCTTTAACTAATTTGCTGTGAAGCAAGGTCTAAGTTATTTCACCTTGCTATCCTGGGTTTGAAATTAAAGGTAACAGTACCTATCCACCTCTTAGGCAGGGCAATGGAGAATCAATGTCCTGAGAGTGCTTCAAACATCGTGTGTAAAATCCTGGCTCTGATGAAGTCAGTGTGACTTTTAATGCTGACTTCAACACTGCCAGAATTTTATCTACAATGAGCTATAAAAATGTTAGCTATTATTATTTAAAAGGACTGTGAAACCTTTGTATCATTTAGCCTCAGTTACTTCCCAAATCCAAATTGCTCAGTTAGTAAGTCAGTAAACAAACTGGGATGTGGAAATCCCACTCCATTCTTCCTGTCTTGCCTATCACTGCCTTTAGCAAAGACGGTACTCAACTTTAACTGACAATTTTGCTTACTGTGTTAACAGAGAAGCACCAGGTTCCTTGTTAATCAGCTAAGATGGATCTTAATGTTAGCAGTAATATATAACTTTGAAGAATTATCCATGCAAAATACAAACAGGTCTTGAAGACTTTCACACATAAAGAAGTCAGTATTTCTATACTGCAACTTTTCCTAGAATAGCTATTCCTCAATATCCGCCACAGAAAAGTAATCAAAGATGCATAAAAGAAACTGCATGAAAAAATACAAGCTCACAAAGAAACATTTCATGATATCATTATCCCTTTTATTGGGCATTTCAAAATGTAAAAGAAACTGTCAATACTGACATTATGAATCCAAAAAGAAACATTCAGAAAAGCTGGAATTACAAACAAAATGCAATGCACTTTCCTGTATCAAACAATGCAGCAAAATAACACTCTACTGGCACTGTTACTGGAAGTTAACTTCATGCCAATACTGTGGTTCTTCCATATGTCGGTTAAGAAGACAGAAGTTGTTAGTGAAAACTCACAGGGTACTTTACAGAAATGAGGAGGAAAAAAAAGAAAAACCCCAACTAATATTTGCCAAATTCTTTTCAGAATAAATAATATCTCTCTGGAATATATTACATCATACTTTGAGTGTATTTGCAAAGTATTAGAGCTTAGAAATTAAGGTAAAAATAGTAGTTGTGAGCTTCAGTGCCCATATTTATCATTCAAATACATGTTACAGGCTAGAAGTATACACTGTAAAAGCACAGCTTTACTAAGGGGAAGGAGGTATTGGCTCATGCATTAGCATCAGCCACTCAGGTTCTGATTTCACATATCAAAGTCATGATGAAATGGTTATGCAGTCCCTTCCCCCAAATATATCAAGGCAATATCTGTTGTATTTCAATTTTTATAAATCTATGTTCTATGTTATTTCAAGCCAGTGCAACTAAAAGCATGTTCAGACAGAATAATTTGGAGAATTCTACCTCTATTGTTCTAAGTCAATACATTCTCAAGTCTTAAAATGTAGCTACCATATGACAGACTTTGATAATAATCACAGCTGCTCATGAAACATCTGGAGTGAAAAAACACCAGTCAGAAGCCAGTTTGTGTCTTTGGTTTGAAGGTGATGATAATGTCTTCCCTTGCAATTTCACTGAACTGACCTCCCAGCACAGTGTGAAAAGTCAACATGTCAGTTTTCTGAAAAAAGACATAAAACAATACACTAGATTGTTCATTTCCAGACTCATTTTACACAAGAGGAGACAATAACGTGGTTGCCAAGTTCCCTTTGGGGTTCTCGCAGCCTGCTTACCTACAAATCCCTTTTGCAGCAGCAGATGAGCCCTAACTTCCTCTATCCACCTGTTGACCTTGCTGTGGGCTGCAGGACGGGAGCAGCAGTTAACCCCCACGCTCTTTTTAGAGCCAGTGAAGTGCCAAAATTTCCTAATCGATTAAATGCCTTCCATGAACATCAGGTATTAGTATCATAAATCAAACCATGTGGCAGTGTCTGACTTGGCTCCCAAAGTTACTTTAACAGGCACTATCTTAGAAATGATCAAAAGCCTTAGACCATCAGCTGCTTTACTAAATAAATATAATCTAAAGAGACTAAAATTATTGCTGGGGTGAGCCTCAAGATAAAAGGGAAAATTTTTAACTTGAAGTCACGGGAAGCTGAAGCTGCTCAGAGTTTTAATTAATCACAAATTTTATTAATACTGATATTGTTTCACCCACGTATATACTTCAAATTATAATGAATACTTCTTCTCCCTTTTATTTGTAAAGTATGCAACTAATCAGACTGCAAGGGACCACAGGCATTCTCATGCAGACATAATAAACTAGCTTTCACCTCTTTGGAAAGTTCAGTTTAAACTTAGTGTCTGTTCCAAAATGACAGGACCTTAGGCAAACAGGGCTTCCCACAACTTCTCAACTTGTTGCCCAATTACCATTAAATTTAATAGATGATAGTTAAAGATCTCAAAGACATGAAGTTCCCATTAGTTTTGTGAAACTCCACAGCTGGACAGAGACTCAGCTTAGAGGGAAAGAAAGGGAGAACTCAAAGACTTTAACAACACTGATGGTGTTAAGAGGGAAAAACCCTACTGGAAATATCGTTCTCCAGAGAGAGAAGTACTCTCCTGCTTGGCTGATCAGTAAGCATAGAGCTCCCGGCCACTGAGTGCACACGGACCTAACCAAAAGGCGCCCGAGAGGCCCAAAAATAAGGATAGTTTAACAGGGAGCTTATAGAGCTGGGAGGAGACTGAAGAAACTAGGTAGGGCTGCGGGAAGTTAGGATACGGGGGAAAATATGGGCAAGTGTGAGGGAAAGGCAGGTAAGGACAGTGCCTGGAGCATTACAGGTAGGGTTGCATGTAGGGTGCAGCTGGGAACTGAGGTTAAAGCACCCAGTGGTTTAGAGGACCCAGGACAAAGAAAAAAGCATTAAGTTGCTCCCCTATTCACAAAACTCCTTATTGCATTAGTTTTTCGCCCCCAAGTTGACGACCAGAAATTCCCCAAATGCTGTTATGAGTAAGCGGTTCAAATCAAAACCAAAACCTATGCCTGTGTTATCCCAGATAGTAAAACAAAAGGAATATAAGAATAGCTGGATGAAATACACAATTGAAACAGCTAATGAAAACAAACTAATCACAGGTTTTATCCTCATTATGAAGAATATCACAGAACATTTAGCGAACCAGTAGAGACATGCTGTCACTGCATTTTGATGATGCAATCAGCTCTACACAATCGATCCATATGTGGGGACCCGCTGATAGAAATGATGTTCTGCAAAAGCAGAAATGTCTATCCATATGGAGCTCATTGCAAGAACGAGCCTCTCTTTACATTCCTGGTTGGATTTCTCACTTATCCTCATTATATCTTAATGAACATTTGCAGGGATCAAGTATTCTGAAACACAGAGCCAATTCCAATTTTAATGCTCTCCAAAGCATTTTTACTGCTTCATCAAAGAGGTTTCAGAGATTTAGGTACAGAGAACATTATTTCCTGCTGAAAAGATTTGGAAAGTTTATATTTTTCAAACAATCTTGCATTTTCCAAAAAGTTTAAGTTGACATTTGTGTCATTTCTGAAATTCCCTAGGTGGCTATTGATGTTTAACGAGTTGTTTCCCAAGATTTAATGGGAGAAAAGTGTTTCTTGTAAATAAAGATTTTATGTTCCTCATTTTATCCTATCATGTCATTCAAGATCATCATGAATCTGAAAATTTAAACTTATCAAGTTACTGACAGATTTAAAAAAATGCGCATAGAATGTGCTTAAGTTAGAGGAATCTGTTTCTTAAAATGACATGACTCAGATAATCTCTCTGCTTTTAAAATTATCTAATTCTCAGTTGTAAAATATTTCATGTATGAAAGGAGTTAAATAAATTCTTCAGCATTTGAAAGCTGCAGTTTAAAAATTCAGATGGTAAAATACACCTCCTTCTAGGTATTATTTACCCAGAGTGACTCAGGAGAAGAGCTTAGGTTAAAAAAAAAAATTAAAATAATCAGAAGACTTTGAATCAAGCTGCTAATAACTGCTTTATTGAATTGGAAAGACAAACTGCCAGCTGCACAGAAATTCACAATATTTTTTTAGCCCAGGTAGTATGAAATATTGAACCTGAAAATTGGCACTACATCTTCAGGCAGGAAAGTTTTCTTGGAACTAGTCCAAGTTAATACAATAGGTCACAGTACATTGCAGTTTCCAGTCTTCTGTTTCAAAGGAACAGGAAAAAAAAAAAAAGGACTGCAAAATATGAAAAAAATCAAGTCTTTTTATCTAGACAGCAAATAGAATTCTAAAACATTTGTGTATGTGTACACATCTCCCCCCTCCCCACCCTTTTCTTTTAATCCTTTGGCATTATAGAGATATTGCTATCACTGTTTAATGTACACATTTCCTCTAAATAGTTTTCTTGAATTCCTGCTCACAGACCTAATAAAATTCACAGTGTTTCAGAGATGTACTCACAGTGTAAGCACAAACTACATGTTCTATTTATTTTTTTGAAAAATAGTGTGATCATATGGTTAGCAATTACATTTTAATATTCATGTCAACAGTGGCCCATGAAAATGTGCACCTGAACCCTGAACTTTGGTATTTTATGACTTTTCATTGCTTAGTAGTGGCCTCTTACTAGTACAGTTTTGTTCTGTTTGTACTATGGAAAATTGTCCTTTTTCGTTAGCTGTGCTAACATGCCAAAAAAAACCCAAAAACCAAAACCCAAAGACTCTCTATCAAAACCTAAGAATGCCTCAGATCCTAAGGAACTGACAAAATACACATACAATTAATACAATTAATATTTCTTCATGTATGAAAGGCATGGAATATTGCAGACATCAAAACATTTTAGATGCATGAATGAGAACATGTGCATGAATAGGGGCAAGAAGAGGAACTGCACAGGGGCTTAGGGGTTTCTGAAATAAAATCACTCTCAGCTCAGAAGGTGTGACAGTGGGGAGAGGCACTGGCACTTCAGAAAGCCTCTGAATAACAAAGCTTAAGAATTGATCGATATGGCTTACACCTGGGAAGGAAAAATCCGATTTAAGAGACTTTGGGTGATAGATACCAGAGGAAGGAGACAAGCATCGTGTTAAACACAAGCTAAAATGAGATTCAGGGTTTTTTTGCTTTCAGCCCCATTTTCAGACCAGCCCCTCGGCCAGCTCGCAGAAGGATGTGGCGAACACCCAAGCTGTGCCAGGGAGGCGGCGCGAGCAGGGTCCCAGCGCAGGCTGAGCTGCCTCCGGCAGCAACCAGCTGCTCAAGCTGCTGTGGGATCTCTGTCCCAAGACTCCCCTGTAAGGCGTGCTTGATAAACCTGCAGTCACTCTTCCTATACAACCTATCTAGTGTCCCTCATTTTAAAATAGTAATAAAAATATGAATAAACCACAACTATACACAATCTGAAACCAAACATGTAATTTTTAACTTTAAAGCCAAGTGAGGGCTTTGGCACGCACTCAGCACACCCTCTAGTATTCATACGATGGGCAAGCCGGAATCACGCTTAACCAGACAAGAAGAGGTGCTCCTCAGATAGGGCTATTTCCATGCTCCTCTTTCGCTGAATCTTACTCATGCAACTGAACTACTCTCTTTCAAAGCCTAAAATTAAATTCACTTTCAAACAAAGCTCAATCTCATAAAGTTCAAACACATACATAAAAGTTCAGAGAGCTCATGTTTGAAGTTTAGAGAAAGAAGTTCACAGAGGACGTGCTTCTTGTCTGGAACAGGTCAGATCAAGACTGGCTAATGAGACAGCTTTTGAGTACACATATATGTATATCAACTATACTATTAAATTTAAACAAACAGTGTCATTCTGGGTTAAAGGAAGAATGTCTGCTCTCTGTTTCATCTTTTGTGAAAGTCTTTTACCTTCTTCTATTATAATATTTAAAAAGTACTAATCCTGCTCAATTTTTCTTGCTTTTGAACACTAGACTGTCAAAGCTGTCTTATGATAGAATCCAAACATCCTTAAGTTTTTTGGCTCTCTAAAAAGTTTTTAATTAAAAAAAAGAAAACACAGCAATTAGGTAGCAGGACTTCACTGAGCTTGTTTGGATCATACAGGTCCATAATCATTAAGGGCCTTAATTTATGCATACAGACTCCAGGGCTAGATTCATTGCAGTCTGTTTTGACAAAAACATGCAATTTTAGGGGAGTGCCTCAGATTCCAAAGTAATATAGTTTGCCTACTTTGGCTCCAAACAATATTTCCAATATTTCCAGCCCGTCATGCTAAAAAAAACATCTCGGTCAGAATTCCAAGCAGCAATAATGCAAAACTGAGGTCCGGCTTCCCAGATTTCTTGGGCACAAAAGAAGCTTGTCCCTCCCTAAAGCAGTCCCAGTTACTGGCAAAGGAAGCATTACATGGGAAGAGACAGTTTCTGCTTGTTTAGAATCTGATAAAAACAAACAAACAAAATTCTGACTGCTTAGATTCTACATATAAAATTCTTCCTCCTGTCAAGAACTATTATCTGCTCCCTATCTCTGATGAACAGACACATGTACTTACTCATTCACTCACAGTTTTTACAGCTTGGACATTTTTAATGGGTTTGTAACTGTAGGTAGTGTTGATACACATATTAGGAAATTTTGACAGGACTGAAAAAAACTTTGAAATCTGACGTTTAAGTCACCCTGGAGGATACATTAAATCTTGCTAAAAGGAAGCTAAATGGGGAAGCTAACAGAGTTAAACCTTTGTAGGCAGTGTGGTAAACACAGATACCATATTAGAGGCCTGGAGCAAATACATACCACCTATCAAAAAAGACTTGAGAAAGTGGAAAAGGAAGCCAGCATAGCTAAACAGCAGGGTATGAGAGGTTATTAGAAGCAAGAAAAAATATTCTGAAAGCTGGAATAATGTCCAAATGAAGGAAAGGAAGTAGAAAGACTCATAAGCTACTGCAGGTTAAACAAAACAAACAAAAAAACAAAGCAAATTCAAACCACAATAAAGCAAGTTGAAAGAGAACTTGAGGAATAACCTGCAGAAGACATAAAAATGAACAATAAATCCTTTTACATGCAGATCAGGAATGCAAAGCCTGCCAGTCTCTTTGGTCAATACATGATCAAGTAATAAAAGAAGCACTTAGGGCCACAGCAAAAAAATAACTAACTTTTTTGAGATCTGCACACACTCGCAAACTCTGGAGCTCTTTGTCCCAGGATATTCTGAGTTTATATGGTCCAAAGAGCAACTGGTCAAATTTATGAAGTAAAATATAAGAATAAAATATATGTATTAAATATAAGAACCCACCTCTCTATCTCAGGAAATTCCCAAGCCATGCTGGATGCTGAGAGAATATTTTGCAGAAGTGTACTCTTGTGTGTCTGTCCTATTCCTATACTCTTTCTTAAGCATTTGCTGTTGGCCACAGGCGGAAGGAAGACACAGGTCTCCAGTTGAGCCAGTGCTCAATGCTGTACAGCTGTTCCTATGCAGTCATGCTTTAGCCATTGTACTAAGTGCTGTGCTTTAACCATCTGCCCAGCACTGGCAAATTACTTGCAAAGTGGCCAAGAACAAGGAAAATATAATGGCTGCAAAATCATCTTACAAGAATATTGTGTGTTCCCCGTCACAGTCAGTCAGCCTACCCACCTTCTGCTGTGTTTAGCCAGCTGTTTCCAAACGCAGGGAAAGCAAGGACCAGCACAGGCTAGGCATTTTGAGAAAGTGATGCTAACAGTTGGAGGTACTCTCCTCGTACCTGTACTGTTATAATGCTGATTTTTATTTTCTGTTATTAAGGCTGCCCCCCGCTCCCAAATTCTCCCTGAGAATACAGACCCGACAGGACAGACTATGGATTCACATGCTTAATAACACTTCCGCCTTGATTCTTTTTTGCACTGAGGCCAACTTTACACCGGTCTGACAGGTTCACTAGTCCTAGAAGTTAACTTCTCATAGAAACCTTAAAGCCAGACTCTCTGATGGTGCAACCTAACTGAATTTCCCCCACATTTGGTTCCTTAGGAACACAGATTTTAAAGACTGGTGTGTTTACTTGGGGGAAGGGAGGGGGTCTTGGGTGTTTTAATGGCAGCAATGGGAAAGAGCTGAATACAGACTGGCCTAAAATTTGGACTGGTTTCAAGTAATCACCTCACTACAAAACTCTTCTGTCTCCTATTTCAGAAAGTGGGTCCAGGCCCAAAGGTGAGTCTCACACTCTTTCTTAGAGCTCCCTCAAATGAGAGCTGGCATCTCTCATTATGTGGACCGCAGGCTCCAATAAGTCACAGGACACTGTAAACTGAACTGACTGCAGAGCCTTACCCTAATCCACATGTATTTTTACATTTGTTACAGCCTGGCAAGGTAATCAGAAAGAAAATGCCCTTATTCATGTGCTTATGGATGTATTAGATATGCAAAACACTGCAAAGTCATTTCTGCTTGACATCAAACAATCAGACTTAGTATATGCAAGCATGATAAATATATGCATGCTGGAAAAAAACCTTTTAAAAGAAAATATGCAAATGCTTTCAGACTTGTATGTCATTGATACTTTGCAAAGGTTTTGTGCACCAAAGATGTTTCTCCTTTCTAGGGTGGCAGGCGACACTTCCAGAGAGTTACCTCAGCAGCTGCCATCCCCAAAGGTCCTCAACAGCTCCAGGAATGAATGACATCCACTTCTTTAAGTATGCATCAACCAATAAACCTCTCCTGAAATGTTTATTAGGGAAGGCTCTGATCATCAAGGATAGGGAAAGTCAGCATCAGATTGAATAACTGCAAGAATATAAATCCAGGATAACACTGTTCGCATAATTGAAGTAAACTAGGATTTACTTAATTAGTTTAAGCATAACTCGATGCTAAGACCCGGCCTGAGAGAGTGTTGCACACCTTTATGTTTTGAGGGAAAGAGTACATATGAGAAAGGAGGGAAAAACATAATTACATTTTATTGAGACAAAACATGTCCTAAACCGATCCTATGAAGAAAATCACAATATAAGGGACAAATATGTGACACATTATTCTACCAAACAAAAATAAGGTGAAATATATGAAGAAAAAACAAGTTCTAAATATGTCTTTTATATGAGCAAAAACTCCCACAGAGGTCTAAGAGGGCAGTACAGTCCAATGAATTGGGAATGTTTATTGAAAAATCTTATTCTCTTGCCCCTTGCTGACTTTAATTTGGGTCCCTGATATTAGCCGAACAGTTTCATTTTTCTGCCCAATTCTTCCTTTCAGTTATGAAACAGGTGTTGTGAGGATTAGTTAAGTATTTACAGAATGAAGCAAAAAGTTCTTTTTAAAATCCCTACTGTTAGGTCCTTTATTATTAAATATGAATAGTATACCCAATACTTCTTTAGTTAATGTACTTCTTACACACCATAGACAATCATGAACTTTCCTTCTACAAAACACATCACCTTCAGACAAATTTTTGTACACTTATGTTTTCTAGACACTCTGGAAGCTTTTAATCAATACACTACCGCCAGGAGTCAGTAAGCAGTTTTCCAAAGCTCCTTAAGAGGTAGAGCTGAAAGCCTTTTCCTGTAAAGTGAAAGTAAATTACACTGCTCAGTTACACTTACAATCATTTCATATCGAGTTTTTTCTTCCTTAATTTTTGAAAAGTCTGATTTGATAAGCTTATTAGATATATTGATAGACTGACCAATTATTTTTAGAAATCGAACTGAACTCCCTCTCATGTTCTCCATTTATGGTTACAGTACTTGCCAATTATTATAACTGTGAATAATATAAATTTTAAATTACACTCTTCAGTGAATATATTTATCACTGCCATATCTGAGCAAGAGGAAGCAACTGCAGTACCAAGTGATGACACATACTCATCAAACCAATAGAGATCAAAGGAACTGAAACAAATATGAGACAGAAACTAAAAAGAAAAGGCTTTCATGAGTCAAGGCCCTCTACAGCAATTCTTTGAGGACAGCGTGTGCCGCCTCCTTAGTTAAAACTATAACAGAAATAAAGAAGAAACAGCTAGTGTGTGCGTTTGGGGGGAGGGTGCATGTTCCCGCTATTTGCTTAAGCACTGCTGTTGCTAGTACTTTCTTAAACATACACACATTCACTCAACACATGCAGTCAATAATACTGTGCCAGTTCTTCACCGTTTCTGACTGTACTTCACACTGTCAGTCTTCGTACTTGTAGCACTTTTTAAGTAACAAGATTTTGGGGCCCAAAAAGCAGTTTATTCTGTATTTACACAGTTCTGAACTTTGTTGTGGCCTTTCCACAGAATCTCAATACAAATGTATCTCAGTATAAAAGAAAACACAGTAATTGTAATATCCTGTTTAACAGCACTCAGGAAAGTAGACCTGCAATCCTGACTGCAGCTCTGACATGCATGATATGAATATTTTTAACTAATAGTGATCTGTTTTGTTTAGCAAAGACTTACTCTGATATGAAACAGCTTATCTCTAGGTCCTTTTATCTCTTTTTTTTATTTATTTTTTTTAACCACCACATGAACATCCTCCTGTGCTAAACAACATCAAACTAAAATACAAAAAAGAAAAAAAAAAACCCTTGAAAATGGCAGATTCAGGTTTAAGTTCTTGATGCCAAAAATGCATTATGTCTCTGAAAAGAGAAAGCAGCAAGCTTTCAAGAATACAGCCAGCTTAGCACTACTCCACTAATGAATATAATCAGTGTTATATTTCTACACCTTTCATGCAGTGACTTTGAAGTCAATGATCTACATTACTCTGACTTATCTGAACAGTACGTTCAGGAATAGCTATTCCAGAATATTTCCATGTCAGAAACTTTTTTCATTACAGCTCTTTAGACCTTTTTCTGAAATAAATTCATCAAACAAACAAGCTCATATATGAACTGTATACAAATTTTTTAGTTCTAGCAGAAATCACACAGTATATGATTTCTTACGTCTTCGAGGTTTGAAGATTTATTGTTATATTAATCATTAATAATAATACACTTAACCCTTTACAGTTGCACTTAAACTTTATTTTTCCAGTTTTATTTTTAAAATTAAAAGTATAAGGCAATTTAATGGATTTGGGAGAACTCCCCCCCCCCCCCCCCCTTGGAGCTTATTGAATCCAGTAATTCATCACCTCTGAAAGGAAGTAAGACCACTGCTTAGAATGGCACAGCAGCACTACCCAACGGAGCTACCCCAACCGCATGCCCAGAAAACCTCTTACTTTTATGTTCCCAAAATTTTTGCAAATTCCAGGAGAAACTGCTCAAACTGCAATATGGAAAGCCCCCACAGATGTCAACCAGGCACTGTTTTGCTGCACATAAGGGCTCTCAGTGAGTCCATAAGAACTTTGAACCTCATATTCTAGAAATGGTACTGTATTATATACCTGAAATCTTATTGTAGCAGAGGACGCTTGTTATACTTCAACAGCCAACTGTTGGTTCAATCAGAGGAAAAAAGTTTATTACCTAATTTGTCAAGGCCAATGACTGATGTTTACCAGTACTCCTTAGAGCTCCTTCACTTGTGCACTCACTCAGAAACACCTGATAAGGCCTGAATCCAACTGGGGTGACCACACTCAATGCCTTGTAACGTACTGTCAGTGCACCTAAGGCTTTTTGCTCTCAGGTGCCAGGATGTACTCATCTACTACCAAAATGACCAGAGTTTCTATATTAAAACATAAAAATTGACCTCTGTTAAATATTATGGTCCAATACACCCACTCACTTTGTAAAGAGAATTCAAATTTTTGTATTCTAGCCTATATATAACCTTAATAAACATGTCTTTCTCTTGTCTACATAATTTTGTAAATTCTCACCAATCTGACATCTGCTTATCTAAGTCCTTCTCCAGGTAATCAGTTTTGTTCCTCAATGGCTTATGGTTTTAATGCTGTCTTTAGTTTCATAATGGGAGAGGAGAATAAATATGCCTGTCTATTGTTACTTCCACAGCTCTAATTTTTCTCCCAGCCTCAAGCATTCACTCAAGAGCTTTAAAGTTTTATCCATGGCAGCCACTCCTGTTTAAGTCATCATTTATTGTTATTCTTTGAACTTAAGCAAAATTTACAACACACACTGATACATTAGACTCAAATTAGCATGGTCAGAGGAAGCATAGAATTGAAACGTCTTTCCATTTTTGTTAAGACATCACAGGGTTCAATATCCTTTCAGTAACAAAATTCATCAACACCAAACAACCTAAATACATACTTCAGATTGCAAAATAAAACAGATATAGAGCTATCAGCAGCATGATGCTAAAAGCTGTTGATCATCTTGGTCTGCCTGGCAGGAGATCAGGAGTTACAGAGACTATGCTTTCTCAAGAAGCAGGTATTTATCCAAATTATCTATAACGTAAGTCTTGTACATAATCTTTGGAAATTCATCACCAATGAATTGACATGTTCTTTATATGATGTAATTGCACTCAATATTAAACATGTTGCATATCGTTATCTGAAGGGTGGGAGGTTTACTAGGTAGCCTATAACAACTTGCCCCATCACAACAGCAGATGCTGCTTTGATGGAAACTGCATAAAAATACTCAGATAAGCAACTACCCAGACCTGCAAGATGCTGATTTACTACTTCAATGCAGAGGGAACAGAAGGTACTCAGCAGCTTGAGGGTTCAGGACTAAATATCTTGTGTTCATAAAGGGTTTTCATTCAGAAAACAAAATCTTTTACAACCAACTAATTAAGCTCTTGATGCTTCTGTGCGCTAAAGGAATAAAGATTTCTGGATTTTACAGAAATTTGATTGCAACTTTCAATTACTTTGTAAAGCCCTAAATCTTGAAACTCTTGTGATTATATGGAAAACTCTGCTGTAGCTCTTAAAAGTTAATTAATTGCTAGCCTTAATATTTGAGTCAAAAAGAAAGAAAGGTAATCCAGATAAAGCTTTATGTTCAGAAATGAAAGGAAAAGAAGGAAAAAATTTCAGTTAAAACAAGAAGGGTTTTAGACAGATCTGACTGTTTTGACTGCCTTGACTTATTTTAGTGCACAGAGTTGACAACATGGGAAAGGACAGCACAAAGTTAAGCAACTTTCCCCTCTATACTTTATGAGTTACTGAGACAGAACCAGCTCAACACTCTATGTGTCATTTACTCTATACACTGCTCTATACAGCACATTATTAGTAAGATTTTCCCACCAGGCCTACTTGCAATATAGGGTTTTTTGTTTTTTTTTAACTTGGAACACAGAATGTCAATATCCCATATTTCATTACCGCATTTTTTCCCCATCTTTTAGGAGCTCTTGATTCTAGAAAGCAGGACCTAGAAGTCCTGGCATGCTGACTCAGCAGTAACTCTACCAGCTACGTTATGTAAGAACAGCAACAGTAGATAAGTAGATTATCCCCCACAGTGACTATCAGTGGATACCTAAGGAAGAGTAAAAGCATATGGCAGTGCATATATTTCGTGAGTACAGTTTTCCTGCCTAAATACAGCTCAAGGACTTCTTTAGACAGAGGTGATATCGTTGCATTTAACAGTCCTGGATGGATCTTTCTCTCACAGAATTACCTAAATATGTTAACAGTCCTCCTTGGCTATCAGCATCCCTAAATTTCTGTGTCACAGAGTTCCCCAGTTTATATATACCTCTGTGCAAGGAAGTACCCTGTTTTGTACCTACTGTTGACAATGGCATTTGATATCCCCTAATTCCTAATTTGGGAGAGGATATTGTTTACTATTAAACAGGGAACATGTTCATGCACAATATAAATGCTTCAGACTGGAAGATATAAGGGCTGGCACTGTCTGCAAAGCCACGGCACAATACAATATACACAAGCAAACACTGCAGTTGTTACATGCAGCTTCACCGAAATGAGAGAGAGAATTTAACCCTATGTAAATGCCAAGTGAAAAGACTCTGCTGTACCTGTAGGCTTTTAAATAATCAGTAGATCACAAAAAAAGACTGTAGAAACTGCCTATCCCAGATTTAACCTAAATGATATTCAGCACTCCTCAGGACCCACTGAGTGCTGCCTTTAGCAAGGTGGTGGAGACACCCACCACCTCCCAAAGAGCTAGTGTTGATCACACCACACTGTGAGCAAGGCAGTACTTTAGCCACACAAAAGAATACAAGGTCCTTAAACAACCACCCAGCTACCTTGGAAATGCCGAAAATGGAGGATTTGTTAGCGTCTCGGAGGATTCTCCCCCTTTCCTCCTTCCTCTGTGGCACTTCTGCTCTAGATTAGGAGGGCATTCAGGTGGATTCAGTGCAGCTTCAGGTATTAGAAAAATACTGCAACACAGACGCCATGCCTTTTGGCAGGAAACTTAATCCTTAAAGAGCTGTCAGACACAGGTCCTCTCAGACGTTATATGGTGCTGAGACAGAGGAACCACATTCTCCAAGGAACTTGCACCTGCCTTTCCAATGGCCACTTCCAGCATGCGTATACATGATGTGTGCTTTTCATTTTCTTTCCTTGCCATGAAACGAAGCCAAACATTTAACCAATTGATCCGTCAAGACATGACAAATTTTCAGCAATTAAGCATCCGCTCAGCAGGCTGAATCTCATTTATAAACTAACTTCTCCATCTTTTCTAACATTCAGTTTTTTTCTTCGCTGAAACAAAAAACATAACACCAGAAATGCACTTCATAGCATTTTTTAAAAGCTAAGACCAATGTTTAAACAGGCAACAAGAAGGTGAGAAGAAAGGAGAGGAACAGCTACATGACAAGCTTATAAGAAAATTCAGAAATGTGACTTGACATGTAGGTCACAGAAGGTGACGTGATTTACTGATGATAAGAAAGGGTCCACCTAGTACCTCCTATGCTGTCAGTAATAATACTATAACTGAGACACCTTGACTTAGGGGAATCAGACTGCCTGATAAAGACATCCTCAGAACAGATGTCTTATTTACTGGACTAATTCTTTTGTGATGACCTTGATCAATAATAACAGAAACAAAGCAAGTGACACTTGCACATTCTTCTGAATTTTAAAAATCTTTTAATCTGTCCTTACCTTGCCAAATGCATGAGTCCATGCGGTCAACTTTCAACCTATGCTTCAGCAAACTTTAAAGCACGTTAATGTTACAACGGCCGCTATTGCAACATCAGCTTCCTTTTACCAGAAATACACTCCCTTTCAAGCCTCAGGATTTGGATTAATGCTTAGAAAAACAGGATGATGAAACTATTATTGCTGAATTGTGCATGATTCATGATTTGTAATAACCACCTCCAAATGTAAAATTCAAATTTACATTCTCATAATCAAAGGTCAGAAAAAGACAACAAGAACGGGTTATTATTCATAGCAGTTAAAACTACACATTTACATTAGCTACTGTATATAATTCTTAGATGAACTTTGACTACACCTGTAAAGAATGTGATATATATAGAATTATAGATTTATAGCTGCTTGTACAAATCCTGCTACATTCCCCTGCAACAAAAGCTTTTTTCATACAATATTTATGTGTCATTCCTTACTACACAGTTCTCCAAATATTTAAGCTCTTCCTTTTGTAGAAGAGAAGAGCAAGCAACAACAGACTGGCCCCCCAGCATGGGAACACTTTCTGCCAGCACTCCAAGTAGGCAAGTGAGGCAAACCCTGCCATCCTTGCCCTTTAGCCAAAGGTATGCTTCTGTTGTATGTAAACGAAGCAACTTTTAAAAACATTTCTTTGTCTAAAACACTTTGTTTAAGACTTACCTAAGCACTAGTAACTGAATTATTGCAGTTGGAAAAGTGCCTTGTAAAACATTACGGGCACAGACATACATGGGGGTTGTGCATAAGACTCACCTCAAATATTCCTTCTTCTAATCCCTTAGCGTTTGGCATATCTAAGCCTTCTTAGAACCAGTCAAACAGAAGGCAGGAACTAGTCAATTGAACCGGTATCCAAAAAGGTCATCATAATGACGGCATGAAAACCTGTATGGCTGATCCTACACATATGTCTTTGAGACAAGCAGATCCATCAGAAAAATAAGACTTGTAAACTAATTCTTGTCATAAACTAAAAGGTGCAAAAACTGCTTTTTTATAAATGAGTAGGCATATAAGCTAAATTGTGAAGCACACATGTAGAGTATCAGTTTCCAGTATATTTTATTCTCAGTAATCTGCAGCCTACACATTCAGTAACTAACTGTTGGATCAATCAGCACATCAGAATAGGGTACTTTGGCATCTTTCCCTTTTGAATTTTTATTATTTTTAGTAAGAATGGCATGTTCTTTATAATCATTGGATACAAAAGACTTAAGCTTTAATTTAGAGCAAAACCACCCTGGCTAGCAGAAGCTTGGCATAAGGAATAGGTT
Organism: Apteryx mantelli; assembly: GCF_036417845.1. Lineage (NCBI taxonomy): Eukaryota > Metazoa > Chordata > Aves > Apterygiformes > Apterygidae > Apteryx > Apteryx mantelli. Next base: position 130,809,500 of record NC_089979.1, read on the forward strand.
AAAAAAAAAAAAAGAACTTTTATTGCACTTTGTTGTATCAAAAGTAACACCTTATCAGCATAATGGCAGCATTATTTATAAAACCTTCATGTACCATTTTCACAACACTATTTCTATTAAATCCTTGAGAATAAACAGCTATGTTCATTTACTAATCTTCTTCCCAATTAGATCTCTCTGAATCTGTGTACAATAGTAATTTCTTTTCTTCTCACTTGCTAGCATCTTAATTAAAATCAGCTTATGTTGACTTTCATTTTTACAGTATAGCTGCCTATTTCACATCTTAGCACCTTCACGACCCCGAGTCATGAGCCTTTAATATTTTATTTTGACCTTGTTAAGTTACTGGAACCATCAAAGATTTCTCTTCTTTCCTTGGTAAGCGCTTTTTATCCTTCTCACAATGCACTGTATGTGCAAAAACACCTAGTTGAGAATGATGCTGCTTTTATACAACATTTATCTGTTCATTTATAAAAATGCAGTTTTTGCACCTTTTAGTTTATGACAAGAATTAGTTTACAAACCATAAACTGCATTATTAATTGAATGAGGATCACTGGTTCAGTGATACTTAAAGGTCTTTTTTCCCTGAACTTCAGGACAGAAAAATGTATTTTTCCATTTTCAAATAAAAAAAATCATCAATAATTGGTGTTTTTCAAAGAGGGATTTATAGCAGTATTTTTCTACATGGAATTCTGAGTCTATAAAAACATAGGAGGTTTGTAGGGAGAACCAGTACCTTTCATTAAAGCAGCTGACACAGCTGAAAAATAAAAATATCCAGACAAGACACACAAGCTCTTCTTCAGATCTGTAGCAGAAAGCTTGCCTAGGTGTTTCAGCGGCATCATTCAGTCTAATAACAAGTACTGTTCTGAACACACACGCCACATGAAGAAACAACAATTGAGATGGGAAGCAAAAAGGTGCATAGCTATCTCCTTGGCCCCCACTTTTTCTCCATCACCTGCAAATTTATCTTTTGAATTCACAGAAAAGACAAAATATTGGGTACACTGGCACTTAAATTTATATATTTGGCTTGGGTCCGCATTCAAATTCTTCCAGTGTTAGTATTCTCAGAACACAGGCTCATACTCAGGCAAAGATTTTGGCACAGTTTGAGCCCTGCTGGAGGAGAAAGTCTGATTACATGCCACCCTTTAGCAGACCCAGATTCACATTTACCTTCAGTGTGGATGCCACCATCTCCCTTGCGTGATAGACAGCCCAAGCTGCCAAGCCTATTTGCCTGTTACAGAGAGGCTATCTGGCAGACGACTTGCCAAGAAGAGCTCTTTTTCAGAAGGGCCCAACATCATCAAGGCAGCTGGGATTTACACCCAGTTTGCGCTAGCTTTAGATGGCACAGCCGTGCAGAGGCTGAGACATTCAGCATCTAGGAATACAGATGCATGAAGCCCAGTTGGGAAGCGTGCTGGATTGTTTGCTCCTCAGAAAGCAGAGCAGACATAGCTACAAAAGTCTCCTCACTTGGGTTTCACTCACTATTGAATTTACATTCCAGAAAGTGGAGCCTTAAGTTTGCCAGCTGTGAACAATCACCATTTGGCTACTGGGTGGAGGAAACTGGAGGCAGCCAGTGACGAAGTGAGGGAGGTAAAATGTTTGCTGGGAAAGGATGAAAAGTTAAAAAAAAAAAAAATTTTAAGGAAAATCATAATGAGGAAGAATAAGGGTCAATACTAAGATGGGGTGGGAGGGAGGAAGAAGGGATTAGGTTTATTTTAAGAAGAAAGAAGCATGAGGGAAAGGGACCAAAACTATACAAACATGTACAATCCTCATCAGAGGATAGGAGAGGACATACAAGAAAAGATGCTGCTTGTGGCTGAATCAGCACTTCAGCTAGAGAGAGGAACAAAATTTAGGAGCTTGCAAGGAATAAAGCTAATAGATCACCTGGGCATTTGCTATGGAAGAGATTATGGGAAAGTAAAGTGGAACTCCCAGTGAAAGTAATTATAATTATAGCACTTCATATTGTGTGCAGATTTACCCAAGGACCAAAGGAGAATACTTAATTTAACTGCTTAACATGCTCACCTTCCTCCCCCCACATAGTATATCCCTTTTCCCCCTAGCCACATTCAACCATGAGCGTTACTAGTCAAAGAGCAGCTTAAGTTGTCACCAAAAGCAGAGCTATGTATGAAGAAATGCAATACAAATATCCACTGCTCCCTTGCACTGAAGATTTATTTTGTTGCCAGTGAGTGCTGGCTTATTGAAAAAAATCCTTCACAGACTCCTGTCAGGTCAGGCCCATGGCAAGTACCTAACGTTACTGAACCTATAATTAGCAGCATGAGAGTAGCTGCAGAGACCAGTATCAAAGCACACTAACTCTGAGGAAGAGACAGAGATTCTCTAGCTGTGAGAGCAAAGAAGCAACAGATTCCTAAGTACTAACACCTGTTTTAACACTAATTTATAGCTGAAGTCATAGGTCTTCATGTGTGTTGGCTCTCCATTTGTAAAACAGTTAAAGCTAACCATGCCACCATGTCACCACACATGTAGTGCTTGTAAACGACTGCTCCAGGACAGAGCCAGATTCTGTTCTTATATAGACACAAGTTCAAGTGAAGACCATAAATCCCGCTTGCACATTTGCAGAAGTGTACATGGGTAGGCAAAATGTCTACACCATAAAATTCTCATGCAGCTTCTTCCTGTTAAATATATTTGAATGGATATTTTACATTTTTTCTTATTGACATGAACTGGCAGCACATGAAAAGAGCACTGTTACCTCGCAAGTGGTCAGTTGCAGTAACTTATACTTAGGCTTCAGCAGTCAGCATTCATAAATGGACTTTTTTCCCCCCAGAGCTTAATGTGACTGCTTTGTTCCTCCAACAGAACTGGGCTCACCTGTATAATGAACATGTGTCTTTACAAAAGAAGAGAGTGGTGATGAACACTATCTAAGGAAGGAGAACTGTGTTTTAAGAAAGGCAGGTAAAAGATGGAAGAAATCATTCCTTTAAAAAAAAGAATGGAAATTTCCATCTGATATTCAAATGCTAATTTCCACCACTATCACTCAGTAAATAAACTTTTTTTATGCCATGTAAGACAGATTCTAGCCAACTCTTGCATTTCCACACAGGGAGAAGAGGCTAATCGAACTCTTGATCCGCACAGGAGGAACCTGAAGATACCCAGCAGCACACACTGTTCAGACAGACCAAAATCTAGCTATCCAGCTCAACATGTACACACGCAGGGCAGGCAGCAGGGCAGCTGTCACCCCCAAAATTTCCTAAAAGAAACAAGTCACCTGTAACTGCTGAGGTATCATATCCCTGTGCTCAAACCTAGCCACATATTTGGATGTTATAAACATTAATTTAAGGACAAAAGCAGGGCAGATCTTTTGCTGTTACTTCAAAACAACAGTTTTGTTACCTCAAACCACAGTGACAGTGGTCTCAAATTAGAAATCTTATTTATATGCTCCTAAGATGAGCGGTTTTACTTCTTCTCAGAATGCTGGTACATAGGCTATATCTTTAAGGCTACAATCATTAAAATGTGTATTTTGTTGAAGTTTAAAATGCACTTGCAAATCTGAAAATTGTTCCTAAATTATTTCAAGATCTGAAAGCACCATGTGAACAATGCCTTAATTTGACTCCAGAAATTCCCTATGAGATAGACAAACACTGTACAACTTTTGAAGTTGAGCAAATGATCCAGCAGCACATTACATAACTTGATCAAGGCCAAGCGTCAAGTCAGTGGTAGAGCTGAGCCTTGCAGCTTGGTATTCTGCTATCAGCCACAAACTTTGCCTCCTTCCCCGTTAGTAAAATGTATTGTGATACTATAACATTCCCTTTTCCACTGAATAGAAATAATTATATCATTGGAAGTCTTCACCCTGGTAAGTTGAACACGCATATAAATTCTACCACAGTAAATTTATAAGCAAGCCTGTGTGGTTAGATTATGTAAAAATATGCTCCAAGACTTGCTGAGTTCTGAGAACTGAAACCACAGACAGCCAAAATACGGCTGCTCACGGTCAGATATGGTGTGTCTGCTAATATTGGAAACTTTATCATAGTGTAGCAAATTTAACTTCTGATTAGTATGGGCATAGAAAAAATACAGACCGAATGCACTGTAACAAAAACAGAAAACACTCTAATGTTGTAAAGAGAGAAAGTGAAGGGCCATCAGTTGTTTTATGAAACATTTGACAATACTTATGAGTTAGGTGGATCTAAAGCCCAGAGTCTGGTGTCTATGCTAGGTGTTAAGTTTCGTGCCAGATTCACCTGCTGAATGGGAGGCCATCTGGAGTTAGCTGCTATCAAGTGCTCACACCAAGGACGTACCTGAACTCCCACTCTAATCTGGAGTTCAGGTACCTGAACTCGGACTGCATCTGTCAAACTGGGAGACAGATCCTGGAGACAAGATGCAGGATAGCCTGAGGGGATTCAGAAACACGCACTGAGCATCATTTCTCAAAACACTTCTATTAAAGCTGGAACATGACGCAAGAAAGAATTTGAGGTTCATGGGGCAAGGAGAGTAAGCAGGCAGCAAATGCACTTCTGCAGCTTAACAGATCACCGAGGAAGAGAGCCCTGTCCAGCCTTTTAGGGTTGTTTCTGCTTTTATCACATAACTTTGATGTAAAAAAATATAAATGACCCATAAAATGAAAACCCCATTGCCCAAATGAGTGCCTTATCCAGCAGGCTATTGAGTTGAGCTGACTCTTGCATGTTTTCATTCTGGTCTTACCACTCTTGCATCCTGAACATGAACACAAAGCAGAACTGCAGGTGCCTGCTTCTTTCAGCTACTTTCTGGTTAAGGCAGTCAGGGCTTGCAATTTTTGTGTTTTTATTCTTTTTTATTATAAGGGCTCACAATAAGTACTTCTTTTTCAGGAGCCAGTTCTTCCCGTGGATCTTGCTGCAAGCGTCACATGCAGACACACCGACACGCAGAGTAAGGTGTACAAGTCACATACACCATCTTTAAAAAACCCATAGTCGTTTGCTGCCTTTTACATTTACTTGTATTTTATACAGTTGTATTGACGGTAAAAGGAGCTTGTCCGCTTTTCTGCTTTTCACAGGATCTATTGCTATGTTTAAAAAGAGCTCTTACAGATTCTCAGTCTGGCACCTCAAATGAAACACCGAGGAGCGAGTACCTCGTATCGCAAAGTTGTTCATCCTTCCATTTACTCCTTCAGCCCATTAAAATACCAGCATACGACTTTCTGCCAATTCCCTATTCGTCTACCACGGCTTAAATCCTACAGCGAAGTAATCCTCCGGCGCGGCGGCATCGCCGGGCCACCGCTTTCATTTTGCAGCCGCCGCCACTCAGACACGCAGCGCGACTTTCCTGCTCTCCTGCGGCTTCTTGCGACGGAGCCGCCCCTCCGCCTCGCCGGGGAGGCAACGCCGCCCCGGGCCCCCGGGGCCCCCGCGCCGCCGACCCTCCGGCGCCTGCACCCGGCGGCGCCCAGCGCCCGGCGCCTCCCTGCGCGCCGCGCGCGGCCCCTTCCCCGCGCTCGCCGAGAAAACTTACCGGACGAAACCGACGAGCCGGACAGGCTGGAGTTGCTGGATGCTGCCATGCTCCCTCCTCCTCCTCCTCCTCCTCGCCCCTCAGCTGCGAGCCCGGCGGCGGCCCCCGCTGCTGTCCGGCCGCCGCGGCCGCCCGCCCATCGCAAAGTGCCGGCGCGGCGCAGCGCCCAGCCGCCGCCGCAGCAGCCCGCGCTCGGCTTCCTGCGCGGCCGTGGGCGGGCGGGCGGCGGCGGCGCCCCGCCGAGGCGCTGCTGCCCGCTGGCCGCGGCCCCGCGGAGCCGCTCGGCGGGTCAGGGACGAGGCCCGCGGCGCTCCCAGGCCCCGTCTCCCCGCCGCCCGGCGAGCAGGGCTTACCTTGTGGCGGGGCCGGGAGAGCCGCCCTGCCGGCTCCTTCCCTCGCCTCCTCCCCTCCCCTCCCTTCCCTTCCCTCCCTTCCCCGCCTCCTCCCGGGCAGCGCCGGCAGCCCGGCGGGGGACCCGCCGCCCGCCTCCCCTCACGCACACAAAGGAAGCGGCGGCGCCGCCGGCCCCCGGCCGAGGCGGGCAGCGGGGCTCCGCGCCGGGCGGGCGGCCCCGGGAGGCGGCGGCGGCCGAGACCCCTTCCCGCCGCCTGGCGCGGGGCCGCCGCGGCCATGTGCCGGCGCCCGTCGCGCCTCGCACGGCGGGGGCCCCGCTGCCCTCCCGGCCCCGGCCCCGCGGGCACCGGCCGCTTCCCCCGCTCGGGGCCCGCCGGCCCCGGCTCCCCGGCGCTGCCCCTTGGGGAGGCCACGCGGGGCAGCACGGCCCCCGCTGGGAAGGGCAGCCCACGTGGGGCAGGTTTGTGCCTCGGGCCCTGCCTTTGTCTGCTTCGGCTTTCCCCGGGCCCCTTCGCTTTCTGCTGCTTCCCTCTTCCCGCCTGGCACGCTCTCACCCTCACTTTTTTGTCTCCTGGCCTCCCTTTTCTTGAAATCGAGGCCAGCACCTTTCGGTGCCAGGCTGTCACTGCCAGGTGCTCCGCCACAGGCCATGGGGGCCATGGGCGCCAAGGTGTGGGCCTGGGGACACCCCGCTCCTGGGGACACCCGGGGCACCAGCCAGGCCTGCTGCCGCCCCGCTCCTGGGGACACCTGGGGCACCAGCCAGGCCTGCTGCCGCCCCGCTCCTGGGGACACCCGGGGCACCAGCCAGGCCTGCTGCCATCCCGCTGTGTGGGACACAGCAGGGTCTGGAGCAGGACCATCCTCACCCACTGCCCGGTGTCCTAATGGAAAATGCAAAGAATGAGAGCCAAGAAAGCTTCCCTCTGTTGACTGCTGTTCATGCTGTTTTTTTTCTCCACAGTGCTTTATTGCCAGCCAAGGCTTCCTTCCCATTTTGTAAAATAAGTGTGAGAAGGCTGGGGGAACGTGGTCGGCTGTAATATGGTTGTCGAAAGCAAGTGGCATGGAAAGTCTTGCTGGCATGAGATCTGTAAGGAGCCTATAATCCTTTTGGGTTTGCCTTGATGATGATTTATGAAAGCCTTGCCTGTTTCATAACAGTCTATAAAAGGTTATTTCAAGCAGAGCAAGGAATAGAGTTAAAGTTTCTTTTACCAACTGAGCCTTATCCACCAAACTATGCTGATTTTCAAAATGAGCATACGAACTACGTGCGATTTCTATAGCCTGCACCCAGCCACTTCCCCCTCCTCCCAAAAAAGAAAAATCCGGTTTACTAATGCCCTAAACTCACTTCACTTTTTTTCCCCGGGAAAACAGGTATCGAGACCCCCTCTAGTGGCCGAGCCATAAACCAGTAACAGTTATTCCTGCAGCAATAGTGACCAAGGGGGCTGGGGTCTCAAACTCCCTCTGGGTTTCATGCTGGGAGCTGTATGGTTGCATCTGATGCAATTGGCTTTTCCAGGTTTTATTTGGTAATACAGCTTGCTCCATATGAGAATCAACAACCTTTAAAACAAGCTTTAACTCTTATTAATCTGTAAATTGCCATATGACATACATAAATACAATATAGGTGTGCCACTGCTTTCTGGTCTTTAGCCAAATATTTTATGTCACACATTTTAAACATTAAAGGCTGAGAAAAAAATGGGAAAGGCAACTAGTCCTTTTATCTTCTGGATTAGGTCGTAAAACCAGGCTGATATGTGGGATGTAGAAAAATATTGTAGTATGTCATGTAATATGGTAAATGTCAAAATTGTAATAGTAAATTGCCCACTCACAGAGAGGTCCTAGTCAGATTTGTGCAGATCCCATGGAGCATATGGTGTTTTGGAGTGGTATTCACTTGTCTCTTATGTGTTTGTTTTTCCTGCTTCTACTGCTATATCTTTTATTCTAGAATTTGTGTCCTTGTAGCATGTTATATGTCTTTGCTTTTTGCTTCATAATCTTGCACTGTCTTGCTCTCATGTCTCAAAATACTGCATCACATGATTGGTGAAATAGTGGTGTTAGCAAAACTGACAGAATCTGCAGTGAAAGAGGATACCCGAGACAATGAGAAATAGGGCTCTACTTAACCTCTTGGAGGTTAGAGGAAGTTAGCAAAGTAGATTATGAAGAACCTCAAAACAGTAAAAATGTTGTTGAATTTGGTGAGCATTATAAAAAGAAATCTGCCCAAATACTTGTTCAAAACACTAATCCATTTGTACCATCTGAATTTATAGTCCATAAGAGTTTGCTTTCTGTGAATATTCTGGTGATAAATTTTAGTGGACTATTCATGGCAATAATAAATAGCAGATGATGGAGAATATTAGTAGAATATTCATACTCCTGTTTGTGATCATTTACACTAGAAATCTGATTCTAAATAATGCTTTTGTTCTTGCAGGGAACAGAAGCCTGTCATTTTACCCATGTGCTCACTCAAAATAAAATAGATTTTGATCCCCCAAATTAATCAGCTACTACTAAATGTTTGACCAGAAATATTTGGTAAATAATCTAAAAGAAAGAAAAAGACCCTCATTCTGCTGAGATTTTTCAGACAGAAAAGAATTTTCATTGTTAATTTTAACTTATCTTTCCAGCTATACATCTGAATGAAGCAAGAGAGGAATTTCTTCAGAGAATGACTACTTCAGGTATTCCAGTAATTGCAAATGAAGTATTTCCTGTCCAAAGTCAGCGAGTCTTGACATGTCTGGTTATGAATTTGTGTACCTTTGAAGGATAGGCAAATGTTGATCTTTGTGATAATAGCAGGTATGGGGCTATGTAATATCAATTTCCACAACATTTAAAGGTAAATTAATGCAGTTAATTGACATGTCCTGTAGATTAAAAGAAACTCTTTCACATTTCTAGACAGGATAGCCTCTTTCTATTTAGCAGAAAAGAACATGAGAAGCCATGAAACTAGAGGGAAATTACTATATCAAAGGCGAAGCAAATTCAGAAGAAACCAAGTATCCTTGCTATGCATAAAAGTGCAAAGTGATGTCTATACTGTACAATACACTTAAATCCCAGTTCTATTTTGTAGAAACCGTGAACAGACTTGGTCCTACTCTGATTTGTACGGAACCCAAATTTATCCATTACTAATATTGGGTATACTTAGATAACAAGAATAAACTACAAATTTTAAACTAGGTACCGTCTTTGTTGTAGACTGTTCCCTGGCTTTCAACATATGTGTGCTTCATATAGCCTGATGAAAATCTCTAACTTAGTTTACATTCCTGATGGAACTAAATGATTCTGCCTGTTCTCATGATACCTGCACTTTTATGAGAAGTCCAAGCTTCTCAAAGTTTTGAATAACTTAGAAAAATCACATTTCTCTATGTATGATCTCAGAAACCTTGCTATATAGGGACACAGTCATTGATATTAACAAAGGGAAAGCAAAGGGAAAATACCAATCTGTATGCTTTGTATTATGCACAAGAAAGATCTGACAGCTTTTCTGTTTTTCATTCCTGGGAAGATTTTTTGAAGATTTCCCAGCTTCTAGAATGGTTCAATACAGTTTTTACTAACAGAGTTTCAACATGTTTTTTTCTTAATGGAGAGAATAAAGAGGTTGTCAGAGAACAAAGATTTAACAAATCAGTCCTCAGACTATACATAAGCTCCAAAGTGACTTTGAATTACAGGTATGTGCAAGATGAAGACCTACATTTGGAGAACCATCTATGCAAACCATTCTGACTGACAGTTGAGTCTATACTGCTTTTGTGCTCCATACTATGGAGTGGCCTTGGTTCCCCAGACAATTGGTAGCTAACTAATTATAACAACTTTGTGAATCTCAGAGGACAAATCCTAGCTGATAAATAGGTTTTTATGTTTCCGTAAAATAAAAGAGAATAGAAAGTCACCTTTCCCCCAAACAGCGGGTTGAAAACCTAGAAATAACAAATAAAGGAAAGTGCACAGAACTATGCTGCTTTCCTTCAATGCTCCAGATGACTTTTCCCTTTTGAGCAAACAGCTTATTGCATATCCAACTATTCATACGTATTTAACATCCTGATTTCCTCTCATTCAAATTTAGACAAAGTAGACACTTTCACTTTGGAGGCAATGACCGCTGCGTAGAACTTTCTTTGTTTTACTGACTTGGCAGAATGCTTCTTGCTTTATAGCTGCAGAAAGAGTCATCTAAAGTACAAATATAGATAGAAAAAAAAATGATTAGATAGGTCACTGGATGGGACCTGTAAAGACATGGATCTCTGAATCAGTCAGACTTACTGAAACTGTAAGAAATTCATATAAGACATCTAAGACAGCATTTATATCACTATCTCCCATCTGTTGAGGTCTCCATTATACAGGAGCCATTGCATAAGAGTCCTCTTGGACTCTTCTGGCCATCTGGCCAGAAATCAGTGCACCTTGAGTCTCCTTAACCATAAGCCCCTCTCATCCAGTACTAACAGCCAAGCTTCGTGTTGACTCTTAGCAGCCAAGCCTCTGTAGACCGTCTGACTCTTAAGGCTTTTCCAGTTTTAGAGTAACAGCATATCAGATTATTCTTATGGAATCTGGCATAATCCTCTACATCTGACTGCTGGGTTATTCCAACAAAGTAGCAATGGCTTACTGTGCATGATAGACTTTTGCCTTGCAGGGAGGACAGGAGTTCGAAACCTAGTTAACAAATTTATTTCAGGATGAAACCTGGCATATATTATTTCAGTGTGAGTGTAAATAGCTTGGCAAAAATGTTTGGTTTTAATTAATTATGTAAATTAAAGGAAAGTAAAAACTGTTTGGCCCACTGCTTTGCTTATGTAATAGGAATAAAAATATAAATGTTATGCACAAGACAGCAAGACATTTGACACAAAGATTTAGTGTTGTCAAGACCTAAAATGCTAATCCTTCTTTTGATGTTTATATTGCTTAGCTGGAAAGGGAGGCAATACATTATTCATTCTTTGATGTTACAAAAGGGGAAGACCTTTATAAGCAAAATATAACCCATATTTATACAGTCTCTACAGTACTTGGCAATTTTACTCAATATGAGCACAAGCCATAATAAGAAAAATGTAAGAAAAATAAAGCAAAATATCAGTAAATAGCAGATGTATACTATATTCTGGTATGAATAAATTATGTGAGTCATAATGGTTGCAACAGCAGGTGGTGGTGTAGTTCAAGACTCTTTGTGATTATTCACTTTTTACCTCATACTCCAAAGAGGAAGTTTTGAAGCCCCTCAGACATGGTGCAAATTTTAGCTCTGCAGTTTTATTTGGTGAACAGGCTAGAGACATCAGTTGAACTTTATTAGCTCTGCAGAAAACATATAGAAAATAGGCTGGTCATTGCTTCTGAGTGCTAAACCTGCTGCTATAACTAATTTATGAATGTTCATCCTATTTGTCCTTTCATGTTTCTTCCTGTCTCATACATCCTATTTTAATGAAATTGCAGATTGAGAGCTCACTGGGGCAGACATTTTCCTTGTCATGTTGTTTTTAAAGTTTTTTGTACAGTGAAGCTCTAATCAGCGCTTGGAAGCTGATAAAGATTTTGAAATTACTAAAGTCAAACATGTTACTGCCATTAGATCTAATCATAAAAAAAAAAGTACAGAAAAATTTCTAGTGAAATTGAACTTCAGTGTGTTTTTCCTTTCCTTTCTTAATAATAAGCAGCATTTTTCAAATCCTTTAACTTACAGTACAGAATTATAAAATGCAAACTAGTTGCAGTTACAACTGCAGTTGCATTTTTTATACAGAGATTAAGCTCTTACTTTGGAACATGAAAGCATTTGGTTTAAATTCTTCCAGGGATGGAATCTAAGACTACAGTAAAATATTTAAGCACATATCTAATCTTTTATATATTTCATGCAATTTTAAAATGTGACATATCTGCTACAGGAACAATACTTAAAAATCAGTAGTGTCTAAGGCTGAAATCTTTACTGAATCATAAACCCTCATTTTGGACAATGAAGCTTTCTGTTGTTCCAGAGAACAAGTATCAGACAAATACATCATATATAGGAAAAGAAGAATTTTCTCCATGTTGCTGTACCAATATGCCTTACCTCTTTCTGAGCAAAATGGATCACATTTTAGTTTGAAGGGCATGTTGTATATCAGCTACACTCAACCTCTCTTCTACAGTTATTGAAAATAATATCTATGCTGCAGACTTGAATGTAGGTGGAGAGACAGAAAAAGAAGAGGAGAGATAATTTTGCGCAACTTAAGGGCAATCAGTTTCCTTTTCTAAATATTCTGAGTCTCATGTTAGCTACATACTAAACAATGTGAAATATGGGGATGTTGATACTAAATTGAGATTTTGTTACGCAGTTGTTTCAAGTGGATCATACTTAATCACAAAGTGACTCTCCATGGCATGGGCAGTGCATAGCTTTTGCTGACCTTTGGCCTTTTAGCTAGACTGATGTTTAGGTAAAGTCTTTTCACCATAGTTTAAAATTTTCTTTCTCTTAAACTTACAGTAAAGTCATCATGTTGAATTCATAACTTCACAATTACCATGACAATGCAGTGATATCAGAACCTCAGCTTTATTCTTTCATTAGAATAGAAGAAAGAGCTGGGCTAAGAGCAGAGCTGCTTTAACTGTTCTGTCATTTTTTCTGTGTATGTGAATTGTGTGCAAAGCTATAAGATTTAATTAATTATTTTCTTTGCTATTCCAGCATCCTTACTGCATTTCTTCACACTGACAAATTTTGGCTAATGGATTTGTTTGACAACTGTTCACTGCAAAAATGTATTATGATACTCAAAATTCATGAGTAAGTGGTGAAGCTGTATGATTTATTAACTAAAAGTCATGTGTTATGAGACTTCAGAAACTAAATTGGCAGTTGTCCAAAATAAATTTTATCTCAGCTACAGATCTGAAAACTGTGTTCATCAGACTATTGCAAAAACAAAGCTTCGCTCATTCATTTGTCAAAAGTAAATTAGTCAAAATATCTATTTAGAAGTTATTTACTTCAGATGTTCATGAATTATTTATCTCACCATTTTACATGTTTAACTATGATACCAAATCTTCTTAATTAGATACAAATATTTTTAGTGATAGAGAGGGCAGCTCCCAGAGAAGAAATCCCATCTTAATGTGTTTTGGATTTAACAAATGTTTTCTGCCCTTTTATTGAAATTCTGTCTACATATAATTTTGCGTACTTACTTATGCAATTTACTGATTTAAACTCAGCCACTAGCTTGGCTGTTTTGTTCTTAGGAAAGATATGCACAGATATGGATGCTCTGTATTATGTATGTAAATAGAAATCTTGAGGACTATAATGTTTTTGCAGTTGTTGGGTTCTCTTTTCTTCATTTATAGAGCCAGAGGTCAAATGTAGAGATTTTTGATTATTCACTGGGCCAGTGTATCATTCAGCTACATGTCCCTAAAGGCCTACTGATATTAAGCATCCTAGATTCCAGATGAAGGCATTTCACTTCTCTACAGTTTTACCTAAGATATCAAATAAATATATGACTCCACATTTGTCCCTTAATGCTTGGAATGAAACCTTGCTTCTGCTAAAGGCAGAAATAGTGTTTCTCCCTGACTTCAAAGGGGCCAGTGTTTCACCCTTCATTTCCCTACTGGATACTGCCTTTTCCTTTAAGCTACCATGTATCATAAGAAGTGATGTGCTTTGGAAACCATAATGTGACACAGTAAAAATTGTAATGTCACAAGGCAATATCAATATATATTTTTATGTACTAGTGGGAAAAGAAGATAAACTAAGAGAGAATTGTTCCTGACTTACAAAACTCAGTTTGTTGTATTTTTAAATGAAAATATGTCCTTGTGAGTAATAAAAAACCCCCATACACCTGCTTAGTGCCATTCCACCAAAGGCAGCTGTCAGATAAGCACATGTTTACCTACAAATCTACTCTATCATTTCTCAATCACAAAGAAGATTAGAAGTGGGATTTTGAGCTTGCATGGGTTTGTGAGAGAGGCCAATATCAAAGAAGTTCTGCATATCCCGAGTGTTGAAGCATGACTGTGGAGAATCCCAGATTGTAGTAAGTTAAACTTTATTCTGCAATTCAAGCATAAGAAAGAAGAGGACATCATGGATGACCTTGCTTATGTAGTTCAATTTCTCCAAACATCTATCGTCTGCTTGAGATCCTTTGCTACAATTTAAGCATCCAAAATATAGAACCATCATATAAGCAGTGATATGATGGAGTTCTGCCATAAAGTTAATGATAAAACTGCCTGTATCCTGCAAACAATTGCTCTCCAAATTCCTAGGAAAAGAAGCCAGCTTTGCCTCACATTCAGAACTGGATACAGTTACCTAGTATGCAGATACTGCTGCAGTATACTGATACAGTATAGAGCTATAGAGACACCAAGCAATAGGGATGGAAGCTCTTACAATTTGGGCAGTTGTCCCCATTTCTTTTCCTAAACTAGGGTCCATTCTAAGTATGTGACTGCCCTGACCCCGAAGGGTAACAATTCTGGGGGAAAAGGGAAGACAAGAGTGTGCTCCTTTCCCTGCAGAATGCCAGGGACTCCCTTCACTTGTAGCTGAGATTTTTGAAGTCTAGGCATTACTTTATTACTTCTTGAACTCTAGGCATTACTGACTACGCTAGACACCTGTGCTGGCTCCAGCTTTTCAGAATTTGACATGTGTTTTTCAGTCAGGGGAGGGGATCCATTGATTTCCAAGGCCAGGTCTTGATCCCAGTTAAATTAAAACCAAACCTTCATGAAAATCACTGTCATCTGAATTTCCTCCATGAAACTACCAGTAGTACTTATATGAAATCTGTATTTATAAACCTATCTGTGATTTAGGAAGGTCTATGGGCCTGCAAAGATCAGAGCCCCACTGAGGTAAGTATTTTAATAAACATATAATAAAGAACATGCCTATACCATAAATAGTTTGCCATAAATATATATATGGTCTATACAACAAGTAGAGGTTTGCTAAGTAACTATCTAAGACTGACAGTGGAAAAGACTGACAAAGTAAACCAAGGAGAAGTGAAGTCTCCAGCTTAAAATCATCATCAGAGGTAAAAGACCATGCCAAGAAGACAACAAATGTCCCCTGATAGTCAGGCCAGGAACCTACCTACAAGACCTTACTGCCTTCCTATCAGGTCTTTTCTGTTTTTTTTCTTTTTTCTTTTTTCTTTTTTTAAGGAAAAGAGAGGCCTGATTGAGCTAGTTCTTTGACTTACTCCATTTTGTGCATAATCGACTGAATATTGAATACTCATTTTGTATGTTGTATAAAATTAGCTTAAACGGACATGAAAATGTTCAGAGTACCAATGAGCTTTCAGCAGTAACTGAAGGTCCTATTGTATATGACTCAAAAGGAAAGTAAACAAAGGTGTCCAGGCCCAACTTGCCTTTCATTCCACAAATATAAAATAAAACAAAAGCTCAGAAGTCCTGTTCTCATTATTATGCTGACATTTTGAAAAATGTAAAAACATTAAGTGAAATGCAAATTCTAGTGAATTTTTTTAGAGGTGAGTGCCTCAAATGATATGATTCTAAAATTGCACATTAAATTAAACATAAAATTGGGTGAAAGGTACATAAAAGAGCTGTAAATAAGCGTCTGTGTGTAAATAATTTTAACACGTTATAAGCTTAGTTGTACAGAATGGGGGCTATAAATGTTTTTAGGATGATGTGATTCAGCAGTGCAGGTTCTTGGCTACAATGAACATATAACACAGTATTTCAATGCCTGGGCAGTTCCCCAGAGAATGCAATGAAAAGAAAGTTGTATGCCATTCAGTTAAGGCCTTGCTGTGAACACCAATAAAGAGATGACATTCTCAGAAGTCCTGCTTACCAGTGGTGATTTTGCCCAAGAGCATGAGGAACATTGCACCCTCAAAGAGTTCAGAAAATGAAGGGAAAGAGCTCCACCACAGGAGTTGTAAAATATCTATATGTCTTCAGGAGGAAATGCCTCAGAAGAATGAAATATTAGGCAGAATAATCTGATAACAACCATCCTCTTATACCAAAGTTCATCCAAAAAAAAAAAAAGGGAGATGTCTGGTACAAATATTAAGGATGAAGTCAAAGCACCTTCCTTTGCGGGAGTGTTACTAGGCAGCTGAGGAGACTTGCTGATGACAGACCGAGATTAACCCTTCAGACTGATGAAATGTAATAGAATTAAGCAAAATGTGGCACAGGGCAAATGAGGTTGTTCACCAGTCTTTCTTGGTCCTGTCAGATACCCCTGACAGTGTGTTAAACACTCAGATTCAAAAAACACATGAATTAAGCAATTTCTCTTCTTTCAACCCTAATTAGGCACAGCAGCAATTAGGGCAGCAGAATTTCAGATAGCCCCATTCCATAGATCAGCCTGGCTGGAATGAGGAAATGATTGAGAAGGATGCGTTTGTGTAAGTGTGTGAGAAACCACCCATAAACACATGTGTGAGTGCATCTATGTGTGTGTGTGTGTACGTGTGTGTATGTACCACTGCTTGCATACATACAGCCTTGGGAAAACCAGAGACTTTTCATGACTGGCTGGATATGAAATCCTTTTTCTCTCTCCACTGGTATAGAAGAAATAATTTCTGTGGTCACTAGAAAGCTGCAGATAATTTTCTTAAAATATTTTGCCACGACTGGGGGCCTATTTTCCTCTCCATAGGCTGCTTAACTCTTATTAATATCAATGGGGGTTTTGCACACATGTGGAGAATAAATTAGATTCTTCATTGTTTCCTTCTGATAAAATTAAATGTTCTTTCCACATGTTAAAAATAGCTCTTATACTGTTGTTCTCATGGTATTGGAAATGCAGAAGATATTAGTCACTAAATGAATTTTAAGTCATTTTGCCCTTTAATAAAAGACCTGATCCTACTTTGTCTAGAATCAGAAACTGCTAGTTGAAGACTTCAGTCAGAACTCAAGTGGAAGGTCGAGCATAAGTTTTGGTATGGCTTTGTGACTACTGATTTCATCCTTAGGTGGGATGGAAAACTTTTTTCACCCAGTATGGTGCCTTGTACAGGCTAGATCTGTGAGTAACAGTTGCTTCCTAAGTATATGATTATAGATGGTTAAAGTCTTATCCTGTCAAATTCTTATCAATAAATTATTTCCTTTTTTCTTATTTACAAGCATCGGAAGACAAATTTTTCTGTCACAGCCTGTATCAAGACAGTCTTAGCTCATTTTCCTCTGATGCCTGTAAGTAAAAAATACTAAATGAATTTTCACTGACATGACTTTGAGTTGCTATTTAATACCATCATTATGCGGGAAGTCATTATTGTGCATGATTTGGTGTATGTAAGATGCTAGGATGGATTTTATACTCTTTGAAGTGTTTTTTGTAGGACAAATTCTTATATTTATAGCAGACCTATTAATATTTATCCTTGATGGTGCATCAAAGAAATAGCTACAGGGATTTTTCGGTAGACCTTTTGACATTTTTAGAATATGGAATGTTGAACATTAACATTCAGCTCAGTCATAAACATGATTCCCTGAGGAATGATGACATCCAACAAATTGGACTGTCTTCTTAGAAACTGCATTCCCCATGGATCACTCAGTAGCAGAGAATGTTTAAGCATTATAACTTCTTAGGACACACTGAGGATGCAGCTGCATGTGTAAATGGAAGAGGAACAGTGTCTATAGTGTCTGCCTACTTGTCCCAGAAGTGGTACGAGATGGGTGAATGCCTACAACCTGAGAGTGGAGGGAACCATTATAAAACTGTTGTTGTAGATATGCTCTTGAAAAATAATTTGACAGAACTTTATTGAATAAAATCTGTGTGAACTGAACTTTAAGCTATAAGTAAGAAGAAAAAAGTGAAGAGGCCAAGAGAACTTGTGCCTAGGCAATAGATGGAAATGAGATGGAGACAGGAAAAGAGAGTCAATGAAGTTACTTGACCTAGGAATCAAGCCAGGATTAACAGAAAAACTGGTACCAAAATAAGAAATGAGTTTACCTAAGTCCAGAATGAGCATAATCTTTTTATCATTATTTCTTTTAGAGTTTAGTAACGTAAGCAATAGTTTTTCACTGGGATTCATAAACTATTTAACTTTGATTTTTTCTCAAAACTACAGTTAGCTACCCTAAGCTATAGGAATTTGTTTCCTACTCTAAACTCAATATGCCTCAGAATGTCTTTATAACCTTGAAACAATACACAATTTTTTGATATCTAGTTGTACTTGTTTTTCAGATTTTCTTTCAGTTTTTCTCGGATTGCAACAACAGATCACAAAATATGTTGAATAGTCAAAACTATACCTTGTGAATGAACAAATATGAAGAGCAGTGATATTTATTTTTGCTTCTTGCTTTGACTTCTGAATTTCTTTCAGGCTTAACTGAAGCTCAACATGCCTTCTGGGTCCTTAGGTGCTTATTGTCTGAGATACTATGACCGAGAAGACTTGCTATGAATCAATTCAGTCACCCCATATTGGGTAGGATCCAGTCCAAGATTAGGACACCTACATTTAGGTACCTAGTTGCTTTAGTGACTTAAGTCCCATTAGAGTCAATCAAGATTTTGTCAATACCATCAATGGAGCGTAAAGAGGCATTCAGTTCACCAGGTAATAGGTATCTATTTTAGAGTGCAGAGCTGATTCACTCTCCATGCTCTACTGGAACTGAATCCTACTGGAACTAGAATCCCATCTGGAACTGAATCCCACCAGGAATTTCCAAAAAATCAGATATTCTAAATCTTCCAGTTTGTTGAAGTCCAGCTTTTCTAGTCCAGAGAGATTAGAGCTGGTTTACAGATTTTTATCCACTTGATTTAGAGGGGTTAGAATTAGGGTTTTGCCATACTAGGCCTAACTATTCACTTTACTAATCCAGCATTTTGTTTTAGGCAACTGCCTTGTGATGGTCTTGGTATCACAGAGGTAAGGCATGCTCGGTGCAGTCTTATTGCTTCTATTTGAGCCTTTTCCATGCTGACCATTTTCCTTGAGAATAATCCTAATCTGTTAAAATCTGTTTATTTAGGTATTGCTTGGGGTGCCGGTTACTCATTTTTGAGGGCCTTTTGTCATACATTTTCCTTCTTTTGAAGAACAGCTGCAAAAATTTACTATCCTCTTCCACTATTCATCAGTTAACAGTTATTATTATGAGGCTTTGTCTTTTCAGTACTGAAATAAAAGTTTACTTGTCACTAGCTTTTAAGCTTCTTTTATTCTTGTATTTCAGGCTGACTTGAAAATTAAAGGAGTACCAGCTACTTTGATAGTGTTCATTGTATTCTCCTAGTCATTTCCAAACTGGAATACCAGATGTAATCCTAATTCATAGACTGAGCAGTGATTTCCTGCTTCAGGAATGCTTCTTTTTCACTGGAATCTTTGATGTCAGACCACTGAGTATTTTCAGTCAAGTACTTCAGTGTGGTCCTATTAGTTAATCTTGGAGTCCTGCTGTCCTTGTTCCCCAGCCTACATACACAGTAACTAGCTAATGCACCATCCTCCTAAACTCAGCATTTGCTATGTATGCTAACATTTTATTGATATAAAAACAATTTGCTTGTTGAGCCGTGTGCACAGAATGATTGTAACTATTAGCAGCTTCCTTTCCCATTCAGTTCTACACAAAACCTTAACGGCAGGTACACAGATACAATGATGGGAGTTTAAAGGACCGTTCTGTTTTTAATCTATTGTTGCACTTTGTCAGAATCAGTGTAAACTGCTGATATATTTGATTTGTCTTTGGCATCACTTGTGGAATTTATGCCACGTACAGTGAAATGGGATCCTGCAGTGCCTGAGATCTTTAGACTTCAGGAGGTAGAACACTCTTGGCCAGGTCAGTGCCATTCCAGCACAGACATTGCTAAGGACTTTCTAAGGTACTATCCAGGACTTGTGAAGCTCCCTACGTTAGAGAGTTCTCCAGTGTAACAATATGTGGTGAGAGAAGGTACTTCCTTTTTTACACTTTAATTATTCTTGTCCTGGCTCTTTGTCACTTTTTTTCATACCCTTGTAAGTAAGAGAATGAAATAATGAATCTTAAGTTTTCCTTAAAAGAAAATGTTTCTGGGATTTTTAGCATTTGAAGTAAAAGAGAAGCCAAACAAATCTTCCCAACCAAAGTTATGCTGGAATTACCTTTGAAAATATATTCTAGAATACAAATCAATTACAATCTTAAGGAGAGAGTATAGCCTCTCAGGCAGAATACATCATCAGAAGTAATTTCCGTTAATCAGTTTGCATTCTTTTCTAAATGTTCTCCATCTAGCCACTGATGATAAAAATCTCACTATCAAGCCATCCTGTATCTCCTGACAAAAACAGCCTGTAAATGAGTTTTCCATAAAGATATGTTGGTACAAGTCTGGAAGCCAACACACTGGTTAAGCTGGTGCTGGCATTGTGTCTCTCCCCTAATGTCACTGTCTCAAGATAGTTTTCAGAAAAGAATCCTGGAATTTTGTAGAAAGTACCCTCTTCACCTTCACAGAACTGCTTATGAGATATGTCCTCACCCAAGGGTTGTCTTTCCATGCATAAAAAACAGCAATGAAAGCAACTTGTATGGTCTGTATATGCTTGTATGGTCTGTATAGCAGCTTGCTTTGGACAGAATATGATGGCTTTTTACCTATTAACTTAAAACTATCGTATTTGTCACTTGGCTGAGACATACACTAGAGGAATTTTATCATTTTCCTGAACTGTAGCTTGCTGCTCCACAAAGCCTCAAAGCAGTTACACTTCACTTAATGGCAGTGGGAAAGACCCAAACATCTTTTCTGAAAGTCAGCTAATTGATCTTCCCGTAAAACTCATCTGGCACCTACACATTCCCAAATTTGGGAACCTGAATATCACTGGTTTAGTCATCTTGATGGACCTTATCAGAAAACTTTTCTGCTCATGCTGAGATGCATTGAAACTTCTGATGACTGAAATGGACACTGCCAAAAAACAAAAAATTAATTTAACTGGAAGTGATGACAAATCATAGTAAAGGATTTTAGATGTGCTTTTCTTTACATGTGAAC
The DNA here is from genome assembly GCF_036417845.1 of Apteryx mantelli. Lineage (NCBI taxonomy): Eukaryota > Metazoa > Chordata > Aves > Apterygiformes > Apterygidae > Apteryx > Apteryx mantelli. The sequence goes on from NC_089979.1 coordinate 130,830,621, forward strand.
CTGCTTGACCCAATAAACAACTCCAACAATGTCTTACTTGTATGGAAGAGAATGGGGAAATGGGCAAGGCAATAGTCAGAGGACTGATGCTTCTGCCTCATGCAAAACCTTAAATGAGGCTGACAGGGGAGACAGAAATATTCACTGCCAAAAAAGAGGTTCAGACTGTCATCCCCACTTATGCTGACTGATACATTCCTCTGTGAACATTTCAGAGCCAGCAATGGAAAAATCTACCTACCAGCAGCTACTGTAGGAATAGCAGAATTTTGGTTAGTAGTTATGTTTAAAATTAAAGGAAGTGCATTGTTCCCATGACCTCTAAGAGTATAAAATCTGTGTGCTTTCTTTTTGTGCCAAAGTAAAATAACTAACAATTATAAAGGAAAGTTAAGCTCCCTCACACTTTCCTGCTTGTTTTTTTGAAAGCAGATCTTCCATCCTGCTGGATACAGCCTGCCAGCTTTTATTTTCTTCTGTTTCTCCTAATCCATGTTATAGCTGTCTTTTGTGTCCTCTCTATGCTGTTACTCCTTTCACACCATTTCCTGTGGCTTGCTTCTACTATGATGTGGACACAGTGATTGAACTAGACTGGCACATACTAGTATGCTGTAGTAGCACTTCCAAGAGATTTGATGGCACACCCCACACACAGCATGCTCAGGGTTATTTTTCTCATATTTGTACTTCTCAGGCATCCATATCTGCCACTGAGAGAGGAGGAAATGCAGTCCCCGACAGTGCAAGGGTTATGTCTGATATTCTTTGACACTGTAGAATTTGCTGCCAAACTCTGCTCTAGAGGCACAGTTCTGTGGCCTCACGGTTGGGTGTAAAGTGTTAATGTAAACTGGGTAAATCAGCCCCATGTTTGTCACGGTCTCTGCCTTATCTGGAGGAATTAGTGTGCTTACCAGATGGTTAAAACAGAGCTTACCAAACAACACACAAACACCATGCTGTCAAAATGTCTAACTGACATACAAGACACATTTTCCCAGTGTCAGTAAGGTTTGTGAGTCTTCAGGCAGGCTGAATCAAGAGCTTGCATTTTGATGCAAATTCCACTTGCTTCCTTAACTTTGCATCAGAGACTTAACTTTATAAAAAGTTAACATCTTCAGCAGAAACATCTAACTGCATCCATTCTTCCTAAGGTAAAAAGCTGTAGCAGTATCACATGGATTAAAAAAAGTAATTCCTTTATTTTTGCTGATCCAACTATGTTGCACCACACCTGATTTCTGTTTCAGTACATCCATTCACTCCTCAGTGTGCTCCTCTGTTTTCAGTGAATCCTTCCCCAGGTGCATGCTTTCTAGATGATTGTAAAAGCCCCACCTGTGACCCTCCCAGCCACCCAAGCCTCCAAAAAGTTAGGGCCATGAGACAAAACTGTTTCAGACTTTTTGGAGTGCTGCACCCAGAACAATGCAGAATGAATGTTCAGCTGACTGAAATACAGTGAGGTGACTGTATGGCACCACAGAAGATTAAATCAAGAATATTCAAGAAATGAATCACTGGTATTTTGTATAGGAAGTGGCACTGGGCTGCCCTGGTTGTCTCATCACTAATCTGTGTTCTCAAGACTGAGCCTTCCTGCTCACTATTCCTTCTTTAAATCCATCAAAAACTCCCAGTGCCAAGCAGTCTGTTCAGTGAAGGTTGACTGGTTTTATATGAGTGGAACTAATGTGTTTCTCATACTATTGCAAAAGCAGTTTATCATTATTTTCTGTTCCATCTCCTTTATTTGCAGAAAACTACAAGTAGCACAATGACTTTGCTGCACTGCCAGAATATTGCTGGGCAAGGAGCATTGAAACAACCTTTCATTCACCTGCTTTTCATCAGGTATTACAGTGCTGGACTGGGGAGGAATTTAAAAAATGCTTAGAAAAACAAAAGTAAGCACTGTGCACACACACACACAGTCTAAAATTAAGCCATTGGGTAACTCACAGGAAGAATGACTGAGTATTGGCAACTGTACGGAAAAAGAGACTAACACACTAACTGAAATAAGCATGATAAATGCAATTTAGCATTACCAGCATAAGAAAGCCAACCTGCCAGTCTGTTCTTTCTGACAGACAAAGCAAAGTGAAAAGCAGTAGCCAGATCCTGATGTGGCAGGAAGCTCAGCTTTGCCAGAGTTGCTTCTGTCCCGCATACTTGGCTGCAGTGAGCTCAGGGAGGAAAGGTGCTTCAAAGAGCCCTGGTGAGACAGGGAGCCTGCCCTTCCCCTGGAGGTGTATGTACGCCTCTGTGGTGCAGAGAGAGTGGCAGCCCTAAGAGCCCCTTGGTTGGCTGTATATGCACATAGAAAGACCATTATCCTACATTTCTCAGATTAAGACTGCTTTATAGATTACATGGGCAGCAGTGTAGAAGGGAATCTGTCCTAAAATACTAAGTCCTTGGCTTCATCTTATTCAGTGTATTTCTGCGTGGATTTATCAAAAGAAAAGCCAGTCTTTTTACTGCACACTTGAACTTTCTTGAACATTTGAGAAGGAATTCATTTTACAAGGAATTATATTAGCTACTTATGCAAAAAAGTATGCCTTTAACCTTGCCTTTTCACTTGAGGCATTATTAGCTTTCTGTGATGATGTGAAAGGAAGAGGTTGGTTGCAAAAAAACCCTCTCATGTATGATTTTTTTATGAGATCATGATAACTGATATTAATTTACCTAAAACAGCTTACCTCTTCTTAGCATTCATCCATCTCACCTGCATGCAACTATTCCAGGAGGCAAAAATCTGGACGAGTGATTCTGCCCTATAGCTGTAGGCTAACACTGTCTTACTAATCATACCAAGCAAAGTGGTATATCTTTGGACCCTGGTCAAGAAAAACCCAGCAGGGCAAGTTGCTTCTGCTGTCTGTTAAATTCTTGTAATATCAATTAATTATCCACTGGACATTAATTCTCAAAAGCAGGCTTCCATGAGAACAATGGGTCAGAAGGATAAGTCTGAGCATTATATGAAGCTTGGTCAGAAAGCAGATTTCACTTTAAGCTTTCAAATGTGACTGAAATCCTGAGAGAATGATTCTCAGCCTTCCTGCCTTGCCACTGTGCTGCCCAAGTTCTACCACAAGGATTTGCTTTTAAGCATCTTTTTCTCATGGTCTGTGCAGTTCAGTTAGCGTTAAGCCAATGGTAAAGGACATGGCTGACTTACATAAAATATCTTTTCAGAGCAGTCTGTGCAGTGGTCATGTTGGGAAATCAGAATGTGCTCCAAAGTTAAATTGTAATGACTTGTGCTTGGTGAATGGAGCGCTCATTGATTTCTGCCTTGTAAAGAAGTCACAGAGTGAGCAATGCATATTGAACAGCTAGTATCATCTTATAAAGAATCACTTTGGCTAATCTAGATGCAGAAGCAAACGGAAGCTTTTTCTCAGATTTTAGTAATGTTGTAATTCAACTACTTTTTCCTGCAATGCTTTTCTTTAAGGCTAAAACTGGGAGGACAGGTTAAGGGAACAATTTAAGCTCTTCCTATTCTTAAGGTTGAGAGATATGCTTAGGTGTAACCACCAGCTTTCTTCTCCTGTAGTTTTACAATCCAGCTTGTGCTTACAGTACAATTACTATACTGTAATAGGTTATGAAACACACAACAGCTCTGTTCCTACATAATTGCTGAACCCAAGTAATCTACTGATTAACCAAGGTCTCAGTCTAACATGTCTAGGTCTGCAGCATAACCTATAAAGAACAGCGTGAGAGAAACAGCTTTGCTTGTAACATGGCTACACCCTTGTATGAATGATGCTTCATCTGTAATTTTTTGTAAAATTATGAAGATTTTTGATAAACTACAATTATAGATGGATGAGAAGTTCTTGTATTTCTTTGTTTTCTTTAGGATGTCTCTTTGCTCCATTGAGTTAAGAGGGAAATTGAATTTTTTTTCTCACCTGTAAGCTCTTTCAGAGCAAGGTGCATTCAGTGCTGCCTGTTGTGGCCATTTCACATGCTCTAAGGTCAAGTAGGCAAGACAATCAGAATGGATTTCTGTTGCAGAATAAGAAATCAATAATGTCAATAAAATCTGGCACTTTCTTCTGCTGTTTAAAGATTTAACTAGTGAGTCATTTCAACAGCACTAGCAACTGTGTGACTCCAAGTATTTAGACTGTTTCTCTTCTTTCAGATTCAAACGTATTGCAATCAAACGGAACATTTTGTGTCCAAAAACCCTAAGCAATCTTCCTGCTCATCAAAATAGTCCTCTCAGATTTTCATTTCAGCAATAATAAATACCTCTTCCTTCTCTTTCTCCCAGGACTCAAACAATCTCCAAAAGACTATTAGTTATTAATGCAGCTGTATTAATACTACTTTCAGGCTGTTTCCACCTTCCTGTCATTTGAATTAGTACATATAGGCCTGTTTTCTCTTAGTAACAGAAGCTGGTCTTTGCTCCAGCCCTCCTGTAGCATATTTTCTGGCGTCTGTTATAAATGCAATTAAAGCCCTGAATGGACATGGTAATGTGTGGGTGCAAACTTGTGATGTTGGTTAGCTGGTTTATTTTGCAGTGTTTTAGCTCAAACAGCTGTACTTCACCACAGATCCTCTCCTCGAATGAACAGCAAGCCTGATTTTTATTGCCAGCCTTGTGCATGTGTTGTTGCAGAACTACATCCATCTGTGGACTACCTTCTCCTGAACCCTGAGCTGAGAAAATGTCAGACCATCTGCAAGGCCCAGTATCCTATTGCAGTACTGTACTGTTACAATCCTTGTAAAAATACAAATGAACTTATGAAAGTGAAACCACTGAAATATTTTTATTTTTCTCTGCAAAATCTAAAGTCAGAAGGCCTCAGGGAAGTGTTATTATCTATTTCTTATTGTAAAAACATCTGAAGTAAAGCTCCACAAAATATGTGGTTTTTTTCATTTGCTAGAAGTTCTGGACAATCAGGAAACCTGTTTCAGGTTTAGATGAAACTGCGTTTAGACTTTAATATATATATATTTTTTGCTTTGATAATGTCAAAATGATGGAGCTTATTTCACTGTACTAGGTGAATATTTCTGTGAAACCAACATACATTTGAAAAATGTTTCAGTGTTACCAAACCTGTGGGGCTTTTGCTGGGAAATTCTTTCTGACTAAAATGTTCTTCAATATTCTTCCCATAGTCTCAAGATCCAGAGCAAAGATTTGTGAGCCATTGTATCCCCAGAAGAAAGAGATCTGAATCTGAACCTCTTTGACCTGTATAGCTTTAAGCCTTAGTAGTCTTTGCTCCTTCTTTTTCTTCTCTTTTTTTAAAACGTTTTCCATTGTATGGGAAACAATAGTGACACCAACACATAATGCTCTGTAAAAGTGCTGTTTTCAGAATTCAGAATTGTGATATCATGGGAAAGTGGCCTTAAATCAATATCTGAGAGCTGAACAATCCCAAAGTGCAAGACGTTCGGGACATAAGTGCAAACTCTGTAGTTTGGGCCTTTCTGATGTTTCAGTGTACTGTTTCTGATCTTGCCTTTTAAAAATGTGTTTATGAAAGCTTTCCACTTCTCCTTCAGTTATGACAGGAGGGCACATTATCTGCTTCCTGCCTGTAAATCATCAGAAACTTTATTTTCCTCTGCTGTATTACTGTGAAAGTGAGAACAACGTAAAGAAGTGAAAGCAATTTATTCTGCAGGAGCTATTAGATAAAGGGTGCATAGAGGATTCTTCATACCTTGTTAAGGTGGGGATAAAATTGGATGACATGATAGATGATTAAGCAAAACAAAGTAACCACAGCAGCAGAGTCCCTTCTTGTGTCAGAGCTATGATACTTTTTCCTACCCAGGATGATTAAGTGACAGAGTGTCTAAGGCAAACAACTCTTTACTGAGCTGGTGTGAGACCTTAGAAGTCAGCAGGGCTGGGTTCAAAGAGATCAAGATTGCAAGCCATTGAGGGGACATCCGTGGCAGCCACTCTTGCTTACACTTATTGAAAACGGCAACACAGTGAAAACAACTTCACTGACTCCTTGCTTAGCCTTCATTAGGGATCTGGAGAGCCCTGTCCACTGCCAGTTTTTGAAGCTGCAAGAATTAAGAATCAAAGCAAGAGATTATATAAGGCTGCAACAATGCAGCCTATGGTACTGCTCATCTGGCAACATCAGAGTTCATTAACTGTGCTGGTGCTTGAAATATTACTGAATGCACTGTTAACAATTCATTTTTAAAGGAATTTGTAGAAACACAAGACCTCTGCTCTGAAAACTTTCTGGAAATTTGGAAAACAAAATCCTGAGAATTAGAATTTGTGTTAACCAGAGAGGTTTTTACTTTCATCTTGTCTCATTATAACAAGTTTAAAAGTGCTTACTTTGTCCAAATTTCTACTAAATATTTAGCAAAAACATAAGATACTGCAAAACTAGTTTAAGTGATATGCCTCATGCCAGAAGAAACATGATTGCTAAAAAGCTAAGTTACTCCCCCCCCCCCCATTTTACAAGTTCCCTTTTAAACAAGAATCACTTCTATTCCCCTTCAGTACCCTGAAGTTACATGTATGCTGTTGTACTTGTGCTTTAGTCAGAGGTGTGTAATGAGGATAACTGCAGTGGTCTAGTGATGCGCCTGAAGGAGAGCACAGAATCTGAACCGCGCGCACCCCTGGAAGGTTTCAGCTGGATCCCCAAAACTCACAGTACAGCCCTGGGCTATATACTGGACTGGGCCTCCCACAGACTGGAGTAGGAACCAAAGTGTTTTTGCATTTGCCCTCATTCAGATGTTGATGGTGTGGATTTTTCCCTATTCTCCATTTGTTAATAGTCTGTAAAGAAAGGATCAGCTCCTTTAAGTCAGGATGCCAAAATGGTAATGCTTTCTAGGGGAATAGGATGTCCAGAGTTGAATTGTTCCCTTCTTATTCTTCTCCCTCCATTCTTCGTGAGTAAGAAATCTCTGTCCATCGATTTATGCCTTATAATGACAGACTTGCTATACTGAATGGCCTGTATCTTCCTGTTGGTGCCATATACAACTGCCCAAGCAACCATTACTGTCTGCTGAAAGAGAGCTTTTCACATCCAGCCACTTTTTGTGGCACAAAGAAGCCTGAATCATCACTGTCACCTCAGTTAGAATAAATCAGAACAAATCCTAAGGTGAAAAATGCTGTGTTCAAAGAAGTACTTTGAATTGTAACTATGCTGAATTTTCAGCGTATGAGTAAAAGTAGATGACGTCTTAAAGCTTTATCAAAATCGCGCGTAGGGGGGCTTAACCAAAACTGACTTTCTCACAAATGTTTTGAGCGTATGTTCTACTCCTTTTAAACACTTGCTTTAATTTCCTCTCTCTTTAGGAAGGAAATTAAATTTCTTTGGTCCCCTCCAAGGAATATATATGAAATGTTATTCTGGTTTCCTTATACTGAGCAAGACTTACAACAGCAACCTCTTCTGATTCTTCTCTGCCAAGGTAGAGTTATCATATGAGAGGCTGGCAGAGATAAGCCCTAAAAACACCAAAACACACCACCCCCAAACCTCAGTGTAGCATTTTTTTCAGTATTCACAACAGAAAGATGACATTTCAGAAGAAAAGCACTATACCTTAGACAGTAGGCGTGGAACAAGCACACAAAATAGCTGGGGTTAATGTCTGTGTAACGGTGGCCAGATAACAGAAACGTTTCCCCTGGAAATGCTTGCTTGTGCCTTGTGTCCTTTCTGTCCTACTCGCATTCTCACTGGCTGCACGTTGGCTCCAAATTGCTGCTCATTGATTTAAGACATCCAGAATGATCCCAGATCAGCTTGTGTGCATATATCAAACTTAGGTGACATGTCTTAGAGGGCTTTCTTATTATTATTTTAATTTTTGTTCTTTCTAGAAAACAAATGACAGCAGGAACAGAAAGGTTATCAGAACCTCAGGTTCCTTTGTACTCATTTCCCTCCGGCAATTATCTATTCTCAGTGTTAGTCTCTTTCCTGCAACTCATCTCACAAACATCCTTTAGAAATTAATGTCCTCTGTTTCTTCTTTAATCTATCCCCTTCATATTTTTAGCTGGGAATTATCCCACCATGTTTTAATTATGCTTTCTAGGTCTTATGTATCTTTTTTGTAAAAAGAAGATGGGAGATTGAGCCTGCTTTTTAAAGAGAGAGTCATTTTAACTTTCTAAAGCCGGTTTTCACAGCGCACTGTATCCTGTTACATTCTGCTAAGGTAGTGGGGTGATTCATTTAATGATGTGCGATTACAGTTTTTCCCTTCTCCTGAGTACTGAATTAGAACATTTCATCTTAGAAAGCTCATCTTTTCCAAACTGCTGGCAAAATAAACCCATACAAGAAGGTATTATGTATGCAGTCTCCAAGGTTAGAAAGGAAAATAATGAAAAATAACCAGCTAGTGCAGTTTTATCACATTTGTCCCCGAGGATCCTGATATACTGTACCAGGTTGAAGAACAGAGCCCAGATATTACTGAATTTCAAGTCCAAAAAAGTCCAAAGTCTTGGAGGGCATTTAGTAGGGAGAAACCACCACAACAAGCATTCCTCAGCATCTTCAAGGCGTCTGACTCTAAGTTAGCCGAGCCATTGAAGATTTGACTAATTTCAGAAGTTTGCTCATCTGTATGAGTCACTATTGTACACGGACTTAAGTGTTCTACAGCACATTAGTATCTTTAGATTAGAAAATAGTCCCTGCAGGGATGGAACAGACTCCTCTCGAGTCTCACATACCACAGTCACATCAAATCTAACCTCCATATTTGGCTCTGCACATCGCTGCACTGCGCCGCTGTCAGCCTTTGTTATTCTGTGCAATTAGGTCAACACAAAAGAATCTAGAACTGTTCTGAATTTTGGTTGTGCATGTTGGAACAAAAAGGATTGCATATCAGTAAGGTTTTAAGACATGCTGAAATAGAGGCAGCTCTATTTCTTAATAAAATAGGTATTTTGATACTATGTGCAGCTTTTTTCTGTCTGGGATGTAGGCTGTCTATATAGCTTGGCCTGCAGGGGGCATCAGAAGAACTCAATGGACACTGAAGGCAGTTTTCTGACTGTAACTGTATCAATAGCAACCCTTAAATGAAGTAATTCACCATTCGATTAAAAAAAATGAAGAGTGAATTTTATTGAAAGATTATAAGTGACAATTCACAGCAAGTTTTCTGTTTCTTCTGACAGCTTGGTATAGAAAGAGTGGCTTTAGGACAAATTCCTTTTCCCAAGTCCTGTTATCAGAAGAGACTTCTGAAGAGTACAGCATAGGGAACTTTGAAATACTTCAGCCACCATTAAAAATAGGATTTAGAAGGTTTTGAAAGTTTCTGAGAAATAGGGCAGACTATTTCAGAAGTCCCTCTATTTTCTCTGCAGTAAAATAGACTACCTTTATCTATTAAAGAGTATTATTATGTGGGCAGAAGCTCATTTGAAGAATTTTGTTGCATTTATAAGGGAAAACAGAGCACTGACAGTAACATCCACATTTCCTTGATGTACTGTGAGTGCAAATATAGTGAATTTGACTAGAAACAGTTGAGCAAAAGTCATCATATGCTTTTCCTTTCCTGATTTTTGAGGATTAGTACTGCCCCATAGTCCCTATTACTTCTGACCTTGCTGTTTCGTATTGGGATTTCCAGATCTGGACTGCCTTTTTCTGATTGTATAGTGGCCCTGAATCCTAATGGTCCCACTAGATAGGATATTGATGCAACTTAAATATTCATAATGGTTTTAAATATCTTCTCTGTATTTTTCTACAGCCCATTAAACTTTGCTACCCATGCAATACCTATTTTCTTTGCCTACCTCAGCATAAAACCCAATTATGTTTTGCCCCTGAATAGGTTTCCCTGCAATATGTTTCTGCCTGCTATTCAGTGTGCAGCTTGCTTATTTGTTTTATTTATTGTACAGGTTGTGTTTACTAGTATCTAATTTTCAGGAAAGGATGTTGTTATGGATGAGCTGCACATATCAAGAACGTACTGTCCAAGGGATTTGTAAAATATTTGTTTCTGAGAAACTCAAATCTACTTATGGTAACTGAACAAAGACTCACACTTCTTTTTAACTATAGAAGCAATATCTGCTTCTTTTGTTTCTTTCTTAAACAGCTGCAGCTAGGCAATGCCTCTGTTCACCGTAGCTCTGAGGTGGACTGGAAATGTCACCTTTATTTGGGCTGTTTATCAAACATGGCCCATTAGCTGCTAACAAGGATCCCGGCTGTAGCATTTCTTTTTGCAGTGAACTCTGAAATGCCTATTTCTCTGTTACTTTACACTTTGAAAAAGTGTTTTTGAAAAAGTGTTTTCCCCAACATTATTTCTTCTTTGTGTTTTCTTTGCTGCACATGTGTAACCCGTCATAATGTTTCATCTCCCTTACTGAGGTCTCTTGAAATGAAATTTCTTTTCTGATGCAGCCGGTATAGGGTTAGTTTTGGAATGTGTACCATTGTGACATAGGAGACTAACTAAAGCTGTAAGAAATTCAGACATACTAATTTGTCTGATCATTCTCCTAGCAAAATAGCTTAGATTATGGCCAGTTCAACCTCTTTTTGATTTCCTTGTAATGATTAAACAAAACTGAAAAGGTGCCATGGAAGTAAGCAGTTTTGCTAACCTGAGTGAGAATTATGCTGATCCTGTGGAGAAAATACCCAGAAGGCAGCTGAATTAGGGTTACATGAGCAATCTTAACACCAAGACTTTCTAGCTTTCAAACACTTGACAATTACATTCTTTTAAAAGAAGGTTTTTTGTTTTTTTTTCCAGTGAGACATAGGTTCTTCAAACACTTCTCTCCAGCCCCGAGTCTGACGTTCGGCTCTATCTTTCCCCTCCCATCTACCTCTGTGCTAGTGTCTCTTCCCCGTGCTAGTACTAATATTTTCCATCCCCATTTTTCCAGGTTCCAGGGTAATTTTGTTTACCCAGCCAATCCTTCTGGACTCATCATCTGACCTTTTTCTTCTACTGCTCCCAGTCTCGTATCAACCCTCACTGGGCTCCTCATCCGCTCTCACACTCTTCGTTCAGCCACCTCCAGTTTCTCCCTGCAGCATAGCTCTTGTCAGGTCTTTTCCCCTTTCCACCTGCTACCTCTTTCCCATTCCTAAACCCAAGCTCTCCCTCCTGCAGTTTCTCATCCAGATTTAGTGTTTTGCATCCTGAAACACCTCCATATCTGGCCTAAAGTGGGGGGAGGACCACCTTCACTGCCCTCACCCCAAATGCCTGCATATTCTCTTTGCACTTCCCAGTCCCACATCCCATCTTCTCCCATCCTCACTCCTTTCTGCACAGGCTTTGACTTCTCTGGCACATTGTGGACACAATAACCACCCCACCAAATACCTGCCTCTAGGTACGGAAGCACAGGACCTGTTTAAAGGGAAACTCACCAGGGTGCTTTAAGACGACTCTTGGAAATGACTGAACAAGCAGAGTTGAAAATTTTCTCCCCTAAAACATCCTGGGTCAGGATGCTGGCACAGAAAATTTCAACTTAACATGAAGGTTGAAATTTGGCAACTGGAAACAGGTCTTATAATGGAAAGGATCCAGCACTTGTAATATGTAATATAATGGGAAAATAGAGTAGCTGCTATGTCTCTTGTGCACATTTTCCACAGCCATGTTGATATTATAAGACTGGTATTAAAGCTATTTCTGACATGTGCCAGTGAAATTAGTGGCACATGTTAGGGAAACTAGGGAAACGTCTAGCTTTTGTAGATCGAGGTAAACTGAGAAAACATCTAATGCATTGTTCTGTACTAATATTTTTCACAGAAAAATTCCTTTATTAATATAATTAAAAAAGTCAGAGCTGACAAAAAAACTGTTAACAGTGAATAAAAAAGTTTCCTTGCACATCCTAGTTTTCCATGCTTTCCATTGATAATCTTGTAAGTGCAAACACTGAATATTTCCTTCTTCATACCTGAAAGTAAAAGGCGTATACTTGCCAACTCTCTTTTAACAATAGGTTCTTAATACACAAAGAGAGCTTTGGAGACAGAGAGCTTTCTGAACCTTGTGCATACACATGGAAAATGACAGTTGCATACGTTTTTGCAGCTATGAATGTGCACATCCATTTCTAACCATCTAACCTTTTTTTTGTACTCTTTTTTGACTAAATTAGTAACTTTACTTAAACATACATTTTCCTCCTGAGGAAATAATACATTTTCCATTTTCCTAGGGGAAATAGTTAAAAAAAGTCCATCTTTAGCTATGCAAGTCTGCAGCCTCTAGAAGACTCCCTTAGTTCCTGGAATGTGGTGGACATCAAGTCTGCGTGGTAGACAGAAATTCGCCAGTGACAAATCGTGTGAGCTTAAAAGCAGCTTGGGTCTTTTTTTTTGATTAAAAAGAAAAGGGTTGATAAAATGGAATATGGATTCCCTTCTTCTTGGGCTTGATGGAATATTAAATGTGAAAAAAACACAAGTGTGTCTTGGCTCTATAAAATTTAGTGGCCCTAACTATAATTTCAAGAAATAACATACTGTTATTTTCCTAGATAATAAAAAGAAAAGTGAACAAAACCACACCTGAGGAGCATTGTTAAAGAGCTAGGAGCAGACTTTTCTTTTTCAGATACCATGCATTTTGATTTATTGTTAGGTTGGGATTGCCTTTAGTCTTACTAATGCAGCAGGATATGTAGTAAATGAAGGTGATGTGGGAAGGGATTTGTAAATGCTACTTCCTTGGTTATATATATATTTTTTCTTTTTGAGCACTTGCTGTCTGGGTTCCAGAATTTGGTACTGCTGACTGGGTAACTTCTAAAATCTTTTTGGTTCATATTTTTCTCCCTTAAATATTAAGGGTTAACATTTAAGGATTTATATAAAAAGGGACTATGAAGAACCAGTAACTACTAGTTTAAGTAATAATCACACAGAAATCTCTCTGGGACACTAAATTGCCTGTAATATAAACTAGTAACTGAAAGAAAATCAGAAACAGAATACTTAAGGGAAAAATAAAGATGGATAGTTAAAAAGTGATACCAAGTGGTAAAAAAAACTTACTGGCATCATCCTCATAATTTCTGGTTCCCAGAAATAAGATTTAGAACAGGATATCTGTAGCAAACAGTTTTTTGAAACATTTCATAGGGTTTGTCTGATACACGTCTTCAGGCTTTTCTCCTACCATCTTGGGCTAAATACTTTTTTTTTCTTTAAAAAGATTTTTCACAAGTGGTTCACTTTCAAGTTTCTGCCTTCACCTCTTCTTTCAAACAAACACACTGTGTGAAAAGTCCATTCCTGGACTTGAAGCCTGCATCATTACAGGCCTACTTGAATCAGTTTCAGAATAGGACTATGATTTAAGAGCGTTAACGGTTTCTTCAAAATGGATGGCCTATTATTAATTAGTAAGACCTATTTTTAAAGAGGTTTTTTTTTTTTTAGTTCCTAGTTGAAGCGTAGAGATAATCACCTTCTTTTGCTGTCTTTTAAGGAAGAAAATCTTCTAATAGGTGGATTGAATTTCTTGTTTTAGGAATATTTATTTTCCTCCAGAGCCTTTGTCTGCCTGTATTCCTGAGCAGCAAGACATGATCCTAGGGGAGGCTGAGCACTGAAGGAAATAGGTCAGAAATGTTCAGCTGCACAGGGCCAGAGGTTGGAGCCCCAAGCGCTGCCACATGTTCAGGTAGATTTACGTTGTGGGTGTTTTCCTCCATTAGCAAATATTTTACTTGCTTAATTAGCAGATGTCTTGATTTTAATGTGTCTTTTCTTGAGAGTCCCAAAGATGCTTTTAGCTATTAGTTTCTGCCCTTGGACTTTGTTGTAAATTCCAGCTGACCTTCCGTGTGGCTATTCACTGCGGGCACGTGACTCCTCTCCTTTTGCATGACATATGAAGAGAAGCTAATTCAAAGCATTCATTGTTTATGGCTGGTTTTAGTTCTTTTAGCTTCAGGGTTTTAGAGCTAGAGAACAGCTAATCAAAGGGTAGTGCAGAAAACTGATTTCAGCTGTCTCTTTATAGGTTTCACATTTTTCAGGCATCTTCCCTCCCCCTCCACCACCCCGCAGTGTAAACCCCTTCCCTAGAATCCAGAGGAAAGCAAAAACAAGCTTAAAATCTCTGGAAATGCATGCCTGGCTACAGGAAATTAAGGGCTAGTGGGCCATTTTGAGCTTTATGTCCTCCCTTCTTTCACTTAAAAAATTTAGTCGTCGATTTTGCTGCTGATGGTTGCCTCCAGGACTAACACACTTTTCTCACTGGGACTGGTTCCTTGAACCTTAAACATGTTTACTGCCTCCTTGTAACCACAGAGGTATCTAAAGCACTTCAGAGAGAAAACAGTCCCCTTTACAGCATGGGTATAGGTCAAAGCCAGCTACACTTTTCTGTCTTTATCTTTTTGAAAGGACAGATCTGTTTCCTTTGACAACACTGTTCATAGCTTCACCAGATGAAAACTGTCATATCGTATTTCCACCGAGACTGAATGATATCTACTGGCTAGATACAGAATTAAGAAAACAGAACTTAGTTCATCTTTAATGCTTGCATAGGCACCATGCAGATTTCCTTCAAAAGAGCCAAGAATTTCTAAATATCATCTCGTTGCAAAAAAATTGCTGTCTCCAAAGGTCAATATAGAAATGTTGTGACCTGTGATGTCCTCTAGTATTGGCTGCATTTCCCAGAAAATATGTGAATTCTGGATGAGATGACTGCTCAGTCTGGAGTTATATATTCAACAGCAAGAAAAAAGGCAGTTGTATTTTTTAAAATTGCCATAAACCTAGCAAAATGAGTTTTCTAATGATAAGACTACCAATCCAAACAAACATGTCTTGCAAACTCTATATGAGATCCTGCTGTGTATTTCAAGTAAATCTGCTTTAAAATGTGTTGCTTGAATTGGGTGAACATTTCCTATATAAGATGATTTATATTTTTATTTATAGTGCACTACACTTACCCAGTTTTCCAGTGATTTCCTCGCTATCAGAAAAATGATTTCTATGATACTGGAGAAATGAGTTTGGATAACACTGGCCCCAGTGCCTGGAAACTATCTTACTTTATAATTACTTGGGAGCTTGAGAAATAAATCTTCATTGCCTTACACTCAGTGACAGAGACCAGAGAACAGAATGGTGAAAGGGAAGATTTAGAATCTACTTATGGTAAAGCGGATCCTTGTCGATGTTCTGGGGTAAATCCTGCATTCCTTCTCTTAGCACAATATGGACCGTTTGAAACACAGTGTAATTCTTTGCATCAGTGTCAGCTTCTTAAGGTTCCTGTTGGCATATTTTAGTTTTGTTACTGGATTAGCGAATGATCAGCTGACAAAAAGGTGGATGTAAATTCTCTATAGACCTCACAGAAAGACTAGTCACATACATCTTTCTTATTTATACACATTCCTTCCCACCTCCTTTAGAAAATTGCTTCAGAGAAGCAGTCTATCAGCGGATGCTACCATTACTTTTGAAGTATACAAAATAAATTATTAACCAACTTCCCAAAACTTATTATAGATAAATTTTGGATAAAGCTCTGCTTTACAGTTTGGTTACTCACTGGATTTACACTTATAAGCTTAGAGACCTGCCTGGAATCGATTTTTTTTATTTTAGCTGCTTCATAGAATGCACTATTACAGTAGCTCCATGAAACTATCATTACAATATTATCAAAATTTCAATAAGTTCCTTTTTTGATAGAACAGGTGACAAATCCTGCTGTTTAGACAAACTTTGATTCTCAAATTTGGATTTCTAAAGTTAGGCTCAAAACCATAATTAGAAATTAGTAAATTGCCCTGTAACTGAGTCCTGGAGCCCACCTAGAACCTTGCTAGAGGTTCCTGGTAGTCATTATCTTGGAAAATAATGCCCTTTAAGCAAATTTTCTACCAGTTGAAAGGCTTTTGTTTTCCATCACTCACTCTACAGGAAGGGCACAGCTTTTGAGACTCCTGGCACTCTTCCTTTCTCTGATTAGAGAGACTACATAATTATATGCAAGGGTGGTTTAGAGGTGTGCAGATGCTTTTTTTCTAGCCACTCAACCTTAAAAATGCTAGCAGAAGTCTTGGTGAAAAGCTGAAGGGTAGCCTTTGTGGCCTTCACCCTGTGCACCACTATGCTTTGCACTCTGGGCGTCGCCTTGACGTACGTCGTAGGGCTGCCTGGAAGTTGGTGTCTCCTGCCGAGGGTCCTCAGTGAGAGCTGAAGCCCATCTGTGCAAGGTTTGGTATCACCGCTGCCTGGATAGGCCCCGGGGAGAAGTGTGTGTTTCATTTGTCCAAGCGGCCACCCTGCCTCCTTTATCAACTTGCACTCGATTCACATTGTATTATTCTCCTGCACTGGACTGGCCTTATTCTTGATTCAAGGCATGAAGGGAATCTGAATGCTTTCTAACAACTTTTTAATTCTTTATTCATTAAAGACATGACTTTCAAATTAAATAGAATCAGGAATCTATCTTCATACGAGTCTATGGCGGATTGCTTTGTTCCATTGAATTCCACCGCACTTGTGAAGTTTTCTTAATTTGACTTCTAAGTCCTGTACCAAATTGTTTTCTAAGGTTTTAAAGCAAAAAGTTTTATTCTTACTGTGCAATATTACCTGTATTTCAGATACAGAGCACAGCAAAAAGGAGGATACCTTTTTCAGCCTTGTGTTAAATGAGCTCTTATAAAAGAGGTTTTCAATGGCAGTTTTGCATGAGTAAATGGAATAACTCGATTCTATGACTTTATTTCAACTTACCAGTCTAGTACAGGCAAATTTCAGGTCCCTACTAAAAAAGAGACCAATCCAGCACAGCTCTAGGTGATAGATACCTACAGTGTAGCTGGCTATTTATAAAGAAACACAAATTATGGAATAATTATCCATTGGAGTAATTTCTGATTTTTTTCTTGCCACCTAAAGGAAATCTCCACTTTTGTTTAAGCATATAATATTTTAATCTACTCAAAAGATGTACATTACAAATAATGATTAAATGTCATTTGCTAACATTTTATTGTATATTTACACTAAACATTCTGAAGTTGCACTCTATTTTTACAGTAACTTGATAGGAGAAAGTAGGTCTACCACATTTCGATTAGATTTGCCTAAAAAGGAAGGCAAGGAAGAGAGAGTAACAAGTATAGGAAATAAATGAATAAAATAAAAGGTAGTGGCAAATAATTTTCCTTGGGAAAAAAGAGTCACAGGAGCAAAACTAAATTTCCTGGTGTCCCAAATAAAACTTCAAACGAACCACAGCTGGGTGGATGAGAAGATGCTACTTGTCTTTTTAAGCCTGCACTGGGTTTTTACAGTGAAAGATTCCACAGGCTGTATATTTGAGAGCATGCAGTCAGTCCTGCACATTTTTCATTCAAAGGGCAATGCTTCAAAAATAAAAAGCCATTGAAAACAACAGAAAAAAAGCTTCAGGAAATTCAGTGGTTGAAGGTACCATATTTTCCTGAAAGAATTACAATCTCATATGAAATGCTATATAAGAGCATAGAATTATTAGCTCATGTTGTTTATTTAAAGGATAGGTTTTTCAGGGTAAAGTCTAATTTGGTGTGTGGAATGGAGAAGGGAGAGTGAATTCCTGATATCACTTGGGATCTTTAGATACTACTGTCAGACAATTGACAATAATATGCAGAGATCCAAGAGCCAGTCTCCTTGCTTCTCTGCATCATACTGTTATCACTGTTGTAACTTCTTTTTGTAGGGACAATATGTTTGCACATGAGAACATATTAGCAAGCTGTACAAAATTTAGCTGTCAGTAAAAGCGTAGCTCTGGGAAATGTTCATAAGATAACCAGCTGAGGAAGCACAAGCCATTGGCTTTTTGGTAACCACACAATGGGTTTTAGGGTACTTCTAGAAAAAACAGTATGGTAGCTATTATGTCTGGTTCACTTAACTTTTCAGTGAAATATATGAGGGACTTTTCATGATGGGCCAGTATTAATTTGACAGTATGGGGTTTTAAATGATAGAGTTGATATGCTCCTTTATTTAAATTTAACACTCTTTTCTAGAATATCCATATTTTTAATTGAAACTTATTCCCAATTTTGCACTGTTTGGTTTTAAAGTTCTGAGGTGAAACCCTGGACCACATGAAGTTAATAGCAAAGTTCCATTTATGTGATTAGAGCCAAGTTTTCATCCTTGGTCTAAATCCAGAGTTATATCAAATGTAAAAAAAATTGTATCATGTCACACCTACAGTGCGTTCAACTCATGATCCTGTCTCTGGCAGCAGAGCAATAGCAAGGACAGCAATCTCTGTCTCAGGGAATTCTTGAATTAGATGTGGTATTTAATACTGATTTGACAAAATAACAATTAAACAGCTAAGCTAACAGAGGGGTTCAGAGTAGGTTCGCCTTTCTGTGTGGACCATCCCAAATTTTGCTTTTCCTTATGAGAGGAGCAAGCCAAAACAATCTCTTTGGCTTTAAATTGCTGGGAGCCACATGAGGATGTGCTCTACTGTGACTGAAGCAGTGCAAGTTTGTATGTAGACAAGCCCTTTGAACTCACTTTACAGACCATCATTATGTAGATAGGCAATACTGAGAAAGGTGGCAACTGTAACCACTAACACATGTGAAATTCTGGTTGAAGGATATTGTTTTCATTATAGTTTTGTTCTCTGCAGCTACCCTGACTCTGATGTGTTGGATTCCAGTTTGATTTCTTCATTAGGAAAGCCACTGCTTTACAAGTAATGAATGGCAAGGCCACAGAAAACCTGATAACAGTGTTTTTCTTAAAAAAAGGTTAGCGTGGGTGGGACAGTGTCTAACACTAACACCCTGGAAAGGTTCCTTTCATTATGCTTTGCATTTCTAGAAAATAAGTCAGCCTGTTTTTTACAGAAATTGGTTAATTCATACAGCATAATTAGGCCAGAGAAGGCATATAATGTAGTAATGCTTCATCTTTTTAAAAAGAAATAAAATGCACACTCTACTCTTTGGAAAGCAGCTAAGATATGCTGTCACTCCTTTTATGTACCACCATAGTGGATCATTTTACACTGAGTTAGTGTAAATTTGGTCTCACATTTCCTGAAGTAGAGACCTGGCCTCATTTTCCTGTAAAGCACTGTCCAACTTCAGAGCAAATATGATGCCTTCATAGTTTGTTCTTATGAAATATTATAGAGTACCTGGATTTTTACAGTATTGAACTTACATGGCTTTATTTAGATTTATGAGCATATGAACATTTCACTGTTCTTTGCTTTTCTCTTATTGGAATTGGGCTTGAACTTATTTTCTTGTTTGTGCTTTGGGAGATTTCTTCTCTTCCTGCCCTGGGCAAAAGTAGAGTTACAGTAATAAAAATATGCACATAATATTGAAGGGCAAAATCTTTATCCAAGAGGGAATGATAAGGAATGCTTTATGGGTAGATTAATTTCATTTTGACTACTAGAACTTTACTCCACAGATTCTGCCCATGAAAAACAAACTCCTTTGATAAGAAAAATACTTTCTCTAGGTCTTGTGTAATTAGTCTGGGAAATGAGATAGGTGGATTTTGAGGTGATAGGGGAATTCGAATATTAAATTTTGAAAATTGAACAGCAATGTTTGGAAGGCAAAGAGATGACTGGATATCAGGGATGTTTGCAGCTGTCAGAACAGGTAGACTATATTTTTCTGCCAGAATGAGACTTTTTACATTGCCCCCACTTTTCTAGCACCGAGAACTATGAAACACAGTTTGAGATCAGATCTTTGCTTGCAAGGAGAGTCAAAGGCATTTTTTGCTGATGCTCTAATGATTTTCTAAGCTTGGTGATGGGATTAACATGACTTAGGATCTGTGCGCTGACATGAGCAGAGATAGAGCGAAGGGAAAAAAACAGTTTTGTGCCAGATACTTTTTGAAGCATTTCTTTTTTTCAGACTTGACCAGAATCATTGCATTCCTGCCAGATTTTGCATGTGCCAGCTGCTTTTCATTCAGCATTTGATTTCCTGAAGATATTGTGATTGAGTCACTAAATGAAATAAGAAATTTTATAATAAGAGAGAAGTAGCTCTCACTTTATTGGTTGGTGGCTCTTTTATTCTAATTATAAATGAGCTTAACAACAGCAGAATTTTCCTATCAGATAGCCCAAAGGGTAAATTGGGGGGAAATGGTGTACCTCTCCCATTTTCTACCCATGTAAAACTGCGAAATGAGACATATAGAAGGTGTGCACACTCTAAGTTCTGGTCCAGGGACTCTGCTGGCCCTTTGGCATTGGCTCTTTGCAGATAGTGGCAATCGATCTCCTAAATGGCAGCAACACAGGACACCAAATTGAAGCTGGTGCTCAGTAAAGAGGCCAGGCTAGTCTAGAAAGCGTTGCTGGCATAGTTACTCCATGAACACGTACCTGTACACATTAGAAATTTCTCCTGGTGTTAAGCCAACCTAGGGGTGCCAAAAGGAGCAATCCAGTCCAGTCCCATCCTGCCCCTGTCCGTTCCCCCAACTCGTGCATCTCCTGACTGGGTGGCTGCATGAATATTTATGCAGGGAGGGGTGAATACAGTAATATGCATGAATATTCCCCTGGGGAGGGATGGGAACCCTTTGCTGGGAAGAAGGACGAGATAACAGGAATAAGCCCCTCAGGGAACTGCAGTGCACAACATCTCACCCCCAAAATAGCTTTGCAGCGTAGCACCCTCCAAGCTAGCACGTTAAAAATGCAGAGCGCAGAATGAGGCCCTGTGTCAGCACGGCCCCACTGGAGGCTGAATTCCTGTCACCCCCTGGCCAAGGCTGCTAATTAGAGGCAGACTGCAGGGCTGCCAACAGTAATGAGCCAGTGTGGCTGATACACTGCTGGGACTGGTCTGGTGCTGTGTGGTTTGTCAGCACCGTCAGAGCTTGCTCAGAGGTCTCTAACAAGGTAACTAATATTTATGACCAGAAGGTTTTTAATCATATACTGAACCTTACCTAAAGAGAGGAATAACTTGCTGGATTCTTGCATTTGTGGCCCACAGATTTCAAAGCCTTCTGTCCTCATCCCCTCAGCTCAAGGAACAAAGTGCTCGCTTTCTTCCATCTCTCTTTTTTGGGGCAGAGGGGGGTTGTAGGGCAAGTTTTCTTCTGTGTCATTTCCCTGATCTGTCTCACTGCACGTTCAAACAGATGCCAGGGCTAGCTCAAAGGAAGTGGTGGGAGGAGGAGATTGAGGCCAGTTTGCAAGTGGTTTGCATGTAGAGTGGCTCAGCTGTATCATAAAACTACACCTTGGGTTCACTGGGATGAATAGGGCAGTTCACCCCTCCTCGGGCTACTGTTCCAGGTGCTCTGCACCTGTTATTCTGCTCAGACATTGGGGTTTTTCTTTGCGACCATAACTACTATAGGCTCTGTTTAAATGAACCTAATATTGTGCAGAGTGAACCAGAAGCTTGAAAACACAGCTGGTATGCCGTGTCACTGTGTTCCCAGCTAATGATATAAAATCATTCAATGAAAACTACTTTAAAGGATCAGATTTCTATGTGGTTGGATTGCTCAATTTCCATCCTAAGTAATGAGATTTTCTTATTCAAGTCCTGCAGATGATTTGACAGTTTTTACCCGCAGAATCTTAAAGCCCTTTGGTTATGATATTAAGTATAATCTTTGTTCATTAGGAACTGCTTAGGTGCACGCTGCCAAGAAGTAAAAAATAAAACACCCAAAAACCTACAGTGACCATATGAAAGCTGAATCAAAAATATCACTAAGCGATCTAACAGAGAAATCCTCCAGCACTGATACACAATATAGCACTGTAATCTCAAATTAAAACCCACTGAATCACTCACCCTACTATTCCCTCGCTTTTAGGCTGGAAAGTTTGCACCTACTGTTGGGTACTATATTCATACCCATAATCCTAGCACCTAGGTTAAGATCAGCTTCAAAGGAATTGCTTTTGGAGATGGGTTTTGTGACCCAGATGTGGTATGATCTTTACTTTTTCTTTTTTTCTCTCTTCTCTTGTGTGTAATTAAGTAGACTTATTTATCATCTTGTTGTCCTACTTTGATAAAAGCCATTTTATAAATGATTTTGTAATAGCTTTAAACCTTTAATATCTGTCAAAAAAATTCAAATGTCACAGAACCGACTATTTGTTTTGTTTTCTAAGTATAAAATGTGCTGTAACCTGTTTAATTTTCTGCTAGAATTACCAAAAACAAAGAGAAATGATCTTCAAGAAGTAAAATATCCTTTCCCCAAGAATCAGTTTCAAATCTTGCTTGCCTGTCTGAAAGATGGTGGCTGGCCAAATTCCTCTGCCTAACTGGCTTACAGGATAAGAGGCCGAGGGAGCATGTGCAGCAGTTGACTGAGCAAGCAATAAAATACATCCAGCAGAAATGGAGAGATGTCATTAAAGTACACACTGAAGGACCTCTTGTTGGCCTTCAGGAATTAAAAGCAGCTGAATGCTTTGGGGTCAGAGAGGAGCACGGCGGAGGTCAGAAGCCGGCTGGCAGAGGTGTCCTGCAGAACACGGTGGAGGGGAGGAGCAGGAACCAAAGGAAAAGGAAGAACTGTCCACAGAATTTGCTTTGGCCTAATTTCAAACAGAATGCCTTCAGACTGTGTTTATACAATCATGTCTTTCATGAACTGTTTTAATTTCTTTAACTAAATGTCTGCATGCCCTGAAGGTTTAACTTATCCCATGGAAATAGGAAGAAACTCAGTCTAGAGAGGTGATGCATACTCAACTGCATGCTTTATAAGTTTCCTGTTCAGCAGTGGTGGCTGTGTTTTAAGGCACAGCTGCAAGGAGATGTTGCTCTCTGTGACAGATGCCAAGAAGGTTATGGTGCTCATACATTTTCTAAGCACAAAGTAAGAAACTCCCAATAAGCTACAGCAAGTTCTACTTTGATAATCTTATCATTTGTATGTCTAATGCATGACTTTGCTTTCCTATAAATATTTCCACATCCTACGCACATGCAGAAAATGCCCATCCCTTGTAGCTGAGCTACTATATGTTTAGTATGGAGATAATATTTCCCTCATTAACATTTGCAAAAAAGGAATCAACTAAGACAATGGTTATACTTTAAAAAGAAGGTGAAGCTCTATTAGAAGTCTCCCAAGAGGGCTGGTAGTACAATACTCATTTTGGAGAGGAACACTTAGCTAGTTTGATAAAGCTGGAGCTTGAAATATATACAGTGTGGTGACAAGTTTTGGTCAACATGCATGCTGAGAGCTGGACACCTGCCTCTAAGCCCTTGAAGACTTTGTGTTTTATCTGAGTTGAGGCACAAAAGCTCTGCTCAGACTAAGGCTCAAGAAAAACAGTCACTGAGCAAACAGCTTGCCGTGTAGGAGCCCCCCCATCACTGCTTCCTACCAAAAGTACCTTCTTCTCCATACAGCAGTTAATGCAAGCGCTCCCTAACCTGTTTGGGGAAAATCTGTTCAAGTAGCTGAAACAGTTCGACCTGGCCTGCTGCATTAACCCAGATGAATAGTGCCTGAAACATGCTGGAAGGTGCACAGGCAGGCTGCTGCATGGGCAGGTTTCTAGGAGCCAGGCAACGCTCAACACTGGCAGCAGGAATATCTCCTAGCAGCACAGTGGGCTCTGGAGCAGGCTGTCTACATCGCTGGGACAGTGGTCCTAGGAAAGATGAGATGTTGATACAACTCTGTCAGTTGGTTAGGATGTGAAGTAAATATACCAGCAAAATCACAGCTCTACTAGAGGCTTCTGACAGCTTTTACTATCATACATTGTTTAGCTTTCTTGGGACAGGTTCATAAAGTACACATTTTGTTGATACGGCTACATCCACGCTAAAAATGCTCTGCTGTATAATGTTCTCATATTTCAAAACCTGTTAAATCTCTCCGTTAGGTAAGGCCCAGATTCACCTGACCTAAATTCCCTCTTAGTCCCAGTGCTGGCTGTTTCCAATTACCTAAATGCCTTTAAAGACTTACAGTGAGCCCATAGGGCCTCACATGCTGGTGTCCCCTATGTAAAGTAGGCAAAGCAGCATGTCTTACCTCACAAGGATGCTACAAAGACAAATTAATAAAGACAATGCAGTATTCAGATACTGTAGGAGCAAAGTCAGATAAATATCTGTGTATCTACATCCGTATTTAGACAGTGTATCACTTCTGCAAAGCTCATCTCTGCCACTTGTTTGCCTCCGATAATGAGACATTTCTATGTCTGAAGAAAAGGTCCTTTCTGTTTTAGGGCTAAATATAGACATAATTTCAGGTTATGCAACTCTGAAAATTTGACAGTGGGCATATCCAGAGGCTTAAATTTGTTGTTTGTATCTTTACTTGGAGGAAGCCAATTTCAGACTTTCCAGCTGAGAAGTATTACCTTTCCCTACAAACCTTGCCTTTCTTCTCCTCAGACTAGCACTATTGGGAAGTGGCTATATAGTCACTCAGAATTTTCAAGAATCTTCCAAAATTGAGTTCAGAACAATAAATTTAAGGCTAATGAAAGCAAAACAATGTGGCAAAACTTATTTACACAAATGTCTGTTTAGATAGTGTCTGCTTTTGTTCTCAGCATCCCTGAAATAAAAAATGCCCCATGATGAGATAATATTTGAATCCAATGAATAACAAAAAAAAAGAAAAGAAACTGGAAATTAAGATCACTTGGGAACACCAAATTCTATATTAATTCTTCAGCCCAATAGCTTCTTTACCAAAACATAGTAGATATGGGCCTCAGGGTAAAATCCTGGCCCTACAGAAGGTGCTGGAAATTTTGAGAACAATATTTAATGATATGACTAGGAAGACCTGGTCCTTTTGGGTTCTAAATACCATTATGGGTCTGAGATGCTGATGTACTTTAAATTAATGCCACAACATAGATGAAAAATAAATATTTTGAATAACAGGGTGTCATGTAAAAAGAAAATAAACCTTCAAAGATGGCTTTCATAATCTTGCAATAAAAAAATTATTGGAGCACAAAGCTGATTTACATTAACTATCTGTTCCATTAATCTTTGTCTCAGTAAAAATGAAGTGATGTGTCAACTGTTAAATGAAAGCAAAGAATTTTGCTTCTCTGATTTAGTATATCTGAGCGATTCTTTTGCATATTGCATCTGTGTGAGTAATAAAGGCTATCACAGTATATTAAGAAAAGAGGTATTTTTCAGGCCAGAAGTTCAGTGACTGTGAACAAATCATTAATCTTTTTTTCTGAGCCTATTGCTGTTGGCTGCCATCTTAAGTGAGCTTATTTGTGACAGTAATGTCATAGAGTAATAGAAGATATTCCAGACCAATTTTAAACTCAACCCAGTTCTTTTTTCAACTACCACAAGCTTTGATGTTTAAAAATGAACAGTCTGCTGTGGGAATCAAAGTGAAGAACTTAACAATTTTCTAAGAGATTTAATGTATCTGATAATGCCGCCAGTAAAACAGTGGAATAACTTACATTATCACTCAGCTTATGTTTCAGATAATCACAAATGCTAAATTTAAACAACAAAGTTAAAGGCTTCAAAGAAATACATGTCAGGCTATTTTATAAGAAAAGTTCAAACTTAAGGATCATTTTGCTTTTCTAGTAGAACCTTCAGGCAAATGATAATTCAGCATTTATTGGCTGACTGTTGTTAAAGAAAATAAATTGCATTATAGTTACTTTGAATGAGAAGTTTTGTGATAAGTAGCCAACATCTGATGTAGCTGAACTTTTCTTATAGGACAATGCATGAATACCACAGTGACCTATAAAATAGTAGCTAAAGACTTATCTACAAAGCAGTTGAAGAAGCTGCATTTTTGCTGTCTGCCTTGTGCCTGGCCCAAGGAGATCCGGCTCATAAAGAGTGTGCTTAATTGCAGTGATAATGCACACAGGGATAGTTCACTTCCAGCCAGTCAGGCACTGGCTGTTCAAGTGTATGTGTGAGCCTTCTCTTTGAATCTTTCTAGGGCTGGAAACAAAGCAGAGCCCCCTTCAAATAACATTAGATCTCAATCTCTTGAATCAAAATTCAGACTGGAAAGCTTCTCTGAGAACATCTTGATAGAAATCAAGGATTACTGAATGGAGGCTAAAAAGTGTCACCAAGTCCTAAAGACCTTAATATTTCAAAGATATGGTCTTGAATTGTACCCAGAAAACAAGCAGAAACCAGTGTTAAGGGTGGGGAGGGAGAAAATGAAAACCCAATATTCATGGGAGATCAGAATATTCCAGTTCAGACTGAGTTTTCTGTGTGGTCAAGTCCCCTATAGAAAACTAAAGGTAAAATGAATGGTTGAAACCCATGAGTAAATGTAGGTAGCTACAAATATTAACAGACTCATCCTACACTGTACAAATAGTCCTAAATTAGCTTCCACAGAGAACAGATAACCTTTGACTCCTCCTTATACTATAACTTAACTGAGATTTGACAGGTGTTTAAATTAAAAAAGTAGTGCAATTCCTTCCAGCTGTAAGGGAACACTTTGTATAATGTGAAAGGATTCTGTTCTCTCACTGTAGGTTTAGCATAAGGAACTTAACACAGTTATTTAATATTAATACCTGGAATGAGATTCAAATTTAAACTTCATCATGAAAATTACCTAAAGAACAAGTTCAAGCAGGAGTCAATTTTGATTATAGGTTTTGTGGTTTAAATACAGACATTCATCTTGTTTTACAGTGATTGTTTCTCCCCATATTACCAAGTTTGCTGTATAATAATGAAAAACATCTTCCTTCCTTCTCTAAGACTGTTACAGAACGCATTAACTTCTATAATTCCCTTTTTTTTGCCAGATAAGCACTCAATATGATTCAAACAAGCAACCTTGCTATGCCACTCAGTTGGCACACAAGCAGAAAGAAAAATGTCTTATTCTTATACCAGCATTAGAAAATGGTCTAAATGCAGCTTGTGTAAAATTTAGCTTATCCTCACTGTGTAGTCATTCATTTCAGTGTATGTTGATCCAAGTGTAGGAGTGGTTCCACTGATTTCAAAGAAACTACTCGTACACCTAAAATTTGGGTTATGTGCTCATTTAGATTAAAGCTTAGTCTATAAAACAGTTTTAGTAAATGCATTTTGAAACATTACCAAGCTTCTCTGTATCTCTTAAGTTCAAGCCTGATCATGTTTTTTACTAGATCTTTGTCTCTAGCTGGAGATGAATTCCTTTCCATGTGGACCAGAAGTAAAAACAGCTTAATTGCATGGTCTTGGTCTCAACTCTCCTCCACTTCGTTTTTTGTCAAGGCACTTCTCCTTATTGTAGGGGTTATTGCAGACTGCGGTGGACACGCTCACAGATGTTGTGAACAAGCTTAAATGATATGGGTCATGTTCTGATCTTGTTGCCTAAAGTCAAACTGTTGAAAATTGCTGCTCTTTTTCTGGCATTTTGGCTATTAAATTCAAAAGTGAAATAATGTATCTGATTATACTGCCTGTAACTTGTGTAATCCCTTCCAGAACCATGATCTTTCTGAATTCTCACAATGATGATCCAAAATATTTGGTAAAGTATGTCACAACTGGATGTTTAGGCCCCATGCAAAAACTTTTCTAAGGAACTTATTTACTTGAGACTGATATTACTGGTATCAGTTACTGATTATTGGTATATTTAAGTCTGTAAGAAGATGTTCATACTCTGTGTGGAATTACCTAAAAGGTGGGAAACAAATTCTTAAATGAGTCTTGTTTGTACATTCTGTATCTTCGAGAAGATCAGATATTTGGCATTACTGATAACACTTTTTAATCAATGACTGATTGAAGGTACGACTGCATCTCAAGCTCTGTATGTTTTGTTACAAAGAGATATTTAAAAGACTAAAATTTAAATGTGGTTCACCTCTCTTTTAAAAAAAATAATGTTTAGTGTTCCCACCATACAGTCCAGAAACAAAGCAATAGATCTGATCTTGTGAGCGCAGAATTCAGCTGACCAAGAATACACTACAATATTGCTGAGAGGGGGCTTGATGTAATCAGCTTCAGTTCATTATGTGGCATGAATGAAAAGTAAATGCTTTGGGTCCAGAGTCCATTAAGTACCTATTCATTCCCTGTCTCACTGAGAGGGAGAGAAGACAAACTATGAATGATACCTTCACTTCCCCATGGCTTGGTCTAGGGAGAAAGTGAGATTGTGGCTATGGTTTCTAAAGCATGACTGTTTCAGTGTTTTGAGGAAAACCTTCCCTCTTCTGTTCTGTTAGAAAATGCAGCAGCCTCCTGATCATGGGAAGTGTTTGGTTACTTTGTTGTTGTTTTTCCCCTTTCTGACCCAAATATGATGAAATATGTCAAATGACTTATGACTTTGAAGTGCTAAAGAGAGATTTCAAAATCAGGAAAGGCTTTTCTCATTTATGTGGTATTTTTCATAATATGTCATTGAATCTCTCTGGTAAATAGGTGCAGACTGAGTTGTCTAGGCTATTTTTTATTTTGTTTACAGCAACTTTCCCACCAAAATTCCCTTACAACAGAAGCCTGAAGACTGGAGCTATTTTGTAGACCTTTCATCACTCCCAGAACTGAATAAATTCACCCATGTGGGTAACCACACCTTCCACAACTGGACTGTAGTTGCACAGTTTTTAACTGAAGATATAATGAAGACAATAAAGCCTTGTTAGCTGCAATAATGAATACAAGAGCTTTTAGGCCAATCTCTGGTCTTGTTTCTGTGCAGAAATAAGTTTCCCTGCTGCTTATATGTTGCCTGTATCTCACCTCCTGGTCATGCACAAATCATTGATCCAGATATTGGGAAGTGTCTACCAAAGACTGACTGATGTATCAAGAGGAATGGATCAAAGAAAAGGTGCCGATTTTGCTTGCTCTGGTAATGTGCTCGCTTTGTAATTAGGAAATACAGTAAACTACTTGGTGGCTTATTTATCCTTCTGGAAAATTTCTTGAAAGAAATCATAATCCCAAATCCGTAGATGGAAGCTTGGGGTGAAATATTTGGAAAATGAGTTTATAGCTCTTAGCAGGAAAGGGAGGAATGAAAAAAGTTCACCAAACATCTGAACTCTGACCGGACTCAGTTGTAGTCAAGCGACCACTAATGCACCAAAAAATACAGCTGGATTTATAATACAGCAGGCTGTAACTCACTGTGTGGGATATGTGAAGGAATGTCCTGTAATAACTGCTGTGATGGGTCTGGGGCCCACTGTTCTTTTATCAGGGCAAAAGCATTTGTGAATGAACTACATACCTGGTGCTTTTTTATTTGGTACTTGAAATTACATCCGAAAATGCCCACAGCATACTCTGCCAGAAGCACTGTTTGTTGCACCGCTCTCCTTGCAAGCTGTGACGTTTTTCTTTTGATGATCTAATATAAATAGAGTAGCTTTGTTTTTAACTAAAAGCTTAACCTTCCCCCAGGCTGAAGTGGTGTCCTTGGCCTAGTAAAAAAAGGAAAGGGGCTGGTTCATTCAGGACGGCAGAGGGGAAGCAGTGGGGCAGCCCAGGGCGCAAAGCGGGTCTCTGATGACTTTGGCCCCCTGGACTAGCACTATCAGTTTGGAGGCTGCTCCGCCAGCCACAGCGGTGCCAGCGTCTCCGATGAGCCACATGGCATTAGGGCTACATGAACCCAAAGCTTGGCTGTGCTCTGGGAAGGCAGGACCAAACCCACCCCCTCCACTTATGCGTGTGAGGGGCCTGCTTTAGGAAGCTCCTTATCTATCCACGAAGAGGACGAGACATGCCCAGAAGGTGATCTGGGTCTTGGATAACTCTGTCCCTAATATGCACCTCAAAAGTTGTCATCTGCACTTATGCATCTGGGCCAAGAAAGGTTATTCATCATACTGAAAGGCGGACTGGAGTTCCTAAATGTAATTTCCATTGGCTATTTTTGTTTTCAGAAGTTGCAAGATTTCTATCACATATAAAAACAGTCATAATTTACTGTATTCAGCAGGCTAAGCACTCACTCACAAAAACTAAACCAGCTAGCCTGGCTTGACTAGAATTTTTGTTTTGCAAAGAGTATTCTTCCACCAGCTGCTCCAGCTGACCATCTTGCTGCAAAGTTATTAGAGTTTGCCACTGGCAGTGTGGGTACCCTGAAGAGTTTCTGGCTTGCCTTAACTGAACAGAAGAAACTAATCTAAATTTTTTAAAATATAATTAGGTTGACTTCCTCTACTAGGAATCCTGTAATTGATACTATGAATAAATTATGGAATGCAATTGTGAAGTTTCTTAATTACAAAGCTTCTTAGCTGCTCAGCTTCTGTGCTGGTGAGTGATATATGTTTTGTCCTCTAAAATGGAGCATAATCCTTGCCACAGAAAATCCTGCCCGCCACAAACTGGCAGTGAGGGACTGAACTGAGTGCACAAATCCTGCCTGAATACTTGTTGAGGCAGGTATTACTCAGCTTATCCATGCAGAACACAAATACCAAGTGAAACAACTGGTCTAGGCTAGTCCAAAAGCCAGAAGGGGTTTTCACTTAGTGATTACAATTAGCTTAAGCCCTGTGTAATATGCTTTATTTTCCCTGTGTCTGAATTAATTTTTGGCTGTTGCCATGCTTTCCAGCTGCTGAGTGCAACTTTTTTTCTCTCTGAAGCAAATTCTTCACTAAGAAATATTTCAGCCACTTCTGTCCACGCTTCTTCATCTAGATCACAATGACTGCATGAAGCACAGTTTGCATTCAAACACTTTGCTAGGCACAAATGAGATAGGATACTTGCCCCCGACTTACACAGAAAATTTTAGAATATTGCTGTATTTAATAGTTACTTAGGGTAAAAATTAAGTAAGACTTCTTTAATGAAATGTAGCTTTACTTGCTAAAGACTTCTTTGATCTGAATAACAATATACACCTTTAAACTTCTCATTTAGTTAAAAAAAATCAGTGAAATCTCATGCATTAGCTGCCTCTAGGGAATGTATAATGGTTGTATTTTCCCGTTTCTCACTGAGACTCACTGAGACTTCCCTTTCACAGACTTCACTTCCCATTATTTCTTAATCCTATGTAAAACTACCTCTTTTTAAAATGATATGTACTTCCTAGACTCAATAGCTCCATCTGCATTATTAAATCAAAGAGGACAGAAGCTATTCAATGCCCCTGTGGCAAAGCATCCTAGCTCATCTTGTATGCACGTACCTGAACTCTCTTCCTCCCCACAGCCAGGCGGCTGTCCCCAAACTGCCCTCACAGACAGTCCCAAGCATGCATTTCCTCCCACGGTGGGGCTGGCCACTGCACAGGGGGGTGCTGCTTAGCCCAGGTAAAAATCCCATCAGAGACTGAGCTGCATGGATGAATGCAAGTGCTGGAAATCATGCCATGCTCTTGTTTCATGTCCTGATATGGACATAGCCAACGAATACAAAGTTTGAAAAAAAAAAGAAGAAGAAAGAAAAAGAGAAGCTAAGTGAGCATTGGGTAGAAAGAAGGAAAAAAATCCTGAGATAGGAAAAAATAATTTCACTTCTGTTGAGAACAACAGAAGAGACCACTCTGAAAGAAGCACTTCCTGGAAGTGCTTTAAGTGCTTTAAGGTTGGTTTTTACCCCATAACACAGGAGAAATATTCCATCTTGAAAAAAGGTGGAAGAAGGGGAGGGAAGGAGAGAGATTCTTGAAAGAAAACTCAACCTGTAGTTTAAGATCAGCAAGAAAAGCAGGATTAAAGGATAGGAGATAAAGATCAGAGCAATACAGAGATCAGGAGCTGGGATTAATTAGTCAATGCAGCATTCTCAAACTAAAATGTTATCAGCTCATTAGCCGCCTCAAATGCCGTGAAACTTCCCGAAGGCTCTGCATGTTTTGGAAGGTTATGCTGTGCGTCTGTTGCTGCCTCCCAGCCCCAGCCTCCTCTCAGTGTACGCTGTAATTAATCTTATTTGGTCTTTTGGAAGCCCTGGAATTGGTGCTTTTGGCCCTTACTGCAGATGTTTTTGTCCCCTACAAATGCCAGCACTTTCCAGATCAGCTGCCTGCCCAAATTCACTGCTCAGCCTGCTGCAGTTTCTGAAATTTGTTGCCTTCACCATTTCCAAGGCCTGTGAGTCTCAATGCCAGCCCCTTTCCCCCCTTCCAAGGCAGGAGCTGCAAGAAATCACAAAGAATAGCCATTGTGGATGGGTATGTGCAGCTCTGGGCTGCTCTGAAGCACCAGACAGGAGCCAGAGCTAAAAAAAACGCAGTCCACTTAGCAGGAATGAATGTTTTAGCATGGTATGTATCTTCAAACAAGTATTGTACCAAAGCATTTTTCTTTGACTGTTTTACTTAGATTATATGTATAAAATTTTTCATTTTGAAATCACAAGGAAGTCCTTTTATAGAAAGTAATATTAGACTGCAGTTAAGATTGTGTATAAATCAGTCATTTAAGAGCAAATATGTTACATTTTTGGTATAATTACCCTAAGAATAAGTGTTACATCCTTCTGAATCCAGAACGAAGATTAAACTTCAAGGAAAATCACACAGATACAGAAGTGCACAGCTGAACAACTTTGCATTGCCTTGGAGCACATAGGTGAAAAATGAATTAAAGGAATATGCCTTCAACACACTAGGTTGGGATTCCAACTCCATGTTGCTCTAATCATATCAGAGTACTTATTGCATGAAGGCAAAATCTGATGGAATTAAAATAAATGCTTCTATTCTGGCTAATGGGTACAATGAGCTGTTTTTGAAAATTAGATGCAAGGGATCTTGAGGCTGGCGCATTATCAATATACGTAATCCTCTACTACATAAGAGTGCAATAGACTCACTAGGGTAGGAAACCCCTTTTTTGGCTATAAATCTTATTTTAGGAGGACTGCTGGAATTACCGGGAGAAACTGGAGGGAACAGAAGGAAGGTGATTGCTTCCAAATGGCTGCTTACTCTTCATCATGCAATACTCATGCTGGAACAAGGGATGGATAATTTCCATCGACTTATCCGTTTTGATGAATTGCTGTTACAAGTGAGGGGGCTGCTGCATTAGGAGGACTTTTGCCTGGAAAGTCTTGCAAAACAGACAACTAAATCAGACTCAGTCCTCAGGAGGGATCAAAAACCTCACGAATTCCTCGCTGCTTCATCTTCTCAAATTTGTATTAGATTCCAGCATGTTCAAGAAGGGTTCTTAATTCATATTATTTCACTGAAGATAAAGTGTGCAAATCTTACGAAAACATTTTCACTACTTCAAAGCAGGACAGGCATTCTTTCCTGTGCTATGCTTTGGAGGTTAGGCTGTTTTTTTCTCCATTACTTGGATATATGATTGTATCAAGCTGCCTTTAGAGTAGAAAGAATTTGGTACCTTTCCCTCTTGCAGCTGTTTAAGAATTTCATTGCATTGTTTACAGATTTTCATCAAGTTTTTCCAGACGATGTTTTATACTGCCACTTTCAAGGAAATCTTATACCAACAGGTTTAGGCAGTGATTAAAATATGGCATACAGGCAAACTGGCCATCTTTCAAGGTTATCCTACAACTTTGGCTGTATTATTCCTACTAAAATCAGGAAAAGACTGCAGGAACTAATCCACATACATTTAATCTTCTAGCATTAAGTGGTTGGCTGCTGTTATTTTAATTGAAAAATAAGGTGAATGGTACACTGTATTCTTCAAATCCTTGTTACTGGCTCAGAAAGAGGTTTCATAAAACAACATTAACATAGCAAACTGTCTTGTTATCCACGCACCAGTGATTTTGCTATGCCAATGGTACATGAGAATAGTACAAAATCCAAGTACTATACGGAACAAGCAGTGGTTTTCTGTTTGAGGGCTGCCAGTGTGAATTGCATGACTCTTTATTTCCCAAAGTTTTGTGGTACATCACTTTTCACTTTTGTATTACTTGGCAAGGGATAATTGTCTGCATGTTGCAGCAGTTATTTGGGAAAGGTTGGATATAATCATTATTGGCACTTTGTTCTATGGGCTTTGTGTTCCAGATTGAGTTATTCAGTTGGGACATTAGATGACTGTTGAAAGCTTTTGTCATAGTTGGATATTATCCACCCGTCTCTGAAAGCCATTTTAGAATCTGAGAAGTGCACAAGACAGTGGCCTGTAAAGACAAGTGAGGAAATACAGAAAAGCAAGGCCTATCAGCAGGCAGTCCCTTAACTGTGATTTCTGTGAAGATGCAGTTTCTGCATGAAGTTGTGTTAGGAGCAGGGAGATAGATATGCCAGGGTCAAAGGTAGCTAGTAACAACCTGACAGCCCAGACGGTTCATTGCTTGCTTTTTCTGCTCCTCCCCTCCCTTACAGCATGATGCACAGTACTGCTAGAAACTGGCCTCTTCTTTACCAAGTCTGTCCTTCTTCAAGAAAAAAATGGGTTGGCTTTTTCCAAAGGCAGACAGATCATGGCTCTGCCTTTCCCCCAGCAATGCTGCCTGATCCAGCACAAAGTTGTGCAGAGCAGCCCCCAAGACTGTGGCAAAATCCATGTCCTTATCCACTCCTGCTATTTTCCTTTGCCCATTTTCAGACAAGAAACGAAGACAGAGACTTGTTCTCAGCATAAACTTGGTACTATGGAGTTGTGTCCTAGAGCCCTACCTGCCACCATCCTGCTTCCCATCCCCTTTGGTATGATACAGCAGAAGAAAGTTGCTTGTATTAGAATTCCACAGCAAAACACTTAGGATCTGTAAATGCTAAGACCTGTCTTGCACGATCACATTCCTCCTTGTCTAATCAATTAAACACTGCAGACCTACCTTGTGGCATTTTTGAATAGTTGTGGGTGCTGGCGGTACTGCAAATGAAGCATTGGTAATATTTGTCCGGGGCTGGGCCAGCTTTTTATCACAAAATGTATTTGGTATTTAATTCTTAAGGATGTTAACCAAGTTGCAATTCTATTTGGCTCCTGCTTTCACAGCTAGATAAGGCCACAGTTCTCACATGGCCTCATGACACATTACCCTTCGTAGCAAAATCAGGTTAACATGTTCCTGCTCCCTTGCACATCAGCCATGCCTTCTCGGCTGTGCAAATGTAACTGCTTGTCCACCACGCTAGGCACTGGGTCAGGGAACCGTTCTAGCATAAGCGAAAAAGGGCAAGTAAAAAAAAATGTGTATTTTGCTGTCAGCCAAGAAAAAAAAAATCATCTTGAATGTCAAGCCACTGAGAAAGGAAAGAGTGGCAGGCGGCAGGGAGAGAGGCAGAAGGATGTTATAACCTGGTAAAGTTGCTGGAGATTTCCATGTTATCAAACATTTTATAGCCTCAGAACTTCTAGATTATATATCATAGCAAGTATTACCCATACAGCACTTTTGATAAACATACAGTTTTATCCTATTGCTAGCTTTATACACCCATCATAGCAGATATATACCAGCATAGATAACAGACCTGGCATTTGGCCGATGCCTTGTCTAATCTGTTTTCTTCATCACTTCCTCTTTTGCCACCCACTTTTGTATGTTTTTTTTCGTTTTGAAGCCCCAAGTAGTGCCAGCTTTGGCCAGGTGGGTTTGTATATATTTTCAGCGGATGTGACCATGCAGCTGAGTTTTCCACTGAATCCCAAGTGCAGGATGCATCCATGACACATGCAGAAATTCTGGACCACACTAGAGCATCAGCCTCTTTGTGCACACACAGGCATGCAGTGTGGGTGTCTGGCAAGGTTTTGGGTGCTGCCAAGGGTATTTGTTGCAGGAGAACAGGGTTTTTATCATTCTCATTGACACAGATACTTAAACTCTGTCAGCATCTCAATATAGGCAGAATCTAGGCCATTTGGACCTTTCCAAGTACTCTTTAACTACATTATCTCTCAATCTTGTTCACTGTAAATTCTGTTAAAATGGAAGAATAGAATGCAGTTTGTTTAATGCTGGATTTACTCTGAGTTAATTGAAAATAGAATAGGGATAAAATTCAGGCACTGCTCCACAGAGTGCTTATCTCAATCATAACAAATGCATGCTAAGCACTGAAGGAGGCAAACTGTGAGCGAAGGAGAAAAAATTGTAAGTGATCACATAGATATGGCATGTATTATAATTCATTTATCTAAGAAAGATTAAGATTTGAAAAAAAATATTCCTTTTACTGAGTTTTAAAAGTATTAGCCATAAGTTAGTGTCTGCTATCAGGAATCTGAGGACTTCATCACATTCAAATAATTTTGTTAGCTGTAACTTTCCCCATGTTAAGATTGGCAGAGGGAGTCTGACTTGTCTAAAGTCACGGATAGTCAGAAGCAATTAATGGTTTCAGATAACCTGATTCTCAGACCCATGCTTTATCTAGCAGAATTGCTCCTTGACGT
This sequence comes from Apteryx mantelli, assembly GCF_036417845.1. Taxonomy (NCBI): domain Eukaryota; kingdom Metazoa; phylum Chordata; class Aves; order Apterygiformes; family Apterygidae; genus Apteryx; species Apteryx mantelli. The sequence goes on from NC_089979.1 coordinate 130,867,029, forward strand.
CTGTGAATGCTACAAATACAGTCTTTCTAACTCTGGGTTTTGCTTTCTTTCTAGGATTGCATTTCTGGTCTTATTTTATGAGGTGTTTTATTATAGGCTTTCTTTGTGCATCCTTTCCATCTCCCAAAATGTATTTGATGTGGCTGCGGATATTGGATGCCCTTGATATTCTATCCGTCTGTGGCTACTTCAGAGGATCCTCTTGTCATCAGACAAACTATTCCATCCACATAAAATAGATTATAAGGAGCAGAAAAATGTTTAGACTAGCATGGAAAATGATGTTTGCTCTGATCGGAGTAAGAAATTGCCCCGAAACTATAGGAATTTCCTGTTGCTAAAATATTGTGTAGGTCCTAAAAACTTTGTAGGCTGTTGTTTCTCCTCTGGGCAGCTAGAAAGGTCAAAATGCCTTGGGGTAGGACATAGAATTGCAGCATTTAAGAGTTCATCTAGTCAGGAAATTATGGTTGTAAAGTTACATATCCCTGTCACTTATCATTAAACAGCTCATTAAATCTCTGCTAATTACAGCTTCATCCTGGTATCCAGGTCCTAATGTTTCTGTGCCTAATTAGCACACTGAAATCCTAAAATTGAAATCATTTTCCTATTCTAGTCATTTATTGTACAGAAAACAATATAATTTAGAGGTTAAACTTGTTGTAATAGAGTTAAAATTATACCTTGGTTATTCAATCCTTTAGCTCAGTTGTTCAAGAGGTGAGTGCTTTTTCCCAGAAACATCTGGAAAGTTATTTGAAATTAGATTTTTTTTAGTGTAAGATACTCTAGTTTGTGTGTGAAAATTACTTGTTTCTTTTTCATTTATTCTTTGTTGCTTTTCTCTCTCTGTAACTGTCCATTCTCATGGATAACTCCCTGAAAAATTATCTACAAGTTATCGATCACATTTTTGTCATCATATAGTATGCTGTGAAGAGTCACATTATGCGTCTCTTTGACAACCAGAGAAATATTTCATAAGCAAAATTACATGAAAAAAATATTTTAATGGTGATTTACTATAAATAACACATCCCTACACTTCATTGGAACTCTCAAAGTACATTTTTGTTTCCAAAATGTTCTGTTGCCACTGTCCAGCTTAAAAAGCATGCTGGAATACATCATGTCTTCTACTTGAAATAAAAATAGCATCTAACTCTTGGATGCTTTTAACAACATCACATATTTTCTATTATCACAGAGTAAAGAAAAAGCAAAATTTAGAACCGATCATAATTTCACATGAGTTTACCTCAGGAGTCATCCACAAGTCAAAGCTGTGATAGAGTGCCTTTTTTCTCCAGCACAGGCTTTTGAAGATGGAGATGACTTGCACCAAGTTTAGTTTTATCCTCATTTGAACTCTTGACTTTTACTTTGCAGTTAAGGAAAGTGACTTCTTTCAGTCATGTATAAATGATAATGAGGCAAATGCATTTTTTTTCTTATTCTTCCCAAACCAACTTTTCCAATTGACAAAAGTTTCTTTTGTTAAAAAAAGACTTGAAAATAGACATGTATATTTGTTATGCAAGTTTTCTTAAGAATTTATGTAGCAGTGAGAATCCTTCTACTACAAACTGCATTCAAATCACTGAAATAAATTAAAGATTCTTGCCTTTTTGCATGGAATTTCTGCTTTTTCAACATTTTCATCATCATTATTCCAACTTGATCTGCAAGACTATAACTATCTTTTCAAATAAGCATCCTTGACATGTAAGTTCAAATTTTAGTTAAGCCTCATGTTCTAGATATACCTTCACTGTGTAATTTTCCATGAGCAGCTGAAACTGTGAGTAAGCATGCTAACACATTAGCCATCGCTGCTGTTTTTACTAGGTTTGCTAAACTTGTTAAACTAGATTGCTTCTGGTAATTATTTTGTACTTTTGTACTGGCTGTCTCTTCAGACACTCTTTCAATTTTTTTAAAGTAATAAATAACAATCCTGAGGGGGGAAAACCCATAAAATCAAATTACAAAAAATCAGAACTGCAGTTAATGTAAAGATCTACCACATGTAAAGGGATAGTTCTCTAAGCTGTAATACGGCATAATTTTATTTTTTGAAAAGCTGCACTTTTATTTGTAGAAAGTGGCAGTACAGTTTCGCAAGATTGCTCATGAATCTTCTGATCCTAAATAATGATGCCTGGATATGAATCATTACTTGTTCCAAGACGATCTCAGTACAGTTATTCCTATTAAGAAACTCTGAAACCCTGAAACTTTCTTATGAGATCTGTCACTGTACATTTTCCAAAGCAGAGCAAGTTTATAAATACTAACAAATTAGGTCTTGTAGAACTTGGGTGATATATGGAGTATCTAAATTTTACAGATGAGAAAACACAGGAGCCAGAGAAGTTAACATTGGACTAATTGCACAGAAAAATGTTGAGGAGCTGGCAGTTTTTCCCTGGATTAAAGCTCATGTGGTGACCAAGCAGAGTCATCTCGTGCCGCTGTTGCTGACACGCTCTCAACCTCTAGGGACTCAAAACAAAAGACGACCTTGTGAAGTTTGATCCCAGATCTCCTGCTTACGGATGTGAACAGTACTTGTGTGACAGTGCTATTTTTAACCTCTAGTCGCTTACTATTTGAGACACATATATGAAATATTGCTATCTAGCCATCATCAGAACAAATGAGTCTTGTAGGTTACATCTGGAATAAATGAGGCAGTGTTCCAGGCTCCCCGGGAAAGCCTACAAGGGTTTCATTTGGCTGTTGGGCCGATAGCCTTCTTGGAGTCTTTTCCTCTTCCTCTGTTGATTGATGTTGAGGCGCTCTACCCCTGCATACTTCTGCACAGAAATACAAATGTTCAGCCCCGATTTTGCAATTCATCCCAGATTAGTTCTTAATTTGTATTAATTTATCAAGTGCTAGAGGCCAAAAGCCTTCTTTCAGGCCTATTTTTTTCTCTTGTTGGCTAGCATGAAGGGGATAGAACAGTTGAATAATATGAGCATGATAGTCTTCATGCAGCCTGTTTTATATACTAAAATGTGCCCATGCTATTACTCTTTTTGAAGCTGATACTGCTGGAGACTTGCTGAAACGTCTATGCTTATTGCCAGCACTGCAGCTGCATGCCTGATAGGCATGTGGAGAGTATGAAGGTGCTGGCTCTCCCCTGGACAGATTTGTTTAACTCCTGAGGTCCTGCTAGCCCAGGTGGCAGCCTGGAGGTAATCTGCGATGACTCTGATATTTCAGGCATTGCGCTTTGCATTGGGAAAGCCTCGGTGTGGATGGGAGCAGGGCCGTTCAGCAGGGCTGCAGGGCTCAGAAGGGGCTCCGCAAAGCGTGTGCCAGGCTCCCAGCGCTGCGTGTGTCACTCACAGCCTCCAAAAGTTGTAACAGTAATGACAGCTCTGGAACACAATAACATTTCTAATTTAAATGCTATGAGTTTTATTTGATTATCACTCTCCCCACAGTCAAGGAAAAATAGGGGGATATGAGATAATCTGGAGTTTCTTCAAAAAGCTCAGACAATAATTGATTTTGAAAGATTGAAAAATATTTAGCTCCCAAGCCAAGTTCAACACCCTCCGCAGTGCTGGAGCGTGTGGCTTGGTGAGCTCTTGAGTCCTCTACAACAGAGCAGAGCAATGCCCTCCCCACACCCCCCCAGCACCAGCCAGTGGGGAGGAACTGAGGAAGCCAGGCAAAGAACAGGGATACGAATTCTTAAAGAGCTGTTGGGAAAGGCCATGAGGGAGTGTTCCTGGGCTTGTATCATCCAGAAATATTTGTCATCATTATTTCTGAATGGACTGTAGAATGTTAAAGCTGTTTCACGGTAACCTTGCTCATTAATTCCTGAAAGACAAAATCCATGATGTGCAACAGCCTGTGACTGCACACTTGTTTCTGAACTTGTCACACTGTTCAGGAACGTTATTGCATTGTCTTTCTCTCATAGGAAAACAATTAGCGGAAGCATCTCTTTTCCTAATTCAGTCAGTCACTGGTGTCTCATTTCAAATTTTGGATCTAACTTTGCATTTACTTTAGCAATTAGGAACACATTGGTAAAAAGCTGTAGAATATCACTTTGAAAAGGCCAAAATAAATACAGACATTGTTGTGGGCTTGTGGTTTTATTTTTGTTTTGGAAGTCTGTGGGCATGCAGGATTGAAAATTAAATAAATGTAATGATCATTTATTTTCTGTGTAAGATCTCCCTCTAGAAAAGACTCTAATGTTTAAACCCTTCCTCTTTGAAAGCAGTCAGTCAGTCAAAAGAAAAGATTTTAAATGGAATGTTTCAAACACCTTATGCAGTTTTAGAAAACCCAGAAAGCTATTTTTTCATCTATGAAAGAAACAGCAGAATTAACAAACCTAGATTCCTGTGGTGGTGTTTCCTACAACTCTCTACTGTAACAGCCTCAGCTGCTCTTCCAGTCCATTGCTGAAATACCATTAAACTACCTCTGTGTCTCCTACATCCTCCCACAATACCATGGTTTCTGTCCTCTCTCTCCTAAATGACCCCAGACTATAGCTTTGCTTTTGTTGGAGTATTAATTCAGGTTTCTCCCTCCTCCGTTCAGGCACTGCTTTTCATGAATGTTACAGGAGCTTAATATCTCTGAGACCTCTCCATATCAGATTTGGTTGAAAATGGCCAATGGGTTCAAAAGTGATTGGGAGAGATGGATGTCCACCACAACTGCATAAGCCTCAGATCCTTATGAAATCAGGCTAAAAAACAGACTGCTGCACTCATCTATGACTTGCACAAATTGGATATTATTCAGTATTACTTGTCAAGCAGAAAAATGAACTATTATCAATGCCTTCCTTGCAATATAAGCAGAAAATCAGCTCCTTTGATTTTACTTTTTTTTCCTGAAAGGAGGGAGAAGAAAATCCTCTGCTTATTTTACCTCTTCTTATTTTGCTGAGCTGGCCTATCTTTGAATGGTTAGGTAAGGCACAGCAAGGACCAGTTTCAAGGGCCAGAGTTTAAAAAATCAGAATTTTGGCCTGGTCTTTTCTGCTGACTTACTGTGTGATCTTGAGATAGTCATTTAATTTCTGGGCCTCTGTTTTCCCTTCTTGTTCAGATTGTCACTTCTTTGCTTCGAGGGCTGTGGTGTGCCCAAGTGGATGCCTGGAGAGGCTGAACCACTGGGGGAGAAGCCGGAGAAGTGGGATGAGGAGGAGGGTGCGAGGAGGGGCAGTAGGGGGAAAATGTTGCCCTTTGGCAACGGCAGCCTAGACCAGCTCAACTGCTCATCAAACCACACTGTGATGGGCTTTCTAATGGTTGATTTTAACTTTTTGGTAAATGTAGACTCACTCACAGTCCAGGTAGCACTGAATGAAGGGTATTCTGCATAGCTGCTTTTAAAAATTCCCCTTAGGTGGCATGTACAAATATTCAGATACAAAATTTTCTATTGGGAAAATGGGAATTAAGTTTAACTGAGAGAACTCACTCTGCGTCACCTAAATTACTATGACAGATTTCAGGTTTTCCATGTAAAATGATCTCCTAATCTGTCCCGTGAACTTCACCAAGGAAACTTTTCCAGATGAAGTACCTCTCAACATTTAGATTTTAACACTGTTTTCAAGATGATGTTGAGCTCTAGCATGCAAGAGATGATGGACATTTTTTAGTAGTGACTCTTAGGGAAATGGGAGAAGGAACATTAAAAAAAAATAAAGATGCTTCCAGAGCTGGGAGACTATTTTTTCTCAGGATCTCTTTCCTAGTCATACTCTCTGAAAGGGGTCAGTGAGAATGATGGAAACAGAGAGCTATGGCAAAAATGGAAATTTTGAAGATGAATTTCCAGAAGTCTTAGTTTAGGATTTATCTCTTTGTTACTAAGAGACATGACTGCAAGGCTTCAACAGAACTTTTGGGGAACTTGAGGCTGCAGCTATGTTTTTGTTTTCTTTTACTCTTAAAACTCTAGCTTCTTTTCAGAATATCAGAAGTGACTGTCCATTTGAGATGGATAAATATTTTTATTTGCATATTTCCATTTGTTTGTGAATGCTGAATGCATACATATCATTTTTGATTTGTTGGACATAGCTCAATAGCTTTGACGAACTCCCAGTCTGCAGCTTGTCTGAGAGTTTAACTGAAAACAACTGATATTTTAAGCTAAAACTGTTCTTGATAGCATATATCTTTGCAATGTCTCCAGCACAACAGAGAAATATGAGCCAAACTCACCATATCACTGCTGTACAACTTTATTATAGACTTAAATAATATGCTTTAAGTTCAAAAGCTCAGATACTTAAGATATGTGACATGTTCCTCTGTCTTCAAGGACCTTAGGCTGAAGAGCCCACAAACTGATGCCAGTGATATGGAGTTATAGAGTACACAGGATTATAGACCCACATAAATGTGCAGGTGATCTCCTGCTGTACTCACAGAACAAAACTGTAGCCATTTGTGGGGTAGTGCCTTGTTTGAAACATCAGATAATCTCATTCCTATTTTCATCTTGATGAGGAAAAACACCAAAGTTCACATTCACAAGGACTTGGGCCTCAGAAAGTACTGGGTATGCTACCTAGGTCGTTCTTACCCAGAATCCTCGTTATGAAAAGATGCTGAAATCCCGAGCATTTCTTAATGCCCTTACCCTTCTCCTTCACGTATGTACAGACTCTTGCAATGTAATTGTTTCAGAAGCCAAATAAACCTTTTCTTGCAATTCTGCAATCTATCTAGAAGACACAATGCAAATAAACATTCTGTAGGGAATTTCTTTTCTTTGACTGCAAGTTTCATGGGAAAGGACAAACTTTATCCCAGCTATTTTCTTTGCTTTCTGAGTCTTTTCACCTAGTATAACACAAAGAAAAATATAGTTGTCCTTTAAACAGTCAAACAAAAGAATTGCAGATAAATTATTGTATTCAGTAATGTCTTCCCTGTTACATGTTCAGAGTTTGACTCCAGGTACATTAGTAAATGTACTTTTGATATATATCTATGCCCAAACGTATGAGTGAGTGAAAAATACAGTAAAAGGAAAAGCCTTGGTCTTGCTATTTGTCTGTTCACAGTCAGCTAAAAGTCTAGCTAAAAATCTCTAAGCAGTTTACTGTTACTGTTACTTTAAATAAGCCTTAATGAGGCATATCAAGCTATTGGTGTCTAATTTGGCTTTAATGAAATGAATTCTTCAATAAGAGGTTTATGGAAAGTTTATCTGACACAAACAATTACATCAGGGAAACTCCTTTGCTCCCCCTTCCTCCCTTGCAACAAGAGAAAAACACATTGCACGTGAAACAGCACAAAGCCGAATCTAGAGCGTTGCTGTAGCCACGAGCATTCCCAAATTAGCTAGGAATCTCCACTAATGGAAGGAAGAAATATGTAACCGTTCCTTGCAGATGCTTCACTATCTTCCTGACTAGTGGCATGTTTTGGTCAGTGAAAACAAGAGCATTCAAAATGCAAATACATTGCAGTTAACTGGGATCAGTCTGCTGGCTGAAGCAGCTTAGGCTGCTGCTCTAGTGCTTCCCCAAACAGGAAACCACAAGCCATTAGAGATTAAGGTCTCTGGGTCAGTAGGAAAGGCACATAGGTTTGTATGCAAAATAGTATCCTGTCCTAGAAATAGGTCAAGATGAACAAAGAAACTGGTTTAAAAATGCAAAAGAAACTGAGACGGAAGAGCAAAACTTTCTTTGCATTGAACAGAGAGCCTGAAACAACTTCCAGCTGTTACTGTAACTGTGTAATTATGAGTATTCATGAAGATGCGACTTGCACGGATGGTCTGGCTGGTTACCTGCTTTCCGAGGCCATGAGTGAACCTGGAAGGATGTCTAATAATTCCCTCCTGCTACCTGCACTTAATGCCAAAAGGAGACATATCCTGTAGATATATTTATTCCAGGCATTCTCAATTTTAAATTCTTTGTTGTTTAGGCTCCAGGCAGGGCATTATCTCCTTCAGTACACACGTTATTTTAATGACAGTATAAAAGTATATGGTTACATTATAGGTTAAACCATGCATGCATATGCAAATCCAAATGAATAAAGCATGCATTTGCATGTGTGCTAGTGATATGAGAGCTAGTGATATGAAATGCTGAGCTAATAAATTCTTTAATCAGAACTTCAAATACAGGCACTGTATTTCCTATCACCTAAAAGTGAATGAAGAATGTGTACTGGCAAGGTTGTTCCTCTATCTTTAAGATGGAGAATTGTATATAAACCTAATATGGGTTTTGTGCAATAGCCGTAGCCTGTGTGGATCCCCAAGGGCACTGATATGTCATCGAGCATTAAGAAATCATGAGTCAGGCTTCAAATATAATTGGATTGGCTGAGAATTAGGAAACTTTCTAAATAAAAAAAATCAATATGCTACTTGTGGCTCTTTTAATTTGCTTCTTTTTTTTTGAGCCTATAGTTTTCAGCAAACCTAACTTCACAAGCACAAGGGCTAGAAAGTGTGTGTGTGTGTGTGTGTGTGTGTGTGTGTGCGAGTGAGACAGAGGGAGGACAAGAGCTTACTGTCACATAAGTCCCAGTCTTGGTACTTTCAGCAAAAAAAAAAAAAAAACACACACATATATATATATAGGACCCTGCAGCAATTTTAAGGAAAAATGGGGATTTCCTAGTGTTGCGGCAAATGGTAACTCCTCCTTCAGTGGAAGAATTTTAAGAAAAGCATGCAAAGCACGCTGAGTTTTTCTGCCGAAAAGGAAGGCGGTCAGACTCCCAGTAGTCCTTTCTTCTCTGGCTCCGCAGCTCCAGGCCACAGAGCAAGTTTCTACTGTGAAAGTCTGGAATAAATCCCTTTTGCTTCAGATAGCCAAACTCCCAAATCTACTTAATTTTAAATACCTGGCATGAGACCGAGTGCAATCTGAACATGTCTTCAATCAAACTTTATTACTTCTAAGCGTGGAAGGCAGAATGTCCTTAATACAAGCATTGCTGCTTAGGAGCTGACTTGCTGCCAAGCCACCTCAGACCCGGCTTTCACGTGGTTGCCTTTCCCGGTGTCTCAGCTTTCCTGCCCAGCCTTGTGCTGACATCCTCCATATGCCCACCACGGCTGATAGTGCAGGCAGGAGCCCAGCCGCAACCCTGCATTGGCCATAACTCAGCTGCCGTGAATATGTCCCTCTGAATTCCTCAGTCCAAAATTGATGGTGTTTCCGTGGCTCAGGACCTGCATATCTAATATGTGTTTATATAATAGGGGCCAAAATACTGATATCATATTAATAATTACCACTGAGCAATGCCAGAGCCTTAAGGTGGGGGCACAGGGGAAAGGAGAGAAAATTATTTGAGCTGAAAATAAAAGAAATTCTGGTAAACTGATAATGCATTTAATAAATCTATGACTGCTTCTGAATAAAACAGCGTTAATGAGAAGGTGTTTTATATGCACTGGAAAGGTCTAGCTCATCTTTTCATACTGTATTCTTTTAATAATCTGCTTAACACATACAGCCTTGCTGAGTTTTCTTGCACATTAGAGGTCTAGTTCTTTCCAGTAAAAATCATTAAATTAGCAATTCATTCTTCTGTCTCAAATAAGCTCCTCATTGCCACAATTACTGATGAAGAAAATAATGGAGAAAGGTTATGATTTGTAGCCAAATTGTATTGTAGTCCAATATTTGCATTACACTGGAATACATTTTACTGCATTTTTCTATGTAGATAAAGCTGCATACACTGTAATGAAAACATTTCACAGTAACAAACAATAGAAGAAATCAATTCTAATAATGAATGTAATCTGAGTGCTTCCTAACATTTCTGAAAGAATACTTCACAGAAAAACACCACAGTTAAAATGCATAATTTTAGATATATAATAATAATCTGTGTTCTCACCCATGTTGTGGTGTATAATGCAGATATAAGGGTTTCTGTCTTGGTAAATATAACAGCTGCAGAAAATTCTCTTAAAGATGTGAGGAATCCAGATCCCTCACACATCCCTTACATATATAAACTGTGCAATTATTCATTCATATGCTTGGGATGAGCCTTCTAGAAAACAAAGCTTTGTGGCCTCCTTGGGTTTTTTAGGAAAAACTTGTATAGGAAACACTTTCATATTCTGCACATAGACAGGTCTTTATCTTGGTTTAAATCCTACTAAATTGCTGCTGGCTCCTGATTGATACAAAATGTAAATACTACTTTAGCCTGGGATTTAGAAAGAAATATTACCTGAGGTATTTTTTTAGCTATTGATGATAAGTTTCCTTTAAAGTAATGCGGGCATTCAATTTATGGGTACAATTCCTTCTTTCCCTGGTCAACGGAGATCATAAAGCATCAGCCTCCTTCCCCCCACTTGCACATGTGATGGAGTCCAGGAACATCTGATTCGTGCATTTACCGAGGTGTCCTCTGTGGATTTATGGTTCCTGGTGTTGCCACCATGAAGCTATACCAAGAAACGCTCAGACACACAGTCCAAGGGTTAAGTGCTTTTTTTTACTATGCCAAACATTTTTGTAAATGGTGTTTCTGAGGAAACATTAAATCTTACAGTGCGTGTAAATATTTTAACTAAGTTTTCACCCTGCTTTATTTATATACTTAACAGTTATATACCATGTTTTGAATGACAGTTCTTCAAACCATTTCTTTTTCTACCGTAAGTGCACTTTTGAAAAGACAGGGGAGTTTTTTTGCTCACATAAATGTGCTAACAGCATCAAAGGGCAATTTTTCAGACACTGTTACTATTTTGTTGCCTCCACAGATGCAATTAATTACAAAAATCCTTCCAAACATTGAAATTCTCATTCAGTTACAGTTCTGAAAATGTATGGTGAGACCGGCTTGATGGTTTTGTTTAATTAATAGCTGCATTAAACTATCTGGTTTCCTAACCACAAGTCATATGCAATCTGTTGCACTGACATTTAGAGGAGTGTTGATGGAGGCTAATCTCTCTGCACCTCCTCTGCAGGTAGTGGAAAGAAAGGGGCTCCTTCAGAGAGAGGTACAATTTACATCATCTAAAGTTAAGCTCCTGCTCTAAATCACCCTTCCAAAACTCCTTATTGTTGATTTGCCTCTCCATTGAAGTGAACTTTTGTGAGTCTCTCCTTTGTTATTGAAATATGAAATGTATGTTCACCATATAGGAAAAACAGATAAAATGCTGCCACTGAGCCTTCTCAGAAAGCAGTGCTTTTGGTTTTATTTTTTCTTTGGGTGTTAGGAGTTTATTGAGAGAGCTGGAGTCAAATACACCTCGTAATCTCTGGATTTTGAGGTCTTTCTGACAACAGTTCGGGCCTAGCACAGATTTGCTTCTCAAAGAAAAAAAAGAGCAAGGTTGCAAATTGATTCTGTGGCCACAGAAGGTATGGTGCAGGAGGCAAAAGGCAAAGTGTATGGGCAAAGATTGCTTGAAGGCATTTTCGTCTTTGAAACTTTAGGCTGCTTCAAAAGATGATAAACCTAATAGAGTAAACAAATAAGAGCTAGTGGTGTGCCCCAGGGGTCAATACTGAGGCCAATACCATTTAACATCTTCATCAGTGACCTGGTTGACGGGACTGAATGCACCCTCAGCAAGTTCGAAGATGATACAAAACTGGGAGAACTGGCTGATACACCAGAGGGCTGTGCTGCCATTCAGAGGGACCTCAACAGGCTGGAGAGATGGGCAGAGAGGAACCTCATGAAGTTCAGCAAAGGCGAGTGCAGAGTCCTGCACCTGAGGAGGAATAATCCCATGCACCAGTACAGGCTGGGGGCCAACTGGCTGGAAAGCAGCTTTACCGAGAAGGTCCTGGGGCTCCTGGTGGACCAGCTGGCCACGAGCCAGCAATGTGCCCTTGCAGCAAAGAAGGCCAACGGTATCCTGGGCTGCATTGCCAGCAGGTCGAGAGAGGTAATCCTTCCCCTCTTCTCAGCCCTGGTGAGGCCAAACCTGGAGTGCTGGGTCCAGTTCTGGCCCCCCCAGTACAAGAGAGGCACAGACATACTGGAGTGAGTCCAGCAAAAGGCCGCAAAGATGATTAAGGGACTGGAATATCTGACATATGAGAGGAGGCTGAGAGCGCCGGCACTGTTCGGCCTGGAGAAGGGAAGGCTCAGGGAGATCTTATCAATGTTTATAAGTATATGATGAGGGGGAAATAGAGAAGATGGAGCCAGACTCTTCTTAGTGATATCCAGTGAAAGCACAACAGGCAATGGGCACAAACTAAAATAAAGGAAATTCCATTTAAACATTAGAAAAACTTTTTTACCATGAGTGTGGTCAAAACACTGAAACAGGTTGCCTAGAGAAGTTGCGGAGTCTGCATCCTTGGAAATATTCAAACCTGACTGGATGTGGTCCTGAGCAACCTGCTCTGGTTGACCCTGCTTTGGGCAGGGGTTTGGACTAGACAATCTCCAGAGGTCCCTTCCAACCCCAACTATTCTGTGAGTTTGTGTGAACTGACACTAAATCAGGAACATCGCATTCGGGTTGTAAGAGATTTACAGATTCCCCAGTATCTTTTGGCTTTTCCTGGATTCTGGTATACAGTGGGCAATTTGGTGTCCTAATAGCATCCTTGGCGATAGGGCACTTTCTGCTTACTGTGTCCTAAGGAATTGCTGATGAGTACAAAAGTGTTGACAGACTCAGCTGGAAGATCCACCCCAATGAGAAGGCTGTGGCTTTGTGCATGTGCCAAATGGAGCAATTCCAGCAGGTAAGAAACAACAGTTTTCAAGACATGAGCAGGCATCCACTGGTGTGAAGTGCAAATGCTGAGGATATAATTCTTTGTGTTTAGCTTTCTGACTCTAAAACAAGCAACTCTGCATTTATGCATAGAAATCAGGAAAGCCAAGAAAAAATATGAAGAAAATTGGCACCTGGATTTTCATTTGATTTTGTCATCAGCATTAGTACTTGTAAAAAAAATAGTACTTTTGTTGCTGTTGCTAGTTGAAGGCTTTTCTTTTTATCAGCATGATAAGTGGTGCAGGGACAACTGGAGAATACTGGAGGACACTGGACAACTAGAGAACTACAGAGCTAGTTCTTGTTCCCCAGCCAGAACCAAACACCTAGGAAGCTGATAAGAAGGTGGACCAAGATACAGCTTTTCCACAAGGAAAAGGATCGAGCCTAGAGACATGCTAAACTAAGGCTACAGTACAAGGTTTCTGAAGTTAGAAATACAGAGGTTTTGACACATGCGTTATTATTAAGTGCAATTTCAGTTCACAGAATCCATATGTAGGACATATGGGTCTACGTAACATAGAAAGCCAGGGAACAGAGCCCACACGGAAAGTCAGCCGTAACCAAGAAATCCCTTGAGATCCAAGCTGCCATAAGTACCACTAAAGGAGAGCTAAAACAGGTGATTGACATCAGATATAATCCAACTTTGCATCTTCTTGGTTTTATGCTCTTTTTAGCTGTGTTTTGGGATCCACTGCTCTTTTTTGGTCTTCTTTAAGGCTGTCTGTGGATAAGGGGCACCTCAACAGCTCTGGGAAACAAAGCACTTCCCCTGGAAACAAAAAAGTGTGGCTTTAGAAACCCTGTGCTTGGAAACAATGATAAACTGGGATTGTTAGGAGCAGGTTGGGGTTTGCCAAGAACAGCATCTTCTCATCATGGGAAAGGGTAGTGTCAAGTCTCAGGGCACAGACAGCGAAATCAGTACTGACTGAGAGTTGTTAACCTGCACAGCCCTGGCAGAGGGCAGAGGATAGAAGACAGCCCCCAGCTTCAGGAAACCACCTCACGGTGTCACAGCGGGAGAGTCGTGCTGTCTCTCGCCCCTGCAGGTAGCCAGAGACAGGAGGCTCAAGAAATTTCTTCACTAGGACTGTTCTCTTGCTCAATATTAAAACAAGAGCCTGGTCTCCAGTTGAAAAAAAAACAACTAATAAGGAAATCCAAATTAGTTTGTTTAAATTCTTTACTGCATCTCCAACATACAAGCCAAATTATCACAGCATTAATAATGCAAATACAAGTGTCCAAATAACCAGGTTTCTTGCTGTGTTTGAAACATATTCTTAAGGTTCCTGTGATATTTTTCTCTTTAAATGTGACCTCTTTGTGGCTCTTGTTAAATTTTATGTTAAGTAAATTACAGTTCTAACTACCCATAATCTCTTTACCATGGTACAGGTAACTTCTGCAGGTAACTGGAGACCACAAATAGCAGCGATTGGACACTGGATGTGGGGACAAGTGCTAATAGCTCACAGTGCTGGATTTTGCCATACTTTGTTTCAGAAACTGGAAACTTGCCAGTTCATGAGAACACTCTAATTTTGGAATATAACTATGAAAACTGAGACTCTGAGGCCTCTTATGGTCATACTAACAAGTTGGCAAAATGCTCAGATAAATGTCTATAAATGTAAAGGATATTTTACCAGCAAAGACAAACTTTCGAAGGGGGATGGTAACAGATGGAGATCTCTTTAGTGATCTCTTCTACACACACCAAAATCTATTCAGGAGCATGATATGGATGAGTTCAAGATTGTCAGAGCAGAAGGGAACACACTTCTTTTAAACAGCACATGAAGGCAATTCTTTTTCTTTTGAATCTTCTTCCAGAACTCCTTCCTGTTGAAATGCTGTTTAAACTGTCTGTAGTCACTTCTTGGTTAAATAAAAACTTACTTCTTGGTAAAATGAAAATGTATTAAAAAAGGAAACTTAATTTGATACTGTTCCACCTAGACACAAAATGATTAAAAAGAAAAGTGTCAGAACACACACTGATCCTATAGCTAAAGCCAAGAATAATTTTGTCTGCGACCTTAAGGATCCCATTCAGAGAGGCATAAAAACAGTGCCCCCGGAGAGCACAGACATCCTATGGATTTGTAAATCATTTGGGTTGGATTTAATGTCTATCTACATTTTTTATTCTGCAAACTGAAGTAATCTCGTCTGAGAATAGGTCCACAACCTTTTTGTGCTGTCCTGCTCTTGCAGCCTTCCCACATGTCTGTCCTCTCCCTTTTGCCCCATCCCCTCCACTCACACCTTCTTCCTCCCATTCAATTTACCACCTAGGAAAAGTGCACTTCTTAGCTGAAGGCAGTCCAGTTCCTTGCCTCTGGGAAGTCACAGAAATGTCTTGTGAATATTGTGTTTGATAACAGACCCTGTGCAGCAGGAAAGATTTGTTAAGCAGCTCATTTCACAGGGTGCACTGACAGCTGCCTTGTGTTGTCCCTTGGAGGGTGGTGCCCCTGCTCTGGCTCCAGGCGAAAGCGTCACCCCGCCGGAAGGGGAGAGGATTTTTGTTTCTTCCATTATGTGTCTGGAGATATATATTAGGTGAGACAAAAATGCTTGGCACCATAAGCTCCTGTTTGAAGACAAGGTCTTCAAAAAGACCTTAGCACCCTTCATAACTTCAGTCTGGCTTTGTGGCAGCCGGTGCTTTTGAAGTAGTTAGTAATCAGGAAGGTATGTCCAATTTAAACCAGAATATGCCAGTCACAGACACACGAAAAGGCAATCAAAATTGTTTTATTGATATCAAAAGCTACTAGCAAATTACAGCTTACAATGAATTTTTTCTATAAAATAAAGCACGTAATCATACTACCATCTAGCTCATTCTATTGTCATTCCGTTTTCTGGTGAAAAGCTTGGCCAGAAGGAAGTGATAGGCATTTCCCTGGTGCCCAGCAGGCCAGTAACAAAGTCAAAGACAGAATATCCAGGTCTTAGAAATCTAAGCCTGATGACTTATCCAATAGACAACACTGCCTCTATGCATATGTCAAAAAGATATTCTAACATTTCATAACATGCAGAAAGGAAAAAGAGACTTACATATGGTTGTGATAAGTAAAAAGTGTTTAATTCCATATCCAGGCCTTTGCATTTTTATATAGGTGATTTAAAAACTTTGGCAGAGGTCCTGTCTTCTTACTGCTCAAAAATCAAATACAATTGTTGAGCAGTAACAAAAAAGCATTCTCCGTGAAACTTGGATCTGTAGAGACTTTACAAATGGTAAGCATGTGATAATGGAAAAATGGACTGTAATTGCTATGGACTTTCATTTTAGCATTAGCTACATAAAACAGAAGCATATGCTGCATTGACCAAAAATGAAAACATTTTCTGCCAAACTCTTCGGCTCTTAACTTTGTACAACAAGCTATAATATGATGGATGCTTAGTTTCCATGCTCAGTGTATTAAAGAGTAGGGAGAAAATGTCATCTTTAAACAAAAGGGCGATAATATTAAGAATAAAGAAAAACGAGTCCAAGTAACTGGTTACAGTCAAAGTTTTGATCTTGAATGCATTGCAAACTCATTATTCAAATCAACCAAAGTTAACATATTACCAGCTTCCGCTGGACTGACGGAAGTCAAACTTGACCTAATTAAAGTGTAGATATGTTTCTGGAGTTTGCACAATTTCACTGAACCTCCTTATAATACATTTTGTCTGGTACAGTTTCTAGTATAGACCAGGCCAAAGAAAGGAGAACATGAAGATTTAAAGACATGCTGGCACTACACGGTATAGCTCACTAGTACCGGTAGTACAAATCTTAGCACACTTGCGCACTTGAGTTCATACGTTGCCTGGCATTATAGGAACAGACCTACTGAGCAATGCTAAAGGTCAGTCTAGTCCAATATCCTCCCACTGACACTGACCAAAGCAGATTCCTAGGGAAGACTGTGAGCTGAGCAAGGTCTGCCCCAGCCTGCAGCCATCAATCATTCAGGGACTGTCCAAGCCAAACGTGGTTTCTATGCATTTCTTCTATAGTTTCCCTTTGACTCCCTTTTAGTAATCACAGTATTGTGGGAAAAGGAGATTCATAGCTTACCTACATGATAGGTGAGGAAGCACCTCCTTTTGTTTAACTTTGCCTAATACTAGTTTTACTAGATACTCTTTAGTGCTTGAATTGAAGACAGTGAACAACTGATCCTAATTCACCCTCCTCATGCCTCTTATGATTTAATAGTCATATATCGTATTTCATTTCAACTGTCCCCTTTCCAGGCTGAAGAGATCTAGTTTGCTCAGCTGTTCTTCACGGGGATGCGGATTCCTCCGATGGTTCTCCCGGCCCTTCCTTGCACCTTTCCCAGCCCTCCTATAACCTTTGTGAGTGGAGGAGAGAGTGGTGGGGGGAGAGAGAAAGATGATCTCATGCAATATTGAGCCTTTGTGGGAATACACAACAGAGGTGGAAAATACCTGCAAATTTATCACGTGCTGATATCTTGATAAAGTAAGAAAAAAATGACTAAAATGCTTACACACTGCAAAGAAAGAAGCATAGGAACTTCAATGCATTGGTGTTAAAGCCATGTTAAAGCATATTTTAGTAACAGGTTGCCACATTTGTACATTGAAAATCGGATTTTGATTAGCCTTCCAAGTGCTAGCTTATCATACCAAACTAGAACAGATTTACATATACTGGCCTAACAGCAAAACAAAACCAAAAAAAAACCCAAACAACCCCAAACACCTTTGCCTATAGAGGCAGTTCCTCTCTTAGTTACATTTCAACAGAGCAAGTGTGACATTCATCAAACCCTAATATTTGCACCATAATTTTTAAAGCCACAGTGTTAATGTACGTAATGACCTCAGAGGAAGTAGTGTGAAATTTTAACCAAAGCAAATGAGTTTTTTAAAAAAGCAGATTTTTTTTATTTTTTAAGCAAGATCTTTTAAAGTCAACAGATACAGATAACTGACAAATGATACTATCAAGTATTTCTGCTTTTCCCCTTTGTCCTAGGAGGAAAAGTTATTTAATCATCATAATTAAAAATTAAGAACAAAAATTCTGCTGTTAATAGAAAATACTGCTTAATACTTAATGTTGAACTGGAACAAAATACTCCTATACAAGGCTAAATCTCAAAACCTATCGAAGACATTGTGCTTAAAACATTTTGCTGAATTCAGGCTCCTCTGGATTACTGCAGCTGCAGTACACTACATCATATTAATCAGTCTGCAAACTGCTAAATAGATTTGGGATAATTATTGCTGGAGCAGCTCTTCCTCAGGAAGCAAATCTTGATTTTATTGTGGTCATTGTTAAATTAGAAATGCAGACACATGCCCTCCAAGCACGGAATAAGATTCACATGTTGTGTTTAGACACAGCTCTCTGAAAATAAAACTTAGAGAAAGATTTGGTATAACACATACGCAGTATAGGCCCTCTGAGTATTTGATACTAATTCTTAGATACAAGTCTGTACCAACCCAATAGATGGATATATACCTATTTTGTCATCATTAGATTCTCTTTTTCTTCCTCACATGTGATCTTCAGTGTACGTTCATTTTGCAATTCTGCTACTAAAAAACTCAATCATGTGTACCACAGACTGAGTTCAGAGAAGCTTAACTGCACTAGGATTTTGTTCGGGTAGTCACATACAATAGGACTCAGCCCCTCTTTTGCATTCTTAAGATAGCGGTGATTCTAAATAGGAAACAATTCCTAGAACTGGGAAATCACAGAACAGTAGCTTAACTTGGCCTACCATATCACTTTTTTAATTTAAATTTAAAAAATCTTTGGTGGTTGTCTAATCTGTCAAAATCCGTGTTTTATTTTTTATTGTGACCCTGCTTATTTTCACAGCCTTTGTAAACCTAATGTGTTAAACAAACGCTTCTCGTCCAGTGACTGAAAAAACTGAACATGCCAAATCATTTGTAGCTTTCCACCTGAACTGCTATTTGTCAAATTACGATTATATGCCAGCAACCCCAGCCATGGGTGGCTGTGTCTTGTCTTTGATTATCTAGTGTGCTTCCAATACCTCTACAGCAAGAGCTGAGGCTTCCAGGAGTAGCCTGCGTATCCCAAGTGCCTGCATCATTAACATTTTGAAGCGCAGCTTGGTTGCTTGAACTTAGCTTGGTTGGCTTTAACTTTTACCTTTACAGAATGAATATATAAAAAATACAATTCTTTTGCTGCTTGTCTCTTGCTTGTCCTTTCACTCTGTGAAGTGAATGTGTATACTCCACTTTAGCTACCTACATAGCTGCAACTTGATCAATCAGGTTGATTACATGAATCAAGAAAAATAGCACACAGTCCTTGCTTCGCAGTTTCTGGTTGAGATAAACATGCAAAGACACGTGCTGAAAATATCCTGAAAAGAGGCAGGACTAAATATGCTCCCACCACTCTCTCATACTATATGGAAGTGAAAAACTGTAAATCACTTAGGTGGACTGCAAAGTGAGCCCAAGAACCTACCTCGGACTCCAGATACCTGTGCCTTAGATGTCTAACACAAGAAGAGTGCAGTCTTCACTAGGTACTTCATAGCTGTAACTGTGACACAACATTTTATGATTAAGTGATGCAGTTCTGAATGAAATTCACATGGCAAAATAGGATTGATCCCAATCAAGCCTGCTAATGGGGCCTTCTTCATAGAACAAATAAGCAACTTCCCCTCTCACCTCCCTGTCCAAGATTTTTATTGCATTTATTTGAAGCTGATGGCTTTAACTAATTTCAAATAAGTTCTTGGTGACCTCAGTTTTATTTTGAGGCTTCAGATTCCCACGGTTGCTTGTTGAATCACCCGGGATTCCTCTGTCTTGGAACAAGAATGCAAGTGGTGCAGCTGACAACCACTACACAAAACACAAGTGTAGCCACAATGAGCAGCTTACAGAGTGTGTTCAAAATACGGTATGCACTACCATTAGTATTTGCAGAATGCAGAGCTGCTACATTCGTTTCAACTGCTAAGGCACAAGCCACCCTTGTGTTGAAAATAGCCGAGAAGAAATTTTAATTTATGCTGGGAGAGAAAAAAGTGGCTTTTAATAGAATGATTTTTATAGTAACAAGTCACAGCAAATAAAAGGCTCTTTATGTCATCTAGCGTTCACAGCTGACACAGAATAGGTATTGCCCTTGCTAACGCTGATTATGAGTCAGTGGTGACTTCTCTGGGGCATGGTACAGAGTGAAGAGGGAATCTGTCCTGCACACTCTTCCTCAGAGAGAGCAGGACTCTCCCACATGGTGTTCACTCTTGCAATAAGTGAAGGAGCATGAACAGTAAATGGTCCTTTTCTGGTGCTGATGTAGGGTGCCAACAAAGGAAACACTTGTTTGGTTCATAAAAAGTCTGGCCTTGTTATTTTAAACTGTACAGTTGGGTTAGATTTTACAATGATGTTCGACTATCCAGTACGCTGTTTTGTCTTTTCCTGCTAGGTATGTGACTGAGTTCACATTAAATTCTCACTGTCTTTATTACTGTGAAAACACTGTAGAAGGTACAGGGTTTATTCTTAAGAGAAACAAAAGAAACTAATTGCTGTAGTTATATTTAATTTAAAGTTAAAATTGAAGAAAACTTGAACTTATCTCTGGAAAGTTTCATAAAGCTTTATCTACAGATACAAAGTTGTCATCATTTCAGTATTCCAGTAATGTCTAAGATCTTGAATCAGGTGAGGAGCAATATTTACTTGGCTGCTGGAATTAAATATGTGGGGCACAAAAACTGGTTGCGAAAGCCTTGATGTATCAATTATGTGACGTCAATACTCGTTAATGCAGTGTTCCAGTTTGGTTTTCTATAGTCACTGAGAACCACAGATGAGAATGTAAGCTAAGACACCCACTCCACTCGTTCAAAGTTGTTCCACGATCAGTCTGAGGATCACTGATCTCTGCCCGCCCCATAGTTCTTGGTCTTTGCATTTTCACTTGATGCCAATTCTCTCATTTTCCAGCCGTTGCCAGCCACCTGTGTGATGAGGGAAGGTGTCTCTTATCAGCGCTCTGCTCTCCAGTCTTTCCTGTGGCAGGCAGGTTACGCCGTGAGTCTTGGAGCAGGGCACGCTGCTTCCCTGGCACGTCCCAGCCAGGAAGAACGATTCCACATCAGGAATCCAGCTGGGTTCCCAAATGATATTACAGTGTATTACCACAAAGTCACAGGGCTGTTCAAAAAATCCACTGCTGGCCAACTGCATTCCCCTGCCAGAGACCAGCAAACACGAACATGCTTGGCCTTCTCCGCTTGGTGCTTCCAGCAGATTACCTGCCCAGTTATGCTCGGGTCTGTCCACATCTGTTTTGCAGTATTCCTCTCACGGGCTTAATTGTACATGCTTACTGATATCCTAGACAAACCACAAAGAACCACTTGTATAAAGTTAACTAACTAACAAAGGAAGGAGAAAAGAAAGAGAGAAAATATAGCAGATTTTTAACAAATGTCAATGTAAAATCATTTTTATTTCTGGATGACAAATAAAATATTAATTTTGTCTCTGCAGATGCTGCTAAGTACAAGCACAAATTCAATTCATTTTTACTTAAAAAAAATCCACAGTCTTCACTCTAAATCTCAGGCTTGCCGTTAGTGATGATATTTTTGGAGAAAAAGAAGAATGTCAGTGAGAGCTTGTTTTTGGTGAGACCCAGGACACACATACTGCCCCATTTAAAATCTATTAATCCTTTGGGGAAATTGGCTACTTCCACCAATTGTTTCAGTGCTTATTCTAAACAATAGGATTGCCCATTTAAAAATTATATTTGGAAGTCATCACTGAAGCCTGTGGGGCTTTGATTGGGTTGCTCATCTTTAAGATGTGGGACAATGCTGCCCTATTTAGTAAAAATACAGTGCGGAGAAACACACCCTCCACCTCTTTCATGGGGAGTGCTGCAAAAGTGCCACAGGGACTTGAAGCCCGTGTTATAGCCTTCCTGACAGCAAGCCTCCAGAGGTAGTCGTTAGGGTTCAGTCCTTAGCTGGGCAGAGTAAATAACGCAATTGTATTTATGTCCATACCAATCCTGGCTTCTCTGTAGGAGATATGTTCTGGAGACTTGACCATTCTTCACTAGAACAGCATTCATTGGAAATACAAAAAAGTTCAGCCAGAAAGAGATAATACTTGTCAAAAGTATTGCAGGGAGGGAAAAGATAGAGACATGGATACTAAAAAGATAGCTGGAGGCTCCTGTTATAGCTACTGCAGCAGGCGGTTATAGTAAAAAAGGTTCCATTTCCTTTTAAATTGTCATTTATAACAGAACAAAAGGTGGCTTGAAGTAAAAGGAAGGTAAGTAAATACAACCCCAAAAGAAACATTGTTTTGCACAGCATGTTATTGACCTGTGGAATTCATCATGGCAGCAGGTCAGTCTACAGCTGCAGCTTGATTCAAAGAGAGGCTGAAAAATATTAAAAGCAGTGTCTGACCTTGCACGTGGTAAGCTGGACACCCGTGGAGAGGGCAGCAACTTCTAGCTGCAGTACGCTCTGCTTGAGCTATGTATGCGTTGCCTCACAGAGCACACAGTCTCTCATGCAGGTAGTAATAAAAATAAAAACAGAGATTAAAGACTATTTTAGTCATGATGATTTTAATCAGAACTTTTCATAAACACGAGCATGACTTAGACCCACAATGATGCCATTAAACCAGCTAGATGTTAGTCGTATTTAAATTCCTGAATGTCCCTGATCAGCAAGTGTAGCTACATCCTGCAGCCACTGCCCTTGTTATTAATAACACAGAGGTCGAAAAGGAAGTTTGGGTCACGGTAAATGTAAGCAGAGACACTGCATCCCACTGCTACTTTCGTTTCTTGTGAGAGTGCCAGCTGCAGCCGAAGCATGTGAACTTTGCGAGCGGATTCTCTCCCGGCCACGAGCGTTTCTTTGAAGCGGAGCATAAAGAAGGGGGGCTGCAGCTGTTTGCTCATTTTATGGAGTCAGCTATTGTTTTGTGCCTGCAGTTCGGCAATTAGGACAGAAATCTGGAAATGCACAGAACAGTTAGCAGCTTCTGGTCACGGCAGTGATTGGATTAGGGGAGAGAGGGCTGTCTGGAAGGATACAGGATTGGCCACTCCGGGGATTTAAACTGATCCCCCAGCCAAAGTGAAATGAGTGTGGTGGCTGTGGTTTTCATTCAGTTAATATTATCTTGCAGTGTATGTCCTAAAAAAAAAAAAAAAAAAAAAAAAATTGGCAGAGCTGGCAAATCCTGGGAGCAAGGCCCAAAACTGATTTAGCATGAAGGCTGAACTTTCTCTCACCCTTTGAAGTCTGGGTTTTCCTAGGCAGAGTCAAGGTGAAGGGACAGAGTGATATGGTAATGTTTCTCTTCCTGCATTTTCTTCTAGTCTGATGTGAATGTCAGAAATCAGGATCCTGGAGATTTTTTAATAGATCTACTAATCCTCCCATGGAAATAAAAACAAATTTCAAAAATCTCTCCAGAAAAGAGAATCTCATACTTTAGAAAGCCAGACAGTATAATTTTCTTCTAGGTATTTAACTGAACAGGTAAAAATTAGCTAGATAGAAGTAATATTTCTTTTTTTTAAAAAAAGAAGGTGAACTTTATGAGTTGAAACTGATACTCTGGATTAGAAGTCCAATTTGGCCAAAATACAACCAAACATAACTGATAGGGGGATTAACACACATGCTGTTAGACAGCAGCATAGCAGAGAGGCTAAAGCAAAGTTGTCATTCTGTAATCTAAATCAGACTTTCTGTTATTTTACCTTAGTGGGTTTCACTTTTCTTTCAACAATAAAGATTAGCAACCAGCAAGATCCTCTTGCTCATGTTTGTATACAATTAGAAGAATAGTTCAGATGCCATTTGATACCTGTTATATCTAGCCAAGCTGAAGCTGTATGCAACCTAATATGTATCAGGTTTATTTTCTTGCCATGAGCAATGCATTCAAAATTTTTTTAGCAAAGCAAAGCAAATAGTAGAGCAACAATTAATTTGTAAATGTCTATTTGTAAAAATGTAATTTTTAACAAATGTATCTTAACAATACTGGTAAAATTTTCAAAAGCTACTAATGTCCTACTTTTAAAATCAAGTTGGACACATAGTACTAAGTCACTCATCCAAAAAAAAAAAAGGTATTTTAGTTTTTATATTATTTAAAGGCACTTGAAACCCTTCTCCAAAATTCCCACTTTAAAACTCTCTAATAGCCAATCAAAGATATTCAGAAATTTCAAGCCATACCCTTTTTGTGCTGTATGGTGCTCTGGCATGAGCAAAGTTTGCTCTGTTTCACAGAATCACAGAATCGCTGAGGTTGGAAGGGACCTCTGGAGATCATCTAGTCCAACCCCCCTGCTCAAGCAGGGTCACCTAGAGCACATTGCACAGGATTGCATCCAGGCGCGTTTTGAATATCTCCAGAGAAGGAGACTCCACCACCTCTCTGGGCAACCTCTTCCAGTGCTCTGTCACCCTCACAGCGAAGAAGTTTTTCCTCATGTTCAGATGGAAGTGTCTGTGTTTCAGTTTGTGCCCATTGCCTCACGTCCTGTCGCTCGGCACCACTGAAAAGAGTCTGGTCCCATCCTCTTGACACCCTCCCTTCAGATACTTGTACACGTTGATAAGATCTCCTCTCAGCCTTCTCTTCTCCAGGCTAAACAGGACCAGCTCTCTCAGTCTTTCCTCATAAGAGAGATGCTCCAGTCCCCTAATCATCTTTGTAGCCCTTCGCTGGACTTGCTCCAGTAGTGCCACATCCCTCTTGTACTGGGGAGCCCAGAACTGGACGCAGAACTCCAGATGGGGCCTCACCAGGGCTGAGTAGCGGGGGAGAATCACCTCCCTCGACCTGCTGGCAACACTCTTCCTGATGCACCCCAGGATACCATTGGCCTTCTTGGCCACAAGGGCACATTGCTGCCTCATGCTTAACTTGGTGTCCACCAGCACTCCCAGGTCCTTCTCGGCAGAGCTGCTTTCCAGCAGGTCAACCCCCAACCTGTACTGGTGCATGGGGTTATTCCTCCCCAGGTGCAGGACCCTGCACTTGCCTTTGTTGAACTTCATGAGGTTCCTCTCCGCCCACCTCTCCAGCCTGTCCAGGTCTCTCTGAATGGCAGCACAGCCCTCTGGCGTATCGGCCACTCCTCCCAGTTTTGTATCATCAGCAAACTTGCTGAGGGTGCACTCTGTCCCTTCATCCAGGTCATTGATGAGAAGTTGAACAAGACTGGACCCAGTACTGACCCCTGGGGGACACCGCTAGCTACAGGCCTTCAACTGGACTCTGCACCGCTGATCACTGTTTGTACTTTAGTAGGTCACAAGGACACATTCAGTACTTCACATTAAAAAGTAGCTCAGCAGGAAGAGTTACCTATTGAAACAAAAGGATTCTGCCCACCGATTAACACTGAACAAAAGTCTCTGTGTGATGTGAAGAAGTACTGGATTACTAACTCCTCCCAGATATGTGACCATTCTCCTGAGCAAAGGGTCGTGGGGTAGGACTGGACTTCAGGCCAGAATGGATGGGAGAGTTTGGGTTACTAAAAAAGGAGCCATCAAGGTATGTTTAGAGTTGCTATAGACAAGAGCCTGCTGACTGCACTTAATTCTGCTCTTCGTAGGAGATTTTGGTCTAAAAAATAAGTTTTGGAGAGGCTATAGCACTAGAATTTGGGCTGATGAAGACAGATGAGCCTTAATCACTGCAGAGTTCAGGAGATGCAACTGAGTTTGGCTTAGGCAGACAGTTGTTTAGATTCCCTTAATGTAGTCCTGGGTAGGCAAAGGAAGGGGGTATGGGCTGGCAAACCTGAGTTACTGCAGGTCCTGGAAAGGCTGTCAAGCTCTGCTGAGAGTAATGATTAACAGTGGCACTAATCCACTACTTTCTGAATATGGGAGAGTTTAAGACTTCATGAAAGGATCAGGGTTGCCTGAGAAACTTGATTTGCTGCTGAATCTAAGCAGAGCCGCTGTGGCCCAGGGCCACTTACGTAGCTGTAAGTATTTCTGGACCTGGCAGGAGACACATCCTTCTGTCAAGAACACAAATCCTAATTCACTGACCTGACTAGACCAAGAAGTTACAGTCTTTCCTGCCTGTGCCAGCCTAACATTAATACTAATCCTAAATTTAAAGCTATGCCTAGATCAGCAATCACTGTCAGACTCTGAACTAAGCACAGTTAGGTGGCTCCTGTTGATAACAATCCTAAACATAGCTTGACTACACCTCCTAGATCTAAACAGCATCACTGCCTCACCAATTCACAGCAGCCCAATCTTTAATCCTGCCACAAAAAATGCCTTTCCTTAAGTCAGCCCCATATACATCACCAGCAACCCCAGCCACACCAAAAGCTAGGCACGACTTACTAGCTCCTCTTTAAAACAGCCCTGTGCACGTACCTCAATATCCCCTTTCAAATCCCGCAGTACTGTGGAGTCACGAGCGCATGCCAGCTTGATTTCTAACTCTTGAAATATTTTACGCCTTAAACTAAATGTGCCCAGAAGAAATGAAAATGGTATCTACAGAAAGCCAATTGGCAACAGTACCAAACCTAGTCCAAAAAGCTTCTTTCGAACCCGGCAGTAACGCCAGACAATGTCATAACTTAACCTAACAACCTGATAGGATAACCTAACCTGAGCTCTAACCTTGTCCTCACTACAGCCCAAAAGCTATTCATAAATCTAGTCCGGTAACTCTCAGAAGACATGGAGCTAAACACAGCTCTGTATCCCTCATGGGCAGCAACTATAAACACTTTGATGTCTGTTCTAGCTACCAAAGTGACACAGACTCACTCATCTACATCAGTCCAGACCTATCACAGAATCACAGAATCGCTGAGATTGGAAGGGACCTCTGGAGATCATCTAGTCCAACCCCCCTGCTCAAGCAGGGTCACCTAGAGCACATTGCACAGGATTGCATCCAGGTGGGTTTTGAATATCTCCAGAGAAGGAGACTCCACAACCTCTCTGGGCAACCTCTTCCAGTGCTCTGTCACCCTCACAGTGAAGAAGTTTTTCCTCATGTTCAAAATACATCAAACCTTTTGATCTAAAGGCAGCTTGGACATGCCAAGGGAAAGACTATGTCATTTTGGGCTCAAAAAGATCTGCTTACTCGTCAAAATGCACCAACGCAATGCCTTGCACTCTGGTATAGGAAAACCTGATCAGTGAGTCGATACTCTAAGTCCCTGGCTCTGGTTAGCTCTTGAACGACATTTTCCGTGCTGTCACTACAGTCCTGTCAAAGAGAGATAGCAGCAACTTTATCAGCAGGCAGACTTAAAAATAAGCATCACAAAAGTCAGATGAGCTTTGAGGAATGGGGTATTTTCTTAATATTCTTAATGGAATATATTGGGTGAGAGAGATTAATTAATAATTTACTTTCATTATCTCCTTGCCCTCCTTGAGCAATTTGATGGAAACTGTTAAAAGTAAAATGTATTTTTAACTCTCAAATGATGTAAATATATCTCAGAAGGTTAAAGTCAACCTCTTAATTAGAGAGGTGTGTTATTTAAACTACATATGCCATCTTGCCATAACATGGAAGACTTTAATTAGTTAAGGAGAAGGGGTGGGGAGAGAAGTATAGGAAGCTGAATTGAGGCCAGTGACAGCAGCAATGAGTTAACATCTAAAAACTTGTATCCTAGAGAAGAAGTTCCTACCATTGCTACTGTTAGGGTAGTACCACCAGTGGTAGCGGTGCTGGAAGAACGGAAGTATCCGTGACCAGCAGGTCTGTTCGGATCCACAGTGACAAGGGATGAGATTCACACAAGTATCTCAGTACAAGGAAGCTGGATGGTAACTGGAGGATTTAAAGAAGTGACTAAGTTAAACTCGTAACTTCTTTTGTAAATCAGGTGGAGTTAGGTACCTGCTGATTTTCCTAAATTTGACTAAGAATCTATATATGCATCTTTCCATGCTAAGAAGCTTCATAAACTCCTCTAATGAGTAATTACAACAAGAGAACAGCACTATGGAAAAAAAGGTCAAGAAGTTGAATGGCAAAAACGGAGCCCAGGCTCTGCTGTATTCAAGATTAATCAGCAGATGACGTTTCTCGCATAAGCACACTGGAAAGGCACATAACGCCCTACGACAGGTACTTTTTCAGCATCTAGCAACACATCACAGAAAGATCACAACGTTATTTTAGGTCACCACCATATATCCCATCTCGTTGTGCGGTTAGGACAGCAGCATAGTGTCCAGCGAACTATCCAGGTGCAAGCTACTTTGGGACTTCTTAAGGAGGAGGTGGGCTAACTCAGAATAGGCCAGCACCCAACAACTGTTCAGTAAATACAGCTGAACTTGCACCTCAGCACACTCTCCTGGCCCAGCTTACTGCCAGACACGAGCTGCTTGATGGGTACCATAACATGGGATCAGCTGTAATACAGGGTCACCCATTTCTGACAGCCAGGGCTGGAGCCTTTATACTAATTCTAGCCCACAACATAGCTCCTGCCAGAATCAAAACTACATACAGCTAAGTATCTCCAGCTCAAAGAAGCTCTCAGCCTACCCAATGGCTGTTTCTAGCCCCTGCACGATACTGACCCACCTGAATGCTAATTCCAAACCCAAACTAGTTCAAGAGCCTGTTCTAAATCTTCTGGCAATGTAAGCCCGTGCTCAGGAACAACCTGAGCCAATGCTATGAGTAATTCAGGCTCCTCACAATCATATTGGCCCAGACTATATTTAAGCTGATCTTTATGTTTTGATAGTAATTTCGAACAGCAGGCTTGGGGAAGGGGTAATACCCAGTGAACAGTAACATGCTTTAAACATGGAGAGGGAAATGGTTTATAAATCAAATAAAGAACTGGCAATACTATACCTCACAGAAACTCTCCTCCCATGATTCCTTCAATCAATCAGAATAAATAAAATGTTTTAATACAGTAAATATTATGTATCTTTATGATACATATGTTCATATGTTCTCTCCTAAATATATATAAAGGTTGGAATACTATGGAATGGAACAATGCTTAATACTAAAACAGTAGGGTTACCAAGTAAAATAAGGATTATGAAAATAAAATCAAAAATCAACTATCCTATACTCACACTTTACAGAAAGAACCCAATTTTCATTTTGACACAATACTGCATAATACCCATAGAAAATAGAATGTGGGCAGAGATATTGTTTTAAACTGCAGGGAAAAGGATATCTGACTAAATTAGGATAAATAATGGACAAGATGCAATGATAAGTTACTAATCTTCTCTAGATCACAAACTGTATTCATACTATCCCCATCCTTTATATCAAAGACTATCAGCTGCATTTTTGAATTGTTTGAGCCTAATGTTACTGAGTGTAAAAAAACATAACTTTAATAAAACCATGTGTATTTACAAATCGTTGACTTTCAGTCGCTAATGGCATCAAATCCAAAATTATCCACAATTTATATTCTTAAAACCCAGTATGAATGTTGAAAAGGTATTTTTTGAAGATGAAGAGTTAGTATTAATCCATTCACTCATTTTAAAAGTAATTGCTCAAGATGGAGCATATGCATTATCCCAACCAGCCTGAAAGGACACTGGATGTGATGGACATATTTGTGCCTGGAAGAAGATACTGCAATGAAGATTTAAAAGACAGTATTAATGAGCTGCACTTCCAGGTGTTTCAGAGGAATTACGACCATATAAAAAGAACACTGTCATGTGGAAATATCATTAAACTGAAAATGACAGTAATTAAGTGGATAGAGGTGTCCTTTTTTTTTTATTTATTTATTCTTTGATGAAACTATACTTTGATAAAATGCCCAGAGAGAACAAAGTCTGGATCCCACTTTCTGAAGTTGCCTAAACTTATGAGGAAAATGCTTAAATTTAGAAAGAACTCAGCAACTCAATTTATCAAAAGATATAAAATAGTTTTAATTTTTAAAACTACTTAACAGTATATACATCTTTGAAAGTCCTAATTCCTGCAGTTTTATGGTATCAAGCATGGATAATTTTTGAAGACTATGTAGTTTGTTCTAGAGTTAGGGCTTAGGCTCTTAGGCTTTGAGTGTGTGTAAGCTGAAGTTTGCAATAAACTGATTTGCTATGACTGACTAATTTAATTTATTCATATAAATGCTTTTGAAATTTTTTCTTTTTCTGTCCAGATAGCAGCAAATTTTCAGGCTACTATTTATATATCTTAAGTCAGAGACATTGGCAAAGTTCCTGAGTGAATTCACAACCTCCCTGAGATCCTCATAGGCTTAAGTAATTCATGTGATGAGGGGAGAGGCAGCATAGCTCACGAGAGCTATTTTATTTGGTCTCTCTGTGTTGAATGAGCTCCATCCTGTACTGCTTTCCAGATTCTTTGCATTTGTCAGGTGGAATGTAGACAAGTATTTTCAACTAAAACGTTTCCTAGGGCGACTGGAGCGCTCAGCTGACAGAGAACCAATGCAGCTGGTCCCTATTCAGCTATTGCATGAGTATATTTGACAGTTTCAACAGACTTACTTAGAATTATATTGTTACAAAATATTTTTCATAGACTATAGTAGCGATATATGTATAAACAGCTAAGTCTTTTCAACTTTAATCTTTCTTTTTCCAAAAGTGTCTACACTGCTGACAAGTCAGTCTGATATACTATAGTCATGAAGAAAAGGTAGATCTTTTATTTTTTAAACATAATGTTGAAACAACTATAACATGATAAGTAGCTTTAAAAGTAAATTAATTTGTAGTAAAATAAGTGAAGGTTATTACCTTAATTTGCCAAACAATCCAATTTCATAAAAGATGACACTGTGGATACAAATGTTTGCAATTGCTAGAAAATGAAATACTGGCCATCAACATATTGCTTACCTTGTTGGAGACTATGCCATAAAAATTAAAGAGTTGAAAGTCACTCCATGATGAATCTTTTTTTCTCTTCACAAAAAAAAAGGCTGCAAAGAAGATAACCTAAATCAAGGGTTGAACCCCTGAGACAGAAGTTTAATGAAAGGTATTGCAACAATACCTCCTTGGACAATATCTATCTTCCAGGTACTTGTTGCGAAGTACTTGTTTAGGACATGCAATTCTCCAACCAGAACTCAACCTTTGGTTTCAAGCAATTGAACTAAATGTGGTTTCATACTGAGTGCATATTTTCTCCAACCTTATGTTCTAAAAGTTGGATGTATTCTCTTCTCTGAGAGCAACTTTGAGATTGTGTTCATCCCACATTGCTAGAAATAAACCAAACAGAATGAACACTCGTGCTGAGCTAATGATATAGCACAGCCGTAATAACCAGTTATTCATGATTATCAATACATTAGGACCCTGAAAGTGAATAATGAAAGTTTCTGCTTTAGAAAAAGATTATCAGAATGAAGCTCCACCTACTGTGTCCTAGAATGTAACTTAGCTCACATACCTGGTAACTAATACTGAATTAGCTGCCTTTACCCTGAAAGCATCCACGGAAAAAAAAGATTCATGAAAAGTCCAGCCTAAACCAGTCCTTACAGCTGTCTAGATCAAAATCATAGTTTACTTAAAAGCTAATTCTACAGGTAAGCTTTCTACAAGTGTACCACAGCTAGGGAGAACAGTAAGCAGTCTCTCCTGCAGGAACACTATCCAATTTCCTCTCTGAAGATACCTGGCATACCAGCATTCTTCAAAATTTTATATTTATCTTTCTGCCCTCTACATCACATGTAGCTAAGTTCAAGTGTTAGTATCTGTTTTTGTGGAGGAATATATCTGTTCTACTTAAAAGCATGCTATCAAAAACATTTTTCATGTTTTATTGTGAATTCAAATTCTTTTGAGTGAATAAAATTGAATGTCCAATCCTGAAAGTCTTAAAGGAAATCAGATTCTCCTAAGTAGAGAAGTACAAACTAGAAAAGGAGCTCTATAATTCAAAACATGTTTCACCTCTTTTATTGATATGAAAGTACATTTTAAAATAAACTTTATTCCAGGTTCACACATTCACTCTTAGAATACAACATCAAGGAACATTTTAGGGTAACCATTAGAAAAAAGCATGAAAACAATGTAGCTTATTGTTTGCGCCTAATGTAACTTCTGCAGAAAGTTGAGAATATTCTAGCTGTCTTAACCTGCAGTTAATATTCTCCTTCACCTACCCATTTCAAATAAATAAACCTGTTATTAATTTTAATACATTCATTGCTGTGTATATGGTCCAAGAGTTCAGGAAGGATATAAAAATTCTGAAACAGATGACCCTCATTTTTTTTACATTCTCATATTAATGAATTGCCAAATTAGTCCATCTTCTTTAGTTACTGAAGTAAAAGAAAACATTCAGAAATACAGGCAAGATTCAAACAAAGACTTGACTGAGCTGCTAAATCCATAGTTGTTTTTAAGTTAGTTCACAAATAGATTTCCATATTCCCAGCAAATTTTTTTTTTTTTTTTTTTTTTTTTTTGCTAAATAGTTGAAGCTGCTACTGTGGAATTGCATGAAACAAACTCTGCACCCCCTTTATTTACAGGAAACAAAAGCTGATTCTGAATGAACCTGATGAAGCAACATGTGTGGCCCACACTGGAGTTCGGACCGAGCATTGAGGCTTCTTTGGATATAACACGCATTAACAGAACATCATTTGCAGATGTTCTTTATCCAGTTGGATTCCCTGGCTTTTAGTTATCTCTGCTCACATGAGGCATGGCCAAAACAAACAGGCTGTCCTTTCCTCAGTGAAGCGCATGTGATGGGACCGCACTGACGCGAGGTCTCCAGGCAGCGGTTCTCAGCATTCCAGCTGATTAGCTGCCCTAATTGCCCCTCTGTCCTCCCCTTCCAGGATCTTCTCACAGTAAATCTAGTTAGGACAAGTTGCATAAAATGCAGTATCAAGGAAGCACCAGGGAGATGATGTGAAAGTCTCGTTGCTTTTTGAGCTGCATTCCTTGCATAGAAGACCAAGAGTTTATTTCCTCTTGACAGATGTAGAATATAAACAATCTTTCTTGGTCATGGGGTAGCTCGGTCATCTGTTTTTATAAGTGCTTTATATCCTCTCTGTCTCATCATTCACAAGTACTACGATGGAAAGTACATGAAGAAATAAACAAGTTGAGCTGTGCTGGTGCTCCTCAAAGTATTAAAACATCTCAAGGACAGCCTGTTTCACTTTGCTCACACATCCACTTAGGTTACCTGAATTAGGATCAGAAATGCAAAGTCTGTTGGGAATTTTTTGCCCTCCACTGTAGTGTGTGATCTATACTTCTAAAGATCATGCAGAAACTACTGATCAAAGGTTGTGTTCCCACAGAAACCCAAGACATTTGCAATGCTTCATCTTTCTTCCTACAGCAATTTATAACTGATGGCTTTTTTTTACAGACTTTTGTGGGGTGCTTGGTGCTAAGTGGTACAGATGGTCTCTGGATCCTTTTAGCCTAAAAATCTATTGCACCGTTACCTACAATCATCAAGATCTGTAGTTGTTGCCCAGTTACCTCCTGTCCTCTCTTCTTATAAAAGGCCAAAATGCAAGATTGTTCTTTTAGAGAGCTGAAGCCTCTGCAAGAGGCTACAGCTAGAAGAAGTCAATGTTTTAGAGGAAGAGCATAGTCTCCAGGATTTGGACAGTAATATCTGAGATCATTACAAGGTGGCACAAGTGCAGGACAATGTGTACGACAGCTCTAGAACACTGATCCAAAACAGCTGCCTCCTAGATTAAAGCTTTAGGTATCTGAGGTTTCTTGCCTTTTTCAAGGAGATATAAAAGCCCTCCACTTCAGAATGGGCTGAGTTAAAGCAAACAGACTTGTCTGATACAGTAGAAGAAAAGGAAATTATTAATAACCAACTGTGAAAAGGCTGAGCCAGTTTCTACCATTCTCTAAAGTTCTTCATGCAAAATGCATGACCCCAACAAAAGTTTGCAGACAGAAAAGCTCTATTTCAAATAATATGAATTCCAGTAAGTATTTATACATGAAATGTCTTCAATGACAAATCACAAATTTTTGAACTTGAGAAATGCAAGTTACACGTTAGGTGTAATATTATACAAGTCATACAGTGGTTCCTATGAGACCTAGAACATACTTATCTGTGGGAATCTCCAAAGAGCCATATTGTCTGAGATGAAATTTCCATGTTTCCTCCTCTTCCAACCAATTCCCTTCAAACAAAGTATGTTTTCCATTATGAGATTCACCTATGACTGTAGCTGTCAATTATGGCAAAACTATTTAAACTACTGTTTGTTTTGGATAGCATTTGTTTCACGGAACTAAATCTTTGTTAAATACATTAATAACAAGACATAATGACTATATATGATCTTGGTATATGGAGTTAAGAGTTTGCATTTTTAATTTCCTGTACTTCTCTTGTATTTTTCACTTTGGTTATCTGGAAAGCTGATACACATAATTGTTGAATGACTCAGCATGAAAAGTGAATCAAATTCAGTAATACCTAACTTTCAGAAAGACTGAGCAGACTCATGGATTTTTCAAAAATTACTTCCATGTACTGCATTTGAAAGATGTTTGTAGTTCAGTTTAAATAGGAAAAATGTAGTGACTAGTCTATAAAATCCTTTCCCCACTTGATTGTTTTTTCTAATTTTCCCAATTTTCAGCATGAAGATAAGCAGCACAGATTAAGAAGGGATGGAAGAAAACTGCTCCTGAAGCAGAAATGGATATTTGGAAATTTAAATGTCAGACTAAACTGGCAGAATTGTTTGCCAGTACTTCTTATGCATTCAGTTCATGCACCTTGGTAACTGTGAAGTGAGTACTTAAAAAAAAAGAAAAGAAAGAAAGAAAAAAAAAAGATAAATCCTCTCTCTACTTGAGTTTCCAGGCTTGGGAGTTGGCATGACAACTGCCAACAAGTAGTCCAGTCAGGTGCTGACTGAGAGCACAAAGCGGAAGAAACCACGAGAAACACATGAAAAACAGGAATACAGAGAAGTGTTAGCAAAAAAAAAAAAAAAAAAAGAAATGATAAAGTGTGGACATCACAGAGCTTTAGAGATGCGGGCATTAGCACATAAACAGTGAGAAATTATGTTCCTGCATAGCAGTAGGCAGAGTATCATATGGCTGAGGTGGTGATTAGCTGTGTCTCCAGCGAATAAAAAGATTGTGCTACTCTAGGCAAAACTCCAGCTCTGCTGTGTGCCAACAGAAATAGCTGATCAGGCTGCACAAGAGCAATTTTATAGTGAACTGCAAGTAACAATGCATAAAGAGCATATTAATCTTCCTTTACTGTAGAACCAAGTCTAATTTCCAGAAAATAGAAATTTGGATCTAAACCAAAGGAAAGAATTAAGAAGGATGTCAAAAATAGGAATATCTGACATTTTTATGAATAACTAAATCTTTTTTCTGAAAAAGAAAAAGAAAAGACTTAAGGACACCAGTGAATAAGAGGTGACATTCATGCATATGGTAGAATAGGTTATTCCACATCTTCCTCTGCAATGTTTTTGTTTGTTGTTGTTACATCAACATTTTGACACAGCTGATTCTCTTCTGTCTCCAACTGTCAGGCAAGTTATTGGCTCTATTCTACAATGCTTTACACATAGCCTTGGATTTGCTTGAGAAACCGTTCTCTCTTTATACACTGGCTTCCCTACGACCAGTGAGGCCAGTTAAGGTCAGACCAGCATACATCAGAAATCTTCAGTCTTATATCTCCTGAACTAAGTAAGGTTTCTAAATTTCATAATTTGTATAACCTATTAAAATTGAAATTGTGACCAAAATTTGTTTGTGCACAATTACAATCTCACTCCTTGACATTTTTTCTTTCAGAAACTTATTCATTCCTGTCAAAAGTTTGGCAATTGAGTAAAACCTGTATATGTAAAGACTCTATTTTAAATGCAGATGTAGCACTGGGCTTATGATGGATTTTATGTTCTAGTTTACCAAGGCTAAATTTGATTTTTTTTTTCCAGAAACAGGTCTTAAAAATAGGAGCAAGATCAAAGAGTCTCTCACTTTTATTGGGCAAGGGAGTGTGATCTGACCCCACTGCCATGGGCATTCCCATTTGAACTTCCTATAGCAGAAGGAAGAGAGTCCCACCTGTACTCCAAGCTTCTTTCCAAGCATTCCATTTTGTGGGTTTTTTTTCTGTTGACAAACTTGAAAATCCCAAAATGGGAAAAAATAAATTTTCTTTGAGACCGGGGAGCTTGAAAGCTTCTCACATGACAAATAAATAAATAAATAAATAAATAAAATAAAATAAAATAAAATTACAACCTTTATGCACAAGTGGCAACTAATTAGAATTCTTCCATTACTTCCATTTCAGATATTTAATTTCTGAGCTATTAATGCATTTTTTTTCTTTTAAGAACTAATATTTGAGTTTGCCAATTTTAACTTGCCAGTCTTCCAAATAGATTGTATTCACAATTAATTATGGCATGATATAAAATTGCACCATTTGTTACTAGCACAAAAAGACAAGGATCATCCCCCAAAGACGTAACAGTCATTAAACATATAAATTATACTGCATATGATTATTTCAAGTGTGAAAACAATAAGCAGCAGTCCCTGCTGCTGAATGTTAAACCCTTTGTGTAATGAGTATTATACTTGGTGAAGTCCACAATAAGTCTTAATGAAGATAGTGGACCTGCTTCAGATCCACATCTGTTTTACAGCATGAACAAAATGTATGTTATAACTGAAATTATATTCCAACTTTTGAGCAAGCTATTATTACTACTGAAAAAAAAAGACCTTATTTTCTTGGACAAAAAATCTTCAGTTTCATTTTTATGGTAATTTGCCCTCATTCATGTTGTAACGCAGGTAACTAACTCAATCCATTCAGGTTATGAAAGATTTGAAAATGTTTACAGCAGGGAATGATAAAAATTGTAGTATGTTGATAGGCCAGCACTTAGGCCAGTAATGCTGCACCAAATTATGCCAAGTGAAGATGTGGCCCAAAATATAACTTAAATTCAGTTTAACAGAGGAGTCACTGAGGCGCAGAAATCAATACAAATTGAATATTCTGTGCTTACTGCATATAAAATCGTAACTTACCCCTTAAGAAGTGTATGTGTATGTTCTGCCATAGTATATTGTTTCATTAGACCTGCCAGCTGAATGAATGTTTGTAAAGACCAATCTCCATATTTGCATGTTGGATAGCACTGGTTTGTGTTAAGCAAGTATCCTGACGGCATTAGTGGTTACTTCCTTAAATAACAATAAATTCAAGAAAGCAGAGTTTATGCAGTATGAGCCTAGTAATGGAAGCTGAGCAGTTAACTCCAACCCATCCTTTCCTCACATGGACTCTACAATCAAAAATAGGTCAGCTATAACTAATGACTGCAATGTAAAATTAATTGATGAAATAGTAAGGACAATTAAATAAGCCATTACAGCAATAAACTACATTATAAAAGCAACAGATGAGAATGACCGAATTCCTCACTAAATAACTTGAAAATAAGAAAAATATAAATCAACAAAGATCCTTTTGCTAGGTCTGTAGAAGTTCTCCCTTCCTCTACCTCTGAAACTAGCTTTCTGAAGCTTCATTGATTAAGCATGAGATATCTGTAACATGAAATGCTTGCATCGGTCCTATAAATTGCTGTTAACAAGTAGACAATCACAAATGCAGATTCTATTAAATTTTATTACTTTGGGGATGCTACTTTTGGTACAAGCTTATTTTCCTAACTTTGTGCACAAATACTACCCATCATGTTAAACAAATGGATGTGGGAAGGGGGCAAAAAAAAAAAGAGTGAGTTAAAAGAACACTAACAGAACAGTGTTGATGCAGATATCTAAATATCTAGCATTAATCTGAATTAGTTTCTGTTTGACACTTAGTTTTACTATGATTAATTGAACAAGACTCAGTGCACAAGCCCTCTCAAGACAGTATCATGTTATTCTACTCATGTTATACAAGTCTACAGAAATAAAAACCACATTGTACAAGACTACAGAAATTTATATTCTGAATCCAGTGTGCTGCATGAGGAATATGTTCTATACAGGAAGGGAGGCTTCTTAATCAGAGAAAACACTCAGTTTAGAACATAACTTAGCATCACCTCAGGGTTTTCAGAAGACTGACTTTCCAGCAGGACTATCAGTTATCATAGTGATCTTATTTGGGAGGAGGTGAGGATTATTCTTCACAATCTGATACAGAAAAAAAAACCATATATATAAGTGCGTATATATAGATAGAGAGAGAAAGTACCACCACAGTTCACAGGACTATTAGAGCACTTCAAATGTTAAGAACTTAAGTCATGGGCAGTAGCAGCAGAGGGTTTCTTCCCCCAATATACCTTCTCAGCTTTTGGCAGTCAGCACTCCAGGGATCGCCGGAGCTGGCAGCTGTAGAAAGACCATTATCTTTAACAGCCACCATTGAATCCACCCTCCACATAACATATTTAATCTCTTCTTCAATCTTTATATTTCAGCCTCTACAGAGGTACAGAGGAATTTTACAATTTAATTACACATTATATGTAAAAGTATTCCTTTCTTTTTAAATATGCTACCCGAGAATTTCATTAGGTGCTTCTCCATGCTTGTATTGTGAGAAATAGTTTACTCTTCTTCCTCTCTGTACCATTTGAGATCTCCTTAGTTGTCTCATTTCTAACTGCAGACATCAAGGCTATTGATCCTCTTCTACTATCGAAACTCTTTCAAAACACTCATCATCCTTGCTGTCCTCCCTCTATACATTTTCCCATTAACTATATCCTTTGGGGGATTAGGAATTTTTTTTTCCTCAGGCCATTTAATTGTCAAGATGATTTTGAACTCTTACTCCATCTTCCAATATCTGCAGCCTCTCCATTGTTTAGCACTGCCAGCAAATCAAGTGAGCATGTTCTATTCCATCATGCAGACCTTTGATGAAATATAATGACCCATAGCAGATACACAATAAATCCTAGCAGAACCAAAGTTGATAAACCTGACAATTTTTAAAGTAATTATTAATGCAAGTCAGGTGCAAGTTCTCCTGCCAGTTTTAGCACCACCTTATAATATTATTATCTAGCCTACATGTTCCTAGATTCTGAGAATACTTATTATTTACCTATTATTTATGCTGTTTCCTTATAGCTCTTTCTTTACCAGCTCTATACATTAAGTTAGCTGTTATAACATGCCGGATAGTATCACTTATTCCTCATTTCAGCTATCTGAAACATATTTAGTTGAAGTAATTTGTAACCCAATCCTATGAAGTATAATGGAATACTACTAATAAATCAGTCATTTTAAACAAGTCTCAGCTACAGCATGTACAACAGCTCTGATCCAAAACCACATTTCATCATGTGGTACTAAGTACAATATAATCAAAATGCAAATATTTATAAAAACAAAAGAATGCAAGGGCTACAATGCTTTTGCTTCTACTTCATTTTTCTAGCTCCTCTCATTTTAATTAGCAAATGTTTTGAAAAAGTCTACAAACACTTTATCAAGGTACTTATACAAATGAAGTGGCTGCACAGAACTACTCCCATTGTAAGATTAAAAATACGTATTTTTCCTGCCCCAAAGGCTCATTGTCTACAGTGTAAAGACATAATGTTTATGCCTGCTACCCTAAATAAACATATAGCTATAAGTCAATTTATATAGAAATGTTAAGTGATTAAGCCTGAGTGATTATATAACTGCCTTACCACCTATTTTCTCTAAAAATTTTGATGCAGTATCACACATTGCCCTCTATAGCAAAAACATGGCACTGAGAAGCAGTGACAAAATTTTACAAATTTTTTCAGTTAAATCTAGAGGTGTCACTGTTAACATATGCCCATTAGTGTACAAATTAGTGAAGTGGGCAGAATGAAATGCCTGTAAGTAATTTTAAACCAAGCATACTTTCAAGCACATGAAACACTTTTGAAGCACTAAAGGGATTTTACCTGGAGTAGTGTGTACAATTCTGATCACTCATATCCAAAGAAGATGAATTCAAATAGGGATAAGACTCACTGGCATCCTCAGGAGAATCAAGAGTCTATCTGCCTAGGGGGAGCTTAAACCAGCTTGGATGGCTTACCATAGCAAAATAGTCAGAAGAGATAAGACTCGACTCTCTATAAATATCAAAAAACTAAATGCCAGAAGAAAAGTAGAGTTTTTCACATTGAAGTATAATTTAGACCTGCAAGAACAAATGCATACTAAACAGGAATACAATTAGGTTAAAAATCTGAAGGTTTCCTACTACAACCAGAATGTTCTGCAAGATGCTTGCTGTAGCAGCAAAGGGAGAAAAAAAACCTAAATGACTTTTAGGAAGGATGTTGATATCCTTCTGAAAGGACTCATATGACATACCTTACTCTGACAGCAGATGACTAAACAGGATGAACCAGAGAGTCTTTCTAATCATATCTTAGTCATGCGCTTAAATACTTTTTTAAAAACCATCTGGGCCATGAGGCCAGGTCCTCCAGTGAAGAAACACGGTTAACATCAAAGGTATGCTGATTCATTCCAATTCAACCTCTAGCATGTATTTTTCAATTATTTAGAACTCATGTATACTAGTTATGAAATAGGTGTTATGAGGACATGTTGCTGAAGTGTGCTGATGACAAGTTCTTGATACAGGTGATTGACAAGCTGAGTAGGGGAGGTGGTCTGCTGGACCTGCTTCCAGGACCAAGCCAGAACTGGTCAGGAATGTGAAAGTTGAGGGGAACCTTAGATGTAACAACCATGACACTGCGGAGTTTAAAGTCCTGAGTTAAATGAGCAAGACAAATTATACAATTACAATCCTAGACTTCAGGAAAGCAGATTTTGGCTTGTTCAGGGATCTGCTTAGCAGGATCCCATGGGATACTGCCCTGGAGGACAAAGAGACCCAGAAGCACTGGTTGATTTTCAAGGACAACCTCCTCATAGAACATTAATGGTCCTTTCTGACATGCAGGAGGTCAAGCAAGTATGGCAGAAAACCACAGATGGTAAATGCAGGAACTGGCTACCTGGAGAAACAGAGACATTGCCTGAGCATGCTGGGATACTGCTGGGAAAGCTAAAGCTCAGCTGGAATCAAAACTGCGACAACATGGGAAATTCTGATTAGATATAAAAAAAAATTTTCCATCATAAACATGGTCAAAACAGCTGTCCAGAGATATTCCATCCTTGGAGACTTGACAAAGCCCTGAGCAACCAGATCTAGTTGGGAGGCTGGACTAAATGACATCGAGAGAGCTCTTCTACCCTTAATGATTCTATGACATAGGTATTATCTGACTATCAAACAGTGAACCTTTTCTGTTTTTCTGCATCTCTATCAGAACATGTTTTACAAATTAGTCACAGAAGTCCTGGTCCATATGATGTTTTGTTTTAGGGTTTTTCTGCTCTCAGATGATAAGAAAAAGAAGAGAGTGTCTATCACACTAAAAAAGATGGCAAGAGAGTATTATCCTTTATAAAATAGATTGCCATGAGTACACATACCCTTTTATGGAGAAAGAGAAGGGGAAAATGTTTGCAAGAACACTTGTCTGATTTGTTACCCGGTTATGGAAAAACTGCTGTAACAATACTACAAAGATTCAATATATAAACAGATAATCATGCAAAAGAATTGCAGACACTGCAATAGCTAATTGTCCCTGCATAAGCTATATAAGCATTTGTTTTACATAAATTACACCATTCTTTTCCTGATATGAGTCAGGTTCTCTCCTCTCTTACTGTGACAGATGTTGAACTACAAATAAAGTATGTACTTGCGTTAAGAGTCTCTCCCTCAGGAAATAAGTGTTGGAAAATACAAAATACATTAGCTAAATAATTGGTTAGACTTTTGCAAGTATGATTCAACCAATCTAACTAATGAAAGCTAGCTTAAAAGTGATCCATAGTGGCAGAGATCACTGCACATGAGAATTCAGATACATAACTCCCCCTTTTATTTTTATGAAGTACTAATATTAGAAACAACATCCATTCCTTGACTTGTATTTAATTTAATTGTATAGACTGAGCTAGCTTATTTTCACTTATCAACAGAACATGCAAATACATTATGTTACTAGTGGATACAGATACAATTTGTTTTACGCAGTGCAAATAGTTTTACACAGTTTGCACTGTGTAAAACAAACCGACCCCCCAAAAACAGATTTGAAATTGCTTGGGCAGTACTAACACGTAAGGGAGTCAATTGCTATAATCAATACTAAATGTTGGAATCACCTGCTCAGAGGAAGTCCAAGAAGCACAGCCTACATTTCATGAGAATTCAGTGGGTTTTGATTGTTTGAGGAAAAAAATGCACATGATAGGAAAAGCAAGTCTTGATTAGTGTCACCAATAATACACATCCTTTTCTCAGATATTTAATTCTGAAAAGATTTAAAGATATTTACAATCAGCAGAGCCTTATAGCCCAAGGACCCCTAAGGATAATGGGCCCAGATATCTATTAAACATCTGGTAGCCTTCTTTCCACAGAGCAGAACAGGCACATAATATTAACCGGTGATCTGGGATTCATGCTTTATTTCTGAAGAGGAACTGCATGTCTCAAGGGACATTCCATTATAAACAAATGTGAACCATCACATCAGGAAAAAGCTTTATTTAAAACGTTAATTACTAAAATAATTGCAACCAGCATAAATTATACAACGCAGATGAAGTGTTTGTGCAATTTTAAAGGAAAAAATATTTTAGCACATTTGGCACTAGAATTCTCATTTTCCTACATTATGGTATTTGCATTACTGGCACTGACATATATAACTCCAGCAAAAACAGCAACCACCTAAAAGATGCTTTAATCCATGAGCTGCAGGAGCAGCTAACAAAGACACTGACAGTGTATAAACTGTCTTGTCAGATATGTTAATACTTTGCCGCGCTCTGCAATATTTTTATCTGTTGAAAAGCAAAG
This sequence comes from Apteryx mantelli, assembly GCF_036417845.1. NCBI lineage: Eukaryota > Metazoa > Chordata > Aves > Apterygiformes > Apterygidae > Apteryx > Apteryx mantelli. Next base: position 130,909,866 of record NC_089979.1, read on the forward strand.
ATACCTACAAAAGTATAAATTCCTACAGCTTCATATGCAATGGTGATACTTTATCAGCTAGATAAAGTAAGGAAAGGTATAAAGACCAACAGAAAATTCCTCTCTTTTGAGAGACAAAGTGCCGGTTCCTGGTAAATACATAAAGTTATCAGATATCAGCCCTTAAACTTACCAGTTCAGCACCAAGTATTGTCCTATTCCAGTATCAAGCAAGAGTAAATTTTCCTTGTTTAATGGAAGTTTGTCACAGGGATATGGCCACAGTCCCAATACATGCTGGGATAGGCTATATTGAGCATGGCTCTTCTTTTACTCCATTTTGTATTCTATTTACAAATATATTTGACCACTTCTAACCACCAACCCTCTGACCAATGCCTAGACAGGTTGTCTCAACATCTGCCTCGCAAAAAAAAACCCAAAACAGAAAAGACTTTTGGTCTTAGGGATAACAAACATACGGATACTATTTAGCCATGAAACAGAAACCAATTTAAGGTCAGTTTTCTCATAATCAAGCCAGGAATAGTTAAGTATCAGTAGAAAGACAATATTTCTGTTTTGGTATTTGTTCTTGGCTTTCAAAAGTCCTCATATATCAAATTTTAATCATGAAGTTCCATTTTAAGGTAACCTTTAACACTTTTAAAAATATGCTACTTCTGTCTATCCTTAGAAAATGATGCACCTACAATTTATTACACAATTTTAAATCAAATCAATCTAAGAACATGCTTGTTTGATGACAAGTTTGCATGACAAGTGCAGGTCTTCAAAAGTTGACAAGTTTTGGAATCTGACAACTCAGATTTCTGACATTTCTGCTTTGAAATTTTTAACTTTTGATGCAACATACTATGGCGCCTTCCCCTACAAACAGATTTTTGGGTAGAAATTTAATCTACCTAATCCTTCATTTACTCTTCAGTCTAGCAAGACTGGCTATTGCAATTGTCATTTCTCCCTTAAAAACCATCTCTAGCTTCAAATTTCATGATCCTGTTTAACCATCTGATTTTGCCATAACCATATTCCAGGACGCTACTCTTCTCATTGGGTTTTCCCAATGAGCACATTATTGTTGAGAACTGTTGTTGTGATTTTAGAAGATATTTGCAAAATTCATCCAGATTATCTGAAGTATCACTCTTGAGGCCCAAATATGATTTTGCACAGCAGCACAATGCAGTCAGCACTACCAAAAGACTCTCCTTCATAAGGCCCAGCCTCAGCTAAGCTACAGCTCAGCTTAGCTACAAGAGCTAAGAATCAATGTGCTCATAGTGATGTTCCCTTGACTGAGTCAAGCCTTATGCCTTTTCTGCATGGTTTCTTCAGACAGACAGTGTGCTTTTGAAGTAAATCTGCTGATCATCTCCACTAGCACACTTTGGTTTATACTGCAGAGCAGTGTTGGAGGACAATTCATATTCTCCAGCCAATAGATGCCATTGATTGGTCCACAGGACCAGATTAGAGCTAGCCCAAAGTAATGCCTCTCCATAAATGTGGGCAACAGGGCCTCAGCACAAGCTGTTTAGCTCCACAGATCTGCTGCTACTGCACCATACTATTTGCTAATGTTGACACAGTCATTAAAAACAAACAATGCTTCCATGAAAGCTATCTAATGCCTGTCTTCTGGTGAGAGAAAGGAGTGTGGTTTGTGTACTGCTTTGGTCCAGAAGTGTATTTAGTTGGATACAAATTCATGTGATGATGCTGTTTCCAAAGTATTATTAAATTTGCAACATGATACACTGGGCAGTATCTTCTTTCTCTCATCATCCTTGAGAGCCCTCTATAACCTTCCCGCCTGCTCATCTCCTCCTGCTTTCAAACGCTTAAAATAAGAGGGAGAACAGAAAGGGCTGGTACCAGAAAGATCCTACTTCAATGCAGCCTCTGAATTTCCCTTGTGTTCTGTCATATTTCCAATCTGCTTTTCCTTTAAATGCATTTTCCTTCAACTCCTACTTTACCCCATTGATGACATCTTAGGAAAACAAAAAATACCAACAGGAAAGAAAGATAAGTCACGGAACAGACCAGGTACACAGCCTATTTTGTTTTTCAGTATGCACTCCAACACCATCCTTTCACCCGGAATGTACATGCTGCCAAGACAGAAGACTCTTTGCAACGGAAATGATTTCTAAAGAGCATCTGCATCACTCCGAAGAGCCCCGCCTGGAGCTGGCGCTGTGTTCAAACACTGTCAGCTTTGTCAGGACCCTACTGGGCAGGATACGCAGAGAAAGGCTGAAAATGCACTCTCCGATGTACTATAGGTGGCTCTGCCCTCTGATTGCCATTCGTCTGAAACAAAACAAACCCCCTAATCTGTGGTAAAGCGTAACTGTTGCCTTTGGCAGGTTTCTAAACACAACCGGGGGGGGGGGGAGAAAAAAAAAGAAAAAAAGGAAAAAAAGAAAAAAGGGGGAAAAAAAAGAAAGAAAAGAAAGAGGGACTCGGTGCTGCCGCTCCCTCCCCCTGGCCGGCGAACGGCTCTCCCTGCAGCCCATGTGGCCGGGCGGGCTGCAACAGCCGGTTCCAATTCCGGCTCTCCCGCTCCGCGCCCCTGCTCGCTGCCTGCGCTGAGCGGAGCCAGGAGCGGCCGCGGGCTTCCTCCCCCCCCCGCCGCGCCGTCCTCCCTCTCCCTCTCTCCATCCGATCCTCCGCTCCCCCAGGGCACAGTGTGGGAAGTGCGAGTTTCCGCTGAGTTTTCTCGGCGAGCTGCGGAGCTCGCCTGGCCCCGCTCGCCGCCCGCCCCCTCCGCCCGCCCCTCGCCGCGCCGCCGGAGCCGCGGCAGCAGCAGCAGCAGCAGCAGCAGCAGCACCGGCCCGCCGGCAGCCCAGGCGCAGCTCCGGAGCAGCCAGAGCCGGGGCCCGGGCGGCTGCGGCAGGCGGCGAGCCGGCCCGGCGCCCCCCGCCCGAGCCCATGGTGTCGCGCACGGCCACCGGCGGCCGCCGCGGCTCCCGCCTGCCCGGCGCGGAGCTCGTCCCGCGGAGCAGCGCAGTAGGGGCCCGCTAGCAGCCGCGGAGCAGCGGTGGGATGCAGCAGCGGCACAAAGCCGGCGGGGGAAGCAGCCCACGGCTCGTCCCGGCATGGGGGCGCCGCGCCGGCTCTGCCTGATGGGGCTGCCGCGGGTGCTCTGCTGCTCCATCCCCCTTTTCTTCCTGCTGCTGCCCGCGGCGGAGCCCATCTGCCCCGAGCCATGCGACTGCCAGCAGCACCAGCACCTCCTCTGCACCAACCGGGGCCTGCGCTCCGTGCCCAAGGCTGCCGAGCCCCAGGATATCCTCACCTACAGCCTCGGGGGCAACTTCATCGCCAACATCTCCGCCTTTGACTTCCACCGCCTGGCTGGGCTCCAGCGCTTGGACCTGCAGTACAACCGGATCCGCTCGCTGCACCCCAAGGCTTTCGAGCGCCTGGGCCGGCTGGAGGAGCTCTACCTGGGCAACAACCTGCTGCCGGCTCTGGCACCTGGCACCCTCAGCGCCCTGGCCAAGCTGCGCATCCTCTACGTGAATGCCAACGAGATCGGACGCCTCAGCGCCACCTCCTTCTCCGGCCTTGGCAGCCTGGTCAAGCTGCGCCTGGATGGCAATGAGCTGGGCTCACTGGGTGACTCCACTTTCTCGGGGCTGCCAAACTTACTTTACCTGCACCTGGAGTCCAACCGCATCCGCTGGCTGAGCCGTGGCGCCTTCACTGGCCTGGCTAAACTGCGCTTTCTCAACCTCTCTGGGAACCAGCAGAGCTCCCTTCACCACCCAGATATCTTTGGGCCACTACACTCCCTCCACACCCTGCTGCTGGCCAGCAACAGCCTGCAGCAGCTGACGGGAGGGCTCTTCCAGCACCTGCCTGGCCTAGCAAAGCTCTCACTCAGTGGAAACCGGCTGTCTCAGCTGGCTCCGGATGCCTTCATGGGGCTGGGCTTGCTGAAGGAGCTGCGCCTGGAGGGCAACCTGCTGAGCCACCTGCCCGCTGCCCTGCTGGAGCCGCTGAGCAGCCTGGAGGCGTTGGATTTGAGCCGCAATGTGCTGACCACCCTGCACCCTGCCGCTTTCGGCCACCTTGCCCGCTTGCGGGAGCTCAGCCTACGAGACAACGCGCTGGCCACGCTGCCCGGCGAGCTCTTTGCCTCCAGCCCGGCCCTCTACCGCCTGGAGCTGGAGGGGAACGCCTGGAGCTGCGACTGCCGCCTGCGTGGCCTCAAGCACTGGCTGGGGGCCTGGCACTCCCAGGGCCGCCTGCTCACCGTCTTCGTGCAGTGCCGCCTGCCGCCCGCTCTGACTGGCAAGTACCTCGACTACCTGCAAGACACCCAACTGCTGCCACCGCCTGATGGCACCGCCTGCCACAATGGCGCCTCTCTTTCCTCTGCATCCCCTCTACCGCCAGCGGAGGAACAGCACTGGCTGCTGCCAGCTGCCGAGGGGCTCGGCAGCAACAGCAGTGGTGGCCCGGGCCTGCCCCGTGGGCCGCCAGGGGCTCCGCTGTCCACCTCCACGGTGCGCTTGCTGGGGGCACCCAAGGGAGCAGCACCGCCAGTGGGGGGCACCACCAGGGCCAGCCCCACGCTGCTGATGCCCGCTCGCCCGGGGGGCTCCCAGCCAGCACCGCCCAGCGCAGCGTGGCCGCGGCGGGCCGGCAAGGCTCGCTCGCCACCGTCTGCCGGGGGCCCGCCGCTGGTGTCCGACCCGTGCGACTTCAACAAGCTGTTCCTGTGCAACCTGTCGGTGGAGGTGGTGAGCTCCAGCTCGGTGACGGTGCGCTGGGCGGTGCGGCCGCACCGCAGCCCCCGGCTGCTGGGCCCAGCGCGCTTCCGCCTCCTCTTTGACCGCTTCGGCACTGCCGTCAAGTTCCAGCGCTTCGTCTACCTGCCGGAGCATGGCGAGCCAGCCGCTACGCTGCGGGAGCTCCGCCCGGACACCCCCTACCTTGTGTGCGTCGAGGGCGTCCTCGGCGGCCGCGTGTGCCCTGTGGCGCCGCGGGACCACTGCGCGGGGCTGGTCACCCTGCCCGAGGGCGGCACGGCGGCGGCGGCAGCAGGCGGGCCCCGTGGGCCGGACCAGCAGCTCCTCACCCTGGTGCTGCTGGCGGTCAATGCGCTGCTGCTCTTCGTGGCCGTGGCGGCCTGGGCCTCGCGCCTGGTGCGCAAGAAGGTGCTGGGGCGGCGGCGGCGGAAAGCAGCTCCCGTCCACGTCCGGCAGCTCTACTCCACCCGCCGGCCGCTCCGCTCCATGGGCACCGGCGTCTCCGCCGACTTCTCGGGCTTCCAGTCCCACCGGCCGCCCCGCAGCGCCGTCTGCGCCCTCAGCGAGGCCGACTTCATCGAGTTCCCCTGCGAGCGCTTCATGGACAGCGGCGGCGGCGGCGGCGCCCGGCATGGCGACGACCACCTGCTGCAGCGATTCACCGACTAAGTGCGCGAGACTACAGCTCCCGGCAGGCCGCGCGCGGGAGGCGGGCGGTGGCAGAGCGCCGCCGTGCGGCGGGGGCTGCCGGGAGCTGTAGTCCGAGGGGCGGCGGCGGGCTCCGGTGAGCTGAGGCGAGGCGATCGTTGGTGCCTGAGGGCGGCCCGCGGTGTCGCGGCCTCCATGAGGGGGAGCCGCGCCGCGCTGAGCCGCCGCCGGGCCCTTGCTGCGGGCGGGTAGGGGCAGCGGCCGCCTGCGAGACTGGCTTGGCCCATCACCTCTGCTCGGAAGTCTCCGTTTCCTCAAAAAAGATCACTAACCCAAGGTGAAACCCTGACTCTCAAGGTAACAGTTTCTCGCCGTGGAGAGAGCAAAGCGGTGGGAGCTGCTGCAGACAGCACCTGGTGCCTCCTGTGTGCTAACCTCAGAGCCATAAATTTAATATCATATTTTACAGCATGTTTTCTCAGACTGCGGTTGAGAACAACAGTTACGTTTAGCTGGCTGGCCCCGTGCGGGGATGGTTTGAATTGACCTTTTCCAAAAGGCGTCAGGCCTTCCTGATCAAACATTTGGATGAAGGGTCTTCTTTAATATTGATACATTTGAACTGTGCAACCTGCAAGTCAGCTGGAGGGCTGGAAATGCTCATTTTATGCTGGACAGTTTGAATGATGTGCCTTTTTAACTCAAAGTGAATGCAAGGCAATTTAATGTGCGTGAGTGTGTTTTCATACTTTTTTGTAAACGGGAAACAATAATGCAGCTGGTTAGCTTTACAGGAAAATATTGCTGACACCACTAGGAAAAACTAACAGAGTTTTGTAATATGTTTACAAATGAGCTATTTTTTAATTGTTTTTGAATAAATACTGCTTGGTACTTGTACACTAAATGTGTGCTTTAGTTCTCTGGGTCCATGATGGTCAGTAGCTCACTGACTCTCAAATAATCCATCTTTGTTTCTGCACGAGTGGATGCAGTGGTAAACTGTTGATGGATAAATGATATAAGTGCCTTTCTTCAGAAAAAATAGTAGGTAAGGATATTTCAGAAATGTGAAACAATCTTACCCTAAGAGGCAATTCTCTCTTAGCCTTAGTCTGCTGAAATTAGAAGCTTTATGTACCTCACTGTGAAATAAATCATTTTTGTATGTTAACCTAGGTTCCGTTTTTTGTGTAGCTGAGTGAGTAACGCTAAAGTTAAACCCTTAGAAAGTAGTATATGATACCTGAGGAGGGGGTTTTAATTTGATTTTTTTTTTTGTCTTTTGAGCAATGCTAATCATTTTATGATCAGTTGCTCTCTACTGCTGGGATTTTTGCTTTCCTAAATATTTACAGAATGTGTTCTGTTACTATTAAGTATGGTGGTTTAGTTTACATTAATAATTCTCTCTGTGTGGTCTAGAAGTGAACTAATTAAAAAAGTCCAAACTGTGGTTACATCTGAAATGCAAAAGTTTTAGATGGCTTTTGGTAACTTGTTGAGACCATGGATACTATGCCGGCTCCTTTGAATTTGATGTGCAACTTCTAATGAACTCCTGTGCAACTGAGTGGCTTGAGGAAGTGATTAGTGGACTGTGGAGACATTCATCTCAATATCACGAGTTCGTTGCTGACCCGAAGTGTTCGTGACTACAAGTTATTTGTTGCCATAATTGCAAGTAGGCAATCTGGGGGGTTTTCTTTTCAAATGAGCAAGTGTTTGCAAAAGACACCATAGTAACTGGTACCTTCATTTGGAGTTCAGTGAGTGAATGGAGAGAACAAGACTTTGAGTTCTTAGGGATTTTTGTTCTATCTTAATATTCAAATAGTAGGAGAGGAGAGAGTGTGGGAATAGTTGCCTTAACCTTTGCCTTTTAGAGGGAGAAAAGATTTGGGAGTTAAATCTTGATTCTATTCAAGTCATTAGCAAAAAGTCCTTCAGTATTTCATTTTGATAGGCAGCAGTCTTCATGAATATCAGGGGCCAAACTCAACTGTCAGTATATATGTTAAGAGCCATAACATTTATAGATACAATGTTTAATGGAATTTAACCGAAGGAATCCAGAATCAGATCCTTACGAGTCTTAAATTTCTATTCCTTTTTGGACACCTAGGTGCTTTTGGCTGTTTATGACTATCTATGGAATACACCACTGTTTATCATTAGAAATGTAATGGGGATTACAGAGTAAAGCTGTGTATCACACTAACGTTAGCTCTATCACTGGATATTCTTCCAATGGGAGATGCATAGATGCTGTACATGGTTATAATCAAATATGTCAATAAATCCATTTGCTGAAAAAAGTTGATGTTCTAACATTGATTTAAGAGTGATACAATATGACATAAATAGACTAGCTGTAACTTTTTGATATTACTAGAGTGCAGTTTCTTAGGACTGCTTCAGAGTTCCTCTTAGTTCATTCTGTCTTGTCTTTTCAGTGTGTTTTTCCTATATATTATGTTTTCTCTTTTGGTTGTATTATGTTGGGCTAATGCAAGATAGTTTGGGTACTTTATGCAGACAAAGAGAACCTTTCAATATACCAATAATGCAAACTAAATAAAATAATTTTAAATAATTTTTAAAATAATTAAAATGGTCAGAAATGCTGAGACAGGAATAGCATTGGCCCAAGACAGACTAATAAAGTGCTGTTAGATCCTTGAACTAACGATCCTTTCTAAGCAAAATAATAAATGATGAATTGTTTGGGATAATATCAACCTTTTATACTAATAGGAAGTTACAGTTCTGAGGGTTTTTCCATATTATCAGGCTAATGATAAAAACGTGTTGTCATATTGGACATATACATGTTTTTCTAATTAACAGTTCACTGCTGCTTTTTGAGTTTATACAAACCTCTCAAGAATTGCTAGAGATAAGAATGAAATGACTCTTTGTTCCAACTTAGGAGAAGTAAATATGCAGATCTACATAACAAAAAAAGATGGTTAACACAATGAAGTTGGTGACTTCTTGAAAGTCATGTGGTCATATGTACTACAGGAATGCTTAGGCTTTGTGTACTGATGATTTTACAGCTTTTTTTGTTTGGGGGACCTGCACTAGCAAGTGAATGAGGAAAGAGAAATGTCAGTGATATTCAGTGACTGAATGATGTAAATATTACATGGTTCTAGTTTTACCAGTAGTAAAGCATTTATGTATTTTTTCTTCTTTTTAAATGAAGGCCCTTTCAAAAGAATGACCAAAAAACCAGCCCTTTCTAATTGAATGAATCTGTCATCAATTTGTGCTCAGAATATTTCTTTTTCTGGCAGAAATAGAATTTTACTGCCCTATCTCCTCCTGGAATCCATGCAGTTTGGGGAAAAGTGTACTGAGTGCTGGTAATTAATTACTAGGCATGTTATTTAGCTCAAAGATTGAAAATCACCTACGTATAGTTCTGTCAGGTATATTGAACTGCTGCTGGGCGGTCTGCAGAAGGTAAGGGCGGTGGGGTTTTTGGCAGCACTGCTTGCTTCAGCAGCCTCTGCACACCTCCTTCTCCCACCCACAATCCCTGACCATCCTCTGCAGTCCCCTGGCACAGTTGTTTGTGAAGCTGTAAGGTGAACTGGGAAATTGGTCCTGCTGGAAAATAACTTTTTCTAGTACCTTCCCTCTTCCTTATTTTTTCAGCCAACTGACTTTCTTTGATCCTGTTCAACTTGCACAAGTATTGGTAGTGGCAAAATGCAGGGGTGCAATGCAGAGCTGTCAAAGAGCAGCAGGAAAGAGTGGCCAAAGATGGGAAGCTGCTTAAACAGTCTTGAGCAGTCTTGACACCAAATGGGTGGGAATTGTTAACCAGCGGGAAACAGAAAATGCTTAAAACTCCTCTACGAGATCCTGAAAACAGCCACTGAAGTTAAAACACATGGCTAGAGAGGAATAATCTGAAGAGAACAGGGTTATAATGGTGTCAGTGAAGGACTACATGTGCATGAAGAGCCCTTGTTATTGAAAAGAACTCTTCTTGACTATCAGAGTCTGTGTTAACAGAGCTGGATTTGTACAAATACGAATTTCTTTATGCAATACCGTCTTCACTTTCACAATGTGCTGCAAATGCCACATTTTAAGGTATTGCCATCATTTAAACCATGGTTTTACGACAAGGATCTCATAAATGCTATATACATCTCTTGTGCTTTATGTTTCTTCTTGTTCTTTCCTGGGTGAGAATTGGAAAATGAGGATTTGGGAGATAAAAAGAAATCCACTGCAGTTTCATCAGTATATTGATTTAATTAGTAAACATACATTTAGATTGCAGTGTATGAGTTCACAAAAAATCATTTGTATTCATGGTAGTATGTGTATTTGCAGTAAACTCCTGCAGTGAACAAGAGAAACAGTACTTCATTTCCAAAAATCTGTCTGCGTACACTGATTCAGATGGCCACCGAGGACATACATATATTGCGTGAGGTCCACAAATCAAGCTTTGCTTAAAAAATGGTTTTTCAAATCAATAGAACAAAATTATATATATACACTGATATACATGATTTTTCACCTGGACAACTCTTTTGATAGGAGTTGCTATATAAATGTTGATCTACAGTCTGATGTCTGTTAAGTAGAAATGGGAAATAAATATAAGGAAACTATGTGTTTGTTGGGTGCTGGTTTTGTTCTTTTTGTTCTCTTCTAAATATAGCATAGTTTTGGCAGTTTGTCCAAATATTGCTGTTGTGTTTTTCTTCATAAAAAGTTGACTTTTCTCAAGAGCATGCTTTAATTCCCATAGAAAATAAATTCCCATAGAAAAACAGTCAATTGTATTTGAACACAAATATTTATCTTAATATCATTCTACATGAATTTATTTATATAAATGCTCCATGATATGTTTTATTAAAATAAATCTATATCTATCTCATTTGTTTTTATAAACAAGGCCGTAAAAATTAAAATGAGTGATACAGTATGAATAAATAGCTTGAAGAAAACTGCCTAAATATGTGACTGAGATATTCATTATCAAAGGAGAATCTGACACTTTAAAGAGAATTTGTGATCATTTATAGTATGATGTGTATCTCATTTGTTGTTGGGTATACGTGTACAAGTATGTGAAGGGAGGGTGTCGAGAGGATGGGACCAGACTCTTTTCAGTGGTGCCCAGCGACAGGACGCGAGGCAACGGGCACAAACTGAAACACAGACACTTCCATCTGAACATGAGGAAAAACTTTTTCACTGTGAGGGTGACAGAGCACTGGACCAGGTTGCCCCGAGAGGTGGTGGAGTCTCCTTCTCTGGAGATATTCAAAACGCGCCTGGATGCAATCCTGTGCAATGTGCTCTAGGTGACCCTGCTTGAGCAGGGGGGTTGGACTAGATGATCTCCAGAGGTCCCTTCCAACCTCAGTGATTCTGTGATTCTGTGATTCTGTGATTTTAAGGTGAATTTATCTGTAATTTGATAATCTATGTGTAATAATTTTATATCACAGAAATAAGCTATTAGTCCAGAGTTGGGGAGGTCCCCAAGCAGATACATTTTAAACTCATTGAGTATTACAAAGAAATCTGGGTACTGTTAAAAGCACTAATACTTACTAATATATTGTCCATTTTTTCATTGCAAAGCTCTTTTGAAGTTGCTGCCAGGCACAGTAGTCCTTTAGCTAATACAATAAATGGTATCCCTTGGCTTCAGATAAATAGGTGCAATCCTTAAGTTACCTCTTTTTAGTCTTCAGACAGACATGTTCTCAAATGATGTTAATATTTTTTCACCTTCACTGCTCTTTGGAGATCCATCCATGTGGATCTTATACCAAGATAGAATCCGAACGAACATTAGAGTAATCTGTCGGTCCGTATATGTATACCACCTTGTAATGTTGCAAGTGTTTACAGGTTGTGAAGAGAGGTTTTTATTTTTTATAACCTTAGAAGAATTAATGACCAGCAAAACATGCACATAGGGCCATAGCTGTGCCTTCTAGCTATGTCAGATGTATTACTCTAGTATAGCTCCTTGTACATCAGTCTAGTCTAGTACAGTTCATGTTATTTTGTCATTAGAGACTTGATTATTAGATTTGAATTATGTATTAAGTAAATACAGTGGATAAGCTTTTTTGTGAAGTACCTGGCAAAAATCCCATTGGCAAAATTTTTTCTGATTTATTTAATTAACTCATCAAGTATGCAGTTCATTTCTTTGTCAATAGTTTAGTATATGTTTGTTTAGTTCTAGTAAATGTTTAGAAATCATTTGAATATTTAAATGAAAGTCTGGATACATGTAATAGATAAAAATTATATACAGAAAGATAATGGGACGCATTTTCTCTCTGAGAGACAAATTTGTCTCCTATGGGACAATATTTCAGGGATGTTGTTGTCTTTAAAATAAACCTGAATGCTTATTTTAAGTCAAGAATGGTATTCTTTTTCATTAGAACATGAAGAAGATAGAAAGGTTGTAAATAATTATATGAATCTTTTTTAATCCCATGGAAGTAAGAGAAAACATTGGCATTCTATTAACAAATTATATTACATGAGGGTATGTGTGCATCCTGTTTGGATTCAGAAGAGTTCAGTGAAATGATTATACTGCTATCACTCTTAAGATAAAAGATACACTGTCACACTTCTGTAGTTACTTAGCATAGTAGCAGTCCTTATCTGACTACTATAAAATATTTTGAAATAAGGGAAGATACTCAGTGGTGATGCCTATCATATCAGAGATCAGAAATAATTAATTTTACTTTAGAGGAATATACTCAAGAAAAGCATGCTTTCAGAAAAAAAATATTTGTTTTCTTTATAACTGAGAGATGACATGGGGTATTTGCCATTGCTGTATCATGATCTCAGTCTCTAATGCATATACTACAAGACAAGACTCATATGTTAGACTTATGAGACAATTTGGAGTGTCGCTCAGGACATATAGCAGATGTTTTAGTATGCCATTTTTGGCAGAAACAGCTTGATCCTGCTTCTGCTTTTACTCAGTGAGAGTGAAATGAGTTTAAGACTCTTAATGCAGGTACCGACCAACAGGTCTGTGGCAATAGACTTGACTGTATTGCAGAATTGTGCTTTAAAATCTAGTGTTCATCTTAAAAAAGAAAAATATTTTCAGCTCTCAAGTCTGATCAGCTTGGAGTGATGAATCTGGTTGTTAACTGGTATAAAGATGTCCTTCTCAGCTGATAATTACCTAAGAGCCAGAATCCTTCATGTTCGTTGTAGTGAGTTGTTGACTCTGAAACCTAAAGATGCCAAACCAGACATCAGCTGTTTCATTGCTAATGACACTGTCATAAACATCCAATTAACTTATTTTCCCCCAAACCAAACTTCTCTACTTCCTCCTGTTGCCTAAAAAAACCTACTTATTGTTTAAATATTTGTCAAAACCTTCAAATTTTCTCTCTCACAGCGGCTGTGATGCATTAGATTTTGACAATATAAAAATCTGCAACCTGTGGTAACTTTATAATGCCAGAGGGACACGAAAAACTCAGAGATGACTGGACTCACTGAATTCAGTATGAAGATGAATAATGTAGTAAATGTATCAACATATCTGGAAGTTGTCAGTAGTATCTATAAACCTGTGGCAGATTCAGGGATCCTGATTGTACAGTCTGCAGTACGCTTGTGCCTTACACCTGACTGCTGCCACTGCTGCAGCACTAACTGCTTCTAAGGCTTTACCAGTTTTCACAGGGTTTCCTTCTTCAATAGAACAGATTAGGGATATTCTGTTCATCCTGGTATCCATTCATTTATTTGGATTTTCTTATTTCTGTATTTTTATTTTGCGTAATGAAAGTTTTGGTTTTGGTTGTTTTGTGTTTTTTTTTTTTTCCTGGTTAATGAACATAATTCTATCAGAAATTCTGACGGGGGGAGCTTTGCAGCATGTGGAATGGGACAGAGAGAGATAAAGTTAGAAACATTTTTGTTTGTTTTATCTGATTTTAAAGAGAGATAATTGCTGTTTAAAATAGAGTCTGTACTTCTTTTAGAAAGAAAAGGATGGAATAAATGAATTTTAAATAAATCTTGTTTAAACAGAAGTTATTTTATTCCTGAACAATTTGCAATTGGAATGATTTGCTATAATCTTACTGATACTGTTCTGTTGGCACAAAAAAAAGTATAGTGGCTTCAGGTTTTCCTAGCAGGATGTATCCCTAAGAACCTGAGACTGCAGAGGTCCAGTGGGAACCAAAGACTTGCCTTCCTTCCATTTCTGTGGCTCAAATGGAAAAGAGATTCAGGGTCAGCATCTTTTTCACTGGAATGGCTAAGAATTTTATTTATCCTATAACACTAGATTTATTGACCTAAGCATATTTTAGAACTTTTGAGTTAAAAATAGAGAGTTTTACACTAAAGGCAGCATCAAAAAACTGTCATTTTTGAAGACAAAAAACCCTTAACTTTCCTCTGTAAAAATGAAGTCAGCACAGACTGAAGTAACTGGCAGTTTGCTGAAGGTGTTAATAGGTCTTTGAGGTGTCTGTAATATGCAACTGGGTACACTTTACTCAGTTAAATTAGTTTCTCATATGTTTTATTTAGAGGTATTTAGAATATGTCCCTGGCTGAAAATATTAATAAATTACAAACTGTTAGCTTTTAATGATACTGACCTACTTAGATTCTGGGTGCATTTGTTGTTTAAATTTGTACTTGCGAGTGCACCTGAGGCTTTCTTGAATTTCAGTCTGATCATATGTCTTTACACAACCTGTTAAAATTGCCTACCATTCCCATTAGCACCACTGTGCCTGGAATATTGCTGACATTCTCGTTTACAGCTTTTCAATCTTAGCTTTTTCACTTGTGCAATGATAGAAAATCATCTTAATCTACGAGCTCCTAGATTTTGTGATAAGCAATTGCTTATGAAACAAGAGAGCTGACAGTTTACCCAGCCTCCCAAACAGAGCCAAACTGTAACAACCAAAACTGTGATTTTTTGCTGTGGTATATAACTGCTGGACTAGAGTTTTGCAAATATACTACAGCTACATAAGCTATATGCTACCAGTAGCAACAGGAGCAGCAGCTCCCGGCCACGTGTATGTACTGGAGGAATCATTTGGCTGCTCAGGTTGGGAACTCCACAAAATTTGGGAACCGATAAAACATCACCAGCAGTGATTTTGTAACAGTAGGACTTGCAAGTTATTTTTACTGTGCTTCTTTTCAAGGTGTTCTTTGTCTTCTCCCTTGTTTTATTATCTTTGTCTGGCTACAGGTGTTTGGATTAATGCAGCGACAGTGACTGAAATATATGTTTAAGAATGCTGAGCATCCACTATGTCTGAGAAGTTGCAGGTGCTTAGAAAATATGAGGCCTTAGAAAATACGCAAGAATAAATTTGTGGAGGCACTCAAGTTCCAATGTTTTGGCCGTTAGGTGGATACCTATCCAAATTCGTATGTGCTTATCATCCCTGTTTATCTCCTTATTCTGGTTACTGGAGTAGCTGTATTTTGATTCCCTTTGGGTTCTGTAATGATGTTTCAAGCTTTGTACCTCTTCTGTTGCATTTGGACCCGGTACTGGCTATTGTAGCCACTCAGATTTCATTTCTGTCCAGAGCATGTGGCCAGTAAACACACTGCATACTGTTTGTATGTAGTATGAACAAAGTACAAGAGAAAAAGGATTAATGAATTTAGAAAATTATGGCTCTTTCCTAAAGCTTTACCATTCACCTGACAATAATCTAGGCAGACAACCCTAGGGATTTGTAATCTTATCTAATTCTTCTGAAAGACTGCTGCCTCTGCATTGAGAGAGGAATAGCTGTCGAGTTCTCCTGTTCTGCATTTGTGATCTTTCTGTTTTGAATGGAACTAGTTTCTTAAGCTTCTTTACAGAAGGAGGTAAAACTCTGACATAAGGGACAGTGTTGGAGCTTTTATCACCTGTATACATCCTCACATCAAAGAGATTGTGTAGCTTCCTGTTTTTCAGACAGTGCCCTTTTGACCTAAAACGGTCAGAATCAGATAGAAACAGTTGGAAACAGAATTTTTATTCAAGAATCTCAATTATCAAACCAACAGCAATTCATACATTGCAGAGAGGAATTCCAAATCCAGCATACTTCTTCTCAAAGACACTAATCTCATTTTACACCGCCTTCTCTTTCTAGTCCCCAAGGGAAGTACTGTCTGCCTTTCACAGCACTTAGTTTCTCTCTTGAAACATGCCTCCCCTCAGTGCGCTGCTGGGATTTGCCTGCATTTTTTCAGAACTCTTCTTTTTTGCTTCTTTTTGTTTGTTTCCTGCTGTGTAATAATAGGTCCCATCCATGTCTCCTCCTTCTTTGCCATATTAAGTTTTTAAACTTCAGAATTACTGCAACCAGACCATTACAGGAGAACCTTAGAAACTGATGTCCTTTATGTGTTTTGAAGTCAGTGGTTAAAATTGATGCTTATCTGCTTAACTGGAACGCTGAAATGTTTAAAATAAACTTTAATAATTCCTCTGCTCTTTTGGGGTCCTGAAATTCTCAATTTACTCTTTTAGAAAACTTTGTGTAGTTTTTCTGTGTAGGGCTCAGTCATCTTTTCCATAGAAGCCTTTATGTCTGACCCATAAATAAAAACTTCCAAAGAGGAAATACTTTGCATCTGAAAAGGTTGAAATAGCACGTATTTTCCTGAGGGGAGAGAAACCCTCTCAATTGCTCCAGGAAGAGTTTATTAACCATCCATTTAAAATTATTTACACTTAAATATTACTTTGCAAAAGGGAATGTTTTGGAGAACAACTGTGGTGTAGGTTGGAGTATGTTTACTACATATTACTAAAAAATGTAGACTACAGGATTACAGCATACATAAAACCACAATTGGTTACTAATTCTCCAAATTAAATTGTTACTGCTAGAATAATTTAGTTAATCAGTGTAAATGCATAATGCCAAATTGGAATAGCACAATGCATCCCAAGCCAATCCATTTTTGTTAATTTCAGTGGATTTATATCAAACCTGAATGTGACCCGGACTTTCGATTTCCCCGCTTCCACTGCAGAATTAATTCTGCATATTGAGAGGAAGTGGTAGTCTATTTAAACAGCAGTCTGATTAAACAAATCAATTATTGATTTCTTTCATGTGACAGAGAGGTTATACTCTCATTATTTGTGACCCAGTGTGTGAAACTAATTAGCTTCTGGAAAATGTTCATCTGTGATTCAGCTACGCCCACTATACTTCTTGGAATATCACATGGAAAATGAAGCTACCAAAAGGAAACATCTGTTTGTATCTAAAAACACAAACATTTCTGAAGTTTAGCAATATGCATTCTTCTTGGGGCTGCCACCTATTATGCACAGCACTAGAGCAAATACCAAAAGAATACTTGAGGTGACCTTTTGTATCAGATTAAACAAAATGAGAAAACACTTGGCAGTCAGACTTCCTCTGTTAGGCCATGGGAAACAGTAGAGTAGAGGAACAGATACAGTAAAAACATATTAATTCAATCTCATTTGCTTTAGAAGAATCCAACAGTGAAAAGAACAACAAACTGTGAAAAACCTGAGGTCTCTGTAATTTGGCGTCTCTTGAAGCCTGTTTAGATTCTCGTGACAAGTGGTATGTCAAGCAAGAAGAACAGGAGAGGATGAAGATAAACAAATGATTAGGAAACAATATGGGGGAAATGTTTTTCTCTCAAAAGCTTTGCATGCTGTTTCTTCAGAAGAAAATATCCCCAGTGGACTGCAGTTTTGTATCAGTGTTCTTATTGCATGTTAACATATACTGTCTTTGAATATTTCTCCACCTATTTCTTTAAAACACCACGTGCATTTCAAGTTCTCTGTGCTTGTGTAAATCCGTGGCTCCCTTGTTTGTTGGTGTGCTGAGCAAAGCTGGGTGAGGAAAACAAGCTGTAGCTCCATAGTAAGTTTAAGGTAGCATAAGCCATAATGCTGTTAAAATAATAGTCCTGTTTGCTTGTGGGTGCTTATTCCTTTCATCTTTCCACTGAACTCATGTATTGGATAAGAATAGCACTCCTGGCATTATACATTGCAGTTGCCATAGCGTTGGCAAGATCACTGGTTTGCTTATTTGCACCTGTGAATGACAATATAATACACAAATAATAGCAGTAGTCAACTCGGCTAAGCAAATTATAGATCTGCGATCAAAGGTCATCCCACTCTGAAAGGTGAACAGATAAAGCAGTCAGGAGGGAAGGGAGGATAAATGCAAATATTTAATTATTATGTTGATTATGATCATTATGTGGCAGGTCTATACACCCAAGGCCCTCACTAAAGAGGTTCAGTAGGATCAATTTTAGAGCTTCAGTGCACTAGGGGTAGCTCGGTTTGGTTTGGTCAAACTGGTTGTTCAGAATCACAGGTGATTCTTTAACTGGCTGTTGCAACCTGACTCCAGCATGCCTTGCTCCTAGCTGCTGCTGCTTTCCATGCTCAGCTGTCCCTCCTACTCAGATCTTGAAGTCCTTCCCTGCATGCAAGAGCTCCATCCCTGAAGGCTTCTCCTACTCTCTAACCAGATGAGATGCAGAGGACAGTGTTCATCTGCCTCCCAAAGAGGAGCAGCTGGAATAAGAGTGGGAAGGCATGAGGGCCACAGCCGTATGGGCAAGAAGCCCAGAGGACAAACTGAAGCTTCAAGACTGATTGTGCAGCCAGTAGGCAGAGATGGGAAAAAGAGGAAAGCCTGGAGACAAAACTGCAATGAGGGCAAGGAAGACAGCCAAACAGGGCTTGGTGAGGAGAAAAGGTTGCAGCATGTGGGACCTTTGACTGGGTTATGAAAATTCAAGGCCAGAAGCGTTAGCGGGATTGTTTTGGCCTGCTGGATTTTTCCACTCCTATATCCCTGTCTGGCAGTCAGGAGATAGAGCTCTCTCTTTTTTTTTTTGCCCCAGAAGAAAGGAATAGGACCATTTCAAGACTTTCTCAACCACTGCTCCCTTACCCATCTGTGGGTTTAGTTGTCAGAGACCTCTGGAGACAGAATTTTGCTTGAAAAAACAGCCACAGCCACACTGTAGTCCGCCACCTCCAGCAGCAGAGTTTCACTGTATGGCAGTAAACAAGTCTGAAAGTAGTCCAGATAAGATCACAAATTCTTCCTCACTCTGGGGAAGCTGAAAGGAGAGGCACCACGGCCAAACTTCAACCATTGTCAAACAGCTTTGTTACTTGCCCATTTCTCCCTGTGCATGTTTCAGTACCTCCCACTTGATTTGGCAAGTAACATTAGGGTTAGGGCTGTGTGTTGATGCTAGTAAGTCACAAGCAAAAGCAAAAATCCCATTTCTTGGAAAAAAAAGTCGTTTCTTTAAAAGTTGCTGCAAGTTGTGGGAAACTTGCACTACTGAATGAGGTTTATGCTCCCATTGGGCTAATGGTGGTGGCTAGACATTCAAAGATAATCCTTAGCAGATGTAGGTGGGCTTCACATGGAGTTGCTCTTCCGCTTATGAGAGAAAAAGTGAGATGTGGGTAGATGTGCACTTCTTTTCTCAGCCACAAAACACTAAGGTAATTGAGTCATGTAGCTGCTGTTCTGGAGTGAATGGGATGTCCTTCCTCTGCTATCCCTGCAGGTCTCATACAGAGTGTACGGATGTGTGGAGCAATTCCCCACTGAGAGTGACCTACTATCTGCAGAAAAGCTCTTGGGAAAGACTTGACCTCTGGAGAAGGAGTTTCCTAGATTGAGACTTCAGCTGGCGGTGATGTACCCCCAGTGAACCCGGCAAGCTCAGCTCTGAGAAGGGCTCAAGGCACATGTATGCAATCATCCTTTTAAACAGTCTAGCTAGTCATTTGGGGCATTATACGGACTCTGTTCCGTTTTGCCTTTGTGTATGTATTTCCACCTTGAATCCCCTTCTTTTCCACTAAGAGTCAGAGATAAGAAAGAGCCAAAACCCCTACAGACTCTGTAAGGTTGGAGAAGATGCCTGAAACAAGCAATTATGATATGGGGAGAAAGCACTACTGTATGTCCAAGTTAGCAGCTGGATTTTTGAAAGATTTGGAACTTTTATATAGAAATAGAGAGAAGGAAGACCATCACTTCTCTATTTTAACTCATTTTTCTGTCTGTATTTTCCTTCTACTTTTTCTCCATCTAACTCCCTGCTACTGACATTGCTCCTGCACATACGTTAGAGCCCTTACAGTGTTCTCTCTGGCTGGATATTGATTCAGCTTTTGTGCTGCATTGAAAAAAAAAAAAAAGAAAAAAGAAAGAAAAAAAAAGGATTCATTGTATTTTGAAGATTCCCAGCATCTATGCAGACATGCTGATTTTCTCATGGTAACTCTGACCCATTTCCTGAGCACAGCTTCTCTTCTTCCTTCAAAAAATGGGAGGCTTACAAATCTTCTCATTTAAGCCTGTTGAAAAGTCTTGGTTCAAGCATGTTTCCTCGGAAGTTCATCCTTGGGGATACACTATTTATCTCTTCAGAATTTTGATGTCGTAGCACATAATTACACAGAGTTGGCATATTACCATAGGATTATAAACATGCTACTCTTTAATTTGATGTACAGAGCTAGATGACATGCACAGTCTTGGCACATGTTTTCTCTGCCTTAGTTTCCCTAGCAGTCTGCAACATCCTTTGGACTCCAGGCCTCTTCTCACTGTACATGGTTCCTCCTGAAAAATGTGGAGCATTTCTAGGTCAGCTAGTCTTCTCTGACCCTGTTCTCCCTTTTTAACTTCATCCCCTTTCCCAGTACGAAATCACGCTTATCTCATTCTCTCCCTTGTCCAAACATCCTTGTTTGACTTGGTGAATGAGTTTATATGTCTCCTTCATAAAATTTGGAAGTATGTTTATTCTGAAATTAGTAATTTTCAGTCCCCAGCCACTTCCATAGACAGAGATAAAAAGTTGTTATATTAGATTTCAACCTCATTGTTGATCCAGGCATATCCAGTTCAGTAGCTGACGCTGTGTTTAAAGACTGAGTATAGACCCTTGTGTAGCAAAGTCATGAAATAATCCGTATGAAAAATGCTGTCTTTCCTGTGCTCAGATATTCAGTGCTATTTCATAATTATGTCATAACTTCAAATAGAATATATTCCCACTAATTATTTCAACAGGAAAATATCTTTACACGTGAACATGCCTTAGAGCCTTAGGGCCTGCCTATCCTAATGGGTTAAGTTGTGAGGAAGCTACTTTAGGAAGGTGCAGTAGAGAGGCTTCCCTGAAAACTGTGGCTTACTTCAGAACAGGGTTCAGTCGATAGGAAGACATCTGAGCTGGAAACTAAGAGTTTAAGGTTATTGGCCTTTCTGTTTTTTTATTGTTTACATTAGTCAAGCACCTGAATTTTCAAGAAAAAAGTAGAAGTGGAATAATTAATACTGTTTCAATTACAACTAGCTTTGATAGTTGAATGGGTATTTGGGAATACATTTTCTACTTTGTTAAGGTACGTAATTGCAAACTCTATTGATTGCATGTCAGTTTGAGTATTCACATATTAGTTACTAAGCTTACCCCATCTTGTCCCAGAAGGCAGCTTCAGCTCTTTGCTTAGCCAGAGCTGTTGCATAGCCAAGACGAGGCCATGCCTCCAGGATTTACCTCCCCACTCCGTATTTTCCTTGCAATACTGTTGTTAGTGTGGCCATAATTTTAGTGTTACTTCCTGATCCAGTTTTCCTCTAGGACTCAAATAACAGCGAACAGTGTAGTTTTTCAAAGTTCTTTTTCACCATGTTTTCTATCACTATATTTTACCAGAAGTAACAAACTGAAATATACTTGTCCAGCAAAGAAGTTATAGAATTAGCGAGGAGTTTACTGATCTCTCAGCCCTAGCCACTTGTATTATAAATAGTAACTGAAGCTCTTTTACCTTGCACTGTAAGCTGGTGGCTCATTGAAGGGACGGTCTAGGAAAAAAGATATTGCTACAGGCAGTTTGGCTGGTTGAAGACATGTTTTTTCCCCTTATCAGTAACAGTATATGTGCTGCTGAAGTTCATTAGATGAAAACTGAATGTCTCCATTGTCTAAGCACTTTAAAAGTCTAGCAATGGTTGGTTGGTTTGTTGTTTTTTTCCCCCAGAATGAAAGCGTCCTCTTCATCATCTTAGCTGGATTTCACCTTGGTAACTCTTAAGCCTGTTCAGATCACTTTCAGCAAACAAGATGTTTGCTAAATTATGTTGTTCTTTCTATTTATAAACTGTCCATGATCAGTCTGTTTTTCCCACGCAGTACCTGAAACAATTCAGTAAATTTTTGTTATGATCAAGTTTTCATTTTCTCTTCTAAGTGAATAGTTGCAGTATTAATCTGTGTTTTAGTATGCAATATTATAGCTAAAACCATAGCTGGTATTACAAGTAGTCATTTAAATTACATGGAACCTTCTGATCAGATGGGCCCACCTTTGAAATTGCTACTTCCTCCTTGGAGTAATCTTGTTTTATCATCACAACAATTACAGTCACTTTCTCTGAAAATACATGCCTAGACAGCCACTGACACTGGATCATGTCCAATTTAGAAGTCAGAGTAATTGCCAGTAATTTGCCCAGCTGTAGTCATCTGTGCTTTTAATTTCTTTTGCTTCAATTCTCCTTGTAGTTTCACTTTGATCAGCATCTAGGAAGAAGAAGTAAACAATGATTAGTATTGGTCTGCACTTGCAGTTGCTCTGTTTTGTTTTGGAGGAGGGTTATGCAGAAATGCTGAAGGGAATAGAAAAAAGGTTTTCATTTACACTTCCCCTGTGCCCTTTTAGAGCCCTCTCACAGTGAATTAAAAATCTGTGGGTTTTTTTTTTTTTTTGCATCCCCAGAGCAGCATAAAGAAACCTCAGCAGCACTGTAAGTCCCAATCATAAAAAACTGTGAGCATAAGTGAAACAGTAGATTTGGTGTTCATTTGAATTTGCCTTCAATAGTTCAAATCATCATGGTTTCCATTTTAAAAAATTTTCTGTGAGAGGGCTGGAAATGTACTTGAAAAGTAAAAAAAAAAAAAAGCTTTCTTATAAAAATTCAGCACATCAAGAGCTGGATATTTTAAGGAAAGTATTTCTGTAAAGCTGTATGTTTGAAATGCTGTCATGGAAATCAGGCTGTAAGACTCAGCCCCAGAAAATATTGCTAGATAAAGAAAGTTTTTTTTGTTTTGTTTTTAATGAGGGAAGTCTTAGATATGAATTTTAATGTTTATCTTCCTGATCGAAATGCAGAATGTAATCTTGTTACATGTGATTTTCTGGCTTGATTTAATGGCTTCTGGACAGTCTTGACAATCCTTCCGTATGCTGCCTAGTTCACCATCGAGGCCCTGAGCACTAGGTAGTGCTTTTGTTTCTCTTAGCATCTGATGGGATGTATTTGGTTGTATAAAAACCTTTGTGGATAACAATTTTTGTAAATGGAAATCAAGAAAGAGTGACCAAGCTACACAGGTTAAAAAAAAGAAAAAGAAAGCATCTTTAAGCAAACTAACCTTCTAAAGTAATTTTACATGTACATTTATGCCAGAGCTAAAAAATTTAGCTGTCCTGAAAAATCATGTTCAAACATAAAACATTTGAGGTAATTTAATAGTTGGCACTTAAAGTAACTACAATTTGATGTTCAATTCAAACCAGATGTTTATTTTTTGCAAAAAGTATATTCTGTTGTCAGGGGAGAGAAAAAGCATTCAAGGTTATGGAGCAGACATTTCTTGCTGCAGTTGATTAGAGCAAATTACCAAGAGCTGCACTTCACATTTGAAACATTGAGGTGTTTATGATCTCAGACCTCAACAATTAAAGAAAACAAAAATAAAGGGATTGAAAGTTTACATACTGTGAGCAGTTAAACTGCAGGAATGTTGTGGATCCTAACAGCTGGATTCTATTTGAACTTAAAAAGTTTAATAGCATAAGCTTGCACATCTTCTGTTCCACTTCAGAGGATCATCTGCCAGATGGAGAAGTCCCCCCTCTCATTTCCTTGTACATGTAACAAAATAACAATCTTGTTATAGAATAAAACCACTTAATGTACTGGAGAACCAGTACTTTTAAACAAGGGAAAGATCTATACCTCTTAGAGAAGATGAGTTTGAAGTAAAGGGAACAAAAATAATAAAACATCCAACTTCAATAGTTTAATGTTTGCAGGAAAGTTATTTTATTCAGGTACTGAGCAATCTGTTAGCATTGACGCATACAGAAATCTGCGTTCTTGGAAAGCAGAATATGTTAGTGAGCTCATGTACTATAGAACCTTAAAACATGCTCCAAAGTTATTTCCTGCTCCTTGTTTTGAATGATAGGTCTCCTGTCGCCATGCTAATTGGACACTTGACAATGACTCCTCTGTACATTGTCCAAACTAATATTGTGATTTGGAAAAAAATTTAGAGAAGAAAGAAAGAAGGCAAAAAGCAAACCTCATTCAAGACAGTAGTAATGCAGGAACAGGGCTGAAAGCATTCAACAACATGCTAGACCTTGCCCTAAGAGGAGCTGCAGTTTGATGCTGTTCAGGCTCTTGCTTCTGTCTCCAGTCACACACAGTGTCTGCAGAGACTGTCTGTGGTGTGTTGGGGAATGAACAATTCCTGTCTCATGTCATCAAAGTTGGCTTCCCAGGAAGATACTGGTTCTGCTGTCTGTGGGACCCTTTGTACTCGTGAAAGGAGAGGAGGGGTTGCTTCTTAGCCATGTATTTTAACAATGCTAATTAAATAAAGATACCCACAGTGCACTGAGTAGCATTAATTACAGCCCTTCTTGCAGAGAGAGCCCGTGTGTGTGTGGTAGAAATCTCACAGAAGCCAAATGACGTAAATGCGGGGTAAGTGCCTGTGCTGGATCCCCACCAGGTCCAGTTTGAGTAGGAGCTCAAGAGGGAAAGTCCTGCTGCTGACCCATGGCCTTTCAGTGTGAAAAATGGAAAACAAGTCTCTGGACCAATCTTGAATTGCAGGCGGTTGTATGAGATGACTTTCATGTAGACAGCTTCCATAAAGTGTAGTGCAGAGTCTCGATGTTCAGAGAGGAGTGGGAAGCCAAATCAGTGGATGGTCACAGGGCTTCTGTGCTTGGTTTGTAATCAAACAAATGCATTCTGCAATAGAACAAAAGCATGTAGACTTCCAAAGTCTGACTTTGCTATCTTAAAATACAACTTTGAATTTCAACTCTAAGGTCTTCAGCATGATTAAATGATGCTTTAAGCATCAGCTAACTGATCTCTGCTGGAGAGGATGCTGCAACTTTCTTGTAGTTAATGGATCAAGATAGTGAGGCCACAGAGCTGCTGTGACAGATCATTACAACAGTTCATTGGCTGCTAATCCAGCATCTCCCTGTTGCTAAACAAATCACTCCTTATGTAGCTCACATTTTTCACAGTGTGTTGCTCCTAGCAGAAAAAAAAGCCCCTCACTTGAGCCACAGTGAAGTCAAGCTTTTAGAAATTGCTCACCACTCCAGCAGTGTGAAAGAATTGTATGTGATTTGAAGACAGGTGCCCTTGATCTTTTGAGATGTTAATGTCACTCACTTTGATGAGAACTAGCAGCACTCAGCACATCTTTCTAAACTGTAGTAGGAATTGTTACCTGTTTTAGAGGGCTTGAAAGGATGTAAATTGCTTTTATGTTTAGCTTTCTCCAATCCCTCTAAGACATTTCTTCTGTCCAGAAGTAAAAGAATACCTTTGCTAACTTCTGGTCCCAAGCTCCAGCTGGGTTTGAGACTGAAGCTGTGTTTTTCCAGCTCATCTATCACAAGTAATAAGAATTCTGCAGGCTCAAAGATACCTGTGGAGCCCTATTGACTCTGCTAGGGCCTAGCACACTTAATCAGTATTTCTGCTCATCAACATAACATTGACATCATCTGCTTACAAGAGCCAGTGAGCTCTCTGGCCATGCTCAGCAGCGGCTAAAGAAACTGAGAGAGCTGCTATTTAGCTTGGTAAGAGATGTATATCTTAATAAGAGTTTCTCTGTGATTAAATGCCAGCGACAATTATATATTTGAAGATACACTGAGGTTGCAAAAATGTGAATAAAAGCATCCACATACTTTGCTGAAATCTTTTATTGGAACTAACTTATAGGAACATCTTAGCTTATGGGATTCCAGGTGGTATTTGTGTCTAGAAAAATTCTTTTACTCAGACGAGAATTTTCTCAGCTGCACAGACTGCAGCAGTATCTGTGCAATGCCATGCTCTGCTCTCTGGAGAGGAACGAGCGTTTAAGTGGCTAGCAAGAGAATATCTGCAGGATATGCACAGCCCTTTAAACGATCTGTGACTGCAATAAATTACGGATTCCATAAAACTTTGGTGATTTGCGGGCAATGCGAAGTATCACTCCCTGCAAAGTTATCATGGCAATGCTGGCCTCTGGTGGAGCACGGCAGCAGGCTCCAGGAGCCGCCGTAGCAATGCTCTCCCCCTGCTCTGCTGCTGGGGCTCTCCAGCCTCCCTCCGCAAGCTCCTCTCTCTCCGCTTAACTGCTTTTCACCTGCAGAAAGCTAGTACCACCCAGTGGTGCCGAGAATTATTACATGTGTTGGAACAAGTCCTTGTAGACATTTTTTTCATAGAAACTGGCTCTTCTTTA
Source organism: Apteryx mantelli (assembly GCF_036417845.1). NCBI lineage: Eukaryota > Metazoa > Chordata > Aves > Apterygiformes > Apterygidae > Apteryx > Apteryx mantelli. The sequence goes on from NC_089979.1 coordinate 130,935,941, forward strand.
GTAAAATGCAGTGTTATTCTTGGTAGTGGAAGAAGCCATGAGAAATGGAGCCAATAATATCCATAAAGAAGTGGTCTAAGTTCTCGGTTGCTAAATGTTTTTTGCAATGCTGGAAAGAAGAAAGCAGAGTAAAGAATCTCAAAAGTACATGGTATTACTTCCTCTAGATGCAAATAAATTGCTTGTATTTGAGGTGCTTTAAGCTGTTTTGTTTTGGTTCTGCCAATATTTCTGCAAAACAACATGTGGTGTGTGCTAACTTGCAAGCTTGAGGTGTCTGAATACCTGCAAAGTTTGCTCAACTTAAAAAAAAAAAAATCCCTCCTCCTATCAGTGATCACAGTAAGGGAGGAATGACAATGTTGTTTTAATGAATGAAACACTGCAAAAAGGTTTCAAAGACTGCTCAAATATAAAACCCTCTTATTCAAGTTTTTTGCCATGGATTTACAAAAAAAAGATGAAGATGTTTCTTAAATATTGTGAGAATGAAAGAAAGGTATAAATGATCATATGTTGTAGCTGCCACATTATCATGAACTGCATTATTTTGTTAAATTCAGTAATATTATGTTGTTAAATTTCTGTAATATTTTTACAGAAAGACTTGAAGTCTGAATCTATTTCTCCTCTTCTTTTTCAATGTGACCGAGCAAAGAACTTGTTTTAAAAGTATGATGATTCAATTCACACTTAGATTTTGAAAATAAAACATTTGTGAGCCTGACAGGGGGTTTTCATGAAACTCTAAAAAAATCCAGCAAAAATTACAAAAAAACCCTTCAACCTAGTGTATTCATTGTCTGATTAGCTACCGTGTGTGAACTATGAAAGTGAAACCAGAAACAAACTATCCCCTCTTAATTTTCAAACTGAGAGAAGTATAAGAATGAGATATACCATAGACAGTGAAAAACACTTAACACAATGGCTTTTTTTTTCTTTTGTGTCTTCATTTTGCAGAGTCTAAAGTCTTCCTAGTACTGTGCAGAAGAATCCATTAAATCTGTTTGCTTTCACTGGCATCTTTGCTGCACTCTAAAACATTGGACACTTCTAGTACGGAGTTTTAGAGTCTGGAAGGTGCTGGAGAACACACCAGAGAGCTTCGTACACCAGCAGCGTGGTGGGTTAAATAACCCAATAAGGTTTTTCCTTCTATAAATTTCAACAGCTTTATGATGCATTTTGTTTTAAATATCAGAACTCAGTCATGCCCCCAGCCTGTCACTAGGGATATGTGCTGCCACATAGGGTTCTGGAAGACACTGTATTTTCCATGAGGCTTTTAGTCCAAAACTTAATATCAGGCCTAGTCCTGTAATGTTTTAACATGATCCATGGTGCTATAATATTTTAATTTTCTGGTTTAGCTAATCAGAAAAAAACAAGCTGAGCAAAAGGAGAGAATCATCCACAGAGCCTGAACAGAGGATACCTGTAAAACTGTTTTCTTTTCTAAAGCTGTTCAGCTGAAATTATTATATGCTACAGATTATATTTTTTATTCATTTTAATTATTCATTTTAACTATTCAATTAAAATCATACTGTTCCTTGCTGCATTCCAAAATCTATTGACTCCCCGAAGAATGGCAATAATCTTGTTTGGTTTTGCTCATGTATTCATGCTTTTGTGCTATGGCTACAGATGCTCATTTTGGAGCTTCAGATGATATTTCAAGAGCCAGCCACAGGAGAGCTCTGAGGCTTAACAGACACTTCCACTAGAGTTTAACAGAATGCTTCACATATGCTGTTTCACACAACATATTCCCACTAGAATGAGGCTAAACAAGCAGTCAGTAAGAGACTTGCTTAAAACCTACCTTTTTGTCACTCTTCTAGGCTTTATGATCCTACTACTGTAGTAAAAATCCGGGTAGAGTTATGCTGTTCAGTCACTAAACGGGTGGGAACAAGTAATGCGGGAACATGAGAGAGAATTTCTGTGTCTTTTATTTGCTGCTCTTCCTGGAAAGATGTTTACATTTTCAAGCTGTGTAGCAAATGGCTATCAAGGCAAGCAAGACAGAAAGGTTGTGAAATCTTGTAATTTTATTATTTTGTGTTTTTTTTCTCCTTTGAGATTCTACTTATTAGCAGCAATATTCCTTCACAATAATCCCCACCTGGATTTTTTAGAGTTGGAAAAGATCTCTCTTCTAATTCCTAGTAAATCACTTTGCCCATTACTGTTGTCTACTATAGATTAGTCCTTCCCACTTTCTGTCCGTGCACTGATCATTTGTGGTTCAGCTACTTCCTTGCCTGTACCACATTGGGCCCTGAATATCTGTGTGGCAAGTCAGATCTGGGAACTGCTCTGGTTAATGGGCAATTCAAGAAAAAACATGGGGGGTTGCTTTTGCCTAGATCAGTTCAATGGAGCCACAATGGCACAGGATAGGTGGTGAGAGCAAGTGGTACAAAAAAGGGTGAAGGAGGGATTTCTCTCTTTCCAGAGCAGGTCGGATTAAGAAAATACTTAACCACAACACTGGTTTAAAATATACACAATATAGGTTTTCATTTTTCAGTTCTGTGCAATAATGGCTTACATCTAATAATGAAGAAGCAAAGAAATCTTTTTGGCCTTCCTTTAATGTTAATTTCCATGCCAAAAAAATTCCTTAAAACTTGATCTTTAAAACTCCTTAACTCTTTAATGTCTCCCCCCACCCCTTTGTCCATCCACTTTAACTGTGTACTGGGGTCATAAAGCCCAGTACCCTCTCAAGTCCTCTTTGTGTTGCTTTTGAATAAGTCCTTTGTATATTCATTTATAAATAAATACTTATTTTGGCAACTACGTGCACAGAAGATTACCCAGTTCCTCACTTCAGTGATGGAAATAAGATTGATTGCACTTAATGTTGACAGTGACTGCTAGGCTAGGGAGGCTGCTGCAGGAGGCCCCAGTAGAATATCTTTCAACTTCCATGAGAACAGACCTTGGGACTAAAGTGGCTGATGCAAATGGCAAGGACGTCTATCACTGGAAAGGATATAACCCCTTGGGGTAAGCAACTGAGGGCAACTTTGTGCAATAGCTCCTAGTATGTCATAAAATGCATAAAATAAGCATTTCCCCCTCTTCTCACAATAAATACCCTGGGGTTTGATCTGTGTTTTTCCTTAAGAGACTTTATTTTCTTGTTCACCCAGATATTATTATTCCTACTGGCTTTAGCTCAATGATTTGGGCAAGCCAGAGCTGGAGGATTTGAGCCCTTTTGGTGTGTACAACACACGTTTAATAGTATGACAAAACTGTAAGGCATTTCACAGATGTTAGTGAAGCCTCCTGCCATCTTTATGAAGTTAATGGGTGTGATAATTTGGGAAGGGTTGGGAAACAAGGACCAGAACTGAAGTTTATCACTCCAGGACCATAGCAGAAGTGTCTTTCCATAGCTGCTCCCAAGCCCTGCCCTTGGGACCGTGTGGTCCAGGGTGGGTGATGCAGGTGCCTTCTGCCACCGAGCTCAAGCTCCTCAAATCTGTGGGTGATGCCGCTGCTTTGGGCCAGCAGGTCATGCCATTGACCAAATTAGTAGTCATAAGTGTTATGCTCCTGGGGAAAAAAAAGGATGTGAATTATGCCTGTAAGTTACCAGTAACAGTGATTGTTGAAACATTTTAAAATATGAAAACTTTTTTTGTCGCTTAGGTTTATAGCATTTTGTTTTCCCTTTGTTTACACAAGCAAAGAGCTTAGTCAGTTTTATTTTAAGTTCTTTTTCAGTCCTTCTCACAGAATGATACAATATTGCTGGGACACAAAGGACGCAAAAGACTTCACACATTGGTTTTTGGAGAGATTGATTTTGTTTTAATTTTTAATTCGGAAACATTTCTTTCAGATCTGGGTTTAGACAGGATTCAATTTTGTGAAAAGGAAGACTTGTGGGTAAATTTCACCTGACTGGCTTGCTTTAAATAATTCTCACCGCTCTCAGACTGGTGATACTTTGTTTATGGGGTTTTGATCGTCTAGAAATCGTAATTCAGGTTTGTGCTTATAAGTGACAGATTCAATAGGCTAATTATGTTGTCTTTTTTATTTTTTATTTTACTGTGATCTTTGTTAATTGGATGGATTCATTTGATGCTGCTTTCTGCTACCATTACAGTCCTTGCTATGAGTATCATAACTGTATGTGCTTTATAGTCTCAAGGTAATAGCTCCACACTTTATTGCTGTGATCTTTTCTTTGTTTTCTTTTTTGATATGGCTGGGCATTTTTAGCCCCTTCTCACAGGTTGGTTATTATGATTATTACCAAGGATGTGGTGACATGGCCAATAAATTAAGTTCTTGACAAAGGCCAATTGTCACAGGTACTCTATGCCTCACCCACTGTTCGTTTCACCAAAGAACAGAAAAGACACTAAGGTGTCATGCAGTATCCTTACTAATTCTTACTAAAAAGAGGAAGAAGCACATAATAAATCAGTTTTGAAACTACAACTGATGCAAAATTAGAAAACGATACAAAATTACTCCTTTGGCAGAATTTGTCATTTGCTGTGAGGGGCCTTGTAGGCCTGTGTCCTGCCTGATGGAAAGGGAAAGTGTGAGAATCCTGCATAAGCGGACGTTAGATGACTTGCCTCCCATGTTAGATTTTTAGCTTAGCCTCTAAGGATTGGCTTAACCTCAGAAGCGTGAATTTTAATGTCTCTTCCAAAGTTATCATCATTAATGATGGTTTATCCATATAAATGTTCAGTTGCTTTTTGCCTCTTGCTCAGTTCATGGCCTTGACAACTTCCCAGTGCAGTGAATGCTGAAGTCTCTTTATGCATCATGTAGAAAGGCGTTTTTTTGAGCTGGCTCTGAGTTTTGTCAACACTTATTTTGATTGAATGCCCCCTTGAATTCATGTAGTGGAGGAGATTAGGAACTTCTCTTTGGCCTATGTTTTGTGAATTATGCATTATTTTAGGCACTGTTCCAATGTCTCTTTTTTTAGTTGTCTTCTAAGATGATCCCCCACCCCATTAAGCCATGACTCTCCTGCAAATCAAGTACATGAGATTTTTTTTGATTTAATTCATATATACAAGCCTAGTGTATTACTATCTCTGACAGTGGTCAACACTAGATGCCTGGGGGAGTTTTAGAAGAGTAAAACATGTAGTGATACTTTCCTGATGTAGTCTCCCAGCCTACAGCTTTTCATGCTCAGGGACTTCCTGGACCAAGGTGGTGTCTGTAGATTTTTCTCCATAAATCTGAGCTCCAAAATGACCTATGGCATAAGAATATATTGTATGAAAAAGTATTTCTTCTTGTTTATCTGAACCTGCCACTTGCTTGTATCTTTAGATGCCCTTTAGATTGTGTACTGGAAGATATAATATGCACAAAAAAGCATATTAGTTTGAAAGTATAAGGTAGTACCATGCAGATCAATATATAGTTGAGTTTATACTGAAAAGAGCTTTCTCTGCCCCCAAATGAATAATCTTTCTTTCCCTATTTATCTTATTCTTGGCACTAATGATTTCATCAGACTATGGCATGCCACCCTTCAGTCAGGTCTGAAGAATCTGTCTGTTTAATCATCCTGATACAACAGCTGTACCATATCTTTGATCATCCTTGTCAACTTTTTCAGACCCTTTCTAGGTCTTCTGCATCTTCTTGGGTGGGGCAGCATCAGAACTACATGCAATATTCAAGACAGAGGTGCAGCATTAAAACATTCTCCATTTTCTTTCCCCTTTCATACTGATTTTTGTAATATGATCTGTCCATCTTAACTGCTTTTTGGAACTGAGACATTTTCACAGAGCAATTTTAACTTCAAGATCTCTTTCCTGAGTGGTCATGGACTGTTCAGAAGCCTCCATCATGTAAATAATATACAAATGAGGGCTTGTTTTCCTATGTATGTTTCCGAGGAATTTCATCTGCCATTTTCTTCAAACAGTTAGCATCTTCTGATGTTTCTGTAGTTCTTCTCAGTTGACCATTATCCTTACTATACCCAATAATTTAGTATCTTGATCTAACTTTGTTTCTTCACTACTTGCCCTCTTCCTATATTTTTAAGAATTTGTGTGTGGATCTCAGCACAGTTCTGTTGGGCTTTACCAGTGTATTTGATGGTCTCCTATTGAGAAAACTGACGATTCATTCTTTGCTGAGAAACCTTGTCTAACGTCTTTTGGAAATTCAGGCAAACAGAGTCAACTCCATCTTCCTTGACCATGTGCTGGCCGGTTTAGTGGATGAACTCTAATATATTTGTGAGGTATCGGAGACTTTCTGTCCCTATTCCCTGTGGAATTATTCAGATGCTTATAATACTCCTTATACATAACTTTATGCTATTGCATCTCCCTCTGAAGTCTTTTACATACTTCTTCAAGCCACAAAAGTTGACACTTTATGGAGTATGCTGTGGACCCACTCTGTTCTGCTGTTAGTTGGGAGAGTTAGCCTTCTCTTTCTCCTTTAGGAAAAGTTGATAATTTTCCTTCTTCTCTTGGCCAAGGCATTATTCTGTCCTTCAGAGTCTTGCTCAGGCCTTCTTCAATGTATCTTCAGGCAAACTGTCTTTGGATTCAACTCATAAGTGTCCTATTACTATAATTCACTATTGCACTTGAGATGTTGCTATATGAAACATATATATGCACAAAAAAGCACATTAGTTTGAAAGTATAAGGTAGTGCCATACAGATCAATATATAGTTGAGTTTATACTCAAAAGAGCTTTCTCTGCCCCAAAATAGATTTTTCTGAATGAAAAGAGAAAAGGCCATTGGGGAAATACTGGGTGGCTGTTCCAAGCTAATGAGGCAAAATTAAATAGGAGTGAAATCTGGCCGTGGTCAACAAGGTCAGGAGAACAGCTATTTTTATTCTGCATGAGGCTTGGACAACAAATGAGGCAGTGACATTCTTTAATGTTGGTAATGTTTATGCTGGTTTTTATCCTTTGAAAAATAGTACTGATTTGGTTTCATAACGTATCAGCTCATTTTCCCTATATAATTCTTTTGCTGTCTATGCAGTCCCAACAGTTGGGCTTAGTGAAATGGCCACATCTCATTTGCCTATGGGAGGGGTATGAGAGTTAAGGGACATCTAAAAGAATTACAGCAGGTTAGTGTAAAGCCGAGGAATTCCTCAGACAATATTTTGGCACAAGGGAGGATTATGTAATTTACCCAGAGGTCGGATTTAGCTTTAGCACTTCTCATTGTTTCCATTTGTTGCAATCTTCAGAAGGGAGACTTTGGTTATGTATCACCAGACTAAGTCTCACACTTCTAAGAGAAAATGGATTTAAACAGTTAGAACAAACCTAGGTACTTACATTTTTCCCTCTTAAGTCTGCAGCTAACTGTGAGTTTGTGTTTGCACACGTAATTTTCAAGAAAAATATGTGAGCTGCTTCTAGATGTTCTGGGCAATTTAGGATGAATAACTCTAGCTATTCCTGGAAAAACCTTGTGGCATGGCCAGTGTTGGCCATCAGTAGGTCAGACTATTTCATTGCAGCCAGCGTGATCCTGTGCACGCAAATGGGTCTGCCACGCAGCACTCGCTGGGGGACTTTCGCCTTCCCTCTCTTTCAGGATCAGATCTATTGGAGGGCTAGGCACTTAATGCAGTCCAGTTTGCAGGTGGCAATGAATAACCTCTCACCCTGCTTTTAAGACTCTCTTTGGTTCTTTTTTTTTTTTTTTTTCCTGCAGTTTCAGTGTAATGTCTGGAGGGAAAGAAATGCATGCATAATCTGTTGCCTAAGTTTTATTTTTATCGAGTGTTGGGAGGACTGGGGGAAGGAATGGTATGAAACTAAATCTGGTAATCAGTCTGATACACACAAGTGTGAGGGGGGGAGGTACAAATATGCACTGTCTTCTCATTCTTCAGATGAACCCAGTGTTCTGAATATGCCTTGGAGGAAAAACAAAAAGGCTTCCTGTTTTAACCTCCATCCTGTCACACTCACCAGTTGCTGTATTTCAAACTCTCATGCAAGAATGGCTAAAGTTGGCTGAAGATATGTAGATAAACTGCATTCACAAATAACAGCAATAATTTATTTTAAAAATCAAATCTCTCTCTTTGTGGCTGATAGAGAAACTTTGAATCTTTAATTTCCTCCCTGGAAGGCTATAAAACCCTTGAATGGGGGTTTCTTTACAGAAAGAAACACAGCACAAAGAAATTACAAGGAAAAAGAAGGGAGTGAAATGCAGGCCAATTATGCTCTAGCTCTGGAGTGTTGCTGCCAAGGCTATTTATTTTCACAGACAGTGTTAATTTTGTATGTACACACACAGCTTTGCTTGCTGATACCACAGTGAATTTTAATTTTGGAGGAGGCTCCAGTTCTTGTTACCTTTAAATTCACCTTCCTGTTTACTGGATATAAGGATATTTTTGACTGAAGGTCTCTTACATCTATTTCTTGGGATTACATGCCACCATATAAAAAGGTTTGCAGGTGATCATAACAAAATCCTTTGTGAATGGCCAAGCAGGCAATATATGAAGGACATAAAGCCATTCCTTCTGGCACTATATAGGCAAAATATCCCCTCTGAGTTAAGGTGCCACGTCAGGATGAAGACTCAAAGCTAAGTCACTGCTGTGATGGTGATGTGGCATCATAGTCTAGAGTGTTCCCACAAGCTAATTCCATATCACTATTTTTCAGACAACTACAGAGAGAACATAGCTAAATAATGCTGTATCTGACTTCAAAGTGAATCACTCTGTAGAGCATGTCCTGAACCTCTCTCTCTCCCTCACTGCAAAATTGTTCTTTTGCACTTGTAGCGCAACATTTTAAAAGGACCTTAGTGATTTGCATCTGACATCAGGTTTTATAGCTACAGCAGATGTTAATTATAAATTGGCAAGGCATAATGCTGACAGTCCAAGAATAAAGGTACAATACGTGAAGCTTTACTGCGAGGACTCTATTCATCCAGTACTCAGTCTCTCTTGGAAGGCACTCTTATACATGCAAGATTGTTCATAATTCTTTTCTCCGTTGTTATAAGGCATTCTTTTTTGTTATGATGATGTCCAGTCTTCTGTGATTCAATGACATTTGTAAAATGAGAATGGCAAAAGCCATGTAGTTATTTAACTGAGTTAATACTGTTATGTATTTATTTAACTGAGTTTCTGTTTGAGTTTGATTGCTTAAGTGAAAAATTTAAAAGATTGTTAAATTTGGAGGGAGGTCAGCAAAGCACCTGTTAAAGCTTAACTTTGTAAATAAGGTAAATCTGCATAAAACACTATTTTGGATTTCATTGTAATTAAAGCTTTTGTGCCTTGAGTACTCTAATTGAGGTGAGGAATGTATGATTCTACAGTGTCTCTGTAGTGGGATCTGTGGGTGCTGAGCATTTCTGAAGAGCAGGCCAATGGTTCACCCAGAATCCAAAGCCTCTTTGAAAAGGCTGTTTCTATTTACTAAGCAAAACTCTTATTTTAACCATGGTATTTCAATTAATTTATCCTTGAACCTGTCTTAAAAATTCAGTGAGGCCAATAGAAGATTCATAGGAGCTGGACCCCTACCGGAGGTAAGGAATAGTATAAGTATCTACTAGAGCATAATAAAATTGTAATTTTGCCCTTTCCAGTAAGTAAATTGACATTCTTTTTGAGTACTCTCCAAAATGCCAGTTGAACATGTCATGTGATTATTTGGGAAGCTATAGCTTCTTATCATAGGAACCACACCAAAGCTTGGACCACCAAATAAAGTTTTTGTTCTTAACTTTCTTCAAGCATGATGGTGTTTCAGTTTGGGAATCTAATTCCACAACATTTGAATTTTGCATACAAAAATTTAGGATAGGATTTAGGATATTCTAGAATTGAAGGGTTATTTGGGACTTATCTTTGATAAGTTGAAAACTCTACAAATTCTATGATAATGGTCTTAAGCAGGAACTTGGAGATAGTTTGGATGGACATGAAGGGGTTGTGTTTTGTCTTTTGTTTTTATTTTTTGTTCAAATATCATTGCTGCACTTTAAAGAAATAGCAATAATTACTCCAGTTAGAATTTGGCTGGATATTAGGACAAACAGGGCATATATGCTTCCAAAAATTTCAATGGCATATCTCATATCCTTACATCCTCTATACATTTTATGTATTCAAAACTTTCTCTTCAGCTACACTATACCCTTATGGCACTAAATTGATACAATGGATCTGGGTTGCTTTAGAGATGTACCACTGGGCTAATACATGTCTTGTCTTGAGATTTCTTGGTCATTTCCCACATCAAAACTGCAACTGGTCTCTTAATCCTGTACCACAGATGAGAGCTGGTGAGCATTTGGTGAAATGTTTGTTGTGCTCTAAATTGTTACGGCATATTCAGTAATTTCTTTAAATGTGATGTTTCTGAATTTTCTCTTCCTTATGTTGCCTTTGAAGCTTCATGATTAAACACATCTTTGGACACCAAGCCTCAATGCTCATTGAGGAGCCAACATTGGCTTATACGGGTGTGTTGCTGTCAAGGCAGTGTAAATAAAAGCACAAAAAGTCAGTGTTTCAATAATATTTACATAACTTTTGCTTGATGGAAAGCAATTAAATCATTTGTATTAGTTATATAAATGAGGTTAAATAAAGTGTGGTCCAGTAAAATTGAAGGAATTTATAGTGGAATCTCTATAACACCATATGGAGAATTACTTCATCTAGACACCTTATCTTACTTCTCTAAACATTGGGTTAATTATAAATAAAATGGTGGAAACTCACCAGGTCTTACACTTCTTATTCTCCTAATGGAATTTGTTGTAGCTTTTTTTTTTCTTTTTCAATTTATGTTGTTTAATTGCAATGAGAAATCTCTGTTGCAAATCCCATCTCCTTTGCTTACCAAATTAATGAAAATAAAGTTCTTTTTCAACACTTTGAAAAGTACATAGCAAATTGTCCTTAGGGAGCAGAGGTATCACGCAATGTACTTAGCTCATGCAGAGGGTATGAGGTGACCTCAGACCCTCTCTGAAGCCAATGACAGTTCTGGAGTGGACATCATAAGAGCCAAGCTGTTTCTATTTTGTGGCTTTATATATTGATTCCTACGTGGGTAGATGAATTGCATCCCAGCTGGCAGCAGCAGCCAATTGAACTGCATGCAGAAGGGAAAAATATTGCCCTTTGAATCTGCCTTGTCCATCTGCAAAGAGACGGCTCTTCAGCCACAGGTTTCCAGAGGCTGCCGTAAGCCTTTGGTTTGTATCAAGGTAACAGCTCCGGATAGCCAGGGCGCCAAACTCAGCTGGAGCCCTGTGCAGTTGTGGGGAGGGAGTCAGGCACAAGGTGCTGGGAGCAAGGTGGTGTCAAGAAGCTGTGGGGGCACATGCGTGAAAGGAAGGGAGGCAATAGTGACGTGGTGGCAAACATTCACCATAATAAATGAGTTTTGGTAAATAAATAATGGCTCTCCACTTGAGACTCCACTTGAGTCCAAACTTTGAAATGGGTGAACTCCATATTTATGCCTCTCTGTACCACATGGAGAGAGTGTGGATAGGTGGAGATTAAAGTCTTCAAGGCTGATATCCCATGGCTCTCTGATGCTGTACATCTAATTTTCTTGGCTTTTTAGTCTGTGAAAGGTGGCACGAACAGTGACAAACTCCTACGTTATACATGCTAACCTTGAAATCTGGAAGCTGGAAGTCAGCCACAGAATAGATGAGAAGGGTATATGCTTTTCCCACAAACAGGATTCAAGACTAAATCTCAATCAACCAGGGAATGAAAATTGTCACCTCTTTCCAGTGGTTTAGAAAGCTCAGTGATCTTTTTTCTGTTATGAGTGAAATGGTGTTTACGTCACAAAAGACCACCATCACAACTGCTGTCTTTCCATGGAGCAGAAGAGAGGTCTAGTGACAGGAAGACTGAACAATTCTTTTTGCCTCCTGGACTTAGTGAGAGATTCACTTTTACCCTGCATCGTACTTAGTCCTCTACATCAATGTGAAATGAATACAGATGAGATGTGTTGCACTCTTCTTTTGGCTTATAATGTGTATACTCACCTGGTGCTGGTAGGAATGGCTCAAAGCAGAAATGGATAGAGTCACCAGCATCCCTCAAGGCACTTCAGTGCAACAGTGTCTTCTATTATCTTCCCGTGGTTATAAAAACCTTCAGATTTCAGGACTGTCATTCCATTTTTTAAAATTGCTATCTGTTCCTTTAAAAAACAAGCAGGCACTTTTATCTAGGTAAGCAGAGTTTGCACTATGTTTTATATAGCAATGCCATTGAGGCATGTAGTCCTCTTGCATTCTGTAAAGGGTTGAGTCCCTGTCTGAGGTGCTTCTGACTCAGGGACTCTGATCCTGAAAACTCTCTGTGAATTTCTACTTACTCCTGTGAGCAATCCCAGTGGCAGTCAGAGATGTGTCTGGGTCTTGCAAGGAAAAATGTGGATTTTGAAGTAACCACCTCATATTTGTTTCTGTTTAACAGGATATGGGTACTGTATGTTTCTGCTGTAGAAGAAGTTTTCATGACATATTTCTATGCCCTTGAATTTATTTTGCATATCTATTTTGCTACATTTTAACTATCCATCTATTCTATAGTGCTTTTGAACTTTCAAGGACTTAATACTTGCTTTTTAAAAGCTTATGATAGAAGCCAGCTTTTAAAGTATTTAGAACAATCAAATGAAAAGTGCAGTCATTGCTGCCTAGAGAAAGGGCACACTGGTGTTTGTGACACAGCAGTGGGTTGACTTTCTCTCTAACTAGGATGAAGGACTGCAGGTTTTTTTCTTTTCTTCTCTTTTTTTAAAGTTGCTTCTCACTCTTCACCAGTGTTGGAATTTTTCCAGGAGAGAGTGGCTGGCTGTTCAAGAAAAAAGTATCAGAGACCCTCCTTGTGAGACAGGGCAAATGAATCTTGACCAGTCCCCTAGCATCCAAATTCCAGCACTGCCCTGAAAGGTTTCTGCAGCGCTCATAGCTATAAAGGCACCAGTTGTTTCTAGCAAGTGGCTGGTGGGAGTGCTGGGGCCCAAAAAGCAGAGTGGATGCAATTTGGATCCTCAGTTTGCTCCCAATGCTCCTCTTTCATCCCTGCCCTAATGTCTGTGGCTCTTGGGCTTCTGTCTGCATGGATTCTCCTTCCCTTGGTATTTGTGGCAGAGCGCCTGTGCTTAAGTGGTTTCTGGCCCTCTTTGGCTTTTGTGTAGCTGGCACAACAGATGTCTCAGGAATATATGTCCTCTGTGGCCTCTCACATTCCAACTCCCCCTTTCGAAATCCAGCCCTCATCTAATATCCATAATCCTTCATGTCAACTGTTTTACATTAAAAAGATATATTTTTGGTTTGCTAAACAAAATTTCCTAAGGGCAGACCTGCTAATGATTAGCTGATGTAACAATGCCCAATAAAAGTGACTTGTAGTAGTGAAGTGAATATTACTGCACCCAATAGCCAATGGAGTAATTTCATTGTCTGCTGATCTGTAGAATTCAATTGTGAGAAGTTTTCTGAAGACTAATGATGTGACTCTTGCATTCACCTCATGAATACTTCAATAGTTGCTTTGATTTTTAGTAGTGATATCCCAAATTTTCCCATCTTTCATTTGAATATCTGAAAATATTTTACGAACAACTCTCAGAATACCACAATTACACTAGTTTTGCTGTGCTGTCTCCTCTAGTATACTGTTTATTTCTTCTCAGATCATGCAAGTAAATAGGCAAAGATAATATTCTAAGACATAACTAAAGTTCAGTGGATTCATCATTGCCTTGTTCCTCTGCACCAGCCCTAACTAAGATTTCTTTGAACGTATGTGAGCTAGTTAACAGCACAATGCTGAAAGAGCCCTATGGCTTAGAAAGTATAGCTGAGCCCCGACAGCAAAACTCCTCCAAAGAACATGAAGTGTGTCATTGGGATCATATATGGCAAAACACACGATGGTACCAGTTTGAAAAGAGTGACGCTGAAAGGGAGGCACTAACAGCTGTTCTGCTGTGTGAGTTATGAACACAGTTGCCAGTGTTTTGAAATTGTTCTGAATTTTGAACCTTTCTGTGGCTTTCTCATTGTCGCTTTTATGATTGAAAAGGCAAAGACCTTTTTAGAAAGGTCTACCTGAAAAACATGATGTTTCATTTGATGTTGCTTTGATGGGATTTCTGTTAACATTTGGGCAACAATCAGTAGTTATAAAATAGCAGGTTTTGCCAAAGCTCTGTTGGTCTTTAGATTTCAGGGTTGGTCATAGCCAATTCCACTTGAAATAGGAGAATTACTCAACTTTTTCCCAACCTTTCTCCTAAAAAAACTCTTGGTGCAGCTGCTTTTTTTCAACCACTGCAAGCAGTCCTGTCATAATAAAAATAACTGTCACAAACTCATTTCTCTCTGAAGTTTGGGCAGGATGTAACTTACCTCATCTTTAAAGAATAATATTGGCACTCTTGCTCTCACTGTCACTGTCTCTTTGGAGACTAATATTCAAGTGCAAAGAGTCAGCTCTTAACTGCCATACAACTTTTTAATGGAAGATCTAAGTTCCAAGGGTGAAACATATACCAAATTTTATTGAACCTCGAAAGAAAGGGTTTCTCATTGAGAATGCCCAGAATCAGTTTCACTTGGGCAAAATAATTACCTGCAGTTGTCACAGGTGAAAAGTGTTAGCCAAGGAAGCCCATATGGCAGTCTACTAATTTGCTGGGAGACTAGGTAGAATACTTTGAACTAGATTTCTCTGCCTATTGGAGAAAAAAATAAGTATGTCCCTTGACTGATTCTCCAAACCGTATAATTAATGACTCCAGAGAGTGTGAGAAAGTTTGAAAATTCTTTGAAAGGGTATTCTAAGTTCTGAAATGACATATTTTAACAGCAGGTAATCAGCAGATGAGATTCCCCAGCCCATTTAAATATTCAGTACTTTATGCATAATGATATCAATCATTCTCACAAAGCACAAGCTCCTGAAAGATCTCATATGTTCTCCTTACCACCAATTTTTACTATAAGTATGCAGTGCAATTTACTAGCTAAGGCTGTGTATGGAATTTCTTTTGACACCCGTGGGAACTGTGTACTCCCAATGAAGGGTACAATTTGGCCTTTGGGCAGTTCTCCTCCAGTTGAGACCATGGGGAACAGTACCACACTGCACTACCAAAGGAGCTCTAATTTTGTAAAACTGAGTGCTTTTCTTTGTGACCTTCCAAAAGCAGTAAAGCTCTAGTCAAAAAGTAATTCCTAGGCCAAGAACAAATAAAGTGGAGGAAACCTTTGAAGCATTACCCCAATAGATTTTGTTTACAGTTCTTTTTTTTTTCAAGGCCATAGGTTTGATTAATCGTGGGTTTCTCTGGAATACCTATTCCAGAATTGTTATTTTGCTGCATAGACAACCTTATTCTGTACGAGTATCTCTCTTTCTGATTTCTGCTCAGTTCATGTTGGGTAACTACCTCAAGGACAGTTATTCCAGAGTAACTACTGCAATAAATTCTCAGCTGTAGATAAGTTCTGGGAGTTCTTCTTTCCTCAGATCACAGTGAAGGTCAATGACTCTTGTCATATTGGAACATATTGGTTAAATAACCTAACTTACATGAAGCCAGTGCTCCAGACTTTATCTTTATGCCTTTGAAGATCCTTTCCTTTTCTGACTCTGTTCTAGGTTTCCTACTTGCAGTCAACTCCTGATGGAGCTTCATTTTGTCAGTGAGATAGAGGGAGAAGTCCAGTAAGCAGCATGGCATCATTTCTATACATCTCTTGCTCAGGTATGTCTACCCTTACAATCACCACAGTATCAATGTACTCTGTCCAATCTATGTGCTATCTACTTCATATAGATGCTATTTTCTCTCCTAGTTTACATCAACTTGTATTCTCTCCGGCCACCATCACACTAACATCTGCCCTGCCAGCAGCTTCTTTTGCCTGTTTCTTTCCATGCCTCAATATTCTTCTGTAAGTTCTTCAGTACATTCATCTTCTCAGACTGTATGTCACTGCCACCAAACACATCTCAGCTAAGCTTCAGCCTTTACTTTGGTCATTCTGCTGTTCATGTATAATTTCAAAGCGTTATGTTCTCGCAGTGTTTAAAGGAACACCTGTTTGTCACTTAGTCATCAGTGTTATGTACCATGCAGTACTGGCAAAAAAACATCAGAGTAGGTGAATCTTATCCCATGTTGTATCAGATTACCTGCCTGTATTAAATTGAATGTAGAGATACCTGTATTAAAAGAAGTAATCTTTGGACTTGTAATGAATTACTAAGAATAAGATTGCTACAATACTTACCTGTTTGTATTATGGTACTACAGAAGAGACCCCAATCTGTACCAGAACTTACTTTATTTACAGTAAGAGACAGAGTAGGATATAAATAAGAGAGACAGGCACACATATTCTAATGTATTTCCCAATGAATCCAGAACCAGGTCATTCCAGACCGATGCAGGAATCTATGGCAGTACTGGGTAGCAATTCCAGTGCCTAAGCAATGGTAACAAGTGTCATTTTAGACACCCTGCGTGGCCTTCACCTGCCATTCCAGAGGTTGCAGATATTCTATAGGTCCTCTGCCACATCTGCCAGCCTCAAGCTGGCAAGCTCTCCAAGTCTTGGATACCACAGGGCATCACGGGCTACCATGCACCTATTGCATTAAATGTCTGTGCTTGGAAACATTGAATTATTCCTTACATGTCCTCAGTTCCAGTGAAACCCCTTAACTGCAAGGATAATTTTTTATGAAGATGAGAATAATCCTGTCATTACAACAAGCATGGAATCTAATTCTTCATTTCAGAAGATACTGCAAAGGAAGAAAATTCTGCTAAGTGTTTGTATGGGAAAGTGCGGAAGAATGTCAAGGAGATAGGCGATGGAAGCTAGCCAGACCGTTCCGTGGGAAAAGCATCAACAGGGCATGTTGATCCATAACCATGTAGCTGGGCCTATGCCAGTGTGATGCTGCACCTGGGCTTTGACTCGAGATTAGCAATGAGCTCAATGTGCCCACTGTGCATGTGTATAGTACACAAAAACCATGTATAGTGCCCCCCCAGCATTCCTCACCCTGGACCAACGCTCAGCGGTGCCAGGGACTCTCCCGCTCCTTTATTGCCTCGATCGGGAAATCGCTGGGGAACCCCCGCTCAGACGCAGAGGTAATAAACGCTCAGCATCGACCTTAGTGTGCCGTGTGTTTGTGTATCTGTTCCTGCCACGAGTCCAGGTGTTGCCCCCGCCGGACCCTTACAGTGTTTCTCATTGCCATAATTACAGACATAACACAAACATGAAAATTGCATGTTTGCAAGACAAAATGAAAACTTCCTCTTCTCCCATCCCTTTGAAAGGAAAAGTGGAATGAAACATGAAAATTCTCAACAATCCCTGTTTTATAAGATTGCAAACATCTTAAGTAATTTGTTATCAAGCTAGGTATTTTCTTTACCACACTTGGCTTTGAAACACTCTGTTAAATACAAACATGCCATCTATTACTTACATGGCGTAATTCTGTAAGCACCAGGGTGCAGCGACAGTGGGTGGGCTATTTTTTTTCTTGCTAAATACAGGAATTCTCTAATGTTGTAAATACCAGCATACATGAACAATCTGTGTGGGATGGTCCCATTCTCCCACTCCTCTGCTGCCTCTCTTTCCTTTTGGTTAATTCAGTAAAGCCTCGTGAGTGTTGGAAGGTGGAAGATGAAGTCATGCAAATCAACACACCTTAAATCATTGGGCAACAAAAGCACCCTGTTGATCTCCCCAGACTTTTCCATCCAGGAATGAAATCCCATGTGAGATGTACCAAATGCTTCTGCTTATAACAGAAGTGCCGATTCCCCTTTTTGGGCCAAATGCTATTCTTGGACGAACACATGAGGCCCCAGCTGAGGGAAATGGAAGCCACATGGAAGCATCCCCTAGCAGAATTTGACCCAGAGATACCAACAACCTACTCAAAATGCAAAGTTCCTGTTAATTGAATGCAGTGGTGACATTGAGGTTGTTACTTACATGGTGAGCGTGCAGCATCAGAAAATGATTTTTCTGCCTTGGTATTTTTGCCATGAAAATGGCAGGGCAGAAGCCTCTCCTGAATTTCTCCCTATCCCCACCTTGAGCAACCTAAGTTAACAAGCTGGATGAGCAAAATTTGCCCCCCCCCCCCCCCAATCTGTTAGAGCATCTCTGACTGAGATGATGTCCTCTCAAGGAAATGGGAGAAGCAACACATTTGCTTGCTGAAACCTCTTAGGAGCTGGGAGAGATGCACAAAGCCAGATCCTCTGCTGCTCTGAGACATTTTGTACTGTTAGAACAATGGGACCAGAAAGAGATGGATCTTTCCACCATGGAATTTATTCCATTGTTGGGAAATCTTCAGCCCCACTGGCTTCTGCAGCTGGTGGTAGACAGAATGCCAAAGACAGGAGATGACACTAATAATATTGCTGTCCCCTGCTCTTGTGAGCTCTTGATAAACAGCTGGTTTAGCTTAGAGAAGCCCCAAGGTGTTTTTGAACTGCTCATGATCTGGTTTAGATAAATTTGGAACTGGGAAGCAGCAGCCAGGTCCACTGGTGTCCTTCTACATTATAGCTGCAACTGGCAGATGTAGGGTACTGCTAAAAATGCCCAGGGAGTTGTTGCATATCCCCACCAGTGATGCAGAAGGCTGTGCTCTGCATACTGCTCTCTCTGCCCTCAACTTCCAAGGAAGTGCTCCCTCCCTCTGTAATGTAAAAATGAACTCCTGCCCCTAAAAATACTGATTGTACATATCTGTCAGAGTCTGAGGGGCAAAAAAAATATCCTGGATGCTCATCTGCAATGGTCTGGGTCTGGGGAAGCAAAGAGTTGGTGTCTCCCAAAACACTGAACAACGCACTAAGTCCACACTCTTCTAGGAGTGGTGGTGCTGTGGATTTGTGCCTCATGTTTGAATGGTAAGGGCTGCGCTCACATTTTTGTCTTTTTCTCACTGATGGGACAAGCATTCTCATTTATCCAGCCATTTACTTTCACAAAACTTTGTGACTGCTGCATATTTGCCTTTTTGAAATTGTTCAATGGATTAAAAAGTTATTTGGAGGGAGATAAACGTGTGTGTTCACTCCCCTGCATACAGCAAATAACCATAGATTCCTTAGGAAACTAAAACAAAAAGTACAAGCAAGAAATGTAGCTATGTTTTGGCCACGTTCTTAATTCTGGATTTACATCAGTGTGACAACAGTAATGTCAATCATGCATGGAGATAAGACAGCCCTAAAGGTTTACCATATTTTGGCACCCCTGTAACCAATTATACCAGGGGAAGGTGAGTTTAAATTGCTATCAGTTGAAAATAGCATTTTAAAATCACTTTGTCAGGTATATATCACTTCAGAAGGTTCTGAGCAACCATGAATCAAGCCTCAAGCCTCTTACCACATGTTAGGAGATGATCTAAATCTTCCCATCCTTTCAGTGAGGAACAATAGCTTTCACTTGAAGAGACACCATTAACTGCAAAATGGATTTTTAAAAAAGGGTAAAAGGAAGAATAATAAAAAATCCCTCAGTCACTTGACTTACAGATGCAACTAATCGATTGGAGGGTTGGTGGGGGAGGGTCATGGCAGCTAGTTTGATGTAGTAATTAATGCAATCATCCTTCTTTGTTATTACTTAAATAAGGTAAACACCCTGTTAAAATAAACTCAAGCAGTTGTCTCGGGCCAACAGTCTGCAGTTGTGGTGAGCAGCATAATAACCTCACAGTGTAAAACTTGGACAGGAAAGAATGAATTACATTAATCCCTGAAGGTTCTTACTGGAGACTTTTGAAGTTTTTGACTTTAAAGTTAAAGTGGAAAAGGAGATACGAAACTTGGAGCCTATTCATCCTGTGGTTCCTGAGCGAAAACAATTTGTGTCTACTTGAGTACCCTGAATCCTGCTAATACAGACTTGAGATAAGCTCATTTTCTGCAAACACTTATGCTTGTGCTTATCTTCACTACCACAGATAGTCCCACAGCAGTGAAAGTTAAGCACAGTCATAAAAATCAGCACATGCACAGGTAGCTTCTGTATAGTATTGGAATAGCAGTGCAAAGAAGGAGGGCTTCAACTTTGCTTTTAAACTAATGATTATTTTTAGAAGCAGTTTTCAGCAGAACCCACTTTCAGTAACATGATTCAAAGGGTCAGTTTATCTGTTTGGGGCATCTGCCTCAAGTATTCATTCTACACAAAGATATTAAGAAGGGTATCTGTGTTGTCTTGTTAAGAAGGATCTTTCCAATAAAAGAGAGTTGCCAGCACACACAGCAAAATGGAGAAAACCAATTAACCAGAGAATAATAACAATACTTGTCTCTAATTCTATTTACTTACAATGTTTGAACTGTAAAATGCATTAAACTTTTAGAATTTTTTTTCAGATTTTTGAGACTTCTTTTGCATTCTAAACCCCTTGCTTTAGTGGTTTTACCTGAAAATTTACAAATATTCAAAACCCATCTGGCTTTTCTGGACACTTGCTTGTGCTAAAAAGATTTGTTTTTTGTCTCACTTCCTGCTCTTCCCTCAAGCATCAATAACCCAAAAGGTAATTTGCCAGATTCCCACACGATATAGGTCCAAAGATGAATTAGATAGTTGGAAATGCATGAGTAACTATTGCCATGAATAATATCATTTTCAGGATGGTGAGAGTAGTGTGTATTGTACTGGGGTAGATTTATGGCGTGAATGGGTAATAGGGGGTTATGGCCTCCTCGTTAATGTCACCCAGCATAACGTGCTCAGGGCGTCATGGGCAAAACAGTCTCAACTTGGGGAATTTTTACTTAATTATTTATTGCCAATTAACACAAACTTCTGGTTGTTGATTAGAATATTGTGAAAAACAAAATAAAAACAATTAAAGACTTAAGTAAACACCCTTCCTCCCCTTTCCCAATGTTTATGTCAAACACCTCTCCTACCCCTTCCTAGTCTCAGCTTCCCTTATTTTCAAAGTGAGTTACACTCAGTCTGTCCCAATCGCTTCAGTGAGGCCACGGGCAGCGCAGGAGGTTGGGCTCATGTGCGTAATGGTTTCTGTCTGTCAGAAACCTGTTTCCTTCTGCTGCTCCTTCTCCTTCTGCTGCTCCTTATTTGGGTGACCCTTGGCCCCAATGTGGGTCACCCGTGGCCGCGGTCCCTTGGGGTTGAAGCCCACCTTGCATGGAGCGCCTCTGTCCAAGAGCGCATCTCCAGCCGCCTTGTCAGCCCTGTCCCCTGCAGCACATCTCCAGCTCCACATCTCCAAGAGCATCGCCCACCCCTGTGCCTGCCACTTGCTTTCTTAAATATGTTTTATCTTTTCTGACTGGCAGAAATTTTGGTGGATGGTAGGCTGTTTCCATTGGCTTCGGAGCTGTGATGGGCATGAGGTGGTTCATGGCCTCCTCCCACGCAGGGCACCCTGCAGCCCCAACTACCTGAACCCTGCAGTTTATGCCCAATGCGCAGGGCCGCTCTGCAGGCTGTGCCGTGCCCTCTGCAGAGCTGAACCGGACGCAGCTGGTGCTTGCTGCTCTGGCTCGTTACAGTGTCCCATGGGTGTACCCCTATGCCAGCTGAGAGCTCCCTGATGCTCATTTAGCTTATTTTGTGATTAGCGTTTAACAGGAAACACTTCAGGAAGCTCAAGCACTGCCCTTGCTGTACAGCAAAGACACGTCTCGCTTTAATTCCTCTGCTGTTCTGATTCTTTGGTTGGAGTTATGTAAATCACGGTGTAATTTCCACATGGCCATGAACCTGGTGCGCTGTGGGGCTGCCGCCAAACTGGAGGATGCCCTTCCCTCGCCCCGTCGAGGTGTGTAACGTCGCACCTCGCCTCACTTTTCCTCACTCTCTGTCTGGCCGGCCCCGCGCACTTCTTAACAGCGCTATGGTGGTTTCTTTCCACCCACCGAGCTGAGACTGTGCTCGGAAAACCCCCCATCCACCTTCCCGCCACCTCCCTCCGCCCGGGCCGCCCACTGAGGGGGGCACTGCCCCCGCCGCCGCCCGCCCTCCCGCCCGCGCGGGGGCGCCGCCGCTTCCCGCCGCCGCGGCCCCCGCGGCCGTTAGGGACCGTTAGGGGCCGGCGCTTCGGTGAGAACGAACGCGGCCGTCTGCCGCGGCCGCCTGAGCTTCCCGGGCGCGCCACAGGGGGGCACGGCCGGCCCGGCAACGCGGAACCCCCCGGTGAACGCCGGTTTGGCCTCGCAGCCCCGTATCGGGGCAGCCGTGCGGGCTCGGGGCCTCGCTCCCGCCAGGGCAGGGCCTCGGGCCCCAGGGAGGTTTCCCATCTGTTACTGCGATGCCGCCGATCCCCGTAGCGAACGGGGTGCCACAATGCGCACGTCGTGGCTGGCAGTGCTGCGCGCTCGTCTTGGCCAAGCAAACACGTCTGCCTGAGACCTTGCAAAACTCAGAAGGCTCTTGGGGCTTGTCCCCTGCCACCTTTGCACGCCCCAGCCAGGCCCGGTGGCCCCTGCCCGGTGGGAGGCGAGCGGGGCTGTGTCACACTGTGCGTTGTCACCCTGATTGAAGGGGAGCCGGTGGCAAAGCCCTTTGTGGCGTCTGGTTGACGCTGTGCGACATGTGGCAGGCCGAGGTGAGCCTCTCCTTCCCCAGGGAGGCAGCTCTGGAGACAGGGCTGCTGCTGGCCTGCCTAAGTGAGAAGTGGGCTTGTTTTAAACTGCTGTAAGATGATCCGGGCTGTTGAAAAGATTTGGTAAACATTTAATGTAAACCTCATTTCATGTATGATCCCTGATCTTCATTGTGCACACAAAGTGCATTCAGCCAATCGTGGTAGGAGCATTGGCTTTTTTGCTCCCTGGAAAGCACCAAGAGAAACTAAAACATAGGAATCCAGCCACTATGGTGTGGTCGATTGCATACTTTTCTGCCACACTACTATGCCCATACTGTCACCCACGCCTGCATGCCTCCAACTGCCTCGGCATACTTTGGGCTTTGCAATCAAAAGAGGCATCTCCTCTCTGCTCTGCTGCCCAAAAGACTTGCAAACACAGGGGAAACTGGCTGTCTGCAAAGCAAGCTTTTCTCAGTTGACCAAAGCAAGCAGAGAGACATTCCCCCCCCCCCCCCCCGTGATTTCTTGCACTTACTGTAGTGTATTGCACGTTTCTGCACGTATTTAAGTGTATGTGGAACTTAAGGCATTGACTTGAGTGGCCACGACTTTGATGGGACAGTCCCTCTGCACATATGTGCACGTATTTGCAGGGCGAGGGCCATGCATGCTTCCCTCCTGTTATTATAGGTGAAGTTCAGAGAGAACTGGGCCCTTTTACAACCAAGCTTGGATCTTGGGGATTTTATGGTAAAGTGAATGGAAATCAGAGAGCAAACAGAAAATTTTCAATACTTCTGAGGAATGAAAGCGGAGAGGACACTGTGCCAACTATAATAATCAGTGTGACTAATATGGAACATTAAGAATA
This sequence comes from Apteryx mantelli, assembly GCF_036417845.1. Taxonomy (NCBI): domain Eukaryota; kingdom Metazoa; phylum Chordata; class Aves; order Apterygiformes; family Apterygidae; genus Apteryx; species Apteryx mantelli. The sequence continues at coordinate 130,959,495 of NC_089979.1, forward strand.
CTGTTCCATTATATCATGAGACATTACATCGTTCTTGAAAAACAGTCTTTGATGACATGTGAAGGATTGGCAAGTGTATTTTAGGGAATCCTCTTTTATTTCTTAAAGGATTTCAACCCATGTTGATGATGTTATGCATAATTTAACTTTCTCTGTGGTTAGGGTTAACTTACTGGTGTGGGTTTTACATATTCAACATTTAAATTGGGGGGAAAAGAAGAAGGTGTATGAACTTATTTTAAAAGTTACTCATTTATAGTTCCTTAGAGGAATTAGAGGACTTTATGATAATTTGACCATGTATTTCTAGACCTCGCCCAGCGTGCTATGGTTTTGCAAAATAGCAGATATTAACAAAACCCTGTTTGCATTTAGTATTATAGAAATAATAAATTTAAATTATTGTGATATTGACTCCCATATTTTTTGAACTTTTAATATTGCAAGTGTCAATCAGGAAGGAGATCATTGCCTTTATTACAACTAATATAGTAGAGCAAAACAAAGAACTTTTTAGAAAATGAATATGCTCTGGGGAAATTCAATAAATCTTTGTTAGAAGAAAAAAGGTCTTACATATAAATATATAAAAGCTTGCTGTGTATTGTGCAAAAGTTGCTTACTGCTAAACGAGTAATGCATTGTAAATCAACGGTGGGTCCCATAGCACATTATAGTATATTTTATTGGGTTTTTACCTTAAGGTAAGGACTTTTATTAAAAATATATAAGAGCACACTCTGCTGAATACCTTGTTTTTCACAGTGCTCTATACATAATGTTTTTTTTTATTTGCTTCATTAAACATTCCTGTAATTAATGCATTTAATGGGAATCCAGCAGTAAGAAATATAAAATTTAATGTGGTTTTAAAAAAAACCCACCTTCAGTTACTAGATTTTCCATTAGCAAATGCCGATGACTAAACTCCTCAAAATATTTCTGCACTCACCCCAGAAATCTGCTGCTAAAACAGGTGATGTTTTCAACTGTGTAATGGGAAAGAAATTCCACATAAATAATCCTTGTGAAGGAGTCAGTATAAATGAAGAGGGAGAGAGCACCAAAGAATATCTTTAAAATAATGCAAAAAAGCATTTCAAGCTTGATAAGAAGATGTCTGTATTAGCACTGGAGCTTGCAGGGTGACTTATTAGGTGTTGGATGATACTGATTAGGAAGTCTGACCCATCAAAATTTGAATGTAAAAGGCAAGTGACAACTGAATACATTAAAACCCTTAGAGCCTTGTCTTGAAGCCCACTTTCCCTGCCTGAAAAGCCCATTTATGCTTAGATGAATAAGAGTTACAGAATTGGAACTTAAGAAAAAATAAATGGCATCCTTGGCCGGGGGAACGCCTCCCTCCCACCGGTTTGATTATAACCATGTGCGGGTTTGGATAATGAGACTGCAGGGCTTTCCTCTTGCCTCTGTATACGATTGTGGCATTTTATTTGAGCACTGATATGGCTTCCCCTTCACATGATGTATCTTGCAAGCTCTTAGGCTGGGCAAATAAGAAAGATATGTCAGTGCTGGAGAATCTTGTTACAGCATATAAAAATATTCTCATCTAATGCAAGAGGAAATCATAATGTGAAGAACATTGGTGTTTTAAAGGCCTGGTAATGAGGACAAGCTTGGTCAGAGCTTTGAAGAGGACAAATAGAGAGCAAAACAACTGAGTTCTACTTAAGGGCAAGGATTACAGTTTCTAGAAAGAACTGAACTGATATGCCTTCAACAGGTAAAACTTTGCCTGCCTGCAGTCTTCTGGCTAAGCTCTGATGTACGGACTGTGAGTAAAAGCAGGAAACGGGAGTAGGAAAGTGGGGGACGTGCTCACATTTTCTGGTTTCTGTTCCTCATTCTGTCAGTCTATTCCTCTCTGCATGCTGTTGGGAAAATGAAGACAATTATATTTACCTAACTCCCTGGGTAATTATGGCACTAAATTAAAGCCTGAGAAGCACTTGAAATTCTTTGATGAAAGACCCCGTACATGGACAGCACACTCATAATTTTATGCATCTAGGGTTCTCTCTAAGGTATTGATGCTACACAGCAAATATGCCAGTACAGCCACAGATGGGTGATCACATCAAATTTAAGTCTTCATTACTCCCTTCTGACAGGCTTGGAAGTTTGTCTATTTAGTGGAAAGTTCCAAGGCCAGTGTCGATCCATTTAAAATTAATATTTTTCATTCATCTCTATGCTGTTTGCATTTAAAAGCTGTCCTTGGCTTTCTCTTATAACTGCTGTCCTAGAATAGCTGAATAGCAGCTGTAGGAGCTCCGCTTTGTGACACTGATGGTATCCTACTGCTCTCCTATGACATTAGGAATAGAGCTTTCCTGGAAGAGTTACTGCCTTGTTCCTGAAATCTTCAGCAATTTCAGTGAGTTGAGGAGACTAGATTTCTGCTTGGATTAAACAGGCCTTTCTCATCCAGTTGCAAAAATGAGCTGTCAGAGCCAGGGTTCCTTTGGGTGTCCTGCTTCCTCCAGCAGGATCATCCCTCAGCTGTTCCCAGACCCCTGCGCTCCCTGCGCTCAGCCTGGGTTTGCAAGGGAAGCAGTACCATTTTTCTGCGAGGCACCAAAATGTTATGTCAGGGCTGTGCGGTACAGTGGCACTGACGTTAGCATGCTGCTGCTGCAAAAAGGACTTTGTACTGAGTGACATTCGACGTAATATGACAGAGGAAATTGCCCTCATGAAGATAAGCCTGAAACTCTTCCGAAGTGCTTACAAATGTGGGCTCTGCTCTGGAAAGCAACTGTGAAAATAAGAAAAATATGCATTGTTTTAATCAGCAGCTTTGTTTTCAATGTTTCTACAAAGTGAGGTTTGCTGACTTTTTAATGGCAGAAAGAAAGGAGGTCATATTTTAAAGCTACTTTTGGCTCCCTGAGCTTTGCAGGGGTAATGCAACTTTGGGTGAAACCCTGCCTGTGGGTCAGTACCACAGCTAAAGGGAAGCGGGTAAGTCCCACAGGGATGGTGGGGCGGCACAGCCCTAGCTGATGGCACATGCTGTAGATACCATCTCACTGCAGTTTCCCTCCAGTTCCCCTGGCTGTAATGGAGCAGTTGGTCTGCAGAGCTCTCCTTATCGGAGACGGCCTGGGGGAACGGCTTCATGAGCAACTCCTGGCCATCCCTGCTCTGTCGCCTTCCCCTTCTCTGTTCACTCCCTGCTCACTGGCACGTGACTCCCTTCCTGCCCTCCCCAGGGCCCTGGTGCTTACAGTTAGCTGCATGATAAGCCACATCAATTTGCTAATCTGGCAACTTGATAAATGCATTTCCTGTGCATTTTTCTCCACTTTTAGTCAGTCAGATTGGCTTGAGGTAAAGTCAGATGAACAACAGGCCTCATAATGCACCATCAGGTGAATGGGAAGGATGGGGCTGAAACAAGAGGGGCAACCCAGAGCTCTCACTGGTAGAAACTGCTGTTTTGGCTCAAGATGTGTTGAGATCTGCACCCTGAATAGCTTCCCTGGTCTTTGTCACAGCAGGTTGAGTTGGCTCAGTGAGCCCTTGGTCTCACCTTGCAGAGCTGCTGCGCTGAGATCCCTCATTTGCGAGGTGAATATACTTGCTAAGGAGCCAGAGAGGCAGTGAGCTCACCCACATGACTCTGTTTCTGCAAATTCCCTTTTTACACTGGGACCTCAGTTCAGCGGTGCAGGCAGTTGCTTGCAGTGCTGGAGCAGAGCAGCCCAGCTCAGCCCAGCCCAGCCCAGGGGGGCCCCCAGCAAACCCTGCTGTTGGTGTGGCCGGGGGGATGGGAGCAGGGTTTCTGTAGTTTCTGGGTGTATTGGTGTGGAAGTGGTGTGGCTGCAGGTGCCCCTACAGGCCCTCCCCTCTGCAGAGTATTAGCAAACAGAGGTAACAGGAACACCTTTGTAGGGGGCTAATAGTCACTCGACTATTTTAAGGGATGGACTTAATAAGACTGTGGTAATTAGATGCAAAGGCAATGTCTGTCATTGCAGTTTGCATATACGCAAGGTGAATGATAATACATAATACCTTTGCTTCTTAAGGCAAGCCAACATTTGGGCAAAACAAAGTCAAAGCAATCACTTCCTTACCCTCCATGTTCAGCATTCTGAAAACTGTCTTGAACTTTAATTCTAATGATTTAATTTTTAGATCAAGGCACATGGAATAGCTAAAGCAAAACAACAGCAACAACAAAAAAGCCAAACCAAAACAACAGTCCATGTTGTGATACAAAACACAATACTGTGTAACCTGAATCCTTGGAGATGTCCTGCTGTGGACAGTTCCTTTTTCTCATACACAGCTATACGTTGTCCTTTCAGCACAGCTTCTTGCGGCTAACAAAAAGCTTTTACTAGGCTGGAATTGGTTCTGCTGCTTTATAACACAGAATGAGAATGATTAGTAAAACCAAAGAGAAAGTGTGTGTGTGTTGGGGGGGGGGGGGGGGGGGCAGAGTCCTTCCATGCAAATCCTAGCTCTGTGCTTCCTTATGTGAACCTTTATAATCCAGAGGGCCTCAGCTTTAATGTGTTTCTTTATTTTTTTGCCTCAATTTCCTACATGAACTGGTCAGTTGTCAAGTATTCTTGCTTCTTTTAGCTTGACTTGCTGTCAGCTGAATGCAATGCACTATGAAAACACCTGCTTGAACTGCTGCATACATACACACACGCGCGTGCGCATGCATGCACACATCTATTTCTATTTCTAATTTCTATTTCTATTTCATTTTCAATTTATACTTCTATTTCTATTTCTATTTCTGTATCTCTGCATCTGGATCTGTATTTGTTTTCACAGTGGGGCATACAGGTTGTTAATCCCTCCATCCCCTGCAAAATATCCCTCCAAGCTCCCCTCTTTTGGGGGACAGACAACTGCCCAACTTGCTTATAGTTCAGACTGATCTGGATTGTTCTGCCAGCAAGTCCTTGGGGAATGGGCTGATCAGGTTCACTAATGGTCAGGCTTCTCGTGGCATTTGCTTACCTAACACAATCAGAACACACGTCTTAAATATTTTATCAGCTTTGAGGGGTCATTTTGAAACATGGCATTGTGTTGCACTGGAGAATATAGCAGGCTGGAGGAAAAATGGTGCTCAGGAGTGCTGCAGAAAGAGCATTTTAAGCAAATGACAAGCACCAGTGCTCTGCTTATACATGACTAAAACAAACGTTCCTATTGCAACAGGACAGGTCAGAGACAACAAGAAGTTAAGCCACTTGCAATAACAAAGCAGGCCAAAGAATTCAGCATATGGCCCCAAACCCTCACTTGCTTGCTCTAATCTGAAGGGTGGTGGTGGTGAACTTTAATTCCTCCTTTCCCACTCATCCTTTCTTAATGATTTGACTCTCTTTAAACTAATTCTTAGGAAGTTTTGTTTTTCTCTTGTGATTATTGCCTGTGGGCCAGGCTCTCAAATGAGTGTGACTAAAACCTTTCCATAAAGAAAATGGGTGCAATATGGGAATTCTGGGGATAGTCCCAAGGCTGGAGTCTCCCATAGTGGGACCTCAGCAGCCAGTAGCTATTGGTGTGAGGAAAGCTTGTTTTCCCTCTGAATTGACCCATTACCTTTGCATTTCCTTCAGCCGGGCAGCCTTACCTCCAGGATAGACAGGAAGAGTCAAAAGCTGGGTCTCGACTGCAGCGCTTTGCTAGAGCTGAGCGTGGCCAGGGTTGGTGCTGGGGGGAGCATAACTGACCCGACCATTTTGTAGCCTGTCCCAGCTCCTGTGTGCAGGAGGATTCCCCAGGAAGGAAGAACAGGCTGGCTCTGGCCCTTTTATGCTGTCTGAGAGTCGACATGCTATCAGAGCCCTTTGCATCCTGAAGGCTGTTCAGCGTTCCCTCTACCCCATGCCTGCTGCACACCTTTAATGAAATGAGGCTAGAAATGTATGACAGGGAGTGTGTCCACAAGGCACCTCTATACTTACCCAAGCAGCTCAGGTGGTGCTGCACCAGTTTAACGTAATCTATTTCTGTGTCCAGCTGAGGCCTCATACTAGCTAGAGCTAGCTCATGAGTATGAGCATCTAGCTCATACTCCTCCTCTCAAGCCAAGTAGCACTGTGTACCCTGGGCCTGAGCTGATGTTAGTCATGCTGGATCATCATAGCTTTAGATGTTGTAGCCCAGTATTAAGAAAAAGAAAATCAGCCCAAACCCAACAAAATGCATTAATTTCTGCCTGCTTCTTCATGCCCCTGCTGAAAGAACTATCTAGCACAAGTCTCCTTGCAGGTTCTCAGCTCTTGCCTCTATTTACCTCTGGATTCCTTGGGGCTTAGCTCTCCTCCCCTCCACCCCCCCCCCCCCCCGCCTCCCAACACACACATTTTTTTGAGGTGTTGTCTGCTTTCTCCAAGTTGCTGTTGTTGTTGATCTGGTTTATGCTGTCTGCTTTGTGCCAATGCATTTGGATATGCAGGGCGCCCTCTGTGCAAGCTAAATCATCTCCACCCAAAGTCCCTGCAGTATGTTACCATTAGTCTTGCGTCCCCTTAGAGCAAGAAGCTGAGAATTCAGCCTCGGTTTGGGAGAAAGCTGGGGGCATGCTGAGAGGCAGGGAGGGCCCAGCCAAAGTACAAGGGGGCTGGTTTGGCAGGGAGAAAGAGTCTCTCTGCAGCACTGGTCTGACTAGTGTAAATGAGAGCAACCTTCTGGCAGATCCAATGTGCTCTCGGTTCAGCTTAGTCCTGGCTGCTTCCCCCCAAAGGACAGGGGAAGGAGCATGCGCTCACGCTGACTAATTTTTTCTCTAATAATAACTTTGTTATGATGTCTGCTGCCCTGAGAGAGCAATAGTAACAGTGGATTGCTTGGAAGAGGAACAAATATCGCAATCAGGTTTGGGAAACCATGAATCAGCTGTTAAGGGCAGTGTTACCTCAGCATGAATACATGTTGCTTAGCTCATACTGTCAGGTGTAAATATAACTGTTCGGACAATAAAACAGTCTTGTGATATGCTTTCATGAGAGGCATCTATTTTTACAGACATGATGATCCTTTTTCAATATTTGGTCATAGAGCGAGAGCCCTGCCATATAAACACAGGTTAAGCTGCAGCATGACAGCCTTACTTTAAAGGCAATACAAAAGTATCCTGCCTCAGAATGGCTCCAGCCTGGGGAAATGGCTGCAGCATCCCCTTAAGAAGGGAGCCATATATATCTGCTACCCCATCTCCCAGCTTTTACAAAGGGAGAGTGAGAGTAGTTGCATGGCTCTGCCTTTTTCCTACCCATTTTAGGAGGGCAAATGCTCTTGGCCAGATTTAGCCTTCTGCAAAGCAGGGGGGGGGGGGGGGGAGCAGAAACTGTGCCCATGCCAGGGCCTCCAAGGGAGAAGCACTGTTGTGTCACCTGGGGCTGCCTCCTGGAGTACGACACAGGGGCTGAGCTCTTGCAGGCATGCTTGTCCCCATAGCAAAAGTTGCACTTTTCAGGTCTTGAATCTGGTCAGGTCAGGCAATCGCTCTGTGACTGCCAGCAAGGTCATAAAGCTGCATTAATCTAAGGCTGGCTTTCCTACTGGAGAGATGGGCTCATCCCAACTAACATTAGATTACAGTTTACACATTATTGTGCCAAGGTCTGCATTGGACCAATTTATAGTGAGAAATGAGGTTGGCAAGATAACAGGGGCATCACAATTAGAGCTAATTAGCCCAGCAGGAAATCCATTTCCAGGCAGCTTTTGGCAAGAGGCAAGGTTGGCGGGATAACAAACATAGAGTGTATTTTGATATAAGCACACTCCAGCTGCAAGGAAAACTAAAGTAACAGCTTGTCTTATCCCTGGGCAGAGGCCTCATGTTTGACTCCACCGCATAAGTCCTTTTTTGAGGCCTTGCAGCCTCCATGCTTGGAAAACATTCAGGTAACTTGTTCTTGCAAAGCACTAAGTTTCTTCAGCTTCTGGAGGGCACGTTCTCACCCTGTGCAAAGGTGGTGGCAAGGTCCATGCAGCCCCTCAGTCTTACAGCCAAATAAGCCTGTACCCAGCAGTGTATTCCTCCATTGATTCTGGGGGAAGATGAGGGGATTTCAGCTCCTTCCATAGCCAGCTAAGCACAAAGTAGCTATGAGCCCTCAGATACATCTGCCTTGGAGAGCTGAGAAGAGACATCTCTAAAGAGCAGCTTGGTCTACTTGAAGGAATTATTTGTACCATAAAATATCTAGGTATAGACACAGTCAAACTACTGGAATTATTTGTATTTGAGTGCTTTATTATATTGGAATTGCGGTGATATTATTAACATTTGTACAAATGCACAAAAATCCTGTCTCTTCTAGCTAGAAAGAGATGTAAAAATCTGACCTAGTTGAACAGTCTCAATGAACTCATTGTCCATTTGTAACAATAATGGGTTCACAATGCAACAAAAAGCTTAACATAAAATTAAACATATTAAATGCTGCAGCAAGTATTTACACTTATGTACCAAAAAAAAAAAAAAATTATCTCCCTCCGGTAAGGAAGGTGGTTGCTTTACAGAATAAAACAAACAGACAAACAAACACAAAACCTTTGCATACAATACAAACAACCTCAAGCCCAAAACTTACTGTGACAGCACCTTTTTTAATATTTTATATATATATATATATTTTTATATATATATATATATATATATAAACTTCGATAGTTTAGGCTTACTCCAAGCAGTGCTAAAAGTTCCTTAAAACCAGGACAATGACAATATTCCAAAGAAGCAACTTTGACTGATGATTGCAACCCAGTGTTTAAGTTGAGCTGCTACAGAGAAAAGTACAGAGCTCACGAACATGGGCTTGGAAACACTCAGGTTCCAATTCTAAAGTCCTTGGCAAAACTCTCAGTGGCAATTATGCTTCTTCTGAAGAGTGAATACACCTTTCGTGCAAAATATTTTGTCTTTTGGAAACATGGTAAAGGTCGTCTCTGACAGGGATCTCATAGCAATCTCAGCTCCTGGGGGGGTGGGGAAAAAAAGGTCTCTGGAATTTCCTAGATTCCAGCAAGAAAAACAGTTCCCTTCAAATGCCCTATCAGCCCTCCCTCCCCCTTGTTTCCTGACACTGCTGCGCTTTCTGTAAAGCCAGAATGAGTTTTCAGTCTTCATTCAGAAGCCTGTTTGAAAGATATTAGCTGAAAAGATGTTTAGGTCTAATAGTCTTACAACATAAGATGGCATGCTATTACAGTGGGGTTCGGAAACAGTTCCACCAAGTGAAACTTAACATAAATAATGTTTAATTTGCATAAATATAGAACTGGAGATCCTGAATACCAGCTATTACACATTGGTCTAAATATAGTGAGTTGTAATTATTGATTCCAGTCCAAGGAGAGCCTGGGAAAGGATCAGATTTCCACTTAGAGAATCAATCTTTTTTGTGTGTGCGTGGACACTGACATTTTTGGCCTCATACAGTTTTAACATTTGCTATAGTTTTGAAAGCTGTGGAAAAAACAATACTGGTAGGCAATTTAGCTCTAAATGTAAAGCCACTGATAAAACTGAGATAACAGTAAGCTCTGAAAAAAGATGTAACAGATGTAAACTGTCTCCTTTGTCTTTGCAATAAGATGACTATTTCACATGGTGAAAAACTGAACAGTTTTTTTTTGGTGTGCAGTTCACTTGAGATTTTATTGCTTTTGTTTGTCCTTAGAAGTTTTTAGTCTCTTTTCTTATTCTTTTTTTTTTTAAGGTGCTGTCCCTAGTCAAGTTATAAGGCAACATATTTTATTGATTTAGAAGTCTAATACATTGTATGGCCACTGTTACCACTGCAGCTTCACAGCTACTGCCGGTTGGACAACAGTCGAAAGTGCATTATAATGCACAACAGAGCCAGTCTCCTGACCTACGATATACAGGACACTTTGGTTCTCAGGATGAGAGCTTATAAATGTAGCTTAGATGCTGCCTTGCACACTTTGCATAATAAAACATTTATATGCTATCATGAAGAGGGTGTAAAGTCTAAGTCACACTGCAGACTGGCTGTTCTCAGCTTCTCCTTTTGGGCAGGTGTGAGAGACAAGTTGTAGATATGCCACCAGTGAAAGCATATAAATGTATCTGGTGCAAACGTTTTACAAGAGTATTATAAATGATTCAACAAGGGAGAGCAAGAAAGAGAGTGAGAGCTAAAGTGCAATTTTAAAATAATATAAATAATTGAAACGTAGAAATAAGATACTAATTAGTTGTAACTGGTTTTGTTTATAGGCACAGTTTAGTTTTCATGTCTACAGATCAATCTTTTTTTCTTCTTCCCCCTCCAGTAATTTTTTCTGATGTATAATGGAGTTTCAATAGTCTAAATCTAAGGAACACTGCTTAGTAAAAGGACAGAAGAGGCAATGATAAGGCAGTATAGTGCAACTCTCTATGCGATATTAGAAAAGAAACAAGGATGGGGTTAGATCTTCCATGGTGATGTATATAATCAGCCTTAAAAAAAAGGAGAAAAAAAAAGACAGACTTTCCAGTTATATGTTGACCCGTGCTTTCTAAAATGAGCACATTTTCCAATAGAAAGGAAACAACTGAAGGTTCATAATTTGCTTTGTTGCTACCAAAAAAAAAAAAAAAAAGCAGATGCTGCTTTAAGGAAAACATTTAATTCTAGGAATTTCTGTACAACTGACCTCAGCAAACTTTTCCATCTTAGATGGATGGCTTCTGCTTGAGACCCTGAAAAATTAAGATGCACACACACCTAGAGTAGTTTATTGCAAAACTAATATTGTAACTTAAAAAACAAACAAACAGATTCTGTACAAGAATACTGTTCAAATGGAATGTGTTAAAATAACATTTATTAATAAATACTTTATAAAATTCTATGTGAATACTAAATTAATAGATTCCTGTTTTAAAATTGCTTTGGTCCTCATGAATTTTCATAAATTCACTCTATACGCTTTTTTTTTAAAAAAGGTATTAGCTGCTAAAAAGCACATTTTGCCTAAACTAAAAGGCTAGTTTTAAACACTAAATATTGTTGCTTAAAAAAATATGAATCCTCAAAAGTTGGGCATTTAACAACAGTTATAGCTGGCTTGTTAGTTAACAGGACAGAGTCAGTTAACACACTAAATCCACACATACTGAGGCACTGAACCATTGACTTTCCACTATTCAGAACATGGGCAGCATACATTTAGTTTCGTAGCAGGAATTAACTCAAAACAGCATGAAATTCTCCATAAATCACCATCGTCGTCCTTATAAAACACACCATGATAGCACACAAACTACTTGTCTCCCACAGGCAGTGTTAGGAATATGGCTTGCATAAATTGAGTCAGGGAAGGGGGGGTGGGGAAGAAAGAACTGAATCACAGCATAGTTCCTTTGCGATAAAAGTATTGCAATTGTCCGTGGCTGAGATTTCCAGCGTACTTCCGATGTCGCGCAACGAGAGATGCTGTCCACAGAAATATCTTTAACGTTTGGAGGCTTCCTTCTGAATAAGAAGTGCGCCGAGACTCGCCGCCCTGTTAACCCTGGGGAAGGCGAAGGAGGAAAGCTGTCCAAGTAGTCCACGCCAGCCGTGAGACGGGTACAGAGCCCGGCAAGCGCTGCAACGGGCTGAATTCGAAAGGCAGGAGAAAAGTGTATCAGTCTCCAGTAGCAGCTCATGGAAAAGCAGGATTTCTCCTCGAATGCAAGAGCATGGTATGTGCATTTCGAATGACATGCTTAGAAGGAGACCACTTCCACCGAAACCGTAACCGAACGGCACAGAGACGCCGGGGCTTTTCCTGCAGCCCTTACTCGGCCAGCCTCCAGTGCATGGAGGCACTAGCAACTTAAGTGAGGGCTGCAAGACCAGTCCTCCAGAAAACAAGCATATTTTAATGTGGAAGTGAATCTGATGAATAATATAAGGTGCCTGATATGGTTGGTCCTTTTACCGATATAGCTAATATGCTGCATGTTGTCTTGGCCTGTGAACCTGCGACAGAGTTACAAGAAGCAATAGCAAATAGCTTTTCATCCTTTACTTATTTCCACATCACTAGCAATGATTATACCTAAAGGCCAATAGTATAGAGAGGAGACATTTCATTGTAATTACACATTTAGGCCAACATGTGTGGTTGGCTTGCCTAGTTAGCATTAAAAAAAGAAATAATTGAGCTATATATAATACACATCAGTCAAACTGTCAAGTTGCTGAATTTAACAAAACTTAGGCAAGGTTTTTGTATTTTTTTTGCTTTTTTTTCTTTTTAATGTAGAGGCTTTCAGTTTAACAGCTAAATATTTTAATTGAGGAGACTGAATAAAAATGAAGCTAAACCTTAATTCTAGTGCAGTGTAGCCCAACTGGGTAATCTAATATTACCAACAACTTTGATTTTTATTTTTAAATGCATTTAAGTGCTACCCATATAGAGGGAAAGTTTTTAAATTAACCCTATGATGGCATTTTATTTTTCATGGTGAATGATGAAATTCAGACACATGGGAAATGTTTTTTTGTTTTTACATAGTGGACACTCAGCTGGAACATTTTGCTCAACTGCATATTTGAAAAAAGTTCCCTTGGGAGCCATGATGAAGCAAAACCATTTAGCTATTACAACTGGAGGTTAAAAAAAATTATAGATTCAGTATTTAAAACATTTTAAAAGTATATGTTTGTCTAAAATATAATAGAAAATCCTTTACATTTGTATTTTTTCGTAATTTTTTTTGGTTCTTAGACTATATAATCAAGTCAAGATTTACACTGTACATTAAAAATCTTTTTCTTTTGAATGTATTTGCATAAATGGAAAGACAGCTGTTAAAGAATACTGATAAAAAGTTAGTTACCAAGATAAGAACTAATTCAGAAATGAATGATCCTCAGAATTTTGCTTTTCCTTCCAAATGGGCTCTGCTCATTACATGCCTCACGCTTCATTTGTTTAACTCTCCCTCCCCACACTGAGAAGAGTCACCCTTTTAAAACTACTACTCCTCTCATACCAAAGAAACATCTTTTGAGAACAAGAACTTAGCTTCAGAACAAAGTACGTTCAGGACTACAGTATTTGCCAGGAATAACATTAATTAGCTTTTGTTATTAAAAATGCAGTTCAGAATGTTTGAACATTTATCACCAGCTCAGAGCCTGATCCTGCTCCCATGGGAACCAGCAGGAGGTTTTGCCACTGACACACTTGAGAGCAAAATCAGGTCCCAGTATGCTGAAAGGTAACATAATTAACTGGCATCATCTTCGTCTGATTTTCCCATCAATCACTGGTGCTACTCTGGGATGCAAATCAGTAGTGCTGACAGGCTGGCACATAGTCCAAACAAAAACCTTAATTGTGGTGTAAGGCCCTTTTGTAGACCCTCTCCGCAGGACTGAGTTTCACCCAGAGAGTGTAGTGGAATTTGCCATTCTTGCAGTACTTTTTAGCTGCTGCGTGCTGTTTTTTTATTTTTTTAGTGTCATAACGAGACAGCTCCTTACCTGCGGTAAACTGGCATAAGTGCCATTAACGTCAGTGAAGCTACACTGATGTCTGCCAGCTAAAGATCCAGTCCATGTATGTTTAAAGGAATGCCTGCAAAGAACAGATCTTTCCCTGGTAATTAGAAATGGCATTTTTCCAACTGGTCAGAACAGTTATGCTGATTTATTTTTCATTTATAGCCTGTGAAATCTGAGGCTGTTAGCATTTGATGATAAAACAATGTAACCAGGTTAGGGAACAGAACTTTTCCGAATTATTATACACTACATGGATTTTCTATGTCAATGACTGGCAGTGCAAAAAAAATTGCTGTAATTCTCAGGTGTTACTTGCTATGCCTGTATTGTGCCACAGACATTTACGTCACAAGCTTACATGGCTGCTAGCATCAACACAGCTGGCTCTCAATCGTGCTTCACCTGTGACTACACTGCTTTTGCCTTTCACTGTTTATTAAAAACACTAAATCAGGAGCATTTCTATTTTTTAAAACACAAATGCTCAGCACAGCCCAGCTGTGGGTGAAGAGCTAGTGAAAGCAGCAGCCATGCCAACAGTTTTTAGGTGGGCTTGAAGTCTTTGCTTCTTCATCACTGTTCTTAGAAAGGGGGTAAAAAGGGAGAGAAGTGAGAAAGTCTTGGAATGAAAAAAAAGCAGAAAGAAGCTTGGAGAAGAAAAGGGTAGAGGGTTTGGAAAGGGAAAAGGAACATTTAAGAATGACTGAAGGACAAAAAGGACAGGGACGATAGAGAGCCAAAGGAGGAAAGCTAGACAAAAGAGCACATTATTTGGGGTTTTGTTCTGATAGCCGCATATTATATAACCACTTTGAAAGAGGCTCTGAATACAAGATGGGGTTCTGCTGATAGCACAACGCTAACTCTTTTATTATGCTGTCAGCAGATGCCCTCTCTCTATATTTATAGCCTAATTAATCCTAGTTACCTACGTATGACTGTTTAATACTTTTCATGCCTCATGTCAGCTAACAAGCTGCAGTTTAACACAACTCTGTATTTCTGAGGCTTCAGGCTAGATTGGTGAGAAGGAAACATGACTATGTACAGAAACAGTTAGGTTTATAAACAAGTAACTGGTACCAAAAAAACTGGAGAAAGCACCAAAGCATTTCTCAAGATGATAGCATATTAATTGCATAACTCCCTTTTATGTAACTAAGTATGAAAGACATTTTAATAACTATAAAAATGAAAGCCAGAGTCTTTCAAGGACTGAGGAATCTTCCAGGCTTGAGTTACTGTTGAAAATGTCCTTAGCACAGAGGACGCTTTGATACACTACCACGCTCCCATAGCAGTTTCTGATCAGTCAGTCTTAAAGGATTGGGTTGATGTCCGTTCTGTGGCTGGCGAGCTGGGTGAGAGTGGAGCTCCCCACGACGTCGCTGACAGAGGACGAAGTTGTAATGGTGTTGTGCTGGATGACTTGCTGCTGGGAGCAAGCTGGGACAGGGCTTGCAGGAGGACTACTCTCAGGACCTAGGAAGGGGTTGAGGGGAAAAAGACAACACACATTAAATTATCCCTCAATGTAGAAAACCCCAGCTGGGGTATAGTACTGGTAAAGGGATGTGCAATGCTAAAAAAGCAATGCTAACAACTTGAGGTACGAAGAAGTCCTAGGATTTCAAAATACATACTTATCAAATAGTTTTTGTCTTCTGATTTGGGGGATTTTTCTTTTTTTCTTAAGTCAGTTTCTCTGATATTAACCTGACTTCAGGAGCTGGAACCTTGAAAAGAGTCTAATATCTTAAAGCGTATGAAACCAATGTGGGGATGCTTAAATGCTTTATTTGCTCCAGCAGAAATCTAAATTGCAGTGCAGTGCACTGCAGCACAGAAAATTTAATTCAAACAACAGTTGATAGGCATGTAATGCAATTATATATTTTTTTCTTTGAGTACTCTTAAAGAGACAGATGCATAGTGATGCAGAGGAGATAGGAATGGGCTCTATTTTAAGAGAATGCCTCAATCTAGCAAAGATTAACCCAGCCCTGAGGCTCTTCTGAGCTGTTCTAGAGCCAAGCAAAGAATTTGTCCCTAAATTACCATATTTGAAAAATGCATCAACTAGACAGAATTGATTCAATGTCTCCATTAGATCTGATTTATTTTTTTTAATGAAAAATAAGAGTTAAAAAAGAACAAACCTTGAAAACCTGCGCCACTTCTGAGTCAGAGCACAGTACCATTTTCGTTGGAGGGAACTGTAATGATTTCCTTTTTAACTTTCCTTTCCTTTCAAGAGTTATTTTAATGTACTGGCAGCACTGTGCCTGGGAGTACTCTTGCAGGTTTGGAGTCTGAGTTCAACGGGGATCCTCCACATGGGAACAAGTGTCCATCCACATGCATCTCCTTGCAGAATGGAGGGGTGGGGAAGGCTAGCTGTGTTTTGTTTGAGGCAAACCATGGCTTTTTTTGAGCGGGGCTGGTTAAATAAGGGCAGGAGATTGGACGGCTCGGATGACGTTTGAGAAGGCAGGTTCAAGTGATAATATGAACAACAAGGGGTTCTGGAAGGAAGAATTAGAAACTCTGTTGTTCTCGTGAATAGTGTGGAGACAATGCAAACATACCAGTTACTTACTTAGATATCCTTGTGATTCTTTCTGCATAGCTGTTATCGGACAGTCTTTATGTGTTAACAATAACTGTTTCAGCTGTGCTACCTCATTTTTCAGCATGGAAACCTCATTCTAGAAAAGAAATAGAGGATTTAGTTTGCCACAAAACTGAAAACACATCGTTCTGCAAAGTTTAATCTAAGAACACAGAAACTACTCTACACAACTCAGCAAAAATGCACCTGTAAAAGGCACTGACATACTCAGTGTTTATATGTTGGGTTTATGTTGACATTTGTCTATGACATTATTTTATAACTGTTCTTCTAAAGGCAGTGTGGCTTCCGGATTTCATGACATAAACTGCCATGTGAACTAACTGTTCGCTGCCCTCACCAGAGGTACTTCAGTCAGTATTTTAATCCCCTTAGGAAATACTCTGGCTTTCTGCACCAGCACCAGAGGCCAAAACCTTGGGGGCAGAGCGCAGCCTGCAGAGCTCAGTGGCGCAGCCGAGCGGTTGCCAGCACCTAGGATATGCCGCCGCCAACTCGGCTCCGGCAGGCCCGTCGGTGCCGCACCAGGTAAGGCACAGCTCTGTGTTTTGGGGGCGTGCAGTCACGCAAATGGCAGCGCACGAGCGCACCTCTCGACTGGTCATAAGTGCTGCGCCCACCATAAAAATGGCACCGTTCCTGCTGCCTGGGCTTTTATTATCATATGTGGACCATTTACATCCCTCTGCTCGCATTCCTTTTCTTACTGAGAGGCCATTCTGTTTATACTCCTATTTATACTCCTATCTCACTGGCTTTGAATTAGGGTTGAGCTACAGGCCCTGTTCTGCAGAAGCCTTTTATGGCTAAGTTAATGGCACTTCCAAAAAAAAAAAGTGACAAGAAATAAAATAAATACAACTCAGTCCAGCAAAGGCTTCAAAATCCCAGGACAGCTTTTTCCTGGCTTATCCTGCTGAAATTAAATTATTTTTTTAATTGAGCCACATACATCTTGATTAATCAACTTTGATTATGCCTGTAGCCTCGTTATGAACCTAGCGCGCAGCGGTAGCATTGAAGGCGACGGGGGACCGGTGGCACCGCAAAGCGCTGCGAGCACAAAGAGCGCCTCTGTGCCTGCGGGGACGCAGCCGGGAGCTCGCACCTGAAGCTGCATGTTTGTCTGGGTGAGTTCTTCTGCTTTCTTTTCCAGTGACATCACCCAGACCTTCCTCTTCTGTCGGCAGCGCGTGGCGGCGGCTCGGTTCCTTTCCAGAAATTTCCGCCTCCTCTCATCAGGGTCTTCATCCACCACCCTTCTCCGGCGGCCCCCGGTCGGCTGCGGCGGCTGTATTGTCTGAGTGGGCTGCATCTGCTGGGCTGCTGGTGAAACCTTGCAGGCGGGGAAAATGCAACATGGATGGTGAGGGAGGCTGCCCGAGGCGGGGAAAAGTTACACACAGCGAGGCCAAAAGGGGAAGAGAAAGCTCACAAGCTCGGGGTGTGGGGCTGCAGACTTTCTGGCAAAGTCTGAAGAGGGCACGAGTTGAAAGGCTCCACCAGGTGCCACTTCAATTAGTTGCTGGCAAAGAGCTGCCATGGTCAAAGGGGACGTTTTTTGAAATGATTCTCTGAATATTAGCAGGGAAAATATTTTTCCCCTTGCAGCTATTAAAAATACTTTGCTGAGGTACTTTCTCCGCCACCACTTATTTCAAACCTGAAATGTCAAGTTTCTCACAGCAACTGGTTTAATCATGGCAGAAGACTGTTGGGGCCTTCTTTCAGTCTTTTCTTTTTTTTCTTTTTAAATGCTTCCAAAATTTTAGGATATTTCCACCCATCTTCATTCTCAGGCTTTACAACCTTTGGAGCTGTGAGCTTCCGTGCCCTTACTGTTGGTGTAGACCCTGGAAACAACGGGCTGAGATTACGAAAGGCAGGAAGACTCTTCCATTAAAAGCCAACAGATCCTGGTGCCCACAAGCTAGATTCAATAAAAGAGGATTTTTAAGGATACTTAACCCAACCTTGCATTTTTGAAGGGAGGCTGGTATCTTGGCACTGCATGGAGACACCATGACAATCCCCTTTCCCAGGTGTTTTCATTCGCCCTCTTTTTGACCACCATGAGCGCTATCCTCCTTTCTATTCAGCAGCCTGGCTTCAATGGCAAAGGGGCACCATACCCAGCCTGGTTGCTGTGATACTACGGAAAGATGGATTTGTGCTTTCCCAAGTGACGGAGAGTATCCACCCTGCTCCTGGGAGTGAAACACATGGCTAAATCCCTGTCACAAATGCGTATTAGCCTTAACATCCAGTGTTTCTAAGGCAGTCAGCACAGCCTGGGAACAACCTGCTTTTGCACCGCTTTTCTGCCTCTCCGGGTGCCTCGGCCAGGTGACTCTGGCTCCTGGGGTTTCTGCCTTTTGGGACCTGAAGCTGCGGGCCGGGCGGGTGCTGCTCACACCGCCACAGCTCCAGCACAGGCTGGGACGATCTGGAAGCTTCAACTGTTGACTCAAAATTAACCCTGCTGTTCTGGCAAAGGCCCAAGCCTCCAAGCTGCTTCCTTTTGACCTCAGGGAGTGGACGTACTCGGTGCAGTGTCAGACCGAGCCCTGAGTTTCAATCCTGGCAATTAACGTGTGTTTGCCTAACACATCTGCCTGTCTCAATTAAACCGATACTATCGTCTTGCAAGGTGGTTTCCTGTCTCGAATCGCGCCACAGACTGTGAGGAGTAGTTTGCTCCCTCCCCCAGCTGACTTCAGCCTACTACAGCGGCAATTTTGTGTGCAATTCTAGTGTGCATCTGATAATGCCTTTTGTACAAAGCCAAGTGTATTCCCAGCTTTATATGGTATAGTCAGAGAGCGTCTCTTGTGGGAACAGAAAAAATGTTAAAAAAAAAAAAACCTGAAAATAAATAAGCTGCCCCACACTACCTGAATGATGTTTAACATTGAAGTTTGTATGAAGTCCTTACGCTCACTGGTAGAAGCGCCTATACCAGACCCGGGTTGTGCGGTGCTGCAGCCCAGGGAGCCCAGGGCGCGGAGGCAGCTGCTGCCAGCGCTCAGGCTATGCGGGAGCGCAGCCGCGGCCGCCTGCATGGCCCCGACCCCTTGTGGGCTTCGGGAGAGGTCTGCTGGGGGCCGCCAGCTGCTCCCCAGCCACTGTGGCCCAACGTGCGGCCGCTTTAGCAGCACATCGGAGCGCAGAGGCATCAGAGATCCCCTTTACTGTCAACATTATCATCAAAGGCCCTTCACTTTCTCGCATGCGACACCTTCTGAGACTTCAGAGTTTTGTTATTTACATTTCTGGACACCAGAATCTTTCCTTATTTTTCTCCTTTTCCTTCCAGCATAAAAAGTTACTCTGTTCCTTAACTCTTCCCATCAGGCCTGCTGCACAGACAGAAGCAGGTAACTATAGCATTCTTTTTTCCCCCTCTTTCCTTCCCCTCATATGGTCATTTTCTCCTGAATCAATAGTGAGTGATTTTGTTTTCAGAATGTACTAGTCAGTGTTTGGGCGGTCAGAGCATATTTTCAGAACAACAAGAAAACCTTCCCTCCATCTCTGGCAGATATTAATTATAAAGGCTACTATTACATCACTAATAATGTCATGTGGGATAATTAACTGAATCTTACTAAATAGCACTGAACCCTGAAATCTGTTAGGCTATATCTTGATAACTGTCTAAGCATCATTCTCTAGCAAGATTTCCTGGCTCTGCCTATGTAAGTACATGCTCTGTTAAGAAAAAAATGAGCATATATTAAAAACATGGTTAATTTGCTTTCATAAGATGCTTATCACATATCCATAATCAACACAAACATTGGAGATCTAATCGAAGGAAACAACAGTCAAACCCCTACTCTGCTTAAGCTATCACTCTGGCAAGTCTGATATGAAGAAATGATAATGCGACAAACACAGCAATACTAATATCATTTTTGTAGTAGTTGAGGCAACACAGCTACAACCTGGTAAAACTTCTGTCTCAGAAAGATATGCATTAAAAGGTGATTTCTGCTTTGATCCTTGATCCAATACTTTTCTGTGTTCTTTGCAATGCTAACTACAAAATTAATTCCCATTCATTCATTCTAGCAAAACATAATTCATCAGGCTCCTGTATATCAAAATGGTAGCTGAAAAGCATGAAATGAATTCTGACATTACAGAAGGGTGTGGTGTAGAATAACAAAAGTTATGGCATGGGAGCACACAGCTCACAGCAATGTGGATCATGCTGTCACTTGGCAGGTGGCTTGGAACTGAGGAATCTGGCTCAGAAGAATAAGGAGGTTAATAATTAGTAAAATGCACCATAAAATTAATGTCTTCTGAAGCAATCTGACCCCCAAAGAGGCCAATACCATGGGGACTATGGATGGGCTTAGAAAGTAATAAACGTGTTTATTACTCAGCAAACCCTTCTTTTCTCCCCATTAGGGCATCTTTTCAGAAATCCCTATCGTCTTTGCATCATGGGAGCAGACAGGCAGCAACAGCTCTGCCGTCCAGGAAAGCAGCTGACCTGGGGAACCCTGCTCAGACTCATCTCCTGTTACCCGCCAGTCCCAGCCTCTGGGTGACACTTATACCCACTGTCAAGATGAAGACCTTCTTGATCCCTGATGAGGCTCATTGCTTCCAGTGACACCCTGTGCACTGCAAAGCTCATGTTACCCTGCAGGCCCGGCTCCTGTGTGACTGCTGGACTGTGTGACGCTGGGATTCAGAGAGAATCTGACCCAGCTTTGGGGCTACCAGTCCAGTCTGCCTGCCTTGGCACCTGTATTTCTTGCTGGCTGCCTGCAAGTCTTTAGGGGTGCTTAGCTGATAGGAAATACGAAGCACAGGACCTTCAGGCTGTCCTAACTGGTATGACTAAAAAGGGCTTTAGCAGCGCATCAGCCAAGGGAAAAAGGCAGCTGTAGCACAGTAACTCACTGGCTGGCATCTTAGCCTTAAAATTATTTTCTCTTGTAGCCATGTGCTCTCCTCACCTGTTAAAAGTGATAACATGGAAGTTTTGCAGTGGTGCCCAATATTGTGGTATCTGACTGCCTCACATGGATTGACGTGTTTACCCTCCCAACCCCTTGGTGAGGAGTGTCAAAACTATTACCCTCATTTTAAAAGCCTCAGGGAGGTTAAGTGACTTCCTCCATCACATGCATGGAGTCCTCAGTCTGCTAAGCACCAACTTCAGCCTTACTCTCTCACAGATCTCCAAGACAGCCATCAGGTTGCTTTTGCTTTCTCTGTTATGAGATAATGTCTTTTTACTGGAGTTTTAAACAACTCCAAGGAAAATAACTCATTAACAGATGGGAAAATAATTGAATTCTCAAAGTAAAAACTGAACTAAACTTATGAAAGCTCTGGGCATCTTCTCACAGGGGAGTCTGCTGCTCTCTTATTTAGACTGTTTCTCTAAAGCTGACAATTCATTTTACATTAGCAAATGCTTTAGGGAAATCCCATGTGCTTGCAGCCCCTGCAATAATAAAGCTAGATGTTAGTAAATAGTTAATGTTGTGGGACACTGGGATGTCAGCCAAATCCTCTCATTTTCTTTAATATTTTCTAAGAGCTTGTCTGAAAGGTATTTGCAAGCAACACAATACTTCACAGATTGAACTTCTTATGGCTGGCACTTCTCTTTGTCCTCATTCTGTGCTCTACGCACTTGTCCTCCTTAATTTTGCTCCCCAGATCTGACATGTTGCAGTCACTGGCTCCAGATCTTTCTTTTTCCCCTGCACTCTCCCTGGTGCAGAAGCCTATCACCTTAAAACATAAATAGAATTCCTCTTAAAAATGACTCTGCTAAAATCCTTGCTCATTAGTTAAGTTGTTCAAGAAACATTTTCCTAAATCCTTACGCTTTAAATATTGGATCATCCAAATTGCTGAAGTCAATGTTTCTGGTCCAAAACTTGAGATCTTCATCTCGTATTGCCTTCATTGAATTCTCATTGTCTGAATCCAGTTCCAAGTTCTCTTCCTGGTTGAGAAGTCTCTCCATGGACTGGCTTCATCTTCTTCTCCTGACACAATATCCACCAACCATTACCTTCACTCTCACCTAATCTTGGCCTTCTCTTACACTCCACAGTTGGGGGCTACCATCCCATTTGCAGTGTCTCAACCCTTTTTCTTTTCCTGTAAGCTAGTGTTTCTTACCTTAAAACCATCCCTAGTCTTGACAGGAAACAGACAGATCATTGAGTTCTGTGAGGTATCTATTTAGACACACACAGACACACAAATCCAATTCTTCCTTTGAGTATGTGCATGCAATGTCATTTTACTTCACTAAAGAGTGTGCTATGTGTTTCTGAAGTTAAAGCACATACAGCACTTTAAGTCTTGGCCTGAGAAGTTTAGGTTCAAGCCTATTAAGCAGTGTATATAATATGCCAATCTCCTTAATATGCCTCTTCCATTAAAGGATACATGGCAATTTGCAGAGATCAGAGCAGAGAAAAACCTTGGAGCTTCTTATTAAGTAAGATATTACAAATGTCTAGCAAATTAAGCAACAAAACAACTTGTTGCTTTTCTGTTTTCTGCATAAAGTTTGCACTTCTCAGCCACCAGTAGCATACATTTAAGAGTAGCTACAGGGGCTTGCTTCTAATAAGACATACATGCAAGACGAAACAATACTGGCGTGAGGCTTTAATGCCACATAAAAGCAAAACTCAGTGATGCAGCATGGCACGATGCTCTACCTGTGCTTGTCCGCCTGAGTGCAAGGGTGGGTGCGGCGAAGTCTGGTGATGTGCCGGGTGTGCATGAAGGTGCGAGTGGGAGTGATGGTGAGGATGGTTCTGCTGGTGATGAGGCTGAGGATGGGGATGGTGCGCCGGATGCTGGTGCTGATGGGGGTATGAATGATGAGGTGGCAGGGTCTGGTGCTGATGAGGATGTGAGTGCATGTGATGGTGTGGCGTCTGGTCCTGTCGCGAGCTCATCATTTCCATCATGTGGCCCATGGTGTTCATATTCCCATTTGACATGGCAGCAGGATGATGAGTGAGCGCTGCCTTCAATCTCTGGAACAGAACAAAGAAGAGAATCTAACATTAATACATGAAGTCCTGAGCATTCAGTATAAGATCTTCACTTTTGCAGAAACTGTGTCTTGTCCTGTGTTTTGAGACTTATCTAGCTTTTTTCTTGTTGTTCCCTTGATATAAAGCATCTTATTTCAGTTTGAGGAAGAACATATTCTTGGGCTCTGATCTAGTTTTTCACTGTAAATATGTAAAGATGTAAACAACTGAACTGAAATTCAACAGTTAAACATTTCCTACTGTGCTTCTGAGGAAAAATAACTGGCTCTCATTTTTCTCTATTGGGCCAGCTTTAGTTTCATACAAACTTGTATTCTTTTAATTTTAGAAAAGAATGTTTGATTAAAATAATGGTGGAACATAGTCTGATACATAGTTCCCCTCTTCTTTCTATTACCGACATTATTTAAAGGGCCCAGTGATAACACATTGCATTGACATGAGCTTTTCAAATTTCAAAGCTCAGAAATACTTTACAGTTATATTAGCAACCAAACTGGTTTTTTCCACCAGAGAGATATAACAGTAATGAGGGTGGTCTCAACCTGAAACCTTTTTCTTTGCTGGAAAGTTCAAGTGCCTGCTGTGTTTTTACTGCATGCTAATTCCTCTCTCTGTTCTCGTGTTTTTGACTGTCACTGTATTGGGTCACACAGTCCCAACTTGGGCAAAACTCTCCTTAGTATCAATGGGATCCTTCTGCTTTCCCCAGAACAACAACAAAAGAGGATGATGGGAAGGGCTGCTAGTTTTTAAACTGCAGGATAGGGCCCTTGTGTATTAATTTGATAGCTGAAATATATATAAAGGAAGGTTCCTTTTCAGCACAATTACAGAGTCATCCCAGAGCTATAAGCTATACTGGAATACAGCAACCTTGTTGATGCAGTCCTTGAACAAGACTCTTAAAAAAAGAAGGGAGAAAAAAGATGCTTTTGTAAAACATACCAGTGCCTCAGTTTTCATTAAAGAAAATTAGAGTTGTGACTTTAAGAAGTTTCTTTACAGAAAGGCTGTAAAATTATTATCACAGTATTGAATGGGTCACAAGTCAGCTCAAAGAGAGATCAAGGCAACTATAGCAGCAAGGTAAATACCTCCCACCTCTCCTGTTGTATACTTACCTCTAAAGTCAAAACTGAGCTCAGTTTAACATTGATGGCAAAAACCTATCCTGGGTTTAAAATGGAGGACTTGAGCAGCTGCCATCCTTAACATTTCTGAATTCAAGTGCTACTCTGGTTATTGCAAGCAGCTCTTCACGTTGCTCAAAATAACTGGTGTTACCCAGGAGTGTATTGGAAAAAATAGGGGAAATGCCACATGAATAAGATAAGTCATTCTGCATGTCATTCTTATTCAAAACTCGCTAAGATCTTTTTCATGGGGCTGAGCCACTACACAGCTCTAAGCCAAAGCACCAACAAAAGTTGTCGTAATTGTGTTTTCTGAATCAAAATGCAAAAAACTAAACTCTCATTAGCCAGCACTTTTATAAATGATGAATCCCTAACAAAATCTACCGATGCTGTATTTGTCAAAAAACTCTGAAACTGAAATACAGCATGTCTTGCTCTAAACGGCATACTTTCAAAGCCAAAAAAAAAAGGAGGGAAAAACTTAATGTGTGAATAAACTTTTTTTTTTTCAGCTGTAAAAACTGTGGCTTATTAGTGTGGCACGACTTCAAGGGGAATAAATTATTTTGTTTTCTTTCCATAGTCCCTTCTACCACATCCATTTATTTGAGATAGCAAATCAAGAGAGACAGCAAGAGGTCTGACATGCAGCTGGTTTCAGTCAATAAGGGTCATTTCCATTTGGTCTGTGTATTTTACAAGCTCCTTGTTCACTGTTCCCAATGGGAGGGTGGGCCAGCTGCCCTGGATCTGAGTCCTGGTACAAAACCAGCTCTCTACCTCATCAGGTCCCAGCGCAGCAACAGCAAGCGCCCGGCCCTCGCGTCTCTTTAACTTCATGCTTAGATCAGCTCTGCATCAGCAAGAGCCCTGTGTGCACACGCACCCAGAGCGACATTTATCTTTCTTTAACGAGTCACTGCTGCCAATCAGAAACATTCGGGGAACTGTAAACATTTTTTTCTTTTGGTCTTCAGCGAGATCAATTGTTTTCGATGTTTTAGTTAGAGCGCAGGGGGAAGAAAATCACCAGAGCTTAGTGAACTCTTTGCATTGTATATGTGCAGAGTTGGAAGGGAAGACTGCATTTTTGTTATTGTTCTTTTTATGTGTGCTAATTGCAAACAGCTGTTTTATTTGAGTGTCAAATAAAATACGATGGCATCAAAATTGAGCTTTCTGGAGTGACTTCATTTGCAAAGCAACTCTAACATGAAATTATGAAAAAGGACCCAATCCTGAGGCCATTCAGTTTTCCAGAAACTATGTCACTGACTTCACCAGAAGCTGCGGATGCTTAGCAGTTCTCAAAACAGGGCTGAAACAGACAACTCTGCTTAGATCTGCTCTCACCAAAAATCAAAATTTCTGCTCACTTCAGTGACAGGTTTTAGAGCACAGTCCCTCTTCTCTCGTTTTTATAGTACAGTTTTCAAAACAATCCACAGCAACCTAGAGTCCCCACTCAACAGGAAATGCAGGGGCTCGTCTCTTTTGGCTTTTGGCCCTTACTGATTTTTTTTTTTCTAGTTGATCAAACTGACATGCTGACCAACATCAGTTATAACTGATTTCCACTTGATCATGGCATTTGCATTAATGGCTGTCACGAACACAGACAACATTAGAAATTACTTCACCAAACACAGTCTGCTTTGCCTCTGATCAAGTGAATAAAGAAAATTCCCTCTTGATCCTACAGGAAGCCAAAAGCACATAAACTTTCATGTTTGATGGTTAGGAGGAAATAGAGACAATAGATACTAGTGCTCCACAGGCACGAGTATTGTGTTCCCTGTACTATTGCTCATGATAACGCGCTGCACTGTCACATTTACTTTGAAGCCATCCCACTGAATGTCACAGGAAGATAACACCTCAAATAAGCTGTCGTTGTACCTGGATTATTGTTTTCTGGAAACAGACAGTTTTCACAGTCTTTCTTCCGTCTAAGGCCTGACATCATGGTGTAGTGAATTGCTTGATGTTTCTTTACATCAACCTAGATCGCAATTATTCTTTGAGCATCTTTGGGCAAATTCTAAGCCTGTCAGAAATGAGCTGCAAGCATCTAAGATCAGGAGTGAAAAGAACGTCAGCTCCCTGTACACTTCTGCAATCTGGGTGGGAACTTGCTGCTTTGTCATTTTTCTCCGTCGTGAGACATAATTCAAGAGGGTTGTCTTGATTTTTTTCCGTTTCTTTCTCCAAAATTGCTAATGAAAAATAGCCAGATTTTTTTTCCGGTTTATTAGAAGAGAAACAAGGTAAATAAGACTGTCATTTTAGAGGTTGCTTTGCCCAGCACTAAAAACTCTAATCACTTTTGTTTTATTAAATATATGTGTATATATAAATATATATATATATTACACACACACACACACACAATATATATATATATAATATATATATAATATATATAATATATAAATAAAAATAAACTACCACTTTCTCCTATTTTTTCCTTAGTGGAAAAATGAAAAATCTCCTCCAAATTTACATATGTTATTAGCTGAGTGGTCTGTCATTGTATCAAACAATAAGTTATTGTATTATCCAGGTGTGTTTTAGGTTGGGACAGCCATGCAGTCCTGGTTTTGAATAGGATTGCATTGTTCTGAATAAGCATGTATTACAGCACTTGAAAAATCTCACCTCGCCTTCTGCTCTGCATGCCCAAATCCCACTAAATGAGAGAAGAGACAAGACCAGCTTAATGTCTGGTACATTCTTATCTGGAGATTATATCAGGCCTCTGCAGGCAGATGGAATATGATCTCAAAGATATTTTGTTGCACTAGTGACTGTGATCCTAGTTCCTATTATACAGGGATGTAACAAGTTCCCTGCAGGGAGAGAAGAGACTACAGAGGGAACAGAAAGCAGAAAAATACAGACGTCAACCATCCCCCCATATCTTTTATTTGGTAGCAGCTCCGTGTAAAAATTTTGATCACCCAAACTTCATGGCAAGCATACCAGGGACTTCAGCAGAACTAATAGTATTTTCTCATCCGTGATGGTCAAATTTTCTTTTTATACTAGTGACCACCTAAACAGCACACCCAAGGTGGATACAGAGAGTTAACAAGCCTGTTGCAACCAGAGCTGAGAACAGTACTTCACCCAGCATATGTTAAGGCATCATGCTGAATTTTATCATTGCCTCAAACTGCTACTATGATGAGAGAATTTAAGCATAAATGTCATTGAGGTCTTTTATAGTTGGCTGCTTACAGGCGCTTCATAGTGTAAATAACAGAAATGACTGTTAGCAAATGTTCCACTCACATTCATAAAAGCAAATTGGAGGTGATTCATCTCCACCCAGTAAGTGAACTGCAGATACTTATGACCACATTTCAGAGACTGGTGATTAGAAAGCCTCTGACGTCGCATTAAGTGCTTGCTCCTATACTTCTCATGCAGCAAAATAGTCTTGCATATTGACTGAAGGAGGAGTGAGAGGTGTGTGAAGGACATGAAATCCAGAACCTAAGTGATACATTACACAAATGTAAAGAGAAAAGGGGGATGCATTTAATTCACAACTCGCCAGTAAACAGTGCCAAACTGCTAATCTTCTAATTATTCCCAGGCTGTTTGGCAAATCTGAATTATACTCTTTCTTTCCTTTGTGCTTTCTTGCCTGCTTAGCAGGATTTTGTAACAACACTAACAATGGATCGTCATCAAGCCTTCAGCTCAGCTTAGCTTCTAATAAAAACAGCAAATTTGCTCCCTTGTCCTCCCAAACACAAACTGAATTAATCTTCAGCTGAAAGCAGTGAGAATCAACTGAAAACAATCAAACCAGCAATAAAACTAATAGACATCATGCTGCTCAAGGACAGGTCAGCTGTAATAGCTGCTTCAATATCTCTGAACTCCAGGCAGGACACTGAGGAGCTCTGAGCAGCCTCACTTCCCACTGACATCAGTAGAAGCGACACCTTCGCGGATTCCTGCCAGCTTTAAGTAATACAATGCAGGCTGCTGCCAGGGTGGCCCACGGATACTTTGCCAGAACTAGCATCTTCTGGTGACGACAGTTCAGTGAGAACAGTCATGGTTCCAGG
This sequence comes from Apteryx mantelli, assembly GCF_036417845.1. Lineage (NCBI taxonomy): Eukaryota > Metazoa > Chordata > Aves > Apterygiformes > Apterygidae > Apteryx > Apteryx mantelli. The sequence continues at coordinate 130,987,935 of NC_089979.1, forward strand.
AACCGCAGAAAACTCTACTGAGTTTACATCTCATCGCCGTTTAGCAATTTCCTTCTGTTCATCTCCAAGCATCTTACAAAGGAGGTAAGCATCATTATCCTTGGGCAATGCAGCATCTTCTTAATGATTAGAAATAGAAAAACAGTAAATTTCTATTCTACATGCACTTTTAATAAATAAAAAAATTAAAATCAAGACAAAATAAATTGAAAATACAGTTTGTGTTTCTTGGTGCATACTATTTCTTGCATGACTCATTTCTTAATGCAGTGTTAAATGACTGGGTTTGATTTGCACAGGAGTGCAACATCAGGAAACATAAGTTCAGGTTCCTGCAAATCTCTAAGTCCCACAAAGACTAAGTCAATCCCTGCTTCTGTATCCATGACAAGGGATATTTAATTATTTAATCACGCAATAGACAGCAAAATGATTTATTGCTGGCAAAGTGTGTCATACAATTTCAACATACAATACCAGTGGAAGGATCCAAAAAATACAAGCAACTTCTGTCTTATTTCCCTTATATGTGCCAGAGTCCAAAATCAAAGCTACTACTTAGCAACTACCTACCCCTGGAGAGTCAAATTTTGGGCAGGAGACTGCCCAGCACTTTGGGGACTCACTGTCTGTGTCTGCTGTCAGTAAGCAGGTATTTATCTAATCTCCATCCTGATTCTCCAAATAGACAGTCTCTTGCTTAGTTACTCTGCCAGATTTATCTATGGAATATGCCCATATCACATCTGCCTGGTTGTTGCCCATGGAAAACACAGAAAAAGGGGGTGGCAATAAAATCTGTTAATAGCATACTGTTAATAGCACCCTGGAAGGAGGTGGGAAAACCTGGGCTTGATTCCCTTTTTTTTCTTGAGGGGATCTCAATCTGTACTGCCTGTCTCCTGGAGAAACTCTTCAAAACCCAGATTACAGCCCATTTCAGAGCCAAGAGAGAGCAGTCTCTTACTTCACATTTGACATAAAATACTCCAGCAAAGTCTCTGATGCAGGAATCGGAGCTCAGGTCTCCCTCACTCCTCAAGCAAATGCTGTAACTAGGCTTCTCAAATCATGTTCTCCTCTTCTAGTACAATGAAAGTGGGAAGTGCTTGAACAGTGCTGGTATTGCTATATATATCTTGCTTGAGCACATAATGAATACCGTATTAAATAAGAACAAGTGGGAATTGATTTCAGAGGGAGTTTGGGATTTGCCTAAACAAGTCGGATATGGAGCTAATCCTCAAATCACAGCACTCTTTAACATTGAAAAGAAGGTTGTGGGTTTTGGTACTTTAATCTGTACTCAAAAATCAGATTGGATTAGCACAGTAAAAATTTCTTGCTACAGATTACTGCTCTGAAGCCTCAAGACGCCTCAAAGAGTGACTTCAACTTCTTGCAGTGGATGCTAGTTGCTTTCTTTCTTTTTCCCTCTCACATCATAATATACTCACCAAGGAAATGAGAAATGCAGGTTCAAATCCCTTCTCTGAAGATACCTGAACTTTCATTGCCCACCTCTCACTAACGCTGATGATAATTAAGTCATTCATACCCAAAGAAAAATGCCATCCAAGTATATAAAACTTGGGTTTGTTTGTTTTTTTCCTTCACTGGTGTGATTTTGAATACTCGTTTTTCCTGGATTAAACCCAGCACATTTAAAGGGCTACTAGCAGGCCAGAAATGGGATACATGTGCACTTAAAAGTGCTTTGATTTCATCCCAGACGTGCAGTGCCCAGGGGCGTATACACCCACCCCCCCACACACTCACCCCCCCACACCCACATCCCCACTGACTGCATATACAGGATACGATCTGATCTGTAGATTTTGTTTCAAGATTATACCAACCAGACTCTGAAACGTAAAACCAAAGCCCTGACCACTTACAGCCATTAGGGATCCCAGGGCTCTCTGTGAAAGAGTATTGATGTTCATTAGCCTATTGGCCTGACTGAAGAATTCAATGCAGGTAATTAGGCTTTGTCTCATTACCATGTAGTTTCAGGTGAAGATATTTTTCTCTGTCATTTCTAATGTTAAGTGGTTCCCAAAACATTTTTAAAACATTCATGGATTTTTCTGAACAAAAGACTGGAATTTAAGGTATAGTACAGGTACATATAAAATAAGAATATTCTTATGTGCTATTTCACATTTTTTTAAAGCTGAATTCCAGCATTTGACAGAAGAACAAAAATAACATTTTAATTCAGCAGACAGCTTTCAGTTATCTGCCTATGATAATCTAGTGACTAGTGACTTTTTAAATGCAAGCACTCACGTATGACACAAAGTCCATATATACAAACTGTGAGGAGTGTGAGCAGGTTCACTGTGTGTAAATTCATAAAAGAAATTATTTTATAATATTTATAAAATAAGATTTTATTATTTTTATATAAAATAAAATGTTATAAAGTAAATAGAACCCATGCTGATATTCATCTGCATTAATAATCACCAGCATTGATATGTACTGTCCTTTTACATCCTCATGCAAGGTCTCTTGTGCCCTCCCACCTTTCCCAATAGTCTTCCCCTGACGTCATCCATCCAGCTGCAACCTTCCACCATGTCCTCTTTGTTCCTCACCTGCAATGCCAACCCCCTTCCTTCATACACAGCTCAAGCTGCTACCTTGTTTTTCACCACCCCACACGTATCACCTGCATTTAAACAGCATTATCATGGGTCAGACGCATAGAATTTCAAAGCCACTTGAGGATCCAGGAACAGCAACATCTCAACACTCAGCCATATAGCAGCCAGCTACCCCATCGATTCAACAAGGTTTTTTAATACACTTTTGGATAGCTAAAGTGTGAAACGAGAAAAATTGAACCCAGAAATACTCTTTCTTATGGGAAAAAAGAAAGCATCATAATGATTTATGCTAATAGGCTTTACTTTGTGTTTGAAGGAGCTAGGAATGCATCCCAAAACACCATGGCTTGACTAACAAGCAATGACTTTCTAAAATGCAGTATCTGAGCTGCTCACTCTGTTTGACATGGTACGCTTACTTTTTGCTAATGCTGCTTTGCAGAAGAGCATGTCAGGGCAAACTGAAAAGCACCTTCCCCAGGGAAGGGAAGGATGTTGTCTGCCTGGTAAGCCATTGACTCATCCTGCCAGCTCTGGACAGCTGGCTTTGGCCTTCCTACAGCACCTACCATAGGATACAGAACAAATGAGCACGGGTCAGGGGCCTGCGTGGGCCCGCAGATGTGGGGGCTGACACATGATCAGGATTTCCTTTCCAGCACGGAGCGACAGATGCAGAGCATATCCTGCCTCACTCGACTGCAGCACAACAGTGTTCGCCAAGGACTCTTCCCCGTCCCTCCTGCCCAAGGGAAAGAGGGCAGAAATGACCAGGGCATTAAGGGCAGAACGCTGCTGGAGGTGCAGTGTCTGCAGGCAGGCGGCAGCAGGTCTCTGCTGAGCCCTGCGCTCTGAGGAAGATGCAGTCGGCTGTGCCCCCCCGGGGGATGGGGTGAAGCCGGCCCCAGATGCCTTCCCACACACCATGCACTTGTGAGAAGCCATGGCAGGGTTGCAGGACCAGCCAGAGGGTGCGTTCACAGGGCTCGACACCTGCATACCCACAATCTGACCGTGCTTGCTATCCTTCACAGCACAACCTAATCTTTAGAAAAGCACTTCCAGATCCAACTGCTCTTACTATTGCCCTGCCTTCCTTTTTTTTTTTTTTTTTTTTAATTTCTTGTGTACTTTTAACAAGTGTGGGAGAAAGGCATATAAATGCCATCCTGTTTTGGTGCTTTAACACATCTTCCTGTCTCCTCTGCCAGCCTGGCCGACAGCATTATCCATCTTTCTGACACCACTGTTGTCTGATTCATTTGACATATGCACCAGAAAAAATGTCATGTTCTGAGCAGGATCACGGCGCTGTGATCTCATCCACGCTTCAGTCTGCTCAGTGACTGCACTGCACAGCACCTCCTGTTTCTTGCTGCTTTAGAAAGAGAGGCACTGGGAGGCTTTTCTGGCTCACTCATTGGGAAGATTACAGCAGAGATGCAGTGAGAAAAGCCAGGACGCAAAAGGAGCAAAAGCACTTACACGTGATATGTTGGAAATCAAAGTAATGCAATAGAAACTTCATCTGATTGCATCCTGCCTGCCAAAAGTTTGAAGCAGTGAGATCTTTCTTGCCTCCTGTTACTTAGGGCTGTTTGGGGACTCTGCGTAGATGCTACCTCTGAAAGGGGCCAGCACTTGGAGAGATGACGGCAGGGACGAGAGTCACGACTGCACTATGGGAATCATTGAGCCTTCCTGTCCCATCATTTCCCCCTCTTTTGAAATGAAAAAAACTCACACACTACCCACCTCTGTGAAATTCAGGACTAAGAGTTAAGAATTAAGTCTCCCTCTGGGCTGGCACGCCAACAAGCCAGTTTAAGGCTTCCTGATGCGCTGCCTCTTCACGTTGGAGCGCACCTCCCACTGCCCTGTGCGCGAGCCTTTTGCCGCGGCCGCGGGAGCCTGCAATGTGAGGGCTATGCGGAGACCACAGTGCACGGCAGCCACGGCACGGGCAGCCCTTCCGCGGACGCATGACCCTCGCGGAGGGAGGCAGCGCCGGGGCACCTGGCTCCCCCGGCCGTGGCTAGCCGGGGCACTTTGTAACTCTGCACGTATCTGAATCCAAGCCCGTTTCCAAGCCAGCCAAGGCACCGCTGCTCTGAAAACACCCTGAGGGTCGTGAGGGAGATGGGGATTTGGGGATGTTGCTGTTCCCTCCACACCAGGGCAAGAGGCCGTGCAGCCCTCGGCTCTGCCTGGATGGATCCGTATGGGAGCCGGGGGCTGCTCAGTACTTGCGGAGAGCAGTAGGGGCCGTGAAAGCTGACATGGCAGCTCGGGACTCGTGACCCACGTCACGCTGCCCGCCCTGCCGACACGTGTCCGGCGGGCTCACGCCGTGGCGGGCGCCGCTCCGAGCGCTCCCCGCCAGTGGTGCCTCTTTCCCACGGAGCAGCCTGGACTGGCAGCATCCCACCACCGGCTAGAGGCTTAATAACCCATTAGCAGCACAGCCAAATACGCTCATCTCTCACAGCTACTTCTCTCTGGAAAAATGCCAAAGTACGAAAGACGAGGGGAGAGGAGGGCGAAAGCAAACCAGCTCAGGGACTTGGGTGTGTTGGGGAGGGAGAGAAAAGGGGGAGAACAGTTAGCGAGGAAAGGTGGAGGCAGCTAATTTTCCCTTTTTTTTCCCTGTGGTTACAGCATTGACAGATAATTTATCACGCATTTTGATGGTGCTCCAGCTGGCAGGGAAAAGAGCTATCTGTTTATTAATTCAATTAGCCTGCTTATTTATCAGTGGAGGGCTCAAAGGTGCAGTCACAGGCCAAACTGTGCCAGCTTCAGCTTGCCTGCCATCAGGCTGAGAGGATGACCGTGACGGGGGCCATCCCACCCCGACTGCTCCGACCACTGCATTAGCTCAGGTCTCCGGAGGTAAGACAGGAAAAAAAAAAACGAATTTAACAACTCGCGTTTTGTGCACCAATGAATGAACATGCACAAGGCAGGCTCAAAATCAGAGCAGCACTGCTCTGCTGCCACCAGTTCACTGCTCTACAAGTATTTGTTGTGTCTGACATTCTGCCCAGAGCTGATTTTTTTAATTCATTAAAAGTGATGAATACACTTTGAATGTTGAGTTCGATGGGGAAGTGCTCAAACCAACACATCAATATAGAACTGAGCTAATGGAGGGGGTCGGAAAGGGAAAGGAGGGTGCTTCCCTGATACCCCCTCAATGCTTGTTATCTATAAAAAGGGGACATTTGTGAGGGAGGATGAAAACAGAGAGGAAAGAAAGGGCTGGCCGTGGAAGTGCACGGAAATGCTCTGAAGTAGGAAAGTGTTTTGGAGGGTCTGAGTGGCAGTGGGGCTGCAGCAAGGCCCCCCTGCTCTTACCTGAAGGTAGGGCTAATACTGGCCTGGTTTTGGCCAGGGCCAGGTATTGCAGGAACGTTCCTCTGACTCCTCTTCAGCCTGCCCTGCTTCGCCCACTCCTCACTTCTCTGTTTGATGAGGTTGCCTGTCTCAGGCTATTAGGTTTTTTTCCCTGTTTGCTGAAAAGTGCAAGACTTCTAACTCTACTGATTCAAAGTCAGAAAATGTTGTACAAAAAGCTGCTTGGAACTACCTGAGCTGATGTGTTTCTAACAATGCAAAATATCTGAAAAAAATCCATGATGCTGGACTGCAATTTCCCTAAAGCCAAAAAACCCCCACCCACCCTGGGAACTGCAGACCATGATTTCTATGTGACTTCAATGCTGCCACAAACAGTATTTCTTTTTCTCTTGTTGTTCCTGTAATGCAACAGGCTTCCTTCTCTATCACACATAAACACACTTACAGTGTATATGTACTAGGCTGCCATTTAGCCCTTACAAAGACACAGTGCAACTCCCATTCATACAAATCAGTCCTGTGATGCTTTGACTTAAAAATGAGGCTGCTCACAAGGATAACAGGTTCTCCTTGGAGTAAAGATAGGACACACACGCCCTCAAAAGCTGCATTTGTTACTTTCCTCATCATGTTCCTCCACTACCTGATATTTAAAGAGAGAATTTGGGTATTGTTTTGTTTGTTTGTTTGTTTGTTTTTTAAGTTTCTTTAGCCACATTCATTTGTTCTGAAACTCTAAAATCTTACAGGATGTTTTGAGCCAGGACACAATATCAAATTAGGATGGCAGTGAATGTTTCCACTGCAGATGAGCTCGCTGGAACCTTTAACAAAAGGTTCCCTAGAAACGTATCCCCTCTCCCCCTGCTCCACGGCCAAGTTTGCCTTTCAGCCTCTCATGTCAGGTGATTAGTTTAATATTCTGAACTGAGATCCTGCTTGACAGATGATTCCACTACCACTGATAGTTTAGGCCACATATCAACATTTTATAAATTCTTAATTTTCTCACTGCAGCCATATTGAACAGTTTTGTGTAAATGAGGCTTATAATTACCTAGATAAATCAGTCCAATGCAGTATTTCTTAGGATCTTTCTCAATTTTCTCCCTGGAGGATGGGATCCCATCTGCTTCGCTACATTCAGGCTAATTGAAGGGCACTGACTTTTCCAAATGGATTCATTAATTACTCTAGCCAGATTCTCTGTGGGATTCTTCATTCAATGGGTGACACTTCAGCTGTACTATACCATCCACCCATGTTTAGCCATGTTGCTCTGATTCTCAGCTAGGAGCTAAAACATTTGCAGATGCGTTGGCAGGAACGGCTCTGGCCTTAACAGTACATTGTTACAAAATGCATGTAATTCCGTTCCTCCTTTGCTTCTAATTTAATATGCATTCAGAATCTATAAATATTGTAACCAAGACTGTTTCAATATGTTTTACTCCTTGCCATCATAAATATAAGCAACAGCCACAAAGAAGAAGCGTACATTTACAGGTATCGCATTGCCAACAGCAAAAAAGAACAGAACAAAAGCATTTACTGTCATGTTGCAGAAAATCTGATACGTGTGGCAGCATAACATGAAATTACACTATTAAACTTAAATGCAAAGCTGTCCTGTTCTGGGCCTGTGATGATTTATTTAATACAGCAGCAGTCTGGGTTTTGAATAAACTCACATGTAATCATATTGCTCAGTCAAACATGATGCAGTCAACCAGGAAAAATTAAGAGCTAACTTATGTGAAGCAGGCAGTGGTGGTAATCTTCAGATATGAACATTTTGTTTTGTAACAGGCAAATGGGAACCTCTCTTTAGTCCCAGCGTTTGACTCTCTGTTGCAAGGTTTACCAGTTATCCCTAATAGCAAGCACAATTTTACGCTACTTAAAATATTTTATATTCTGAGTACTTGGCTTGTTAAAGCACATCTATGAGGCAGCTGGCATGGGAATCAGTGACACAATCTGTTGTGACTGAACAACAATACTTGGTGCTTTCCAGGAATCCCCGAGCATTTTGTAAACATTGGACCAAACTGCAGCAGTTCACTGGTCTCTTTGTACGGGCCCAGGCTGCAGCACCCTGGGCTGCTTTAATGGCAAAACCTCAGGGCGGCTTGTGCAATGCCTCTAAATGTGGTGCGAGACCCAGTTACATGCTGGTGAACTAAAACCCTGAGGTTGCCCCACTATCATATAAAGTGTTAGTGTCAGATCCAGAAACAAGCCCCAAGAGCTGACTTGCTTACAAAGAGAGAAGAGCTCGTCTCCCTGTAACTCTTTCCTGCCCACAGCATTGCGAGCCCCCAGGATGCAGTGAGGGTCTATTTCTTGTGCTTTATTAGAGGCAATAACTCTACATGTATCAACAGGCGACAGAAAAAACACATAAATTTTAGCTTTAACTATGTGGTTATTTTTGGAAGTCAATGTCAAACAAAACAAAATCTAATGATACAAGTCAGCTAATAAACCAGTTAATCTGTAATTCTTTTCACAAATACTGTCCCACTAAAGAAATTACTCATACAGGTAGATCTCGTACAGAGGTATGTACTACATTCTCCGGTTCAATATAAGATTTCTTTTCCCTCCTACGATTTCCTTCTCCGCTCAGTGGTTGTGATTCCCCAAAGCTCTGACTAAGATGGACTTGATAAGGAGCTTCTTTTTTGGGACAGGAAAGAAATCTCTCACATCTCTTCCCTGTGATCACCAGTTTATCTCTTCTAAATGAGGCCCCCCAGCTTTCTCAGCAGCTAATAAATTCACTTCTTCCCTGGCCGGTACAGCCAGCTAAGCACCTTCAAAGAGAAAGTCTGAGGCAAGTCTGTCATCACTTGGCAAGACAGAGTTATTCCGAATTTGAGTGGTCGGCTATTTGATTTTTTTTTCCCCATCTTTTTCATTTTTGTTTCTCTCTCATCTCTCCCCAGTTTATAAACAACCATTCAGCAGTCAAACAGCAGTTCATAAATTGTGTGCAAAGAAAAGGAAAGCTAAGCAAGGAGCCCATATCTTTTGCTGCTTATTTGTTTTCGTCTCCGGAGCAGGCGGTGGCAGACGGATGCCGGCAGGCAGGGAGGCAGGCAGGGAGGCAGGCAGGGAGGTGCGAGCGAGCTGGCCCGGCCGGCTGCCGCAGGGCCACGCTGAGCGGCGAGCGCCTGGCCCGCTGGCTTGCCTGCCATGCCAGCAAAGCATCTGGTTGCGCTCGAGCCCTCAGAAGCCAGCCAGAGACATTTATGTTTAGCTTAATACACTTTATCACCTTCGTGACAGTGAAAATCTATAGCTCGAGCGCACCAGTTCTTAAAGCGGGTGTCCGGGACCTATGAATCACGAGGAATGTTCTGCAGCGAGAGGGACAGCTGGTGTGTTTTGCAATGTAAGAAATCGGTCTAGACATTACCAGCTTTTAAAAAACAATATTGAAAGCAACCCACTACAATTTTTTTTAATTATTAAAAAAATTTTCAAAAATAAGTCCACATGCTCAAATGAAATTGATTAGGAGCCAAAGTCAGTAAGCTAGTCTCAGCCTTAGCTACACCTTTGTATGCTAGAGCTGAAGAATATGATGTATTATATACACCAGTGAATTGCAAAGTCGTTAATTTTCTGTACAGCTGATAGGCGCGATCGCCTGCTCTCTCCCCTCACCTCGCTCCCTCGCCTTCTCCCTTACCCCCTTCTTCCCATTCCCTCTCCTCTCCTGCAGCACCAGAAGCGGATCAGACCTCACATCCATCAAGCGTCCCACGTAGTTTTAGCAAAGCGCAGCGTTTCCCGCTTCACGGGACAGCAAGCGTGGCCTCCCCATCGCTCTGCACTTGTGTGCTATGGCTGGTTTCGCCCACGCTGTAATATTATTTCCCATCTCAAGTCCTCCTCTATCACAGCCGTTTGAAGAGCTGCATTATTATTTTATTCCACATTAAATCTGAGGTTTAGGGGAAAATGTAACAGGATTCAGTGGCAGCTAAAATTGCCTGCAAGTTTTTAAAATTTTCCCTATTTTTTTCCTGTTCCTTTTTTTGGCATTTTTTTCCTGTAATAGTAGTATTTGTAATATTTTAGTATGATTCTGAGAAGACCTCACTCACTTGTTAAACATCTTTATTTTTTAAAAGAGGGTCCAACACAATTTCACTATTCTTCAAAGTCCATACTTCCAAAAGACTCTTTTTTACATTATCTTATTCTGAGTGAAAATTATTGGGGCACAGATGAATGTAGCATTTGGACCTTATAATCACCACGGTTTGGAGTAAGAAGTAATACTGCCAAAAGTAACACATATCTGACAGGATTTGCCCATTTCTTTGCAAAGAAATTATGATGATTTATTTTAAAACTGTTTCAGAATCAATTTAGTTAAACTGGACATGCTTGTGTAGCTCCACTTAAACTAGGCATATACTAGTTTAACCAGATTCAGACAAACAGCAGCAGCTGCTTCCAGAGATTATCGTTATTAGCCAGCTTCATTTAAAAATGAAACTCACCTTTGTCCATATATTAGACATAATGTGATTTTTGTTGCCTTTTCCCCCTTTTGATTCTGGAGGTTTAAATTAATGGAAAATAGTACAAAAATAAGTACGAATGTAATTTCAAGTTAAGAAATCTTCACCCATGATGTCAAAGCAGGCAGCTAATGAGCCCAGCCTAGATGTAATATAGTATTTGACACGAATCCTGCCTTTTTCAAAATTTGTTTCCCTCACACTGAGGCAAAATGGGATAAATTAAATATACTACAGCAGAGAGATTGGAAGAATTCATTTCACGTATGAAGTTGTTGCCCTGGGACAGCTGAGTAAACAGCTTGCAAAAGTCTGTTTGAAGACTGCCAGCTAGTTACACCCATAATTTCATCTCTATTAACAAAACTCAAACTGTCGCAATGCCCTGAGTTGATTACCCGGCATCTAAATTATATAGAGAGTGTTGCTTGAGTAACCTTCTGCAGCAGTACGGGCTATATTTTGATATCCGTTCAGTACTTCTCATCTTGCTGATTAATAAAATATCCATCAACATCAGCAAATGTGTAGGAAAGATACAGAGAGGTTTTGGCAATATGATCACATGACCGACAGAAAAATGGTTGTGTAATACTGCTCAGCTAAGTGAGTCAGAATAACAACTCTTATAAATATGTCCTTTTGAGCTGGACATAGAAGGATTTGGGAAAACTGAGAGTGATCTTATTAAAAAACAACCACAGCAACTGCTTTTACAAATAATGCCATTGTCACGTTCAAATCACTGGAGTTTCTGATGCTGTGTTCAACAGCAGACCATCAACATTTATACCTGCACAGGCTTCAAAAGTTTCAAAGCGATGTAGTGACAGAAAGCAGAAGACTGTTTGTGCTGTGACACCAGAGGAGGGATGGAAAATCGCGGCTAGCTGGTGACCTTCTTACCAGAAATTTGAGAGCCGCTCGCTGAGACTACCCAAGTGAGTTATTCCATGCTACCATGAGGAGAGGGGACAAAATATGGCCACAGCTCAGTATCAGCTGCTCTAGCTGGTGACTGTAATGCCCAAAACACAGAAAGAGGGCTGACAAAAGCCTTCATTAGCAAAGAAGCAAAACACTGTCACACACATCAATCAGCCAGTGAAAATACTTTGGAGTAGGGGCAAACACAAAAGAAATACCTGGGAAATATCACAGAGTGGTTTCAGTAATATTCCAGATTAAAGTGATGGTTTTATAGGCTTTTCATATTCCAGTTTAATTTCTAAGCTTCCTTTTAATCTTAATTAACCGAACAAAGCAAAAAAGCTTGTGTGATGACTCCACAGATTCACACCATATTCCAAACTTAGACCTATTGACTCTTTTGGGGAAAAAGGGCTGTTCTATTGCACTTAACATAGAATTATAGAATCAGAAGTCTTTTAAACCAAGGGCTCCCAAATGCTGTTTGTGGAAACAATATGATGGGTATCAGGCAATGCAGCAAAACATACTTGCACTAAATAACACATTTACATTCACTGCTGGGAAAGTATTAAATCATTTTTAAGTCAGGTGAAAAGTTAAGGGAGTGCAAGTATCATGTAAGCTATATGTTGGGAACACCAGATTTCAGTGTTAAGACAGCTGCAGTACAAGTAATCTACATTTCAACAAAATTTGAATGACTACTGTTCTCAATATTTGAAGCAACCTCCAGTTCTTTTGAAGAACTGTCCTTATAAAAATATGTATTTTTAATTCTACTGATTTTGATTAAGCTTTTTACTGCAGAAGGCCTAGCAAGATGAATGAAGACTTCAGACAAAGATTTAAAAAATTATGCATTCAAAGAAACATGCTCTCTCCTGTTCAAATTTGTCTTTCCACATTGTCTTAACATATTAAGAAATCTTAACACATTAAACAGAAATTGTGCAATAATTTTAGAGATTAATGAGAAGAGTGGGAGAAGACAATGACTTTTCTTTGAGAAATTATCTGGAGGCACTTTGCCTCCAGTCTCCAATTAAAAAGAAACCACAGAACACCTTTTATCTTCCCCTATTTCAATTTCTTCCTCAAAATACTGTGCTAATGCAGTATCCTGGACCAAGAAACAGGAATGAACTAGATAACATGAGCAAACTGGGTAATAGGCTTTGCATAGTCCACAGGCGTCTAGCATGATTATGCTTATTTCACAAAAGCTATGTCTGTGTACATTACACTTTGAATTATACAGACTACGTGCAAGAGGTGTGGTAAACTGCATGCAGTTATAGTATGTCTGAATGTGTGCTATTCCCACCAAAAAACAGCTTTTCGCCTAAGATGTTTCTCTAATAACACAGATATCCTATGCAAGGCGAAGCTCACCCCTAACTGCCAGCAAGCACCATAGAAATTCAACTTGTTTATCCTAATGCTATATAGTAATATACTATATCATAGAGTTTATAAGTATTTTGCAAGCCACCTTGCACATTGTTCTGATGTGGTTTTGCATTAGCATTGGAAGAACAGTGAGATATAGTATTAGATTGCGAATCAAGGTTGCAGCACTGAGGACAGTGAAGGTGGATGGGTGATTTGTCTTGTCAGTGATAGCGCATAGAGATTAGAGGTGAATTCTTGTGTATGTGTCTGACAGTAGCTGAACTGAGTCTCTTTCTCCATCCTTCCTTTCATGCTTTTATTGACTGGGCTCAGAATTGTAGATTTGTGCAGACATCCACGTGTGTGCCTTATTCATTGTACCCCCTCTGTACAACATGCCTGTAAAACCATCCTGTGATCCCTCCTCCATTCCCTATCAAAACCAGCGGCAGCCCCTCGGGGCTCCCTGGATGGGGCTCCTGTGATCTCAACATCTCACTCTGCAGCCGCTGTAAAGCACTTCAAGGTCACTAGGTGGACGGCAGGCTGCAAGCACAGTGTTATTGCTACCATGGCAGGTCAAATGGAAATATCTGCAAGGTTCTTCACAAGCCTGAAATTTCCATAAGGCTTCACTTCCAAGAAAGTATAGAGTATACGCATGGAGTATGAAAACAACGGGGGCACTTGGTAATGTTTATAGTTGTTGTGAAGGCAGCAGCTGAGTGAGAGCTCAAAGAGTTGGCACAGGCTCTCCTTCAGCGTAGCAAGGAAAAGACATTACAGAAGCAGGGGGAGAAGGCAGGGATCTACCTCTGTGAAGGATCTCAGTGCTGCAAGAGTTACGAACATGCTGCCCATCAAGGGTTGGACTGTGCTGTTGGACACAGTGACTACAGCCAGTGAAATGATTAACCAAAGTTACAAAATAAGGAAAATAAGGCACCAAAAAGCTGAGACTCGCCCACTCAAACACATATGTGAAGCTATAAATCAAACACTAACCACCCAGCAAATTGGCAGCTGGCACTGTAAAGTTACATGCAGCGCCAGCCAAGGGCCGCCTTATATGTTTTGGGTTGACTTTGTTTTTCAAGGCCTTTGACATAAAAGAAAATCCTTAAAAATATATGCACCTGCAGCTGAACTCAGGAGAAGAGAACAGCCCATTAAAGAAACTCTAACAGACATAACACCAACTTCAGCCTACCTTCGATCAGCTTCCACCACTACCTTCCTATAAATCCCTGGTGAAGAAACTAAAGAGAATTAAATTCAAAGTTTCTGCCAATCTGTCACTTTCAACAGAAAGCAGTTACCACCATGGAGTAATAAATGTTTCATGCTGGCACATTCGCTTTTTTACCACCTCTAGCGTCTCAGTAGGACTGGCGGCAGACAGCTTCACCAAACCTTAAAACCAACCTTTTATAACATCTACATAGTGTCTTCTATTGTGACAGTATTAAAAAAAAAAGGGAAACCTTTTAAATTCTCTCTTTTCTAGTGCCATTGGTGAACTTCAATGAGATTCATGGTCCAAAAGCTGAGTTTTGTTCTGAATTTCCTACTGAATATATTGGCAACACAACAGCTGTTGTACAGTGCTAAGACTGTCTCCTACCCACCCCCTGCTTTGGCACGGCTCAGTTCAATGTGTTGATTCATACATAGGAGAAGGGGAAAGCACTGGACCCACTGGATGTAGAGCGTAGGAAGGAGTTGTGTCTGCCAGCAAATCTCCAGACTTTGATCACTCCCACTTATTTGCCTCTGTCTCCCTGCTGCGCTCATTTTGCCTACAGTCATCCCACCTTGGCAAGGATGTTTGCAAAAGCTCATAAGCCAAGCATAGTCAAGCCTAGTTAGTATATAGATGGGTAATCTCCAAGGAAAACCTAGCTACCGCAGGAATACATCCAGCTGGCATGCTTATTGCTCTTTTAGTGAAAAACAGCACCCCAGCATTGCACTGAGGGTGAGCAGGGCAGGGATTTTGTGGTGGAAAGCACTTTTCTTCTTTTAAACCAAAGCCTGGATCACTTATAATCAGTGAAGAACTGTAAGAATTTACCTCCAACAATCACATGAAAATTCAGGTGAAATTCTGACTCAAATCATATTCTACCTTCTTAAAATTACACCTGCAAATCCAAATTAAATACCCTCCCCCTTTCCAGTTTTAAGCCATTGAGTGGAATTGATACGCTCTGCAAGAAGCCACAACATTTCACCACAACAGGTTTCAGTAAAGTCATTCAAGCTCACTAAAGGCTTTGGCATGAAAACCAACATGTCTAATTCTCTCTGTATCTCATGCAGCTATTGGAGCTATGTAAAATGCAACATTCTGCCATCTTAGCAATGAAGATTTCATTTTACATAAGTGTAAAAGGCCAATGCCAGATACCCACAGAATCAGACCCAATATATCCTGGAGTAGTGTTACTCCACCTGTGGTCTGCAAGGCATCAGAGGTGGGTGTGGAAAAGCATACACATGTGCCTATGCGATTGACGGGTCAGTGCCTATAGTCAGGGACCTAACTGAGAGCCAGTGCCCGACTGGTATTAGTGACTAAATAACATGTCTGTACTTAGAAAAGAAAAACTATAAATCCACAAAACAATTTAGTTTACAACAAATGCTGCATATCACACTTATCACACCACCACCACCACTGCCCCCCTCTGCCCAACTGCTGAACAGCTGTGGGATACAGCATTGTCTACAGAGTTTGTTCGTAAAGGTTAGATGCCCTTTCTGTTTAAAAGTGTCAAGAATCACTGTTCTAAAACATTTTTGGGATGCTCTAGTAAGGGTTTGGGCTACTGGTTCATCCTGCCAGCATGAACATCTCCCATTGTCTGAGATTCGCACCTCTGGATTTCTGTTCTACCACCCACAGTCACTGTAATTTCCTATTACCTCAGCATCCACCCACAAGTTCTCTGAACAATACGTGGGGCTCTTCAGGCACTTTGACAATCCTGATACACAATAATTACATTATACAATACATTTTAATATCCATCCTGCCTTCTCCAGCAAGCCCTGAGCTGGGGCAGCACCATCTTTCAGCTCTCCCCGGAGAGCCGCACTGCAACCGACGGAGGATGCTGCTTTGCTCCTGGTGGTGTATGGAGGTACGGCCCAACCCAGCACCGTTATGACCGCATACATTTTCATTTCCACTAATGAAATGGGGGGAAATATTTTGTTTTCAGTATAGCGTGACTCAGAAGCCCGCTTCTCGATAGAAAGGAGTCTTTAATTTTGTTTTTGTCTAATCAAAACCATGAAAGTTACATTTCGCCCAATCTGCTCAATATCATGTGAAAGTGTTTGCAACTCTGTAGGCAGGGAATTAAAAATATCATGAAGATTAGCACGGGGAAGATGGGAACAGCCTGGCAGGATGGCGGCTAACAGCTGATGTTTATTAGGACAGGATGGAGCAGTAAGTTAACAAAATCTGCCACTTCAAAACAACCCAAACCAAACAAGCTGTCAGGAGCAGAATCCAAATTGGGAAGGGGAGGGGGTGACAGAGCAGGCAACCTCTCCCTGCAACCACTCCAGCAGCTTTTGCTTTGGGATACAGCGAATCTTAGCACACAATGTACCAGAGCCTCATTATTGAAAACATCACATCTTGCTGAGAGCACTAGTGCTTACAAAGTTTATAGTAACTCTATTCCTGAGGACTTTTCAAAAATTTGAGTATAGGGCTTGCATTGTAGACATATTGTAATTAGACTAGATTTTTAATATGCCAGGGCACCTAAGACAACCCAATCCCCTTTGTTCTGATGCAGAGAAATGCTAAGTTTGGGAATTATCGTGATATTATCACTGTTGCTGTGTAGTAACAGGGGAAAATACTGACTTTAAGTGATCTCAGAGTGTTAAAAGTCTGAGCATAATTAAAATTAATGTGGAAATTTCTGCTCGACTCAGGACTGCTTAAGAAATAAAGAAGCTCCTTGCTAGCACTGCTGACTGATGATAAGTTAAAAATTTGCTGAGGACATCAGACCATGAGAAAAAGAGAAGAAAAATTAAAGAAACAGCCTTTTTCAGTGACACCTGCACAGCCTATCATGGGCAATATTGTCTTTTAGAGGCTAAAAGATTCACTTGATCATTCAAAAAGAACTATAGCTAGAATACCTAGTTAGAGAGCAAACCATTGTTCATAATATGCAGTAAAATGAATGGAAGCAGAATCTTTACTGAATGATACTATGAGGCTATAAAAAAATGCTGGTAAACTTTGCTGGTTTTAGCAAAATCCCCCATTGTGAAGAAATTAGAGATAAAATGTAGTGGTAATATTTTACTCTGATCACTCAACATGAACAAAAACCACCAACAGAAGTGAATGCTGGCATTTCTTGGTAAGGTTTACCCTCATGAAAATGATTTGATCCAATTTTTAATTTTGGATTAATTCATTTGGAAACAGTGACCTGTTTCTGCTTCCATCCAATCAAGGAAAAAAAATTCCCAGTAGGGCAAGGGTTGAACCATTTTACTTTTAAGTTTATTTTTCCTTGTTGTATTTAATGTTCTAACCAGACGTTCTACAAAATAAACTACAACAAGCTTGTCTGGACATTTAATAAGGGCCAGATTCAGCAAACATCAGCTAGTAAATTTAGCATTGAATGGGCACAATTCCTTGGCCCTATTTTGTAAAAAGAAAGACACATATTCAGGGAAGGATATTACATGTAGAGCTGTCTCACAGAGAGGTAGCTAAAGTGTACATCAATTTATATCACTTCATTCTTGAATGCGGTATTTTATCAAGTGCAGATTTGTACCATTTCAACTTAACATCAAATAAGTTTGAATATTTCCAAATACGTAATTTCCATAGACTTGCTCCTATATAACATTTTAAGAGTTTGAGAGTGCTCATCCACAGCCTTTTTGCTTTTTGTCTACAGGGGTCAAAGCAGGACATGGTAAAAAAGAAAAGTACCCATTTCCCTTCTGAATGTCATTAGATTATTTTTATACTTTATAATATTTAAACAATTAGATCATTATGAGGATTCATTTCTTTGTTATTAGCGATATTAATCTTTCTTCATTGGTCAAAATGGCCAAGCTAAAGAAGATAAAAGGAAACCTAGCTAATATTAAAAGATTGTTTTTCAGTATTTTTGTTCCATGCCTTGTGGAACAACAGCTTTACAACTGGCCAAGAAAGCACGCAATTAATGTGGTGTTGAGGACCTGATCCCACTCCCAGTAAAGTCAGTGGAAAGACTTCAGCAGTGCTTGGACCAAGCCTGTAATGTGAGGTGAATGAGTAATAAGAATAATACACAGAATGATTCACATTTAATAGGACTATTGTCAAAATACAATGGAAGCAGCAGCCTCAGACCCCTTGAATGTTTGTCAGTGCATGTTTTTTCACCTGATAGTTTCTCTTTATTTGTTACTGCAAACCAGACAGCAAAGTAATATCAGGAACCTGGCTCAAACCACCACTGATCACCAGCAAAGGGACAAAACATACTGAACTGCGGCCGGCGCTCCTTTGTTAGCCCAGGCCGTGTTTTGCAGATCCAGGGGGTGGGGGGACGGAAGGGGGTTGAGCAGGTACAGGACACGAGACTCTACCTATATGGCCCTCTCGTGCAATCTGGTCCTCCAAACTCAAAGAGAAACTCCTCGGGGGCATCTGTCCAGAAGTGGCTCCCAGGTCGGGGACTGCCCTGTATCGGTACACCCCCAGCACCACATCAGGCCACCCTCAGGTTGCTGGCTCTCAGGCTGGCTTTGAGAAGGGATTTTAAAGAAAATTATACAATCAGTTAATATCTGCAGTGGTGCCAACAACACCTCAATACAGGTCTTGATCTAACTGCGCTGGGCAAGCAGAGAGCGTGCCTATCTCTTTGGCCTGGGTTCACAGCCCTAGCTAGGTGCCTAACTGAGATCCTTCAGTCTAGTGTCGGGAATATGTGGGGGATGATAAAGTTTCAAGTTACTAAAAAAAGAGGAACTTCAAAATCCCTACAGCTGCCTGCCAGCAGAGGGGCTTACCTGCTCATTGGGAGACAGGCCAAAATTGAAGTTTTCAGTAATGATTCTGCCCAGGTCTGGGAGGACTGCAGAAATGGGCTGGGGAGGTAACGACCTCCTTTCTCCTGCTAGCAAACACGTCGTCCTACGTCAGTCTCTATATACCCCCAACCAAAATTAGGGCTCCTATGTGTTGCAGTGTCTGGGCAAAGGCTACTAAAGCACAGCTCATCTATAAAGCACACCCCAGGACAATGGCACAAAATGGAACTGCTGTAAGCATCTAAAGAGAGTATTTATCTGCTTGCTTTATTAGGCTCAGTTATGAAAGAAAAGGAGATGGGAACACAGCTTAAAAGGAAGGTACTTTCTGAATTTATTTAGGTACATTATAAAAGGGTAGGAAAAGAGAGATTCTCATTACTTACATTTAAAGGAAAAAGAAGAAAAAAATAGAAGAATATAATCAACTGCACTGCAGTGGAATTTAACAAAGACATTCAGGGAATGACCACACATACTGCAACTTATTATATTGTTTTGATTTTTAAAATGTAATTTTGACAATGCAATTGCTTTAACTGTCTCTAATGATAGCAAGTGCCTATTATCATTGCCAGTATTACAGCAAGAGCCCTTTTAGCATCTGAAAACAATAAATGGAGCACTGAAATGCAACCTATGCTTACAGCTCATTTTGATTTAACAACCCCAAACAGCACTCCAATGAGTAATACTGGAATAGCAAAAACCTGACATTATCTGATGCTGTTGCCATTGTCTAAATGAATAGTATTTTCTGAGTTTTATAAAGAGAATATGAACAGTAACATACTGTATAAAATATTTATCTATGAGAGAAAAGGTAAAAGCCACATGATACACAAATGGGTAATCGTGATTTATATAATGCTCACTGAGTGTAAATGACCCCACTAAATCTCATTATAGTAAGTATAGATATAAATTCCTAGGTGACAACTGAATGTGGAACTAGCAGGGGCATTATAGATCTCCAGTCTCCAATTACTCTAGATAAAGTATGAAAGATTTTTTTATTAAACGACAAAAGCATCAGAGAAAATCACAAGTAATACGGTAGGTAAAGACTTTATAATCTACTGCTTTGAACTCCTTTGCGTATTAACAAGAAGTGAAAGCTGGGTCTGAACTCCATATAATAAACTTGACTTTGTTCCCATTTACATCAGCTAGAGTTTTGCCTCTAACCTCAGTGGGAATGGAATAAGCCAAATAACACTTCAAACGAATTACTGTAAATATGTATTTACCAATTGTTATTTAACACAATTGTTAAATTCTCAGCACAAGGTGCTGAGAAGTGCTAACAGATTTACTGTTAAGACTCTTAAAAGAGGTGGAATAACTCTTAAGGATGTGTATTACAATGTGTATATGTACACACACACACACACAAACAAAAAAATAACCCAAAATTTTAATAGAAACATACAGCATTCACTCAGTGAGGTCTAAACTTGGAGACAGACACAATACCAAGAACTAGGATGACAATTAATGGGCAATCACACCATACCCCTTAAAACAGACTCAGGCAGAAATCATCTCCTGCACAGACATCTTGCATATTAACACTTGGTCTGCACAGACATAAAATGTACCAGTATGGCCCATTTTATTCAGCAGGAGTCACTTACAAGTGGGATTTATCTTACTCAACTTCCACAACAGAAAAAATCATCTCAGCCTGTCACCCAGGCACCCTTTAGAGCCCATGGAAAAGAGCGGCACTTCCAAGCATGATTCATCCCACCTAGTCCTGACATCTCTTTCATCCGCTCGCGCTTTGGACACCTGCACTCAAGATGCAGCAGGCAATAAAGTGTGCCCAGCCCTGCAGCAGCTGCCTCTGCGGCTGAAGGAGCCAAGGAGGAGGAACTCGCAGCTCCTGCGGTCCATTATAATTTGCCTGCCCTCATATGCACACAGGTCTAGTCTGTACAGGGCTTCTGTGTTGCTGTCTAGCCTGATCCATTTTTTTCTACTCTTGTAAGTATCAAAATTTCCCCAGAGGATTGACAAATTAAGAGGAAAAGGAAAAATGTTTATCAAAAGATGGTAGCAGACCTGTTTTTGCTATTTCTGTAGTATAAACTACAGAGGAACAACACCACTGAGTTTCAGTCTGGACTGAGCCCAATATTAGCCTTCCCCTTCTCCCCTTCCCCCCCCCCCCCCCAAATAAAGCAACCGGTGATATTTTCATCTCAGTTTATGTCTCAGATAGAATCTGAATTTTTATATTTGGCAGAACAAACCCAGGATAACTGCAGCAACGCTGCAACTATGTAAAACCAGGGTGAGACCAAATTTTGGCTCAGCCTAGGCACATGGGGGTGTAATCAACCTCTGTATACCTGCAAAGTTAAAACACAAGGCACAGCTGCCTAACAGATGCACTTAGCAACCTTAACCGACATTACATGTGCCATGCTGAGTCGATTTGTCAAGATCAGAATAAATATCCATGAGAATGCCGCTTCCAATTAAAGTGCCCAACAAGCTCTTCCAGGTAGCTTTGAAACACACGCAAAAGTAATTCTTAAATTGAGTTCCTTTTCTGGGTTAATTACATTCTCTTTTTAGCCTCTTGCAATCTGTATCTTTACCGCAGACAGTCTGTGAAATAAACATACCCCCCCCCCCATTTACTGTGCTGAACCTTATATAAGCAAAGCCCTGTGCATTTAATCATGGGCATCGTTTATGTTGAATTAGTCGAACCAATCATCTGCAGAGGTTTACTCAAGGTTGGCAATTATTTATAAATCTGCAAAGAAATTAAGGGGGGAAAAAAAAGGAGGGGGGAGTTTATGAAAACAGGTATCGGCCTCTCTCTCGGTTCCAGGTGCAAAGAGAAATGGAGATCCAGCCCTCACCAGGGGCTTGGGGTGCTGGGAACTGACCACCTTGCTGAGCAACAGCTCAATCCACGACTTTGTAAATGCTCATATATGTCGATCTATGCACATGTAATGAACCACAAGCTGGTTGCCGAGTTCACTGTGAGTCACAGCACTACTGTCTGTCAAGTGATGAGGAATGTGCTATTCTCCAGCCAGGGCTTGCATTAAATTCTCAGAATATGATTGCGGTATCTGCCAATTCAAGTTAAAGGCCAAGTCCCGCTCAGTTTACGCCTCACGGCTTGCAGACTCTCGCCTCACTAGTCTGACTTTCCCTCGAACCTCGTCCCCCCAGGGGAGGCCTTAGGTACGAACGGTCCTGCCTGAGATTCCCCAGGATTTGAAGGGAAGGGCACACTAAGGATTTGTCCCCAATCAGCTCTTCTGCCTGCTCCCTCCCCAAAAGCACACTGCCATTGGCACAGTCCCCACCATGATGGCACAACAGCAGATCCAGGAGATGCCTGCTGCTTCAAGACCTCCTCCAGGCATCCAAAAAAACATCAGCACGGTCACAGGGAGAGGAATGCCCCTGTTGCCCCACCTTCATGCCACTACCCTCAAACCAGCATTGAGTACTAAGCTGACACACGTCCTGGAGCTCCTGCAACGGGAGGGGGCAGTCACGAGGCCACTGGATCTCCCACCATCTGTGCATCCCCCTAAAGGAGAGCTAATGATCATGGAAACATAGGGGATGACCACGGGCTCTGTTTTTAATAAGGCAGAACTCCTGCTTAAGAGGAAATCATTTTATGGACCATCTAGGCCTGATCTTGAAACCTTGGCAACGCAGCATTGTAGACCAACTTTCCTAACTAAAACCTTTCGCCAACACGGAGATGTTTCCATGAAACAAAAGGAAAAAACACACCTCATGCATAGTTTAAAGTCACTTGTAAAGGGAATGTTTTTGGCTCCTCTCCCAGTTACTCAATATGTGAGCTCTATGACTTGATCAGAGAGAAGAAATAAGGGAGAAAAGGGCAATGTATTGCAGTTACATTCCTGCTTTTGCCTTTTGGGGCTGTAAGAAAGAACAAATCATAATTGTTCCAAATAACTGTTGTCAAAATACTTCCCTTTTTTTGGCAATGTAGACATTAATTAATTACATCTGTGTGATTTAGGGGGTATCTCCCACTTGCCTGTAATACCTCAGTTATTTAAACTAAGCATCGTTAGAAAGACATCAGTCCCTGTAATTTGATTTCTATACCGGTGTTGTATATTTATTCAGTAGCTCTGCAAATAGACTTAAATTCCTTTATGTTGGAAATATTATTTATGTACTACCTTGCAAGGAAATGGTTTGAACTGATGTATGCAGAAGTGTGTGAAGTTAACAGACCTGGAGACCAAAACCCTTTGGTTGAAAAATAAATTAATTGGCTGATGACATCTGCATAAGTTTCCTGTTTGTCACCTTGTCTAAGCTCTCATCTGAAAAATAGTGACCTATATATTAGGCTAGATATCTAGCGTAAATCAAAAAGTCACAAAGATCTCCCAAGTCCAAATCTCAGTCTCTTCACTGGAAGTGCAAATGATGCAGTGTCCCCTTACGGCAGAGACCCACGCAGAGGCAGGCAGAGTGCCACCACCAAGGTGCAGAAGGGCCAATACCAGGGGCCAATGTCCTCCTCATGCCTTTAAGACAGCCTTGCTAATAGGTTTGCCATGAGAAAGAAACCAGTAAAAAAGAAACTGGAATGAAAT
Source organism: Apteryx mantelli (assembly GCF_036417845.1). Classification (NCBI taxonomy): domain Eukaryota; kingdom Metazoa; phylum Chordata; class Aves; order Apterygiformes; family Apterygidae; genus Apteryx; species Apteryx mantelli. The sequence goes on from NC_089979.1 coordinate 131,011,488, forward strand.
GTTTTTAAATGGCAGTGAACACCCACTAGGGAGTAACATCTGTTGCTCATAGAGGTCAGAATTAATCTAAAATTAGGGTCAGCAGTCTAAAATACATATCTAGATATTTCTACACAGGGCAAACCATCCTGTTTCTCAGGGATGAATTATCCTCTGGAAATGATTACTGATTATAGGTGGAGTCCAGCCCAGGCTGGACTAGACAGCTGATGCAAAGTGACAGGAGTCACACCTTTAATAGCTCAGCTGGGTTTGACCCTCTGACCTGGCAGTGACAAGCTCCATGTCCCACTACCCCAAATTACACAGTCAGCAGGCCTGGGCCATTTTAAGAAACATGCATGCTGTAAAATCTAACCTGACATTAGCACATATGGCAGTGACCTGATTTGCTGTTGCGCGTACCTGCAGACTGACATGCTTTAATGCTTTATACGGCCAAAATAACACAGTAGCTTTATTAACAAAGTGAATGCCAATTCATGACAAAGAACACTGGAACTATTAGCCTTACTTAGATGAACCCCTAGGGAAAATATCTGAACTGTTTTAGTAATTAACTGCTATGTACATAAGGCAAAACTATAACAAAGCCTAGGAAGGCTTGCATAGGAAATCACCCTTGAAATAAACCTCTCCTAAGGAGGTATGTTTGTTGTTCAAAACACATTTTCCACAAATAAAATCAAAACAAACCCAGAAGTTCTGCGTGGGAGGGGAGGAAAAGGGAGGGGGAACATATCTGGCATTTACGCATTGAAGCCCATCAAATAATGGACGAGGAATCAGAGCTGACATCATGGCATAACCAACAGTCTGGGACCTATTTGCATGTGGTTAGGAACTAAATTCTCCTCTGCTGCTGATGTCATTTGACAAACTTGCATTAGTGATGTGGATTGGCAGGATTTCCTCTTTTTCCACATAATAAACACCCATGGCATACCGCAGGCCTACAGGAACCTGGGCATGTCAGGAAAACTGAAAGGATGCATGATATTTGAAAGTAGAACAATTCCTACGCCAGGACTGCACATGCACAGGCAAGAAGCGGTGACACCCGCTGCCACCTTCCTAAACCCTGTACATATCAGCAAGCAGCCCTTCAGCCCACATTTCAGCAGCAGCAAATGGCAAGGTATTTACAGTCAAAGTATTTGGTAAGCAAATACTATAGTTAGTATGCAAAAGGAACAAACAAGGTGATTCCTCTTTCACCCCGCAGGGCAAAACAGTTCAAGCCGCATGAATGCATACGGCGTATAAAGCAATCAGGCACGTAGTGCAGAAGTCTTGGTATCCTAACGTCCCTTCACATGAGATATAAACAACCAAAGCCAATTCACATTCACATTTTGCTTCCTATGCAATTAAAAAACAGTCTTCTAAGTAAAAATTCAACTCAAAAGTAACACTGATTCCTACTGTATTTCCCATTTATTTTTAGTTTTATTTTTATGGATATGTATGCAGTGTCTATATATGTGTTTTCGAATTTATCTAACATATGTTAGAATCATACAGGGAAACCTTTAAAACATCCTGACTGTTTCGGTTTCAGTATACTGTGACAGGGAAAAGCTATGTAATTAATCATGCTAATTCAAATGAGAATTACTTTTTGGTTGAATCAGTTTGTTATTACAATTGCCTCCAGACTGCATGATTTTCATTAATACTATTAGTGCTGTGGAATTACTTACTCCTCATTTTATATATGCTTTTCTGTAAGTCAACTAACAAAACTAATTAGTAGCTGTGAAAAACCATATTGATAAAATAAAAATATATAAAACAGTTCTGAGAATTCTCAGGGTAAACCCTATATATCATGGAGTTTTGCTCAGTACTCCAGGCCCTTTTCCCTAATATAAACAAACTTATGTAAAATTGAAGGTTTTTAAACTTGTCTTTAAAAGACCATATACTTCCTGAAAGAACCACTTTTAAATTACACATAAACACATGTAATCAATCTTTACTATGCAGCTAGGAATTTAGCATAAGGTTTGGGGGTTACTGTTTTTATTTTTAAAGCAGGCACTTGGCACTTGTAGATGAAAACATACAATTAACAACAATAACCTGGACTAAGACAAATAGCAATTTTTACAGTATCTTGCAATGACAGCACCGCTGTAATAGTTAAATAATCCAACAACAGCAGCTGGACCTGGTAAGGCCTAGAAAGAATTTGGATTAACAGCTTCTCAAAAGCAGCACAAAAGTGGGGAATTTTTTGTGCGTTTGTTTTTACTGTTGTAAAGATTATGGGGCAGAACCACAGCTGGAGTAAGCGGACAAAAGTGCACTGAAGTCGACTGAACAGCATCAATTTATATTTGCCTTGAGAATATAAAAGCGCCTATGATTTGCAAGAGCGGCTGAAGATCCTGAGCACATCACCTGTGATGTTTCCCAGAGCGCCTGCTCTCTGTAACACCCGTGCTCAGCTCCTTCCAGAAGGCAGGCTGCTTAAACACAGCCCCATCCGAGCGCTCCACGTTCCTCCTTTGGAAAACGCGGAGTGCTGCGTCTGCGGTAGGCAAAGCTGAGTACCGAGCACGCTAAATACAAGGTCACCATTCGTCAAACAGCCCCCAGACTAGCTGGGGATGCGGTGTTCATTGCGATTCACTTCAGAACTTTTCCGAATTTGTCTGAAGCTTGGTTGGGCAGGGAAGACCTGTGTGTCACGGCCAGGGGAATCGGCCGTGCTCTCCTCCTGGGAGCTCACGTGCAGCAGATACGTCGGCTGCCAACCAGCTACGTTTGGCACGCAGGAGGTTGGTGCGGGAATGGGACAGGAGGACTATGCAGCAACCAGGCAAGCTGCACCACGAAAAGCCACATTATTTCTCAGCAACAGCCTAGCGCCCTCTTCCCGCGTATGACGAGCGTGTCTGGAGCACATCATCACACAGCTCCACGCTTGCACGCCTGCTCTCGTCGCACGCCGACATAACGCAGCCCCACGGACCTGGCTTCCAGGGGCTAGAGAGTCTGCTAAACACTGAAGTAAACAAAAAGGGGGAAGCAGCCAGAAGGATTCAAGTACACGTATTTAAAATAAGATTTCTCAAGGCTCTCGGCGATGCATGTAAAAATCCTACAGAGCTGTATCCTCTGGAAGCTGCTATCGTGCAGGTGGAAACAGATAGACAGTGCAGGAGCACCACAGACCAAGACACAGCCCTTCCCCGAATCACACCCACCGATTCTGTACTAGCACGAGGACGATTACACTGAGGACAGGCAGGTAGCTTGTCTGGGAGTGTTTGGTCAACGAAAATCATTTAAAATCTGCAGTTTGGAGTCCTAAGGATGGGGCTGCTCCCTGTAACACCAGTTTATCTGTCTCCAAAAGTGGGTCCCCTTCCCCGAACTGCCTCTTTGTAAATTTAATTCTGTATTTCTAATACATTAGTTTCCTCAAAGTTTAATTACTTCAAGGTAAAAACAAGCGGGTGCAAAGGGGAAAAAAAACCTTCTTAAAAGTGAAATCAAAGCAGCAGGAATAGCTCTCCAAGCCGAATTTCTGTGTTTACTTACTGAGCTGGTACAACAGAGACAGCAGCAGCCCTCGCCCGCCCTCGCCACCTTGCCAGCCTGCTTTAATGCCGCCTTAGAGGACCACGCAGGAGAGGGTCTCGCCAGCTCGGTGCCTGTTCAGGCTTTGGCCTCGCTTCCGAAGCTGCCAGCAAAGATGCTAATTAGAGGCGGCAGCGATGTGGCCACCTGTCTGCTCCGCACAGGAAGGAGACCACCAACTAATGCGTTACGCGCGGGCTCCAGAGCAGCTATCACTTTCCAGCCCGACTTCTGTGGGCTGCGTGTGAACTGCTGACCTGGAAGCAAAAGGCTCATCTGTGTTCAGGCTTCAAAACCTGCTAAACACCCCCCCACACCCCTCCATTCTCCAGTTCCCACCCCTTCCAAAAACCGGACAAAAACAAGACACAGAAATTTGGGGAAAAAAAGCAACAGCCACAAAAAAAATAAAAATAAAAATAAAGCATAAAAAGGCCGGGCTTTAAAATGCACATGAACACAAAGGGAGGTTTTGGAGCAACTGAGGATGACTGCGGTGGGGTGAGGGAAAGTTGACAGGTGGCCAGGGCAGGAAGAGGAAGAAAGAGAGGGAGGGAAAACAGAGCACCCACTCTTTCCGTCAGTCCTGCAAGCTTCCTCTTTCTTCTGCCCCATAACCTTTTCTTTCCTAGAACAAAGTCAGACACAAGTTACAGAAAGAACAGACTTGGAAAGAAGTACGAGCGTTTACTCTTCTGTGTCGCTTTTACTGTTTTCTCCCAATAAAAACATCTTGTTCTGCATGTCCAGCTTCCAGATATTGAATGTAGCTATTCCAAGTACTACCTGGATACGTGCTTTTCTCCCAAATCTCAATGGACGCTCTTTTCCTTTTGGGGGTCTTTTACAATCACGCTTTTTTCCTTTCTGGTTTCTACTTCACTTATTCCCCTGCTTCTAAGTAATCTTCATTCCACCATCACTCTCACTCACTCACTCACGCTGTCACCCTGGTTCGTCTCTCTCCTTCCCTCTCCTCGCCTGCTAGGGCAATCCCCGGCTCCCAGCTGGGGCAGTGAGGGAGAGGAGAGGTGCAGATGTTCACCAGACCACACCAGACCACGTCAGCAGCAGCTTTCCAGCAGTGGTGAGGATGAGCTGCTCGTAGCCTCCCGTGTGCAGCTGTCCCATAGCCAGATTTTCTGACTCCGTACGGACCTGAAACTACATGTGCAATGGCTCTGAGGCTTATAAGTAAGCCTCGGGCACTGTAGGGGCAGAGAGAACAGAAGTGTTTTTGATATTCGTGGGATACAAGGAACAGAGAAAAATGAGAATCTCCTAGCTCCTATTTCTGTCTACGGAGGACCTGGCAGTCCTGCCTGGAATCCCAGGCTGAATGAGGTTTTGACTCAGGTAACCACAAAACGGCTAATTTTCTCAGGGAGAGGGCTTTCCAAATTTCTCGGCGTCTGCCTCATCAGCTCCTACCTGGCTTTCCTGTGCTCGCAAAGATGTGGGCACCTAATGAGCCACAAAGTCTTTCTAAACCTTTTATGATTTTACATTAAAAACATTTTTTAAGTGGCTGAATTCACTGTCTGTGAAAAAGAAACAACAAAGACAAAAAAAAAGCCAAAATGGGTGAACAAACCCTGGTGTAGGCTCAATCAGCAACCTTCTGCAGCAGGAACAACACAGTGAGTGCTCCTCTCAGACGCAGTAAATGCCCTACCAGTCAGACCTCATGGCATCAGGCGCTGCCTGAAGGAAAGCGTCTGATATGAGAGAAATGGGCTACTTCTAGTAAGCCTGGGTCAAGAAGAAGGATGGGTTTGGTGTCACTCAAAGTGGCAAAGGAGCTCATGAGCAAGAAGTTACTTCTATTTCAGACAAATTTGTTGGGAAGTCATAGAGCCGCAGTGGGATGTCGAAGCAGCAACAGGCAGCATGGGATGAAAACAGAGCCTCTTTGGCTCCGGCGCCGGGTGGTGAGGTGGGGATGGACAGTCTTGTTTGAAATAGCAGCTGCTCAAAGTCTACCCAGGTTTGTGAGCTTGGAGAGACTTGTGGAAAAAGGGCGAGAGGAGCTTGCTCACTTGGCAGGTTTTTCTGAGTTCTCAGAGCTCTAATTATGATGGTGGGTGAGGAGCGACGATTTGCCAGTGTACCCTTGGCAACCTGTTTATATGACCTTTAAAGTTAATACAAGGAATAGGTAAAATATGAACTGACATACGGATTTAACAAATCTCGCACTCCTTCAAATGCATCTTTGCTATGTCACCCTTCCATTGCCCAACTCGCAGACGTGCACACCAGGATATGCCATACTGTATATTTGTAAGAGTTCCCACTAGGTACAAAGGTGACGCCAATAGGAAGCCATCGGTCTTTATAAGGTTGAGTCATTTCTTTTTAAAAGAGTGAGGGGGAAAAAAACCTTTGATGGGCCAAACTCTGCTCCCCCTGATGCTGGCATAAATCCTGAATGTCAGTGAATATTACAAAGGGACTGCTCAGGATTTACACCACATAAGTCAGATCAGAATGAGGCCCAATAACTGTTTATTTTTTTAAATGAAGGCTTTAAAATAAACCATATGGATTTTCACTTATATTAGATGTGTAAAGAGGTCTCCAAAGAGCAGTTTGTAAAAGCAGAGGAAACCGTATACTGTGCATCAGACCATAGAGTACAGTCAGGAATGTATCTGGAGCCCTGCGAGAGGCGTTCGGCTCTGCAGGCAGTGCCTGCAGTGACTTTGGCTCAGGCAGCAGCACTGTATTCCTTTAAGCACAGGCTGGTGCAGCATGTAGCAGAGATGCTGTAGATTCAGCTGTGTTCTTACCTCACTTCTGCAGTGACCTCACCCTGTTACAATGCTACTATTCATGCAGATGGGGTGGAAGACTGCATACAAAAGTTTCATTTAGGCACATAAACATGAATATTTAGCCTGTTTGATTATAAATGAAAGCCAAATACTTCTACTTTTTGCAATCTGGGGAGAGACATTTTTATTTTAAATAATCCTGATTTTACAGGCCAGCACTGAAAAACAATGTAATGAAACACATGTAATGGTTTCTCTGATAACCATTTTGTTTCTATTTTAATATTCTTGTGCTTGGTGATCCCACAACAACTTCTTTTGGTATTAGAAAGAGATGGAAAGAGAGCACCATGCAAACATGCACTGAGAGAAGATTAAAGCTTTGTTAAAAAAAAAACTGAGTCTGATTCTCAGCAGGTGTAAAATGGTGTCATTGAAGTCAACATAGTTCCATGGATAGATTCATTCCCTGCTGAAGCTCTAACCCCAAACCTCTAGTAATACATGTGCTATTTCACTAAGCAGTTACTGTGGCCCTCTCTGTTGACTCGCAGGGTTTTTAACCATGCATAACCACAGTGATGAGCACTACAGAATATTCCAATGTTGAACTTTCTGAAGCAAGGGGAAATATTCACACCACCCATACCAGTCACCTGGCTGGGGAGCCTAGGCTGCCCCTGATTCTGTAGTGTCACCAGAGAGTGATTCGGAGAACCTAATGTTAAGCAGTTATTAGCTCTTAACCTAAGTGCTCTATTAACTCTGTTAGGCGCTTTGGCTCCTGATTTAGACAGGTGTCTCAAATCTGGCTATGTAAATAAACCCCGGATAGTTTACATTGCTAGACCCGACACTCCACCAATTTCAAATAAAGAAGATGAGCAATTAAATCATATTGCATCCTATTTCCTCTGCCCAGCCGTTCTCAGCCTTAGCTACATCCCTGCCATGTCAACATCTCAATGTTGATTCTGAACAACTCCGTGGAATATAGTCATTTGCGTTGATTATATCTTCATGCGTTTGGGTGGTTACTACTGCAGGGCTTAGGTGGTCTTACTGAATTACACCGTGCATGGTTCTGCCTGCAGTTTTGTATGGGTGTCTAGTAACACAGTATGTTCAGATAAACAGATCCCAATTTACACACACAGTGCATTCACCATCAGAGCTGTTCATGTGTGGCCTAATCCTAAACAAGTAGAAGGAACCATTTAATTTGACTGCGATAGTCCTAGGGGGTTGTTGTCATCACAATTTTCTTTGGCCCTCTTCAAGTAAGCCCTAATGCCTTTCTGTGTTAACCCTCCCTGTTGCACTGTACATTTCTTCACAAATTCCCATCCTCCTTCAAAGTTCCCATTTCTGCCCATAGCTGAGATTGCTCCCAAGTTTCTTCCTTCCCCTTCAAATGTTTCTTTGCTCTGCCTCCTTCTTTGACAGTCTTCTTCCTTCATTCTCCAGCTTGTTAATAAAGATAGAGGAGTGAGCTACATTTCTGTCCTGAAGGCAGTTAGGGAATGGACACAGCTGACCCCCCGTAGTAAGACTGCCCACCACAACTTGGGAACTGAGGTCTGTCAACACTTTAGGTGTTGCTGGCCAATGCGGACTAGGGAATCAGCAAAATATTTTGCTGCTCCTCCCTGCTCTCCAGCCATGTTAATCTTTCACTCTCTTCCTGGCTACAGACTCTTGCATCCATTTCTTTCCCTGGACAGCCCCATCAACATCTGGAATATACCCCATCCTTTGCAGCTGAATCCCAATTTGCTGACCCTTCTCAGGTTCATGAGAATAGTGACTGTGTCACGAAAACGATGATATATGATCAAGATAATGGTTAGCCCCCAAATGGGACGTTGGCGTCCATGGAGAATAGAACCCAAAGCCTATTTAAGCTAACAATGTGCAAGCACTGATACATACTATCAAGTAAAAATTATCTCTTCTGATTCACATGGTAAATTACAGCTCTTATGTCTTGCACTTCCTGCGTTTGCAGTTTTCCCACTTATTGTCAAGGAGGGACAGGGTTATGATGAGAGAGGGGAATTGCAGAGTTGGACTCTGCAAAGCATATCTGAGAGGATATTTTTGCTATAAATTTGCTAGCCAGTTAATTAAACACATCTTTACAGGGATCTGAGTAGCTATTAATCTCAAACCAATGATGTTTAGAATTTTACAAGCAATTTGGTTCAATAATTTACGCAGACTTCTTCAGTTGTCTTGCTGAAGCAAATCCACCAGTAGTAGTTTTGAATTCACTTTGGTTCTGGATCACTCTTACTTTGGAGCAGTGAAAAGTGTCACAAATTCTGCAAAGTAAATAGTCCCATTTCACTGCAATTTGCTCCCACCAGCTGTGTTGTGTGATCGTTCATACAGAGTCACATGTGATAATAACTTTCTATTACAAAGAGATACAGTCAAAAAAACCCTGCTTCCTTTCATGTTTGTCATTGCATGCTCAGTCGCTGAGGGACAAGTAAGCATGTGGTGTGCCTTGCAAACAAGCTTCCCTTCTTCACTGGTTAGTGGGGAACATGCACTCAGCCCCTACACACATTCTGGCATCTGGTAAAGGTTTAAGAATTCCTCATCTTCCACACAGAGAATCATCCTTCAAATCAGGATGAACTCTCAGAAGATGACAACTCTGACCTAAAAAAGCATTTCAAATGCTGCAGTTGCAGAAAACTGATTGTTGCAAGATTCCACTCTGATGATTAAGCAAATGTTTGGGACGACCCCAAAAACTGCAGAAAAGAAAAATTTGGAGTTGTTATTCCAAGTAAATTCAGCCCTGACAGATTAGATTTTACCCAGTGGCACTTTCAATTACATGCCTTAAATAAGGATTTAATTTAGATTTAATAATACAGTTATTGCATGCTAATTAAATACTAATGGATTATTAAAAACATATTTTCTTCAGGTTTAACAATCCTTTAGTAAGCATCTATCTAAACCTGAAGACACATGGTTTTAATCAGTGATTGGAACTAAGTTAAAACATAATTGCTGAAAGTTAAAGTACGTCATTGGATTCAAGAAGACAGTTACAGTATGTCTATTACACAAACATGGATTTGATGGAAGAATTAATAGGTAGTAATTATATTTATCTGTTAAATAATGGCATTGGTTTAAAAGTATTCATATGTCATGCATTAACTGTATTTAAATAAAAAGGATATATAAAAACAAATACATAGCATTAGGCAGGCTCATACATAGGACTGGTCAGAAAATTGCTTTTCTTATAAAATGAGTCTCGATTAAAAGTCATTTCATTACTCTTAGACACACATTTTCAGCTTAGAAGTAGTATAGTGCACTTTTTATATAGTGTCTGTTAACAAAAATATATCTTTATCAGTTGCCAAGAATGATGTCACTTTTTCAGTCTTTGGCCAATTCCTTAGCCAATTGGATTCTACTTCTGAAGCATGCAAAACTATTTATCTTTCAAAAAATCTGGCAATCTCATTGAACACTTCTACACATATTGATGTATTAGGTACCCCTAGCAACCCAGTAAACAGAAAATAACCTTGAGGATTAGCTTAACTAATGAGATAATTTAGTAATTATGAGTATTTTAATTAGCATTGGTAAAGAGATCATTAAGAAATTGATTGTTTAATGATCAACCATCCTCTATTGCTGCATATCATAGACCTTGCAGGAGCAGGCTGCCCCACTGCAGTCCCTTACAATGTCTGACTCCCTGCCCAGAGGATATAGGAACAGGATGAAGCCCTCATCATGATACTTTTAATTAATACTGTAAACTGTAGACTAATGACAGTTATTGAAGCAAACTATATGCAGTGAAACAATTACCAGCTTTCTAGGATATTCTTACCTTTCTCTGCACTATAGACACAAACCTCTCAATACAAAGCAATCAAGGCCATCTTTCTGCAAAGCAAGGATTACCAGCATTTGTTCGTCTATTCATCCTCTCTGCCTCTGGCAGTTTCCTCTCAAAATATTCCCTAGAATGATCAGCTTGGGAAGGGAATAATACCCTTTTAGTTGCACTAATGCAAAAATGGAAATAGGGACTTTCACAGCAGGATCCCCTGTTAAATACTTTGGCACAACAGATGCCAACACAGCAGTCAAATACTCATTGTGTCAAAGAGGAAAATTAATTTGGTGGTCTCACAAGCTGCTCTCCAGTTCTGTGCTGCAGCGGCAGGACAAGCGCTGGAAAAGAAAAGGTGTTTCAAGCCAGACTAGAGGTACCTTGGCAGGCTGTGTGGGTGAGCTTGTATCGCTGCTGCCAGCACTACAATTATTAGATCCTATCATCCCCTTGCATTCACTAGTACATGCAAACTTTTAAAACAAACAAGCAAACCAACCACACAATGAAGTAATGGGCTGTTTTGCATCTATCCTGGCACGGATACAACCTCATTCATCTGATAGCCATGCTACTGAAACCAAAGCACAGAAAACTCAAAGTAAAACAAATGAAAATGCATAGACTTATTCTTTTACTCACTCTCCCAGACAGCGCAGGAAAGGAGAGACAATACAGAACATTTGCAGCAGTATCTATGGGATGACAAGCACTTAAAACAATTCTGCAGCACAAGCTCAGAGCTAGCACTTGTGCCAAGTTTCAATGACATGATTCAGTAACACGAGTTGCCTACTGTTGGGCTTCATTTAACCCTGCTGTTTCTAGCAGTTCGCTGAACTATGGATTCTTCTCCCCGAGAATACAAAAGCACAAGGTATGAGTTCATTGCTAAGGAACGAAAGCATCTCAGCAGCTGAGGCTGCCTGGTGATTTGCTGATCTCCGCTGTGCCACTTGTGAGTTTTCTTCTAATTTAACTCTTAAGGTTTAAGCAAAAAATGATCCACTTTGTTAAATGCTGCATGTATGCAAGCATGCTTGTAATCTGAGCCAGGAACATCTCTTTGCTAAGTTTTTTTTTTTTTTTTTTTAATTAAGGAAAAGCAGTGCTCCTAAAACACTACAGTGTTTGGAATAAAGACTGAGGTTATCTGGGTTTTGTAGAAATGCTGTGATTTGGTCTCACCTTTAGAACAGTTATAACTACAGCAGCTTTTTAGCTTTTAATCAGGTGTTAGAAAGGCAACAGGCTTTTTCCCAGAGAAAGCCACGACAGTGCATTTGCCTCAGTGCTCCAAACAATCTGTAAAACTCACCTCTATAGAAGACTAATTATTACCGTTAAGCAAATGTTTTCTTAATGCTCATATCTGAAGCTATCAGGCAAACTATAATTTGTGACCAGCCTTTGTATTTAGTGGTAGCCTAACATGGTAGAGTCAAAATCCATTCATTAGCTCTGACAGGCAGCTCCAGCTTTCTGTATAAGGAGCAAAGATTAATGCAAACATTGTACCTGGGGTGGCCCTCATACTGCGATCCCAATGGTTTCAGCTTCATTTACAAATCCAGAAATCTTTTTCTTTGCTCAGGAGCAAAACTGTTAGTGAATTAAAGTGGTAGTACTTGTAAAGAAAGTTACCATGTAAGACATTGCCGATTTTTGTATTATTTACACATAAACTGGGGTATTCCTCTTACTTATTTTAAATTACATGCCACTAGCTGTTCCGCCTGCCTAAAAATGCACTGGGACAAACTTTTGATTGGAATGTGACTGACAGGGACGGGAGAGGAAGCACTCCAATTTTGTAATGAGCAATAATGCCTAAATACAAAATAGCAGTAGATGCCCAAAAAACAATTCAGAACTGGAGAAATTTATGTATATTCCTTGCTCTATGTTCTCTGAAATAGGAGACCCTGTAGGAAGACCTTTTGCACTTTCTTTACATTTCCATTTTGCTCTTCTTTGTGTTATGTAGCCAACACTTTATTTCTGGCTTTTTTTAGGTGATTTAATTTATGCCATATTTTTCATCCTAAATATTTCTTCCTCATTGTAAATTATCTTTTGACCCTGAAACTCATGCTGATAGGTAACTGTAATTTAATTTATTAATTTAAGGCTTCATTCCCCAAACTACTTGAGCATCCGCTTAATTATATGCAGAAATCACACCATAAAGAAGGACAAAGACTCACAGTGTAACTGTGAACTGGAATGTTTATTGTCTGGGTTGGCTGGGTTGTAATTTCACTCTATATCTGCCATCTATTACCCTGGTACAATATGTAAACATAACTAAACATTATCTAATTTGAATCATAAAAAACCACACAGTTATTCTGAATTAGAGTTTAGTATAGCACATAAGATATTCTGAGAATACGCTGCTTAAACTATCCATGCATTTAAAATACATTCATTGAGCTTAAAAGCTTAAAAGCAAAACAGAGATAACAAATCTCTTGCACAGCTCATCAATGACACCAGACAGATTTTCCAACCTGTCTTCAGTAGCATCTTCTTTTTCTGAAACAAAAGGACTGAAGGCATTCAACATCCCTCCCATTCCTATATCGAAAAATATATTCAAAAAATGAACATCGTTTGAAAGGAAATTGTTTGTTCATAATTCTTTATAATATACATTTGTTCATAATTCCTTTTGCGTGGAACTGACAGGAGAGCTACATTAGTTTAATAAATTTACTTCTCTGCTTTCTTCAAAGCAAAGTTAAATCCTAGTCCCAGCTCTGGCTTCAGGGAATCTAGGATTTCACTAACACAATAGCAGTAAATTTATTTGGTCCAAGACACCCCAGGAAAGCCATGGATAAATTTCAAAATATCCTATTTCTCCACTGTTCTCTATCTCAAAGTAGCCTTATTTTAAGCAAACACCATTTACAGTTTTAACATTCATCATTTAACTCAGTTTGCATACCCAGAAGTGTATCTCTAGTGCTCTGGAGTCTTCTCTAGTTGTACTACTGTGTGTGTACTCTTGACAACTCCCAGACCCTGAAAATTAAGACCCATCCTAAACAGCCTCCCTCAAAGACAAGGAATCTTTCCATTGCTCAGGGCAAAATTAATCTTTCAAATGTGTTTGGGAGGCCACAAATTAATGTACACCTTAGGGCTATCCAAGAATAATGCCTAAAAAAGTAATAGGTGTGTCCCCCCGGGCTCATGAAATGACATCATGGGTCCTTCCAGACCCTGAGCGGCGGGTTCCCCTGGGTCTAGTGGGTTCAGAGGTCTTCCTGATTTGAACATATGCATGACTTCTGCCCTCTAAACATCTCAAAAGCCGTTAATCATGACTTCATGGTATACACAAGGAGGAGAGGGAAATAGAAAGTGCTGAACTAATCTTTGAAGTGTCTTTTTCTCTTTCCAAATCTTTTTAAGAGAGGCACAACATTTCTTCAGTGCCTAAATCCCCGCTGCTCTTCTAGCAGTCACTGAAGAGACTGTACATATGCATACACACACACATTACAGCAAAAAGTAAAAGGCCTGCTCGAAGCACATCAGAAGTCCAGAAAGCCGAATCTTTAAGCAAATGAGGTGTCAATGCCTGCTCAGGGTTTACACACTCTTAGTAGGGAGCACAGAGAATGGACCTGGCCAGGAACAAGAGAAGGTGCAATATGAGCTGGGGATGAACACAAGCCCCATGATGTTGATAGTAAGACTTTGGGCACTCCACATTGTATCAGTAATATACCTTTTGCCAGACACAACAAAGTCGTGGCAAAGATGGGTGACGACTCAGGAGGGACAAACAAAAATGCAGAGTCTCTGAAAAAGTAAGCAAAACCACTCCAGTCCATTTCAAGTTTAAAAGAATTATTAGCAAAAACAAAAGCAGGATCTGGCAACTGGTTCCCCCCATTTAATTCTGACTGTGCTTCATTAGTGTTCAAAGATGGCTCTAGCAATGTTCAAAGGTCATCAGAGAAAAACAGTTCAGAGCTCCCACTCTCAGACAACTTACGGGTCATTTCTCCCATAAGGAAGACTCTGAATATAGAACAGAAACACCCTCTATGAAGTTTCCAGCAAGGAAAACAAAATATTTCCCTCAGGATATTTTTCCTGTACTGGGCTGGTCAGGCTGGTAACCTGACGTGCACCTTCTCTTGAACTTCCTGCTCCGGGTGGTGGCATGGGCCCAGCTTCTGGGATTGCTAACCTGGGAGAGGGTCTCAGAGCAGCAGGAGTGGCTGACTGACCTCCAAAGGCAACGCACTCAAGCCTGATCTATTCTACACTGTAACGGACCGGGAATGGGGACACAAAGAGTTACCAAATCTCAGCTATGGGTACAGCTTTGGCTGGTCAAACTCTGTCGTCATACGGGCGAGCATGATAAACCTGAGGCTCTGCGGGTGCTGTTATTAGTAGACAAAGAAATCGTTAGCCTCTCCAGTGCTGTCTGGCCCTCTGGCCTCATGCTGCAAGAGGGTGTGGAGATGGCAGGCAATGTGGAAAGCAGTGGTCAGCGCTGGGCGTTCTTCATCTCCTAAGCGTTGCTAATTCTTCATGGTATTGCAAGCAAGGTCAAATATATGACGTCAAACAACATTACTTCTATGTGTTGGAAGGGGACTTTCACAGTACCCTAAATGAAAATCTCACCCTTCATATTCACTTGAAGAAAATAATACACATGCTAATAATAAGTTAGAGTCATCGAAAAGTACTAGGATGTTAATATATCACAGTGATACATATCTCTGGAAAGCTTTGGAGACAGAGAGAGAAATACCAGTGGAAGACAGCAAGGTTTTATAGTATTGATGTCCCCAGGCCAAATCCATCCTCTGCAAAATTGTGCTGACACCATTAAAGATACCCCAAGGATGAATTAGACCCATTACATCTTACATTACATAATGAGATCTGTATATGGGAATTTCTTACAGTTTTACTGTTACAGTTTCTAGTGTCAAATAAGATTTGCACATCTCTACCTTAAAATTAAGTTTCCAAAGTATTTTAAGGCATACATCACCTAAACTATGTAAAACTAATTTGTGAAGCAGGTTTCCAAAACATACATGCTTCCTTCTATGGCCCGGGCCATTTCACAGCATTGCTATGTGCTGTTAAACTGCTGCCGTAGTCCCACTCAGGACAAGACTGCATTTCCCACCTGGAAGAAGTGAGACCTAATACGTAAGAATAAAAAAAGCTACTGACACCTCACGATCTCCAGAGAGTAAAAAGCAAGAAGTACTGTCCCTGTGGCTGACTATGAAATAAGCCATTGACACACTGGAAAAACTCTTCCCAGCAAAGCTCTCCGAAGCCATCTCATTTTAGGTACTAGAGAAACAGAACACAAGACACAGCACTTGTCCCTCAAACTGTGGGTTAATCCTGAGTAAAACAGTGTACAGCCAGTGAACCTGAAGAAGAAGGTTAAGTAAGACTGCTTGTATGATTGCAAGCTCTGTGCTGTTTTCTGGCCTCCAGAATAGAGCTCAGCTTGACATTGAAAAGCTTTGTAGAGGTTGGTCATTCTTTCAAACTTGACACAGTCATAAATCCAAGGAACTGTGCAGCCAGGCACAGAGTTGTTTTTTTTTCCAGGATGAGAACACATCTGAAACAACACGCTCAGACAGTATGGTATTATTTACTTACAGCTGAGCTTAGGAGATCGGGTAGCAGACTCAGAAATTATCCCAATTATTTGAAATTGCAGTATATTATAAGAATTCTGTCAGGAGAGAGGAGTGCAAGAGACGGAGCAGTGTGAAAAATTAAGATGGCGGTTTTTTTAATAAAGCAAAATGAATGAAGGCAAACATTCAAAAATAAGTTACTAAAAACCATTTTATAAACTAGCTTTAAAATCTCTTAATAGCATTAGCTTACCTTTTGTTGTGTCTGAAAAATATATATGAACTAATAATGTTCTCAGGAGATTTCATTACTGAAAAGGCTCATTAGAAAAGGCATTAAAATACTAATTACCTCATAAACTATTTAGCTGTGTACCCACTGGGATAGTACTTACGAGTGCTCAAGTTCTTCATAGATCCAGCTAATCAATTAATGCTCATTACAACCAGAAAGAGTATGCAGACTGCAGCATGCAGGAGAAATAAATAAGTCAGAGGTTAGCTAAGAAAGTGACTTGGCTGTAATAGAGCCTTCCTTTGTAACACAACTGTTGTCTGCTACAATTTAATTTTAATCAGCCTTTTTGGTACTTCTGTAATGTGACTCTTCTCGTCTCAAGAATCTCAGCTATTGCTATTGCTCCTTTAAGTACATAATTTATTACGGGAGATACTTCAAATGGCGCGTGGAGATTCAAACGGACAGGTATAGTATGCACTGATACCATGCTAATATTACCTACGGGGTGTGCAAATGAGCTGGAGAGGGGCTTGGGGGATTGTTTTGTGTGTTTTGCTTTTTTTTTTTCAAAGAGGCGGCACTGCCATAGAGGCACAGATACACTACAAGCTTTTCTGCACATATTCCCAGAGAAAATTGTCCAACACCAGCGCCTGCCCTTCTCCAGGGCTGGGGAAGGGGCAGGACTAGTCTGACAGTTCGAACCGGGCTCTCTCAGTGTTTCACAAAGAACAGCCCAGCGGAAGGTCCAAGGTCCTGCCTTACACCCTGCAGAGAGGGCACGCTCACTCTGTAACTTCAGGAGCCTCAGGACTGCAGACCCTCACTCTCCCTGTCTGGGACATGGCTGCCCAGTATCGACCTCAGGAGCACCTGGAGCCTGGATGGGAGCCCCCTGCCCGCTGGGCTCCTCTCCTTGCCTTTTGCGTAGACTCCTGCGAGGGGGCTCCCAGACCACTTGCTGTGATCATTAGTGTTTCATGGATATCAACCATGATGTTAAGATCCCACGGAGAAACAGGACAGCAATCAAACAGCAGACAGCCTGCGACTTCAGGCAAATGACATTTCCCAACCAGGTGCACATCATGATGTCACCTGTCCTGTCTCAGCCAGGAGGCCGGTGGTGTATTTTTGAGAAAAGATGCCTTGGGAAGTGCAGCCCTCAGCATGACCTATGGCATCTCTGGTTAAAGACATCCAGGACTTAAACCTGGTTACTCATCATCCCCCTCACAGACCCAAGTCAAGAGAGCTTCACTCCAGCTTGAGACCCTAAAAATCCCTGCAGAAAGATCTTACATGCCCCAGAGAAATGTATGTTCACAGTCTCTGTTTTCACTGTGGAAGGGATAAGCCAAAGACATGGACTAGTAAAGTGAGTTAATGGCTACTTCATCGAGCTGGTCACTGCCCAGGTTGTGGTGGTTGGAAGCCATAGGGCTGCCCTGGGAGGGGAGTACCTGCTGGACAGATACTCCAAGTCACAGCTACTTTAACTGGGCTTTTGTAGGGGATATTAAACTAGCTTCACATTTACCAGCTTTACTGAGACTAGAGTAACCACATCTTGACTTTTAAGTATTGTAGAGAGAGAAGTGCTTACTTTCTAAAATCTTTAAAATGGGATCAATCTACCTTGTTTGCCAAAAATTTGGTATCATTGGAGAGCCCCATAACTACAAATTTCACCAAGGGAAATTCATTCCTATATTAATGCTCAGCAGTGATCTAGTTATATACCAGTTTTTGCATAAACTCTAGATTCCCTCTGGGAACCCTTTATTCAACTAATTCAAACATTGCTTGGATCAAGTTTCCAATCAAACTAATCCACCACTAACATCATTTAGAAGACAGCCAGCCCTCTGCAAATTGATGTAGCAGAATAAATTTTCCATTATTCGTGCAAATGATAGTCATCCTAAATAGATGTTAGTAACTGATTTTGGTGTAATAAACATGGATTTTCAGTTATTTATTGATCCTCGGCATTCTGAAGTATTTCAGGAACAGTAAGTGGTTTCTTTACAAAAGATAAGATAATGCACAAATAAATAGATGGGCAAATTTAGCCAGATAGGCGTAGATGAGATCATGCATGCACAGCAAAAATGCATGGAATGAAGAAGAAAAAAGAAAACTTGGAAAAGAAAAAAAACCCATACACACACGTGCAGACATTTGACCAACAGAGTTTAAGAGTGGAGCTCTTCAAATCTCCTGCCACTGCCTCTTGTTTAAATGAAGTGTTCAGAGCATCCAGATTTCATACGCATCCAGATACTAAGGCTTTGGCAGAATTTTTTAGTTAAGAGAATTCCTAGATGAATGTTCACTCCAGCAATGAAGTTAGATGAATGTCTGCAACCGAAACTCTAATACATTATTTTCTCTGACGTGCATGCGCGCACACACACACACATACACCCACAGCAGACTTCAGAGCAGCTGTACACATCTATCAGACTGAAAGCAGATCAGGGCTTCACACACCCTTATCCTGGGTATGTCCTGGCTGCGATGTTGGCAGCCAAAACAAAGCTCATGCTTAACCTCATCCTAAAGAACATCTGTTAACAGTAGGGGATCACAGCCTATCCTCTTCCCATATATTTCCCCTGAACCACAAGCAGCACATAAAGCAGGCTCTAGTCAAATCCAGTAATGATGCTAGGTATTTTGGGGAGAGAAAAAAAAAGGAAAGCAAGAAGTTGGCACAGTAAGACAAATGCCATACTTTGGTATATAGTAGTGTTCTGTCAGAAGCCAGACATATTAAAAATATTTACATAATTTAAAATAATTTGTACAGGTCTAGTAAAGTCTATTTTGAGCTTTAGGCTTTAATAAAAGTTAAAACATTTGCTAGATCCCATTGGACTCCATGCATAACCTTGGCATTTGAGGGCAGTATTGAGGATACGCCATTACTAAACTTTTCATATTAGTAAGAGTGTGAACTGAAATACCATAATAAAAATATAACAATATTTCTTGCAACTTGAAAACAGCACTGGACTTTATATGTATTTCCAGATGGGAAACTAAAAATGTATTCTATGTTTGCACATATATACTCAGAGGTGGCTTTTAGTCTAATTTAAACATTCCAGAATAATGTGGCCTAAATATAACACCATGAATCATCCATCAGTTTCAAAGAAATATCTGGCAATTTTTGGATATGAATCACTAGGGACAGATACCAATACCTGTCGCTGACTGATATTTGAGAGTCAAAAACTCCCTGTGATTGCTTGGCATGACAAATCAATTATCAAATCTCCTGAT
This sequence comes from Apteryx mantelli, assembly GCF_036417845.1. NCBI lineage: Eukaryota > Metazoa > Chordata > Aves > Apterygiformes > Apterygidae > Apteryx > Apteryx mantelli. Next base: position 131,030,922 of record NC_089979.1, read on the forward strand.
ATTATTTGGGGGATTGTACAAAGTAATTTATCTTTAAATATTATGTAATAACCACCTGTAGGAAGCAAAGCTGAAAAATTAAGTCAGAAAAAGTTCATACAAAATGCTGGAAGAGTTGGCAAAACACCAGTGTGCAAAAAGAAGAGACAAATATGTATTGTATTCTAAATAAAAGAATAACATTAAAACCAAAAGCCAAAACCAACAAAATGCTCAACTGGCAGTATCAAACTGTAGGAGGGACAGAGTTTGCTTAAAGGAAAATTTTGAGATTAAAAAGCATAAACTGGGTCCTCAGTTGATGCAAAAAACACACAGTTTCTTTGAAGTCAATGTGCTTACACTGGTTTAGAGCAGTTGAGGATCAGGACTACATTTTAAAAGTATTCTTTGACTATACCAATAACATTGCCTCTATTTTTTAAAACCAGAGGAATGCAAAAGTCTCACTGAAGCTGCTTATGGTGCTTGTTTCCTTTCTGAACACTCATTTTGGAAAACGAAAACAGACAAGTCAGGCTCTGTTTTTCTGTCAGAGAAGAAAAGACAGAAGAGAGAAAAGTAGTACTTGAGCTGCAGGGAAAAGGTGCTTATTTCATTTTAAATCATTTCCAATGGATTGAAAAATAAAACTATGGGAATCCTAGCTGCTGTTTTTTAATTTTGCAAATGCTTATTTTTAATACAACATAATTTTAAAGCCAAGCATTCATGAGTGAAAATGTAATATAATGAAGGTAGCAGTCCTAAATTGAACTACTTCCACACCGATAATGTTATTAAATGAACTATTGGATGCTATCTTAAAATAACATTTTTTGAATATTTTTCAATACAGTAATGAGTTAGTTTCAGTGTGACTTCAATATATAAAGCAAGAGAAGAAATTTCACATCCATGAATAAAAGAAGGAAGATTTACATAAATCAAATTCTATCCCTAAAAGACTTAAAGCCTGTTAGACAAATCTTTAAAGTTCATCATTCAGCTGGTCAAAGCCCACGTTCCCCATGCCTCTGCAATACTAATGGAAAACTGTTGCAGTTATATCTAGTGTTTTGCTATCTTTTTTGTAACATAAAACACCTAGAATGGAGTAACTTATCTAAAGCGGAGTGACTTGGAGACACTCACATTTTCGGAGAAATTGCAGTCAGTCCCAGCACACGAGTAAAATGCCCTAAGGACAGTAAAGGGGCCAAGCAGCCTGCTGTGATCCTATCAGGCCCCCCGTAAGCTAGACTATGCAGGAGTTGTAGTAGAGGTGGGATACAAAACGCAGAGGGGACAACCTGCTAGACGACACCCTGTGCCGTCTGCCTACAGAGCACATTCAAGAAGATTATTCATGGCATTTCATACCCTAAAAATTCAGATAAACATTACAGGTCAACGATTTGCTAGTAAAAACAGCACGTGGAGCTAAGTTTGCTACATAAGTGTTTCCAGGGTGGGAGACCTAGTCTGTCCCAGTTTTTTAAATTACCTCCTTGATTACTCTCCGAACATAAATAGAAAAGTTGCACTAATGAACATCTGGAAGACAGTATGTAACCCTCTCGCTGCTGAGAAGTGTCACTGGCCATATTTGACAGAAGCAAAACAACAAATGCTGTGAGCATTTCCTCAAACTGAACACAGCTTGTAGCAGTATTTCAAATATGCCTATGATCTTCAAATGAGCTCTACAGGGGTACTCATTAGTCCTGGTTTGGATGTGGTTGACATGTGAAAGTAAGTGCTCTCCTGAGATTTCTGTGAAAGCCACAGTGCCAGCGAAGCTGATCTCACAAGACTTCCATCATCTCAGATGACAGAAGTCTCAAAAGATCAGTTAATTTTTGTCATTTTGAGCCAAAATCTCTTCAGTAAAGTTCAGGAGATTTCAGGGGCATTAAATCCAAATACAAACCGTCGCTTTCATTTGGATTTCAATCCTAAACTTGAGTGTGCACCTATTCTAAATGTGGCTAAATAAGAAGCTCAGAGCTCCCTCATTTTTTCAGTATGTCCTGAAAAAACATACTACATTTTGATAATTATATTAATATTATCAATTTAATAATTAGTATTAGCTTATATTAATTATATATACATAAATTCCACTGAGAGAGAAGTTATGAGGTCTGGAACTAGAAATCAGAGACGCTGCTGTGTTCATTTCAGTTCTTCCACTGACAAACTGTGTGGCCTCTAGCAAGTCATTTTGCTTTTCTGTCTCAATTCTTCAATAGTCTAAAAATATTTATCTCACAGGAATATTATCATAATTAATCAACTGCTTCATTAGCAACTGCACAGACTTGAGAAAAGGCCTTTTAAGCTTGTCTATAAAGAAGAGATTTACTGTCATGAAATTTTACTTCCAGCTCTTGTGTCCTCAGTGGTGAAAACATGAAGCTGGTAAAGTGTGTAATACCATCCCGTCTGGCCCAGAGCCCATGTTTGTGACGAGATGCACTTGTGCATCCCAAGCAAATGTCAAAGTTAAGCACAGCAGCCTTAAGTGCAAAACAGCTCCCACTATTCATGGCTCTTGCAAAAATCTTGGAAAGTGAAAGCTGTACAAACTCCAAGCAAAAGACTGCAATCTATCTATGTGAAGCAGAATTTCCCTGTAACACAACTGTGTTTTAACTTTTATAATTTCCTTTTTCCCTGGCTGCACTACCATCAGGACTTGCTTTTACTTGCACCAGTGCACACTGACACACAAGTTTACAGAAACAAAAGCTTTTCTGAAAGAGGCAGCTTAGCACCAAGTCACCCTCACATACACAGATGCATCTGACCTAAGTTTTAAAACCTTATAATAAATGCACAAAACCCAGATCCAACAGTTCATGTGTTGGGCTAGATGATAGCTGCAGCAAGCAAATATTAGGATTGTATTTCACTTACTGCTATGGTTACAAAATCAGGGTGGACACTGGAGGAAAAAGGAGTAAGAGAAACAAATCTACCAAGAAAGTAAACCCTGTGAGAATAAAGAGGGTGGTGGAGAAGCAGCAAGAGAGAGAAAGGGTGGACAGTTGGTGAAGGCTGTTGGGCGGGGGAGAGAGCGAGGTCATTTTAACACCCAGCTGAATAAAGGCAAACAAAATAATAAAAATGCAAGCTCTTCTAGGGAAATAGTGCTGATAAGATCACCACAGGATAAAGTGACACAAAGAAAGAAAAATGCAAGGAATTGTTACAACTTGTGGCTGCAACAAGCAAAGCAATTTGTATGCGCTTGGTAGAAGCAAGATCAAATATTCAACACATATTCACAGCAGCTATGACTAACTGAACAGGCTCTCTTCTCTATTTCACTTATTCAGCCACTGACAGCTTGAGAAGAATTAGTTTCTACTGAGTTTAGTTCATAATCCAGCATTTAGGCATGACGGGGACAAGGTCCTGTTTCAGCAAACAAAACAAAATATGATTAGCTTCACCCATAACATTAATACCTTAATCCACAGCAAGGCATAATGTCTACAGGCAAAGCTACTGCCTGGGGAGGATTTTAAAGTGCAGATCAGGAGCATACCGAAATGTTGGTTTTGGGGACTTTCAAACATAAGCGCAAATATAACAGAAGATACAATTTCAGAGCAGTGAATTTTGTCAATAGTGGTAGAAGCTCCGTAACTTTTAATTATTTAACAAACTATTCCTTAAAAACATTTCTCAGTTACTGATACAAGGAATTTTGTCTCAACTCTTCTTGTTTTAAATTGTAAGGCTTCATTTTGCACTTTTTTTTTCTTCACACTGCTTTCATTGCTTTATTGTGAAGGATAATATGAGGAATTGCTGTTGAAAGCTCCACAGAGCTGAGACATTTTTCTTTTGCTCAGTAGTGCAGAATCTGTGCTAAAAAAAGTCTTCTGGCCCTGAAGGGATGTGTATTGCTCTATTAAACTGATTCTTTTCCCAGTTGGTTCAATATAAAAGCACTGACTTCAGATCATTTATTATATTTAACAACATATTTTCAGTCATGAAACGCTAAGTAGGTAAACCTAGAACTTCAGTGGCTCTGATCCTGCCTGTGCTCCCCGCGTCAGAGTCTCCCATCTGAAATCAATATCGAAAGCTTGCCGATCTGGGCCCAGGATTTGTAACCAGCTGAATTTCCGTTCCAGGCAGTCTCCAAGGCTGCGAGTTGTCCCAAGATGCCACCGCTATTATAACGGAGCTCTTGTTTCCACATTCAACAGCTGCTAAAATGACTCAAATGAATATCAGACTGGGGCAGGAGAGTAAACTCCTGGAGTAAGAGCAAATGCCAGTATTTTCTCCCTTTACATCAGTTGCACCACCACAATTCTCGGGCAGGGAAACAGAAGTTACTTGTAACATATGAAGCAGCAGAAGACTCCACCCAAAAAAATAAACCAACCTACTTGAGATGAAAGCTGACCACCTTTGTGGCTGAGCCATTTCGATTTAGTCGGCATTTTACGTTCATGAAGAAGGAGAACATTATGTATTTGACAGCTGTACGAAATACGCACAGGTCCCTTGAATCAGTCCTAGCATTCTGGGCTGACTGACACTTGCACCGGGAATTTCAAAGCCACCAGCAGGATCTGGACCCCTCCTTACCTCTCATTAATTAGAACAAAAAGTAGTTCTGATGACAACTGGCTAGCCACAAGTTGTTTCATCTTCCTCCTCCTCCAAACCTGTCCAGCATTTTAAGGTAAATTTTAAGGTTCGAGCAATATGGACAATTTTACCGTTATAATTAGGAACATACTCGTTACTGGTTTATTATTTTTCTTTCCCTATACGTTTTCACTCTTACATCTGATACACATTTTCACATTAATTTTCTTATCATTACTGTTCATACTAGAAATGCACACAGGGCACAAACAATATCACCTAACTCGATATACTTATGAAAATGGCAATTTTTTTTTGAGTCATACAGATTCTGTCAGGAAGGCAGGCAAAGCCAAGGCACACATACTACGTTTTATTTAAATTTCATAAAACTACATATCTGACAGGAAGGGAGAAAAAAGGAAAAAAAAAATTAACAGTTCAAATTGAAACTTGCATTTTTCAGTCAGGTTATTTTCATTGCCAGCTGGCTTTTGATACCGCCTTTCAGAGCGCACAAAATATTGTGGGTGTGTATTCTATAAACCTATATAGCTACAGATCAGTGCTTTGTGAAAGGCAGATAGAGAAGCACCAGCTCTGCTGGAAAGAACTGCGGTACCCAGCCTTCCAGGGCTTCCAGTTAACCTTCCAGGTAACCCACATAGTATTGCACTTTCAGTTAAAAGAACCTGAATGTTCCGAAACTGCAAACCAAACTGTACGTAAGCTGAGTATTAAGGCAAAGACACAGGCGACAATTCCAAGTTCATAATAGTCTCAGCCTATTGAACCACATGTTAATATGCTACATGCACTATTCTGCCTCTTTTTACCATGTACATTTAAAGGTATATGTTTCCTCCACTTTTCAATGCAATATATTTTAATATAAAATCAATGTGCGTTTTTGGTGGGCAACATAAAGGTTTTATCCTCTCAGCTCTGAATCTAATATATATATATAAGATATTATATATATTAGATATTAGATATATATAATATATATTATATATGAATATGATATATATAAAATAAAATATAAACAAAATTATTTGCATATTATAAAACCATAATATTAATGCAATACATATTCTATGTGTGTATGTGTGTGTATATGTATGTGCATATATATATGAACTTGCTTCCATTTCCTGCTACAAACTGCTTACAGACCAATCAAGGGGGTGAAACTTTTCCCGTCTGCCTGCTCTCTCTGAAAAACCTGCCATCACACAATATCCACAGTGATATTATTTATTCATATTTATTTTACAGAAGCAAAGTAGGTCACATGGGTCACCAGATGGGTTTCGACTGCTGCATACCAAATCATGCTTGCACTGCTCAGGTGCATAATTTCATGTGCATAAGGCCAGAAGGATTTGGTACCACATCTGGGTCTCACATCTAGAGAAGTCTGTCCTGCATTCTTTCATGTAGGCGCAAAGAAAATGCTGGTCCATCTGCCATGGATTCGGATGGCAGATGAATCAGGTCCAAAGTCCCCCAAACTTCTCCAGTTACTGCCGTCATTAACTGCCAGCAGCTTAGATGACTTCTGTCTAGTGTTCAACACATATATACCTCACAAAGCGCTGCCAGCCGAAGAGAACACATGCAGTACTGGATCCACCATCAGTAATAGCATTAGCAGAATCTGAAGAAATCTGAAATTCCTTCCTAATGCAGGGCTCAATCCGGTAAGGTACTAAGCACCTTCATTTTTACTTTTTTTTTTTAAACTCACCAGAGCATGCAAAGTTTCATGCTTTGAGCACAAAGCTAAATGCACTAGTTAACAATAAGAACAAACAACGTGACTGTAATACAGATGATTCATGTTTAAAATTCATGAACTTAGATATAAGAAATAATTTTGCTCTGAATATTTCCTACTTTTTTTGCTTTTTTATTCATGCAGTGTAGTGTTAATAAACTGGCTAAATAAAGTGGCTTTTTATATTATTTGTGTGTTCAAACAGAAATAAAATATAAAACTACACTATAGAATATTTTAAAAAATGCATTTGAAAAGAAGGAAGTTCCTGGAGCTCTGAATGATGCCTCTTACTCATAAGAGTTAATATGTGTGATTTTTTTTCCACTCCTTGAAGAGTGGCAGAAATCCCCTTAGAAGCAAAGGAGCTGTTTGTTCACTCTACTTTGTTTTGGAACTGATAGCAATTTATGTCTGAAAGGGCGATACCTTTATATGTTAGGTTTGAGGACAAAATCTCTTATCCATATTATAAAGTAATTTGCATTAATGTACAGTTTCAGATATTAAAGCACAGAATTCTCACCATATGCACCAATAATTTAATCTTGTTTTTAAGTAGCCTCACACTTCCAGTAAAAAAAAAGTGTGGGGGGAATAAACTGCAGAACCTTTAGTCCCCAAAACAGATGCCAGTTTTGGATTTATTTAGCCAAGTAGTATTTAGTTTGGCTCAGCCTTGCTCTAGTTGAAAAAACACTAGTCTCTTCCAGAAAGCTTTTAACAAGCTCTGCTGCAGACGCTGTTGCCATTTGGCTTGTCACCCTTACTGTGTGGTGCGGCAGAGAGAGAACTCTTGACCACAGGTTTTCCTTGGCTGAGGGAGGCAGCATTTTTGGCTATTGCCATTCTCCTGGCCAACTGGCTGCCTGTTTACAGAGTGTGGTTTTAGATGGGGTGTTAACAGAGGTTGGGTCAACAGCCTAACCCAAACCAACAGTGAGGTGAAGGCACAACCTATCCAACCTAAGAAAACAGAGATAGAATAAGCTTGTATATTTTGCTGCTCCTAACCAAGGGTTTCTTGCATGCACTACATCTGTAGACAAGTTCACTGTATCTATAGACGAGAAGATTTTTATTTGCCTCAGGACAGATGACAACAACTTCAAAGCAGTACCAGTCATGCAAAGTAGAAATATATAAAAACATGTGGTTGCTTAATCTTTGTCGGCTTGGTTTCACTCTCTCACTTATGACAATTTTACATTGGCATAATGCCAGCGACAGCAGTTCAGTGAAGTTACTCCTGTTTTCCACTGTGATGAGAGATCCTGAAAGGATAAAAACCCTACAGAGTTAAACTGCAAACTGCTGCCCTCATATTTATACTAGCCAGCAAATGGCAGCTCTGAAACTGAAAAAGCATAAGAATTTCAACACTGATGAACTCAGATCCAGGATACTACTACCAAATACCTCTGTGACAGTACATATAAAGCTGGGGGAAACTTACATACACACACTTGTAATTTAGTTATCTACGCTAATCCTGTATCAATACATACGCTTCAGAAGCCTTGACCTTGTAAGACATACAACAACTTTAAAAGCACTACGACATTTCACTGGTAAATTATTTTTATCCAGATTCTGACACTTTTTTTTGACAGCAATAACTTTGTTGCACTCAAGCAAAAGAAAATATCCTGGTTTTATATGCGTCATTCAGTCTGCTTTTCTAACACTGGCACTGCCCTGACACACCATGCGCCCATCTGGAAAAAACAGAGACCATGTACTCTCCCTCCACCTCAGATACTTTTTACTACACTGTTTATTTACTGAGAAATTTTTTTTAAGCCATGTTGCAGTGCACAGATACCATCACAGAACCAGCTAGACCATTTGCTTAAATTCTACGAATCTGCACCAAAAATCCTATAAAACACAGTATGGATCAGAGGGCCTACTCTTTAATTCAGTTTCTTCTCACGGAGAATTCAGCTGGAATGGGTAACATCTTCAAAGTTCATAGACTAAACTGACACAAAGGCAATTTACAGCAGCATATTAAAAAGAGTATAAAATATGACTAAGAATGAAGTAAGCAGTGTCTGGCTACATCCCCCACTGTCTGGCTAGCCAGTATGTAAGAGCAATATAAGAAAACAAAATAAATTTTTGAATTGTTTCTTTTTACCATTTTGGCTTCTGAATGCATTGGGGGGACTTGAGGTGAAGCACACGGATTATTGAGGTTTGGTCCCTGCATTCCCATGATGTTGGAGTTCATTGACATTTGTCGCTCCATCTTTTAAGAGAAAGAGAAAAAATAGTTTCAGCACATCTAGAGACATTTGCAATAATTTATTCTTAGTTTCTATTTAAATGGACTCAGCTTTATTTCTTTAAGTCATGACTGGAAAAATAACAATCTGTTTCATGAATTGCATGCCTGTATGCACACAGGTGTGTGTTTCATCAGAATTGTCCCTGAAACCTCACAGCCAATTATAAAGAAAACGATTCTTTACTAAACAAATGTATCAGCCACCCAGGTTTGCGCTTTTTTGTGATGATTTTCCCCCTTTTAGTATAACAACACTCCGAGTTAAGTGGTTTTAAAAGCATCACTGTATAAAGTTGTGGCTTCTCCTGTTAGTGCAGCCCAACTTAGCTTGTTAAAAACATAAATAAAAATCTACAATCTAGAGTATATGGAAAATGAGGTGGCTTTTTTTCCTCCACTTGGACTGCTCAACTGAGAAGAGTTTTCCATATGCCTCGTTAGGGAAGCTTTCATGTCCTGCTGAGACAGCAAAAAGGAAAGCAGAAGCCCTTCTGGCTATTCAGAGCACTTACTGCAAGCTAACTTACTGCGTAGTGAGCTGGGGAAAAAATTTAGAAATAAAACCTAATGGCAGTGAGGACTAGATAAAATACTTTTTTGTAGTGTTTTCTCTGAAAAGATACAAGCACTGTTACACCCGAGTCATTGCTCAGAAGGGTAGGATGATAAGTAGAGTTATGGTGCTGCTTTCAGCTGGAGCTGAGTATCCCACCTTGCTTCGGGCCAGTCCCCTGAGTCTTATCTCCCTGCAGGACAGCAGCTCCAGGATCCTCCTGGGCTCTGCCAAGCAGGGGAGCTACTTTGTGTGCCCCGTGGTCAGGCAGTGACTCCCACCCCTCTACAAACCCAGCAAGGTTTGCTGCGACTGGGCAAGTGGGAAACGTCCCACTGCTCACCTCAGGCAAGACCCAGCACCCAGCTCCTGCAGGCTCTGCAGAGGAGGCTGCCTCTGCCGGGCCCCTCGCCCCGTCCGTGGGACCATGTGGTGGCACCAGCAGCAGCTCCCACAGCTGTCTTCTCCAGAGCTCTTTCAGGAGTGCTGGGGGGCCTGAGCTGCTGTCAGGACGGCTGTAGGTGATAGGGTCCATCTTGCCTCTGTGCTCACGTCTCCAGGCGCTCTCAGCCAGAGCACACGTGCTTGTCTGCAAGCAGAGCTGCCCAAGGGGCTCCCCAGCAGCACCCTGGGCCCTGAGCTTGGAGGAAGCTGCACTGAAGCAGGATGTTTGCACCCCTTCAGCTGCCTTGGGAGTCATGCCAGAGAAACTGTCCAAAGCAACATTTCTTATATTTTTAGTTGAACTTCCTGGTCAATATTCCAGGAGAGCCTTACTGGTAAGTTATTAATTAATAACTTATTAATGACTGCTTAGAGAGCAGCCAAACCTGAATTTTCTGAGCCATGAATGCCCCCTTTGCTCCAGCTGAGCCAGAACAAGCAGTCCCTCCCTCCATGCCATGTTTGGTTGCTCTCAGGTTGCCTTCCAAAATGAACATCATGCAATGACACAAAAACTTCTTCTTTCACAGTTCCCTCTTCCCCATGCCACCCTTACTCGTCTCCACCCCTTGTCTGCCTAAATGTTTTATATTGACAGGGTTGTTAAAAACATTCAATAATTTGAAGCTACAATTGCAAAGTTCTCTATGTCACCCAGAAGATGGTGAATATTCCCAACTCTGCAGAAATTAGTTTGAGTTGAAGACGAGCAGTGATCATGACAGACTAAATTCTATCTTAGTACAAGTAACCAGGCCTGCAAAGTAAGTCACATTTCTTTCTTATTAGCTGATTATCTCCCAGAAGCAAGAAGATTACTTTTAGAGTTCGCTGGCATAATTTAGGTGCATGACTTTTCCAGTATGTTCTGAGGCTGACTTCAAAAATATCTTTTTGTTCCAGCAGACATACTGATCTCACCTACATGATCAAGAGTGAGAACCAGAAATTGTAGTCTCCTGTAAACTGCTTCAAATCACTCTCACACTAATTAACATTCCATTAATTGCAGCAGAAATACTCTTGTGTAAGATGAAATAGAGAAAAAGGTCTAGCTTCCCTACTTTATTTAGCTCCTTATGCTTTGATTGTTTTTAGAAACTCCAGCAGACTTTCACCTCTGCATAGGTTGAATCAAGCAAGCAAACAGACTTCCCCAACTCCCCTCCAAAAAAACCACCCCAAACTTACAGGCATTAGTACAGCAGAGGATCCAGGCATGGTAGGGTTGGGCAGGGTGCCAGGCATAGAGGCAGGCATAGGCTGTCTTTGTCGGTTGTGTAGGTGCAGTAGTGAAGACAGAGAACCTGGGACAGGCCTAGGAAAAAAGGAAAGAGCGCTGTCATGGACTAGGGAGACTAAAAGTAGGCACAGACAACTCTAGACAGGCAGGCACAGTTAAGCCAATCCAGCATTTGTCTTCTCCTGCATAAATCAGTAGAACAGAAAGTTTTCAAGAAACAGATGAACCACATTTCCTTTACAATTTATTGGTTAAAGCACCAATATATTTCATATGACAGAACATGAATGCAAACATAACAGCCATTCTGAGTCTACGCACCCCAGCATCGTACAGTGGCCAGTAAGAGATTTCTACAGCCAGAGTGGGAAACTTTCCCGACATGCTGCATCAGTGCATTGCTGTAAATTCTACCCTTGGGGGGAAAAAAGTATCTGGATGATAGTTTTTCAGATGATGACAGAAAATTAAGCATACTTAAATTAATTTTGAAGTTTTATTACCTGTAAATAAACTACTCTAAAATGAGCATTTTATCTCCACTCATATTCTCTCCTGTAAAACTCAACTAAGCCTTTATTCCAAAGTGAGGGTCCTAATTTTACTTGTTAGAATGTCAACGGAGCACAGGAAATGGGGGGAAAAAAAGGAAGAAAATCAGCAAAATTACATTCAGATTAAGTGGCTTGTAAAGGCAAATAGTAAGGACCATAAAAAGCAGAGAGAGTTATTTTGGCAAAAGGAATTTAAAAGATTTAGAAGGATTTTTCTAAGTGCAGCACAGGGAAAAGAAAAAGTAGGCCCACTAACAAAGAAGAAGAATCGTAACATTGATGGATTAAAAGAAGCTGGGACTACTCCGATAACAGTCTTTAAGAATGTGTTCTTGGGAGTTAGTTAAGTTAATCAGCCTCTTTTAAAAACGTTTTTGAAGGAAGTATGAATTGCTTGGAGTTTGGGGTAAATAAAACAAGTGTTATCTTTTCAAAAACCAGGAAAATAAGACAGCTTTCACATAGTGTCTCAACAAACATTGCCAGTATAATCTGGCACATTGAAGTCTCACAAAGCAGTACATTCTGCAGTATAATACAGTGTTTATTAGGCAAGAGATACTCCTGGAGGTACGGGAAGGAACTGGGAAGAGGGAACATAATCAGGAAGATTATGAAAAGAGCCTTTTAGTATCAGGAAGATTATTAGAAGAGCCTCTGCAGGGGGGCATGGAAAGAGTTAAAGACATGTGGAGCCTCTAAACTTCAGGGCTGCTTCTTAGTCTTAGCAGAAGCACCTTTTGCTTTAGTGACGAATCCACAGCCAACCACTAAAGCCTCCGAACTGGGCTGGTCTGGTCAGAGAACCACCGCCATAATCCCAGAGCTGGGAGGGGGAAGACAGTTCACTTTTCCTGCTGGGTCTCAACCAGTACACCAAGGGATGGGACACTGGATTTTGCCCCTCCAATTATAAGCAATGCTGGCAATCATGAACATACATACCCCTTCTCTAACTTTAGCCCTCACTCCCATTTATCTAAAAAGAAGAGGCCAAAGGCCTCTGAGCAGTGGGATTCACAGAAATCCAGGATGGAAAACACTGTGCCCAGGCTCCCAAAACAAGAGATGTCTGTCTCATGGCAACAGCAGCTTCTTCTGACCTAGAAGTACCATCCTCTCCTGCCCAGAGTTCAAACCTCCTAATCCCCATTTCCCCAAAGCTCCTCAGTATTTCCCATCCCTCGGTTTTCAATCCTGCAACTCTCCTCTCTGCAAGTCCTTTCCCCCAGAGCCATTTCTGTCCCCACAAATCCCCCCTCTCAGTCCTCGCCTGCCTGCTTCTGCGCACCCAGCACCTCCATCCCTCTGCCCTCAGCTGCCCTCTCTTTGGCAGCTGCAAGTGACTGAGCCCATCCTTTTGTCTCAGTTCTCCATGAAGAGAAAAAGCCTGTGTTCTGCAGGATGTTTAAAAAAACCTCCCAGACACATACAGTACTTATTCAGAAGAAAAAAAAAACAAACAACAAATATACCTCAGATATAGAGCTCTTCCTATGCCTCCCTGGTTATCTGCTGATGGAGGAATATGCTGTACATCTTCCTACTGCACAAAGAAACTCAAGACAATGTTTCCCAAATATATGGTATAACCCCATGAGAGGGTCCAAGAAGCACTGTGGGGGAACATGAATCAGCTCCTGGGATAGCAGAGAATATGGTCAACTCAGCACAGCACTAAACCTGGGTAGGTGTGGAGGTGGCCTAAGTGGAATGAACGTAGTACAGGAGAAAAGAGCTCAGACAATATACTTAAAGTACACAGCCCCTGACACCCCCTACCCTCCACCTAAAATACAGCTGCTCCAGGTACTCATTCAAGCAAAAGAACTGGAGAATCATCAGGACAAAGTAAAAAAGCAAGAAGAGAAAGTTCAGTGATCCTCTGAAAAGAAATAAGAAAAAAAGGAGGAAAACCTCAGGCTGAGTGAGGAGAAGCAGCAGCTCAGATTAGTTTTTAAAGGTTGTGGTCACCTCCCACAAAAAAAGTCCATTTCCTAGAGGCACAGATTCAACGCAACTACAGACCTGCAGAGCAGCAGACACATTTGATCTTTTCTAAAAGGTCTTTTCTATCTCTGGCTTTTAAGTCAGTTTGATGACCTCCAGACTGAGTGTTTGAGACCTATGCTCCAGGCTGAGGAGCTGAACAGAGCATGCCACAGCCCCTGTGGGGATGCCTGCTGGGTTTCCTCCCAGGGAAACATAGGCTGGGGGGGGGAACTGTCACATTGGCCTGGAACAAGACTGAGGCATGCTCCCCCGTATCTGGCAGCTCTGAAACCCTCTGGGCCCACCAGCTTAGACAAACCCATGTGAACCATACTGGCTAACAGAAGGAATGTATTCAGCAAAAATATCACTTGAGGTTTCAGCGTGACCAAAGTAAAATTAGTACCATGACAACAGCCCCCTGCCTTTAGTCATTCTGAGACTGTCCCACATACAGATCCTTTGTACAACTCACCAGTTTCATAATAACCTTAGGTGTTAGGCTGTTTGACAGAAACTTATTTTGGCCTGACCTATGCAATTTGTGCAAGTGATTCTCAATGGACTGCACGGTTTGAATTTTGCTTATATGTTCCTGAGCCAAAAAAAATTTCTGAAATTGCTTTAATGAACTTGGGAATATGGGACTTGGGCAAAAGGGAATTATTTGTATTTATTAAAATGGCAAAGAAGCTTCCTTGCTGTCCCCAGTTTCACCTTTAATGCTGCTTTGCTCTGGGGGTCTGCATATGCTTTACGCTTGGTGGAAGAAAAAAAAAATCCTCAGTACTTTCAGGTATTTTTTTCACACTAAAACTCCCCCTAGCCTATTCCCAAGTGTGTTTTTGCAGAGCTTGTGCTTCAAGGTTGACCCTGTTTGTCAAAAAGTCTGCACCACTCCTGCCACCAATAAAAGTGCTACATAATGCGCACCAGACTCGGCTCTCTGTCAGGGAATTCTGACATTGGCCAGTACTCACAAATACTTCTATTGCTTCCACATTGAATACAGGTCATTGATTAACATGTGTTCACGAGCACTTGCACAAGATCTCAGGGAACATTTATGGCATTGATTCTTATAGGCCGAAATACTCAATTTGCCTAGCTCTAAGACATTTCTTCTTCTGCCGAGGACAACAAAATCTCTTTGTTGTTGCGTTTTAACCTGCAGCAAAGGAAAGTCAGTAAGACGTTATAATTATCATTTTTAATGTTGAACACGTTGACTCTGCTCCTCTCTTTGTAAATGCTGAGGAGGTGCAGCCTTCAACCTGTTGGTAAATATTGCTGACTGAAGAATTTTAATTCCTTGGCATCTGTGTCACTAAATAAATATGGTTATTGGGCAAGCAGCCTGCAAATAAAGGACAGATAAGACAGAAAACTGGCAAGTGCTCAACCTCACTGAAAATCTGGCCATCTATGTTTTTTTCCCCAAGTTTAAGAATTTTCATCTTGTTCCAGCAGGAGCCTGCTGCTGGATACAATGGGATCGCAGTCATGATTTGCACACTGTCTCTTTGGGCATACACAGCTTGGACGGATAGCGTTACAGTAGCTCAGTAAAATGCCACATGTTAGCTGAGCTGTTGTAAATGACCACATCAGTTCTCCTCCCTCCGCATGGTTGTGTTAACACCATGAGTCATCGTTACTAACATTCAGGCAGATGGGTGGTACTCCACTAAGCCACGGTGACTCCATCATGTTCTACCAATTATTAGAGATAACTCCACTAATTTAATCAAACATGCATGATATATACTTCACTAAGTGCCTCCTTGTTTAATACCAAATATTCTGTCTGCGATGATGCAACAGCTGTCTGCCCCAATTTTCTAGATTGTCTAATGACTACACACCACACTGGCCTATTAAAAGCCTAGGCTTTCCTTAACCTGTAGTCTTCAAAGATAGTTTCCACAGGTAGCAATTTCCTGCTGAGGTCTCATGAGACTAAGTCCATACTGACCAAGACCCTCTCAGCTGAGGTGCAGAGGGACTGACACTGTTTAAAGCATCACTGTAGTATGTTTTCTATTACAGCAAAACCACTCCAGATCAGTGGGTCTTATTATGACATCTCTCCTGCTTCTTACTTGCCTGCCTGTACCATTGGGACTACCATGGGGTAGCCCGCAAGGCCAGCTACACCACAACTGAACTTGTTCTTCTTCAGCTAGCTTTGTTCTGGAAAAAGTAAAGCCACATGCACATGGAGTTGCATTTGAACTGAGGAACTCATCTCTTGACTTTCTATGGCCTGCAGACCCAGCCAGCTCACATGGAAGCAGCCCACAGGTGGTTGGTTGTGCTGTGGCAATTTGCCATCTTTGGTCAGCACTGGCTCAGGGATTTCTGCACCACGCTCCAGTTACAAACACAGACTTGCCCAGACTTTCATCATTTCTATATACATATATATGTGTGTGTATGTGTGTGTATATATATATATATATGTTTATTACAACAGTGCCTAGAAGCCTTGGTTTGAAAACTTTGGGTGACGTCCTGCCCCAAAAAGCTTATAGACCAAGGATAAAATGAGGGAGAGCAAATGGAAGCAACAGAGAGACACAGGTGAATAAGGCCTCAGTGGTACCACTATGATCAATGTGAAAAGGAACAACCACTGCACACCGACAACCTAGATATTCTCAAGGTATGTTAGTATGTGCATGTTGTTTGGGCTTATTTCAGGTTGAAGCACCCAAGTACCCCACCATGCTGAGAATGAACACAGTTGACCACTGTCAACCCTCTGAATGTCTCATAGACCACCACATACTGTAGTAATTAAACTTTACATTGATAAACTGTAAGTTCACTGGAGCATGTGGTTCTACAGACCACAGCAACTTCTGAGGCTAGAATACCTGAAGTGCTCTTCTTGGCCTTCAATATCTGAAGCACTCAGCCATAGGGCAAAGATAAAAGCTCTGGCTGCAAAGGTGGAGGGGATAAATGTTTTAACCTGCAAAAAGAGGGGGCTGACTGGAAGGGCTGACTCACTTGTTGTTGTTTGACCTATAGTGCCATTACTTAAGCCTATCAATCCAACTCCAGCTTTCCTCATTTGTGACCCATTATTTGAGATGCTCCCTCCCAGAAAAAGTTAGGGCAGTTCTGTCTAACTTCAATTTATTCATTTGTCATTCAGAGGAGGAAAACAAAAACAAACAAAAGAAAGCAACAGCAAAGCACCAGACAAGTACTTGGAATACCTTGCATAGTTCCAGGGACCTCCCCTGACCTGCAATACCCCCTGTTTAACAATATTTTAGTTATAGCAACATCAGAGAGCCAAGCTTTCCAAGAAATGGGAGCTTTATGTCACCAGGTTTTTCAGGGAGCCAAACCGTATTCAGGGGAAAGGAAAACTGGCACCTAAAATTAATGGATCTTTGCCAACCTAGTAAAGATCTTTGTTTGTATTTCTCAGACAATTCAGACATCTGCATGATGTGGGTAGATTATTATTATCAGTAGCAGACATTATATTGTGGTGGTGCCCAAAGGTCCCAGTCGGGACCGGGACCCCATTGAGCCTGGCACTGTACAAACAAAGATAAGAGACAATTCTTACACAGTGTGTTTACAATCTAGAGACACAAAACAGATTAAAAGTAGAAGATGGAGATAGAGCATAGAAGCAAATAAATATACTAAAAAACTGGAGACAGTTTAGTGGCACTTCTCTGGTTGTTTTGGGGGGGAGCTGTATGTTTTTTATTTAACTCCTACGGATATGGTCAAGAATGACAGGATTGGGGAAGTCTGCAACAGGAAGGCAGTAACTAAGATTAAGACACAGGAAGGGCAACACTCTAAAGTGGGAAAATTGCAGCTCACGACTTAGAGGATACGGGGACCATCCAGACAAAGCTGTGCTTTCTGTAGAGATCTTTAAACAGAGTGTGCATATATTTTTCTATTACATGCATTACCTTAAGGATTTTCCCAAGGTGGGACAAAATGAGATTTGCGCCTTTGAAAGAGAAACTAGCTGATGTTAAAGGCACTGGCAAGTGAAAGTGATGCTTGACACCATAATGAGAAACTGGCGGAGTGAGATAAGGCTAAGCCATGAGAAGTCTTAAAGACAAGAAGCTTGATTCACAAGTGTAGGAAAAGTGAGTATACGTGTTGGAGGAGAGCTGACACAATTAAAGTAACAAGCTACACATTGGCACAGAAGTAGAAGGAATTCAGTAACAAGCATCAAAAAAAGGAGGAAGATGCAACAGACATGAAATTCTATAAACACAGTCAAAAGCAAGCAGAGACGTTACTTCGCAGTTCATGTACCCCTTGATATCCTGTGAGAAGCTGTTCACCAGGAGCAATGCATCTCCATCAGAAATGCATTTGTGCTCACTTCTTTTAATTCACAGGGACAGACAGGGACAGCATATCTAACTGAGGGAAAGAGTAAGCAAAAAATAGCAATAATAAAAAAAGACATGGTATGGATATATGTACAGTCAAATACTAGAAACCTGTGGAAAAATGCCTTCAAAATGTCTTAAGAACACTGTACTTCTCACCTGACCTTATGGGAGGAAAGCCCCACAAAGCAGCAGCTATGCTGCTGCAACATATTTTGTGGGCCAAACTCTGTTTAAAGATTTAGTCAAGGATAAATCTTGCCTTTAGAAACTCCAATTGTGTTAATACCACCTATATTTCCTGAACACATGTTTAAGGAGCCTCTGCAAATTCAGTGTAAGTACAAGGACCAGCAGGTATTGGAAGCCTCAGAGAACCCATTAACATTTGCCTTTTGGCTCTTTCAGGTCTTAGAAACTGCTGGTTTCAATCTTCCCTTCCCTCTAAACATTTTGCTGGGTCTTATTGCCTGACCATTACAAGAAAAATAAGAAAAGGTAGAATGGTTTCTTAGACTATAACCTCCTCAGAGCGTTTATGCTCCACATAGTGTTATGCACGCAGCTGGAACTTGCAAATGATACGGGGACGAGAATGGCATACTTAAAGCAAAACAAGGAAACACAGCAAAAAGCAGGTTCAAGAGATTATAAAGAACTAGCTCATATAAAAACACATTCTGGTAATAAAAAAAATTGTGGGATAAGAACAAAAACTTGCAGCATAAACATGATAAAACACTTAATCACGAAAGCAAGCAACAATGTCAAACATTGTCATGTTCTCTGAGCTCAAACAGGACCCAAGGCTTAATTTTTCAGGAAAACAAATGATTTTGCATCACCACAAATAAGAGTGCATCAGTTTTCTTTGAAGAAAAAAGGTGGCAGTAATACGCAAACATATCAAATGGAAGCTCAGATGTAAACATAAAAACAGTAATAAAACTTACACAAACATTTTCTAACACATCCATTCCTTTTGACAGTCGAGCTTAAGGCTCAAGCCTGGCATGCAGAATTAATGAACAATTGAAAATTTAAGGCTCAGTGAGGAAAAATGTCGACAGGTTAAACAGTTGGAAAGAATCCCAATCCCTGCATCCAGACAAAAGCGACAACAGAACATGCAGTAATTGTTCTGCTAGGTCTGTGCTATATAAAGGTGTTCAAGCATTCATTTGCTCAAGTGGCCTCCAAAGCTGTGCATTCACAAACATTCTTAACTTAACTTTCATAACTTTGCATCTGAAAAGAACAATAGTTCACAAAAAGGATGGAGGAAAAAAAAACCCTTTTTACTCTTACAGGGCTGAGAAAGTATTTGGAGAGCTCTCAGTGAGTACTTCCTACCAACAGCTCCCTATGCTGGAAATGTGGTAAAACAAATTTCTCGATTAAAATTCTGTTTCTATTCACCCTTATTATTTGGAACACTGAAATTTAATAGAAATACAAAGATAAAAGAACTTTGTCAACCCTGCTTTATAATAAAAATGAAAAAAGAATCTTTTTGAAGTGATTTATTTTTCCTTTTTTTTTGTTCATTTTTTTTAACTTCCCAAACAAAGCAGAAGTTTGTCTCTGAAAATAAGATGGTAAATTACAGCAAAGTCATGAAAACAAAGAACCAACAGTTTCTCCAGTGCAGGCTTGTTACCATGAGCTAATAATTCCAGACTTTAAGCAAGCTTAGCCTCTTTTTTAATAACTGCATGCCTCTAGGCAAAGTATTTCTACTAAAAATTATTGAGGCATGGAACAAGGCAAGGTGTGTGAGCTAATGTTGGATTGTTCAGTTACTAAACCAACTCCTATAGCAATGAGCCTGCTCTGAACTGACAGATTATTTCTCTGTATACACTTGTATAAACACACTGCTTAAGGTTGAAATCTGTGTAAGCTTTCTTTTCAATTAAAATGTCAAAGATGACAGCACATGTTTTCACTGTCCTCAACAGAATGATGGATGCCGCAGCAGCAGTTTCATACCCCTGTGTTTCAGAGATGTTTGCCTGCCTGGGTGTCTAAGAAAGATGTACTTGATGATCTTCTCATATGGCTGTAGGCAGAAAGGTCTACTTTGGAAATCTTATGCTTCAGAGGGCTTAATATCTCTTGACTCTTTCCTCCTCAAAGTCCCCTCACGTGCCTCCAAAATCCAATGATTGAAAAGTTAGAGCAGAAAGTTTGTTGTGCCCAAAGAGGTGGGAAAAACAGTTTTGAATGAAAACACCAGATTGCTACTTGAGTGACAGGCCTTAAATCCCAGATTGGCTTCCAGTCATGGGCAATTTGCTTCAGGTGCCTAATTAAAGTCCCCACGGAAACACAGCTGCCCTGTGTAGTCAACAGAAAGACACAGAGCACCCCAGAAGCAGCTTGTGGTAATGCCACTCTTCAAAAAAATGGGACAAATTTGGGTCTTTACATTCTTCAGCTCCACATCAGCGAAACTGAAATAAAACTTTATCCATCAGCTTCTCATTCATCGTGTCTGTTTAAACTGCTCTTTGAGGCAGAATATTGTCTTTTGGTACAGACCTTGTACAAGGCCAAAGGTAGCGGGCTCCAAACCTTGGCAGGTGTGAAGCTTGTGCGGCAATACAACTTGTAGCACACAGAGCCATACGGCTGTTGTGGGACCCGCAGCATCATTTTGGTCAGAATGCTGCCAGAAAAAGACTGACAAATGAAAACAGTCTCTGTGAGAGAAAAACACACCAGCGTCTGCCACCAGCAACTGTTTGCTCTCCAGTCTGCCTGGCGTATTCAGTCTGTCTAAAGCTGACAAGAAACAACTGTGCTATACGCAACATCGAAAGCAGGGTTGACCCACAGTTACTAGTGAGGAAAAACAAGTAGATACATAGATATGAGATGCTTTATTTACTGAGATTTAAATTCTATCCTTAACACTAAAAATATTATAGAAGTAACATATACCTTGGAATTTTTTTTAATTATTTAAGAAAATACAAAACATGATTTTTTTAAACAAAACATCAAATTAGTAAAATAGAAAATTATAGGTTAGAAAAGTCTAATATGACATATGAGATCAGTGGGAGACCAAAATCCAATTCCTAGCCCACCTTTTAATAAGAGTATCATAGAAATAGCACGCATTATGTGCTTGGTAATGGTCGTTGCTTCCCTAACACTTCTGCCACTAGCAGATGCTCCCGTGATGTCCAGCTTTCTCCACAGCACAAGGAGAAGTTAGCGTTTGTGCATAGCCCACACCAGTTACAGCCCCACACCTGTTCAATGTCTCCAAGCTGCTGGTTTCAGTGGGTGGCCGTCGGGGAGGAAAGAGAGAAGAGCAGTATGTACGTGAGGGTGTTCTCTCAGTTATCTGTTTAGCAAGGCACCTCTAGGTGTAGAAATTTCCTCTAGCTGCCCAATAACTATGTACCTTCAGTGACCCGCTTCCCACCCCCAACTCACTCCACTGATTCCTTTCAAACTTTCATGAAGATCAAAATGAATATATGCCATTTCTTGGAAGGAGCCTTTGTGGACACTTCATCTTTTAAACATGCTAAAAATCCCAGCTGACAACTGTATTAGTACAAATGATGAGAAGCACAGGATAGAGGTGAATCTTAAAGCAAAAAGAACAAAGCTGGCGAGAACTGCTTCAACTGTACTTCAACAGAAATCACCTCCGAGCCAGTGCTGACTGCTCTCATTATTTAAGAGCACATATTGCGTTCTCTGTCTACATGTCAGTGGGAGTTGCCACTGACTGAGAGCATACAGGTATTTAAGGCTACTCTTTCTGCTAAGGATAATGCTGAAAAGCTCAAGCAAACATGAATCCCAAACTCAGCTACAGCATTTTTCACACAGCTAAGGCAAAATTCCCTAAAGGGTACAAATCATGTTCAGCTGCTGTTTGCTCCTGAAGTCCCCCAGAAGGCTGTATATTACTGAACTGTGTGTTCCACAAATGCCCAATGAAAGTGATAAAAGTACTAGAAGTAGTGGCCGCTGCGGATTTCACCGACGCTCAGATGCTGACACAGGCTAGCAAGGACAGGCCCTGGTTTCCAGCAGTGTCCGAAGGGAAGAAGTGAGAGCAATTTAAAGCCACTGTGCATTCAAGTGTAACCACAAACACATGGGTAAATTTCTCTCCGTACACATGTATGAGGACATGCATAATAGCAGAGACAGCAGAAGAGAGAAGGCATTAAAAACAAAGTAATTTTATTCTTGCAACAATGTATGTATTGTCATTGCCATTTCCAGTCCTATCTGTGCCTTCTCCCTCCCTATTACATACTGGACTGAGCACAAACCTGCAGCTAATTTTGAGGTTGGAGTTGATTTGTTTTCACATCAATGCAATTAATTTCCATTGGAAACTGCATCTCAGGCATTCAATCAAAATAGGCCTAAAATAATTCTGAAAAGCTCATCTGTCTCCAATCTATATAATGTTTTAAAGACTGAATGCATGCTCTGCAATAACATTGCACTTCACAAAGCTTAAAGCTCTAAACTTGAGGGTATCAGTTACACTGAAACTGTAGTAAATTAAAACATCCAGTTTCTGGTTTGCATTGATTTATAAATATCGACAAAACTACTATTGCAATCATTACCACTTTGGGTGCTCAGAGTTAAATTTTCAACAGTTCAGGGTTATTTTCACTCTTATTGTGGCTACAGTAGCCTTTCAAGTTATAGATCAAGTTCCAGATAACATGTAAATCTTAAATCTTAGCTTTAAAAATATGCATACCAACCAGCCAATATTCATAATAAAAAGCAGTAAGTCTAAACGGCCCATAACATCAGACTCCAAGCACATTTTTAGAGAATCTGCAGCATAAAGTGGAAAGCATACTTACGGTTATGAAATATTTTAAATAAAAGCAAGTGGAAATGGGATAAAATATGAAAAGGCAAATGTATAATATCTCTAGTTTTGTTACCAAGACTTTGCTCTTCTCTTTTGCGTAGTTCTTTAGAAGGAGAATAAGAGATGGAAAAAATTAGAAGCATTTCAACATGATTTTTCTATTCAGCCAGAATATTCAAAACCCCTCCTAAAGAGCTTTGCATATTAGTCTACCTGGTGACCTTCAAAATGTGCTTGTTTATGAGCAAAATATCACTGAGGAAATATAAAGCTGAAAATAAAGAGTGCTCACAGGCTGTAACCCAGTTAACACAATAATTTGAGAAAACAATAAGAAGAGCATGAATATATCAACAGCAACAGAGCCAATTCTCAATGGTGTAAAACACATAGCTTTGCCAAAGACAATGGATTTAAATCAGCTGGGAACCTCACTCACATACGCACGTGCATGCACACTCCATAACCACACAGGATATAACATATGTTACATCTAGTAGTAAAACAAGTTTTGACAGCGACCAATGCTGTATGCTTCAGAAGAAAACAAAAATCCCCACCTTACACCTTGACATCTGCTGACTACCATGGAGTAATTCCTCCTGACCCCTGGTGGCCATTGGCTTATGAAGTGAAGCAGGAGGGTAACCATAACATTCATAGCATTTCCTCTGAAAGAACTGGCCAAATTCTACCCTTGCTGCACTTCTTGACATAGTCACTGAGGCAAATATCACCATACAGTACAGCTGAAAGCAACAAGGAGAGTTTGATCCTATTGTGGCAGATAGCATTCGTTCTGGCACGATGCTCCTGCCATGGTGCTATTACAATCAATTAGAACAGAATGAGACCCACAAAAATCTATGAAACCTATGAAGATAGGTTTCATAATAATGCTCTGAAGTAGTGACTTGCACAGGTTGATGATACAGTGCATCACACTAAAAAAGCAATAAAAATTTGAGTTTATTTTATGTCTTTACTTTCCAATTTTATGGACATTTTTGGTTTGGTATTTCACAGCTGTATTTTTTCCCCCATTTCCTCTTGATAGAAAACTTTTTTTAAAGAAGAAACATTCTCCCAAAACCAAACTTGATGTTAAAGGCTAAGACACCATCGACTGCACCAATTTACAGTAAGGGGCTTAATGATGAGTAGTCAATCATGTAAAAGCTTAGGTCATCCTGCCAGCTTCCACGAGTTTGCAGTATGAACTAACACATTATTATTTTCTTTTCTGAATTTTTATTTCATATGTCTTTAACATGAATAGTAAGTGTTCATACAGTCCATAAGCACAGTTTGGGTTTGCACTATTTCTTTTTTTCCCCAGTTTCCCTTCTGAGGACCATTGCTGAAACGGTGCTTTAGCTAAAACGCTCCCACCCTAGGCAAAGTAATATGTCAACAGTCTAATCAGCATAGCCAAGAACTGAATTAGGTGAATTCTGAAACTCTGAGACTACTGGATAATCTTAAGATTTTGCAAATTTCTCTAATTCACCCAAGAATTTTCAGCATTACAGTTCAGCATTACCAGGCAAGGAGAAACTACCTTTGTATAAAATAGTTTAAAAAGAGGGGGAAGAATCAGACTAGAAGGACTTCTCCAGCTGCCCTTGCACGGTTGCAGTAATGCAATTTGTGTTCCTAGATGAGGCCTGAGTCTCCCATAAATGCACAGTCCTGAAAACAAACCTTCTAAGGAAACCAGTGTAGGTTTAACTTACGTTGACTGCCTGATGCTGTGAAACCACACTCCAAAGTACTGCTTTTAAGTGCAGTGCCACTATAGTCATTGGAATCAACTGCAGCATTTGCATTAAGAGTTTCCAGATTTAAACTGTGGGAACTGGTACCCTGCAGTTGTCAGTGGAAGGCCTCTGACAATGTAATTTGTTTCTCCTGCTGGCCTGACAAAGTCAGAGCATGTTGACATTCAAGAAACATTACTTTTTTTTTAAACTGTTTGCTTGGAGCTGTTGGAGGGGCAGAGGAAAAGGGTTATTTGTTATCTTAGCAGGAGACAGAGCCAGAAGGGGGAGAATGGAAAGGAGAAGATACATTCTTTTCCATATGTCTCCTATAAAATAAGCAAAGCATATGTCTTCCTTCAATAATTAGCACCACACACACCCTGAGACATGCAAATGCAGTGCATGTGAACACATAAAAAATGCTAACTTTACCTAAATGGCAAAGTGAAAGCTCCCTTCAGATTAGCATAAGATCAAATCTATTCGATTTGGTCAGGCACTTGACCGACCTGGTTGAAATACCTCAACAGTCACATGAATAGGCCTGGTCAAATGCTGTTGCATCACTTACTTACATTTATTTTTTACTGTTAATATTTAGCAATGGAAGAAAGATACAGATCTGGGCTCTACACACTTGCCATCTCCAACAATATGATCTCAGCTCAGAAAGCAGCAGGAATTTGCACAGCAGTGAATATGGCTGATTTCCAGGTGTCAGAAGCCATGGCTTACTCACTCCACTGTGTTCTTTTTTTGTTGTTCTGTTTTGTTTTGTTTTTCATAGGAAAGACAAATATGATGAATGCAAAGAATAGTGGCAAAGTCATTTTGCAGGTCAGCATGTTTCTTTTCGTGGTCTCTCTCAGTTTTGTGGAGCACAGATTTAGCCGTGGTATCAGCCTTCTAGGTAACAAGTCCTTAAAATGCTCATTCATAAAATTTGATGAGAAGATGAGTGTTTAGGGGCAGTAATTAAAATGTGTACCATTTAGACCAACACTGAAATCTGTCTTTATCTCTTTTTCTCTATAGAAACAAACCAACTGTCTGCATCAACATTACACCTCATATAAATCTGGCCCAGTCTGTGTAGGATATGCAGCAAAGGTAATGTGTGGCTTAAGAGAAGAGAACACAGCAGTATATAAGCAAGACACTGCGTTTGGCAGGCACATACAACCAGCTGTTTGTTCTTTAGCTTGTGGCTATACATCCATTGGGAACACCCCTGTCCCTGAAAACCGTGCTTAGCTCCTGGTCTTCTTTCCACTGTAGATTTAACCCTAAGCCACGGATAAGCATAGTGTTTGGCATTTAGAGTAAAGTGTCATTTAGTATCATTTCTGACATCTCCATACATTATAATGAGCTTCTTTTCACAGGGGACTTCGGATCTGATTTTAATTTGTGGTAAGGTTATGGTCACAATAAATGTCTATTTCAGATACTCATGAGAAGACTCTAATGCAAATGGAAATAGAAAGTGGCTGTTTTCTTGTACTTTCAAAGCTACATATGTAAAACACACATACAGTACAGATCTGTTCCACATGGAAACCCATTATTGATCCACCACTGCGCCACGGCTCTTCCCCTGGCAGCAGGCACCATCGTGCTGAACAGTTTCAGCAGGTTTTATAGCTTGCATAATAAAAGAACAGGTTATGAAATCATTAGCACCTCAGCTGAGGCTGCCACAGGGATGCCCCCCTGTGCTGTGAAACGTTTCTTTGGCAGCTGTGTCCTAGAGGCATATTTGGATGTTGCTGCTTCAGTATCACCACACAGCATGGAAAGAAAATCAGTATTTTCATGTTTTGGACTTAATGTGGGGGGTGGAAGTTTCTCTGGTCCACCTCGAGGCTAATTCTCCCCATTTACACATGCTTAATTCTAGGCATGAAGACCTGTAGAAAGTCCAGACATTTATAACCACACTCCCAGCCCTATGCTGCCAGTGCTGCCAAGGACCCAGGCCAGGCCTAGCGAGGCTGGAAGAGACTTCAGCTTCACCAAGCATCGCACATTCCAGCTCCCCTCCTCCGGCAGGCAGCCACTGCTAGTGGTGCTTCAGAGCAGCCCAGATGCAGCTGAGGGCTGCTCTCCTCTCAGGTGGAGCACTGTGATGGACTACAACACACAGCTCTTTAGCACTTTCTCCTCAGAAAATGCAATCTCAGCTGAAACTGTGTCAGTTCAAGCAGCTGAAGCTAAACTTGCTTGCCCGTCCACAAGAGAATCTACATCCCAACCAAAGGGAAACAAAACCCACTGCAACTTCAAAGCCAGGAAATATTCTCTCAGCTGGTCACTGAACAAAACATTTAGGGCACTTTAGACAGTCCTTATTCCAAGTCTGAGACCCTTCTCAGAAGGTTCAGAAGTATCTGCGAACCTTGCTTTTGCAAATGAGTAAGATAGCACAACTGCGACCTGGGCCAAGACCAACTGGTGGTTCTAAATATCTAGCTGGATTTACACTCAGTCGACTTAGACAGAGTTAGACAAGTAAGTGATGAGTATATGAAGAAAAGTAAGAGTTGTGCAACTTGAATGAAAGCACCAGCATCAGACTGGGAAGGGGAACTCATTAGAGACAATGAAATTCTACCAGCTTGAGCCAACCAAAGATTTGGTGCACCAGTATTTGCAAAACTGAATTCAATCAGTTTGACTAATTGCATGTGATCAAAGCACCCGAAGAAAGGACACACGTCAATCAAGTTCATGAACATTAAGTACAGCTAGCTTATGTTGCCATCTTTCTGAATCAATGCACAGGGTCATGATGTAAGTTACTGAGGTACTGGGGCTTTTTAAATCAGTCTAAGTAAACAGCTAAGCTTGATGTGATATAAAAAGCACCACACCAGAAAAGAGAACTTAATGTAGGAATGAAAATCACTTATCCTTAATCATCCCTGAGACAGTGTTTTTACAACACTATTTGATTTATTCAACCAGCAGACATGCCTCCTTTGACTTTTCTAATAACAGGCTGTCTTAGCCATGCTTGTGGGGATTTGAGTATGTTTTTTTTAATCATCATCCCAAGTGCATTATTTAAAAGTCTTTGATGCCTTTCCTTTAAAAGGATTTGCTAAGCAATAAATCATATTTATTTGCAAAGAAGACAAAAAAGTCCCACAACCCAAAACATTACTGGAAAAGTTTACAGAAATCAGAGGTTTGGTCACAGGTGTGTAACCAATGTTGCACATTCCTAGAGTACATTATTGCATGAAGATTTACTGAAGCCCACATTCATTGCTGCTGACAAGCATGCTACTTAGTGCATGAGACTGTATGAAACACTGTTCCCTGCCTGATTTATGATTGTGCCCTTACACTAAATAGGAAGAACTGTAAACTACCTGTGCTCTGCTGAGCAACCTTGTGCTTCCTCTTGCATGGAAGGGCCTCAGCTTTTGGAAAAGCTGGACAATTTCTCATGTGAGTTTGCTCTTGTGACACTGAGGCTAGCCAGACCACAACTATTTTATTATGCTGTGCAAAAACCTATGTGCAAAAAAACCCTCTTTAATTAAGATAGAGCAATCAGCACTATGGTTGTAATTACCTTGGACTGCTTTACCCATGGGCATAATGAAATAAAATTGGGCCCTCTATATTTTTGTTTTTAAACTAAGTAAACCCAAATTAATTTATTCAACTCAAACCAGACAGGTTTCTCTTCAAAAGGAAGGCATATATGGTTGGAAGGGTTGGTGCAGGAGGCAAAGTGACATGCAACTATGACTGTGAACTGCAAACTGCTGGCAAAACATTTGGCTTGCCATTGGTCCGTGGCCAGTATTTTTCTTTGTTAATGAATCCCACATCTTTTCTAAGTTAAGCATTTTTCTTCTCCCCCCACCTTTTATTTGAAACATATTTAAAATATTTTTGTTTTCATGACATCGTGGAACATGATACAGCCCCCTCCTAACCCCAAATATGAGAAAATCAATTAAAATTTTGACATTAGGAGCTATCATAGAAACATGTGGTTCAAGTACTCACTTTTTTTTTTTTTAATCAGTGTATCAAAGATTAATGCAGAGAGAAATAACCAAAAGAGAACCCCACATTACTGGATTAAAAAAAAAACCACAATAATCCAATGTGTATTACAGCCAGAACCCTGCAAATTTAAGTTCTTGAAAGACTTTCTCTAAGACTTAGGCATGCATATTTTTCAGTTGTGTTCTTTTCTGAGGAAAATGTCCATAAAAAAAAAAAGCCATCCTGAATGCCGTGTTTAATATTTAATGACTTTTGTCTCTCTCACCCAAAGGACCTTCATTTTATGACTTACAGAATGCAACCTTAAAATGCAGTTTTATGGACTCACTCATTAACTCCCAACTCTTCCCAGAAGCAGAACAGAGGAAAAAATAATGGAGAGTTTTCCCATCAGAACAGAAACATGATTTTCAAATGTGATCAACATTTAGGGCCTCCAGTCAGAGCTGCCCTACTGACCACCAGGACTATGTGACTATGAAACTCCTTCCAGCTCCTTTGATATTTTAAATCATCAAAACCCCAGACAGACAAAATCACAACTCCCCGAAGCTCCAAAAAATACTGACACCAAACAGAAGATTTAGCCCTATGCACAAGATTCCTGTTGAAGCAAAAAGGAGTTCTCTCCCAGAGGTCTTGCATGATTGGAAACGGTGTTAAATGCAGCTTAAAGCAGAGAGCTATTTTTAACCTGTCACCAGCAAGAAAACAGTTTTCTCAGTCATCTTCTGTGGACATCTAGTCTCCAATCCTGCAAGCACTTAGCTACATGAATTTACATGCCCTCCTTTAATATTCTCAAGTCTTACAAACCTTGCAAGATTTCTTCAACCGTTGTAACTAGTAGCCAGTTCTACAGATGGAAAAGATGACGAACGTATGGCATAGTGCACTGCTACCCTGCAGTCTACTCCATGTAAGGGAAGACGATACAGTGGAAAAAATAAAGCTGCAAAAGCCTTTTCTGCCCCAAGCCCCCTGCTATTGCTAACGGGGGGGGGGGTGCTGTGCTTGTTAGAAATGACAGAAAACTTTTCCAAAAGGCTCCTGATAGCAGCTTAAACACCAAAGTTGTATTAAAATAGAGACTTTAATTATCTACGGAGTATGTGCAAATTAAATAACCTCTATCACAGGGAATTCACTGGCATTGTAACAGAGATGATTTACACAGAAAATTACAGCCAAGCCCAAAAGCGAGTGAGGCATTTTTTTTTTCTTTTTTTTCAGTCAAGTAGAAACTTTACCTAGAACAGCACTTTCAGGTTGAGCAAAATTATTAAATTCACTAATAAATTATAGTTTGTAAATATTACAAGTGGAAAAGAACAGATATTTGGAAAAGCAAGGTTTTTTCAGTATTTCTGAATGTTACAGTTTGAAGTGACATATTAATTCTCAAATTTACCTAACTTGTTTTAAAGAGTAAATGTTTTCATAAACCTAAAATTAAATTTATTGCTCTTTTTATTTGCAAAAAATAATTAAAAAATTAAGTCATTTTCAGTTAACGTAAATGATTTGTTTTCATTTCAGCCACTAAGTCAACAACTTTGTCACCACAGAACTAGTTACAGTTGTGGCTCACCTGCCCACAAACACACCAATGACACAAAGTAACCCTTAAATCTGTTGGTTTTTCTTCACTTCCTGTTCTATTAAAAACAATCTAATATTCTGACTGACTCCTCTCTTTCACACTGTCACTCCTAAATTTTTCCTAAACTGCTTCTCACAACTGGTTAGAAACCTGAACAGCAATATTGACACATTAATAATAATAATAAAAAACAGTACTAACACTGATATTTTCAAAACTATTTTATTTAAAGACTTAGTAGGTTCCTCAATAAATTAGCTGGATAGGAATGCCATTTTCAATGCAAAGGGAAAGCAGGGTATTCTACAAGAAAGCCTGGGGTTTTTTTTCTGTGGGGCTTAGCTCTTCCAGACAGGAAGGTTTCGTCACACGTCCAGATTTACTGATTTGCTCCCAGACCGACAGTCTCGTTCCGCCTGTGGTACAAAATGATCCTGACATTCACCGAACTGTCAGGCACGGTGCTTTAAAAAAAAACAAGCTGGTCTTGATTTCAATAAAAAAGGATGCAAACAAGGTGACAACGTGACAGGGAAAAAGGTGACAGGGCTGCGCCGAGAGACAAAACTCTACGCTCTGGGACCGAGCTTTTTGAAATTGCATAAATATGGACAATATCCTTCCCTAAGCCTTTCAGCTCAAGATGAATGTAAGACTGAGTCTGCAGGCTTGCACAGGCTTACGGCAGCGAAAACTCATGTCCAGTGACCATTCCTCAGTCTTTACATTATATTCCATAATAAATAATTAATTTGGCAATAGTAAAATAACTGAGTATGCAGAAGGGCAAGGTATGATTACGCATGTGATATTAGTGACAGCATATTGGATAGTCATTAGTTAATGGACAAATATGAACATAGAATAAGGTATATAGGGATTTCATTGTGAAAAGGCATTAAATGTCATTACTTTTAAAATGGGAACAGCTTTCACTAGCTAAGTTCCTGTAAAACATACCTTTGAGCTTACACAGATATTAGCAAATAGATCCCCCACATAGTGACAGATAAAGCTCAAAAGGCTGAAAAACTCCTCTTCTCTTCGTTTTGCAAAACATGCCCAAAATTACCATAAAGGTCTGAAAGTTTTTTTTGTCATGGTTTAGTTCTCTTATTTTTGTAAAAAGAAAAAAAAATGTGGTGCTTTAAACAGCTGACTGCTTTGGCAGTACCTCAGAGATGGATTTTCTCATGGCATTTTAGAATTTTCTTGCAATTCTTGACTACAAGCAGAAAATAATACAGATGTTTATGAAAGTCAAACAGGGAAGAATTCCTTCAGCTGTTTATAAACCAAAAACATTTGGTTTCATTTTGGCTCACATTTCACCCAAAAATGGTTGGGTGTCAGGATTCCTGTTTTATCTTTGCTGATTTATCAGTCATCTCCTAAAACTTCGATGAACAACACTGACAGTATGGTGAGAAATCTAGGAAAGGAAGCACCTTGAAATATAATTCATCCTCCCCCAAATAGTAGCAATCCAAAGTCCACAGTTACACCCCTTTTACATTAGGAACATATGTTCTTTACTTCATAAAAAGGTGGACCCAAGCAAGCACAGGGTATGCTTGAGATGACATTATGTTCCTGTTTTGCCATTTGCTTTTCTTCTTGCTTTTTCCCACTAAAATTCCTCCTGTTTCCCCATGTTTTACACACAGTCAGTTCTGCCATCATTGCCCAGAGTAAGACCATAGAATAATTTAAGTTGGAAGAGACCCCTGAAGGTCACCTAGCCCAACCTCCTGCTCAGACAGGGCTAACTGCAACATTACAGCAGGTTGCTCAGGGCCTTTTCCAGTCGAGTTTTGAAAATCTCCAGCAGTGGAGATTACACCACCTCTCTGCAGCCTGCCTGTTGCCATGCTTCATCCTGCTCCCTGCGCGGGAGTCTTTCTTTCCATACGCCCCATGGGAATTTCTCTTGCTGCAACTTGTGACTGTTGCCTCTTGTTTTTTGCACTGCAAACCTCCAGGCTCTCGTCTCTGTAACATCCTTTTGGGTAGCTAAAGGCTGCAATTAGATCCCCCTTTCGCCTTCTCTTCCCCGGGCTAAACAAAGCAAGTTCCCCTACTCTGCCTCTCCTCACCCTCTCTCCCTTCAGCTTAGGGACGCTGTCAGTGACAACGTCTGTCCTCCACGCAACTTGCCACCTACCTCTACCGCAGCGCTACAAGTCTCTGCGGAGCTGAGTCCAGCTATTGCTGGCTGTGCTATTGGTCACGAATTTGTCTCAGGCACCAGGTGAACAGCTTGAGACCGAAGTTTAAAACTCTGGAATGTAACATGATTGCCAGAAGATTACTCCTTGTTTTATCAACTCTGCACACTTTTTGGTCATCCCACAGAAAAAAAGAGAAGTAATGGAACCATTTAGAAGAAACTCTGGTGTCAATTAGAAAATAAAACATATAAAGCTTAATCTTTTTTCAATGTACAGCAAGTAGGAAACTGTTTCTTTTTCAAGATTTCTTAAACAAAAAAATGTTTCTCAGCAAAAACAATTATCAATTTGCAAGGGAAAGCAGACATTTCCTGAAACAATTGTTACTTGTCTAAAGCCCAGATTTTAACAATATTGAACCTTGATGGAGACTTTTCAGTTAACCATATTTCACATTTTTAAGCAGATCTTAATCTGTGCTTTTACAATTAATGCTATTTTTGATTTTTTCTTTAATATTTATATTCTCTATTTATTTATTTACTCAGTATATTTTTATAACTGGTACTGGTAAAGTTTTGTACTTTCCCTGAAGTATGCCGCAGAGCTTTCAAAGGGCACTACAATGTATCATCAAAACAGTGAAAACTAAACTAAAAATGTAAAATTAGTTACTAAAAGGGAATTTGCTACATATCATCCTGCTTGTTCATTAACAATATCTACTAATTTGCAGTGGATCTATCAGTTACTGCTCTGAGTTGACAGAGTTCCATACTAAACAAAATTAGCGAGTTAAAAAATAAACAAAACACATAATGATGCAAATGTCCCCCTTTAACCATTGCTTAAATTTTTGTCCAAGATTTGATTTCTTATTCCAGATAAACCTGAAGTGGGAGATAGAGCTGAGGGGTACTGATAAAGTTCCAATTTCAAGAAGAAATAAACTGTTGTTCAAATACATATACATACATTACTCCCTTAAGTCATGCAAGTTTGCTTCTTATTCATGTTAGAAATTATTTCTGATGGGATTGCTTAGGAATAACAGAACTTTACCTTGCATCATCAAATGTATGTGTGTGTGTGTGTGTGTGTGTGTGTGTGTGTGACTGCAAATGCATATAGATACTCGCACACACACACAGAGTTAGGTAATAATTCACACTTTGTGCAAGACTGTTAAATACAAATGGCCAAAGGAGATATTTGTCAACACAGGATTCCAAAGGCAAGGAAATACTACAGAAAACTATTTATTCAGTTAATGTGTGTACTGAACGTTGATTTAGTCTTTATTTTGACTTTCAGTCAGTCTTACTTCTATGTGAATTTATGGGAAAAAAAATTACTTATTCAAATGTCAGAGAACTAAATAGTGTTCTGAGAAATGAAAATTCCTACAGTCCTGTGAGTGACAGCGTAAGAGAAATATAACACAGATCACATACTCAGTGGCAGTAAAAGAAAAGTTCACTTAGATCTGGAAATTGAATGACAACAAAGAAAACAATATTGGAACTTTTTTACATGATACTGATTGCAC
Source organism: Apteryx mantelli (assembly GCF_036417845.1). NCBI lineage: Eukaryota > Metazoa > Chordata > Aves > Apterygiformes > Apterygidae > Apteryx > Apteryx mantelli. Next base: position 131,064,759 of record NC_089979.1, read on the forward strand.
TCAAACTGAGGTCAAGAGAAGATCTGGTCCAGTAAGCTTTTTCTGTTCTGTTTTTTAAGACTCAGTTTGGAAAAAAATACCTAATGTTAAGACTGACATATAAAATTATTGGTGCTGATGGGCTTTTCCAGTGTGGTAACATGTTCTACTAGTATTTTTTTTGTCAGAGGTTGTGCTAATGATTTATCATTTAGAGAAAACATAATGTTTTTTTTATTATTTTGCTGCTGTAAATGGGCACAGATTTATTGATCTCTACACCCATTTGAACCAATTTGGCCCATTTTCTTTATGGTCATGCAGCAGCACAAGAGTTGTAGATATATGCAGTAAAACCCTCCACCTTGTTATTTATATGAATACACCTTGTATTCACACTAATAAAGAGCTTTAATATGTTTGACTGCAGAGGAGTAATGGCAATTTGCAAAACGTCCTGTGATACTCTTAAATGAATGATATTATTTAAAGGTATTATATCTTTATCATAATAAAGAAGAACATACAAATACAGGTTCCACTAATCAGATAGACTACAATTCTCACACTTGAGTAGTACGTTTACCAAGACACTGGCTAATTTTAATTATGACGTGCAGAAATTTTTCAGGGTAAATTGTAAGTTGTTCTCAGCACAATTGTTCATTTTAACATAGGAAGCTCATGCTACAAGGAAATCTCAGGACACAAAATAAAGAATGGAAGTGGGGATGGAAAAAACAGCGTTCTATTAAGTAGATGATATTTTCCTGGCTGTGCCAGAATCTAAAGAAAAATTTCCGTCACTGGTGCTAAAAAATAATTCATGTTATTTGACAATCAAGGCCTTAAAAACGTGTTTGGAGGAAGAGGAGGGAGAAGACAGCAAGCACCACCATATACAAAGTCCATGCCACATTTAAAAACAGATACAAATACCTACATAGGGAGAAAATCACTTGTTAATAGGCATCCAAGTTTCATCGGTGTCTGGGATCAGCTGTGACTGAACAAGCAGGTTTTCAAGAGGGCACATCCTGAAGCTAGAGAAGTTGAAAAAAAATGTGGGTGCTCAAAGGAATAAAAAGAGGACAATTTTACAGGCCTTATCCAAAGACTGTCGGAGCAGCACTCCCATTCACTGCAATAAGCTTTGGATCAGGTTCAAAATCCAAACATATTCCTCCCTCACTAGATTTGGCTGGTCACATCGGAAACTGTTTGGGCAAGGTACCCCACCCATAAACAGAGCACTGCGGGAGAATACGGTAGTAAGCAACAAATAATTTGTCCCTTTGCCAAGATTTAGGGTTGTGTCTCCTACTTGTTCACCCTTGGAGACAATAAACGAAGGCTATAGTAAGGTAATATCTCTCAGGCAATCTAAAAAGGAATGTCACACGAATGAGAACGGAGAGGATAAGGACTCCTTCAATTTTGACAGTGAAGTGGAAGAAATGAGTAAGTGATGGGGTACGAAAAGTCACTAACAGATGGATGCAGTGTTTCCATGAGCTCCTCCTTTCTTTAGGATTATATAAATAGGAAGAGAAATAGAAAGGAAACTCAAATGTGAGCGTGGAAACAGAGTTCCACTAAGGGAATTGCCACATCAGCTAGGTGGAAGACAAAGATATGCAAGTCCATTTGCAGGAGAAAGAGCATAAACACAGTTAAGTGGATATTAATGAACACTAAACAAGGATGGCAAGCCTGCTCTGAACTTACAAATCACATCCGCATTAATACCAAATGAGTTCATTAAGATTAACATTATTATGATGAGTATCAAAGGGATTAAAAGAGATTATGGCAAATAAGAGAGTCAGATAGGAATGAGATGTAATTACCTTCCTATCTGGTTTATCTATAGCTGCAGAGAAAGACCCAGCATTCACTTCATACTGGAGGAACCTAACTCACATTATGATCTGAAGTGTAATTTTCAGCAAAGCTGATCTCAACAGTTTGGGCTGAACGTGGCCCAGGCATGTGCGGGAAGAACAAAAGAGCTTGTGGGAAGGAGAGCAGAAGGAGAAGGGAAGGGCGCTCCTACCACAGCGCTCCCACCAAAGCACGGGACACAGGTTGGTCTTTGCACTCCTGTGTACCAGGGATGTGGCCATCGCTGCCAGGGCCAGTCTCTGGCCAAAACATGGCCAGCTCCAACCCCAGCACTCACTGGGCCACCAAACCCAGCCAAGTGCAGGTCACAGTACAGCACATGTGGCAGCTGCATAAAGTTCCCTTCAGAGGCACAAAACTTCTAAGAGTACACATTTAGGGGCAACAGGGTAGCACATCTAATTCACACTCAAGGCAAGGCAGTCTATTAAAGCATATAGACCTTATGTCAGGACTCCACTGGGGAGAAGGTAGTCCACGACCCCTATTTTTTACTATTACTGTTCAACCTATACATATATTATACAGTGAGAACTCCCTTGAAACAATCTCTAATAGCTCTGATGATGACAAATGCCTTCTCTGGTACCCTGCCTTTGAAGATTTCATCAGGTTTTACAAGTATTAGTTAAGTCTTCCAAAACTATTTAGGGAAAATATTTTCATTGTAAAGATAGGAAAATTGAGGATTACAGGATGAAGGGATCACACACAGTGAACTAAAAATACATTCTTTTACTTCTACCTCTTGCTTTTGTACTGCAACTACAGAGCCAATTCTTTTGTGCATGCAGAGACCAGCTACAGAGCACCAAATTACTGCTTAAAATCACACAGCTTATAGAGAGTATAGTCTGCCAATGCACACATTAAACGATGCAGGCGGAAATGTTCCTCAGGATCTTGGTGGGAAAATTTACTGGGACTCTTCCAGGCAGGCCTCACTTTGAGCAAACTGCCTTTCTTCACAGGCTGACCATGCACGGTCAGCATTCCAGCGCAAACATCGCTTCTGAACTTTGGTTTGTTTGGCCTCTGGTTTGTTTGACAGGTTACATGTGCTTCTGAATATATCTTCTGATGCTCATTTTCGGAGTGCTGTTAACATTTCTCTTGGCTGCTTTTTAAAAATTAGGTCCCTAAAGATATCATCCTTCAGTAAGAAAATTCTCTTGCCAGAAGGCCCAGCTTCAAATACTTTGGAGCTGACTCCCAGAGGTGTTAACCTCTGACCTTGGAGCTGTAAGTCCATAGGCATACCTGAACATTTGCTCCAAGGTAATTCAAGATGGGCAGCTAGCACTGGAGAAATCCAAAATGAGCAGCTACTTTAACATTTTTTTTGTCCACGATGAATGTGCATTTCAAAAGCACCTATCAAGCATGACCAGAGCTATCTGGCTCTCCTCGGGACCATTATACCTCATTAATTATGTGCTTTGTCACTTGGATATGCACAGGAGATTTTTATACATACATAGGCAAACACACATATATATGTATGCAATCTGCAATTTGCAATTGCACCATTTTGGAAAAAGCCTTCAAAACTGTTTTTCTGTGGTGCTGTATTAAAGCTAATTAAGTAGCAGAAGTAACTGTAACTTAGAGATGCAATGCACTTTCGGAAAGGAAGGGAAGAAGGACTTGCACCTTTACACCTTCTATCTAACCTCGCCAAGCATGAATCAGCAGGGTGGAGAAGATGTAGTTGCTTTACGAAAGTCATTGGCTCAGGGTGGGGTCATCAGTCAGTCCAAACTGACTAAAGCAGCAAGATGTTCTCCTCTGTCGCCTTCCCAGCCAGACAAGCCATTAACAGCTAGCACTGCACAGGTTAAACTCTGATGCCCTACGGAACACAACCTGATGCTCAAAGACGTCCAGGGCATGCTGCACAGTGTATTTTACATGCGTTTCAATAAGAGAAATAGCAAGGACATATTTCTGCGCAGGCAAAGACGGAGCGTGATGAAGCCTGTCATCCTCTGCCCAGTATCTTGCCAGCAAGGCTAGACAGCATCCTAGGACAACACTGACACATGTCTCCCTCACAGAGTAACCACTTAGAGAGGGCCAGAAGAGAAGGAGTGAAGATAAGTCCATCCCCATATCCGAACTGGATAGGCAAAGGGAAGAATCTAGTTTGCTCTTCTCTAATGGTTTGTGGAGCTACACTTCCCAACATTTCTAGGAGAAAATATGAGTCAGAATTCCTACAGGAACTCCTGCAGCAAAACAGCTCCCTCCACAACCCACACGTCCTCACCAGAGCACTGCGCAATCTAAGCCATATGGTATAGCTGCACTGCAGTGTGGGCCAGAGCCGGGCGCGGCCTTACGTGGGGCTCGCAAACGATAAAAGTCTGGCACACGAGCAATTGTTTGTGCTGGAGCAGTTGACTGGGAAGCTTGGAAATCAGGGCATTTATGAAAACCTGTGAGTAATGTGTGGAGATGTACCAGCTAGGCACAAGATGGCTTTGCAGAGGGCTACTGGGGGAAAGAAAGGCAGGAGCTGGCCAGAGGCTCTGTTCTGTTCAGACTGATGCGATGAGTTTTGTGATCACAGCAGAACACCACCATGTGGCATTCTGCGCCCTTGGGTCCCAACACAGGGCAGACACCCCCCCCCCCCCCCAGTCCCTCAGGAGTGTGTTTAAGGCTATCTTTAGTTAGCCAAGCAAATCTTTGGTCTACTGCCGGTCCAGTGGACACCAATACCCTGCTTTACTCCGTGACATAAATTCCCTGAAGGGGGCACTTCCGAGACTTGTATCTTAAGAGCAGACAGCTCTTGACACAGAAACCTGATTCAGAGCTCCTCTGAGCAGGACAGGTATCCTGAGGACACTGGCAGGCACCTGGTATCTCACCCTCATCCCACATCAAAACACAAGCAGGGACTTACGCAGCTTAAGCTTTGCGTGGCCCGCACTAATTGGAATGTACTCACAGTGAACTTGTGGAAAAGATACCTTCCCCCCCCCAAACCTAGAGGCTGTTAGTCATAAGGAAAAAAGGCTTAAAGGTCGAATTTAGTGAGACAAGCATGGTGCTCTGTCTGGCAAAGGAAACCCCCACCCCACAGGCAGGTCCTCGGACTTGATGTGCCAGCTCCCAGGTGGCTCTGGAAAGCAGAACCGTTACGGTGAGGTGATCTGCCATGCAGGAGGGGGACCTTGGCAGTCTCAGGAACAGCGACAAACCAGCCCATCAAACTGGCGATGAGCCCAGGGCAAGCTAAGGATACGAACGCTGCTGTTGGAAATGAAACACCGAGGCTCCTCGGGATGCGCCCTGCAAATCACCTCCTTTAATGACTGCTTTTCTACAGCGTATCTCCAGCGGGAGGACCTTTCACTCACTCCACTAGCCAGAGGCTGAACTGCTCTGTTCGTACAGTTTCAAATTTGCCAGCTACGCTCCAAGAACCACCCCTTTCTCTTTGCCTTTCTCTTTTCTTTTCGCTCTGAGCTTTTTGTGAAAGAGACACCCAGTTTCAAACCATTTAAAAAATATCAAAAACCCCGGTGGAAAATAATTTGCAGCTGTGATAATATCACATTTTTTAAAATACCGTAATATAGTTTTACTTTTAATAATAAAAGATAAAAAAGGGGAGTCTGTGAGTAATTAGAGTGCAGTCTGAAGCCAGTTACAGTCACTGCAATTGATAATAAACTTAAACCCCCTTGACAGCAGGTAAATGCTTTGCAACCCTGACCCCCTTCCTCTCACATTACTTAACAACCCTGCAGTTCCAGCATTACATCACCACTGAAGCGATTGGTTCCTGCATTTTAACTCTCTCCCTGTCTCCTCCGATTAGGAGCAACACAATGATGAAAAAAAAAAAAAACTTCTCTCAAGTTTGCTGCGCCGTGTTTGGGTTCGGTTTGGTTTAAGAAACCAGCTTCTGCTCAAACAGTCCAGGTTACACGCAGCAGAAAACAAACTCTGTCAAAGTGGAGAAGAGTGTGGAAAGGGGGATGAGGGAGGGGAGGAGAAGAGGAGGAGGAAGGCGACGGGGGGAAAAAAGTATACAGAAATCAGAAAAGGAAAAGAAAATTAAAAACAAACCTCATGGACATCACTGAGCCTGAATTCCCTGCTGAGGTGCAGAACATGAGAGCCCTGGAATGAGTGTATGTAGAACTTGAGCCAAAGCTTAACTAGCCCAAGTGAGTCATATCCTTCCCATTTGATTCCAGGCCAAACGATGATGTAATGCCCTGGCCCTCTCCCTCGCTCTCGCTCGCTCGCTGCACTACCTCCCTCCTCCCCTTTTCTCCTTTTTAGCTCAGTGCTGGTGAAGTCACCATTTAAATCTGGCAGAGCTGAAGCAAAAACTTCAATGTAACCAAAACAGCCCCAGGCCAAGTTCCAGACGGACTGAGACTTGGTGGTGCAATTGCCATTGGAAACGAGTAAACAGAGAGAGAAACAGTGCCGCCTCAGAAGGGCCTGCGCAGCTGCCTGCAGGAGTGCCGCAGGATCCAGGGAACTGGCCTCACATGATTGACTGGGGCTCATCAGAAGATATTACGCACGCACTCGCGCTCAAACGCCTGTGTGCTTCGGGGCTTCAAGAAGATCCCACAGCTGGGAAAGGAGGACATAGAGCAGGAGGAGACAAGCAGAGCAGGAGAGGAAATGTGGAACATGCACGGTGTGTTTGTTTGGGTCCAGGGAGAACGAATAACATGGCTTTTACAGGTTGTGGCATCAGACTGTGATTGCTCTCCCTTGACTGCGCAGAACTGGCACGCGCATGGTTGGAAGCAAGCCCCACGTTTCCGAACAATAACTACGGGGCTGTTTCTTGACGTGACTGCAGGCTTACAGGTGCAAGGCACTTTCTTTCTCCACTACTTAAAAAGCACCAGAAAACCCCTGGCCATACGGCACTCTAAGCTGTGAACCAGTTCACTGTAGTGCTGCTGTTGTTCACCCTGTGTTTAAAACAATTCTGTTACGGTGTTTATTTCATGAGTCTGATATTCAGGATTTTTTTAAGGGTAGAGAATGTTTCTAAGTGGAACTAGTAACGATAGTTCAAAATAAAAGAAGCTTTTCAAGTGCCCAAGTATAAGCTATTGGGGGGGTGAACTGCTCTGCTGCTTCATATCATAGATTCTGAGTCTTTCCAGTGTTAAATGCTACACTGACCGGGGCTGAAATACAACGTGTCCTCCTCCCACAGAAGTTATTTTCACTGTTCATCATTCACAATTAACCGTGATCAACACAGCACAAAACAGTTACTCCACGAGAGAAGGCAAAGCCTCAGTAAAATAATAATAAGATGTGAAAATGTCTGAGCACATGTATCATCCCTCAGCAATCCAAAGACTAACAGCTTCATTGCCAAACTGCAGAAAAGTGGGCATTGATGGCACCTGAAACCCAGGAGAGGTATTTAAAAGTGACTCCGTTCATTATGGATCAAGAATTTCAGCATCTTTTACAAAGTCACCTCACCCAACACCTAAGAGTGAAATTCAGTCTTACAACAGAACACATCTATCCCCCAAAATTCAGAAAACAAAGGGAAGATATAAAAGTCAGTCAGTGTTTTTTTTCTTTCATTATAATGATGTGATTTTACAGAAAAGTAATTTCTATTGCCTAGCAGCATCTTAGCAATACATTTCTTTTTGGTGATTCATTAATTGATCACAGCAGCCATTTAATGCTCCTCATGCAGCAAAGCAACAGAAATTATTGTAAAGTAGCAAAGTTTCCCCAGGATGCTATTATGGTTATAAATTATCTTTAAGATATATTTCCATGGATCAACGCAGCTAGCTTCAGTCATGGTTCAATCTTCAATTCAAGTAGTTTCAGTCATGAATTCAAATGTTTTGTATTTAAGGTATACGTGATTTTTAGAAGCAAAACGAGGAGGAGGAGAAAAATGAAAGGTTTATCCTATTCAATTAAAAAAAAAAGCAGTTCTCTGCAAGCAGGCTGACCTGCTGGGTGACATCCTCAATTGATATTGATGCTGCAGCCACTCAGAGTGACACCTTTATCAAGCAAGGCAGCTCTGAATTAGAGGTGATCGGCCATAATTATTACTGGCGCCACTGAAGCCTGTGGCTTGACAGCATCAGATGTGGTTGTTATAAAGTTTGGTCCATTGTGTCAATGGCCTGTATAACTCATTTATGTCTGAATTACCAGCTATTGATTTTTTGTCTTCTGTAATGTAATAAAATAAAAGTTAGATCATTCCTAAAGCTTTCTTTTAATCCAGGCGTTGCTGATAGTTCTATTTTAAGCTCAGCCCTCTTCTCCCTCTCCATTTAAAAAATGTGACTTACTACCCTTTTTCTGTGCATGTCTAAGAGGTCATCTTCATTCGCCTCTTCTTTTTATTTTGTCCTTACATTTGCAATGCTGCATTACATCGCTTCTGCTCTTGGTCTGCTATCCAATTATGCTACTAGCATTGCTAAAACTTTCTGACTGACCCAGGACTGATCTCCGGCTCAGAACAGCTTTCAACTGATGGGAAATGTAGCTACCAACTTGGATCATCAGGCCCACCTCTGGAGGGAAAGAAGCTGCCACCAAAGGAAAACACTATTACCCTGAGAAACAGAAGTTACCAGTGGCTGTTTGTCCATACGCATCCAGCCCTTGTTAGTGAACTGGCCTCTTCTCACTCCTCTGTGAGTGCCCACAGGAGAAAGAGCCACACTTCCACCACTCTGCTGCACTCAGAGCAAAATACAACCAAAAAGATGGTGCAGGAGCTGCATGGTAGTTCACTGTCCTTCTGAGGCCTCAAGTGCTTGCCTGGCAAATGTGCTCCTTCCTGGTACTAAGAAAAACAGACATTAACAGCAAAATAAAACACTGTTTACCAGACTCAAGGGCAGACCTGTTCTCCATTCTGTGAGCATCTTAGTCAAAATACTACAGAAGTGACTGCATTTGCATGGCAAACCACCCATTTAATTATTATTACGTACACAGACAGAAAAATTAAAGTGCCTTGAAAACAGCCTTTGTCTTAAAGAATGTATTTTCAGGAATGAGAGCATATTCTGAAAAGAACAAGAAAGATCAAAGCAGCCTGAGCTGTCAATCATTTTTAAATGATATGTTTACACTTAAGTCCCATTTCAAGAAGCAAACACTTTAAAAGAGAGTTCATGCTCCAAAGGAGTTTAAAACTTGTTTGTGCTTGCTGGTGGAAATACAAAAGGTTCTTTCCAGGCAGGTATTTCTAAGGCCTATTGATTTTGTCTTCCCCCTAACAGGAAACACTGTTTTCCCATTTTCCTTCCTGTGACAGACCAGTCCATGATAAAGAATGTCCTGTATTCAGAGGAAATTCCATTTGCGTGCAAGAGCTCCCCCTTTATCTGTTTATTCGTCTGTCTTTTCTTTCTTCCTCCCCCCCATCCTTAAATTTCCATGTTCAGCCGCACTCAAGAATAGGGCTGTTGTGATGAGAGTTGCGGGATGTTTTAATTCTAATGGGAGACTTCTTCAAAGTAGCGGCCTGGCCAGCACAGCTATGACTCCAGCTTAGCTGTCTAGCTCAGGAATGCTTACACCACCCTCCCTGCAGCGTGTTGCATCCTCAGGGAGAGGGTGGTGGGGCACACCACAGATGTTTGGTGTAACGAAAACGCAACAAAAATCACCGCTCCTGCAGAAAGTTTCCAGTCAGAACAACCAGAAAGCTCTGAATTTCAAGAGCCCAAATCTCAGAGCGCCCTGGGATTGTCTCAAAAGCATATTGCAACAAGGAATGGGGTGTACTACAGTTGAGATTGCGGATGGACAAATTATCAGCTCTATATGCATTTTAGGTGAGTGTATCGCATACAGCCATTGGGCTTGATGCTGTGCCTATTTAGATCAATGGCCCAAGACATGGCATAAGAACCAATATGTGGATGAAAGGAGTACAGCCTGATTATTTTTTTCTCCATTACTTGACTCTTAAAGAGTCTTGATTATGAAAATATTCTGTAATAATGGTCCCGCACTCAGGAAAGTCTCATTTTCATTCAGACATTATTTTTCATTTTTAACCCAAGAGCCTTACAGTCCCTGTGGAATTAAAAAGGCCAGATAATTTCAGGGTTAAATAAGCTTTAATGACTATCACATGTATGGAACCTTAAACCTAGTATTAAAAATTATTTTTTTAAAGTGGCATCTCTTCCTTTTTTAATTTAAAATAACCATCCAGGTGGTTTCCTAAGGATTTCTTTGCAAATTGCTTCCAGTGAACCTTTTCAGTTACAGACCACTGCAAACGCATGTGGTGTTATTCAGTGTTCAGTTCGACTTGGGTGTCCCATGTTTTTGTAGTGGACAGCAGGACTGTCTGCACAAGTGCCTACGCAAGGAGACTGAGGTCTCAGCCTGTCACTAGCAAGGACATAAGCATGTACAGATCCACCAATTTCAGCAGAAATAAAGTAAGCTAGGATTAAGAGTGGGTTTTTCAAATATGCTAATGAGATATCAGGATGCATGTTCCTAAGTCACCTGGGTGCTTCAGAAAAAGCCATTCTCTTTTAAGGAGTTTCAGATCAAAAGGCTCAGCCTTGAGCTGTAAGAGAGGTAGAGCAGGTTTTTCTGTGAGCTCCCTAAACTGTTCAATAGAATATCTAGAAATATTCTAGAGTGTAAGAAAGAACTGCCCCAGATTTCTTGTACATAAGCACTGTAAGAAACTGGACTGGACTAAGTCTAAATGAACCTGGAACAAAGATCTCTCACTCACATGCTGCTAAGTTAGAAACACATTATTGAAACTATTAAAGGAAGAGGTACCCAAAAAATGTTGAGGCCCAACAGCTCTTGAGACAGGTGCTCTGCAACAGTTCATGCAGATGTGCAAAGGCCATGAGTGGCAGTGAGACTCCCCCACAACATTTTTGCCATGAATCTTAACCCAAATCTTCAAGAACAATCTCAAGATAAGAAGCCCTTCTCAGGTGACACTTCTAAGCAGGTTAACGCCACATGGGATCACGTTTTTTTGTGCTGGTGACACTCAGCCTCTAGCAAATGGAATGAAACATTGTCTACATATTACACATTGGCCAAATAGCCTTGGGCCACCTATGAGCGGCTGACCTGGAAGTGAAGAGCTCTGTATCCAATTACATATCACTGAGTCATCCAGTCCGAGTAGCCAGCTATTTTATTACAGTTGTAAACCACAAATACCTAAAACAAATAATGCAGGAATTTATGCAAAATAATAAATAATGATGTACATTTCTAAAGAAAGTTTCACCCTGAAAGATCCCAAAGCATCTCACAGACTAGCCATAAAATGTAATGCAATGCAATCACCCTTGACATGGCAGATGGCAGCCTGCCAGCAAACTGCACTGGAGTGCAGAGAGGGGAGATGTTGGCTAAGGACAAAAGTAAACAGCTGCAATTATTTGAAAAATGCCATGTAATATTTAGTGTTCATGCATATTAAACAGGAGATTCCATTCTTCCCAGGGCAATTCTACCTACTCTAATGGCTTTTTAGCATGTGCTTTGTGAAGAGTGGGAACCACTGTTACTTTTATTCTTGCTTGAAGAAGCTTTGGCATCCACTTCTGTATCCTAAATATTTTGACCCCACATCTCAGATATCTTAATCTTTAGTCTGAAACTCTGCAGGCTTTATCTTGGACCCAGTTTAAAACTTGAATCATATATAGTCATATCTCAATTCTTGTAACAGGAAATAGGATCTGGTTTTGGTGTTCTTTCCCCCATTGTGATTCTAAAAGGCAAAAAAGTAACCTGAAATTGGGAAAGCTGGATTAAAAGAACAACTCTAATGCTGTAATGAAATATGTGCTGTGGAGCACAGTACGGTGAGCACTGAATAATAGTTCAGATTAGGTCTAAAATGAATTTTTGTCTTCTTTTGAGCTGTCTTCTTCACTCATTTTCCTTAGCTCTCATCTTCATTTTTCAGCATGATAAAAATAATTAATATTCTAATGAAGCTTTAAAAAAAATTAGGCAAAGCCCTGAGACTAAATTCCAGTTGAAAAATGAGAATTCTGAGATTCAGACCTCTTCATTATGGCAGCATAGATTTTCAGTGTTATCTGATAAAAACCACACACATGGTCACTTGGTTTTAAATATATGTCTTCTTTTATTAGTAATTCAGCCAATAGTTCAACATTTCCTCCAAGAAAACCACTAGGAAATGTTTGCTGGATTCTTGTTGGGCAAATTGACTTAAGTTTTTAAGCCCCATGAATTACGGGTAGCCATGTAATTCTGCTGCTCCTGGCTCATCCTCAGGCACACAGTTTACACCACTCAATCATTATCAGGGCGATTAGAATTCATCACCCAGGTTGTACCATTTTAAACTTGACTCTATCCACAGCTTTGAATTTAATTTACATCCAGCATCTTGACACCTAAACTACAGCCTCTTTTACACAGGTTAGAGTTTTTCAATGCTTCTTAAAAAACAAAGAAGTGTGCGACAAGCAGACTGAGATGCAGCCACAACTAAGGGCCAGCCTGCAATGACCTAATTTGCAGTGACTCCCATTGAAATAAGTGCTTTCCAATACAACAACTCAGCTGTAAGAATTAAAACTTTATTGTTGATGACATAAAGCTATTACATGATTAGGCATTTTATTTTAAAAGGGAAAAAAACTATTGCCTTTTTTTTTTTTTTGGTAATGGGAGTTAAACAGGAAATCCTCATTCAGTTTCCTTCATAGTAAATTCTCCAGACACAGGCTCACAGCATTATCTGAGAGATCCTTTCTGAAACTACAGTGAGTTCCATGTGCACTCACTTATGTTTTTATAATTTTGGTACTAAATATAGTCCTCCAGTGCTTTTCTTTTCAGAAAGAATGACTATCTATTATCTATAAACATTAAACATATTATCTATAAACATTACAACCAAACAGATTTCTACACGCACTCATACAAATCTTTCAGGACTCTAAAAGGAACGTATCTGCATTTTACTGACATCAGAGTCAGAGTCAGAGAAACCACCAGTTTTGCTGCAATGATAAATGAGATTATTTCTAATCTCACTTCCACATACTGTGGTGCAAGGTGCTGCTTCACTTTTAACACTAGACTTTGTGAATCAAAATGTACAGCTTTTCTAGTCTTGCACCAAAAAATAAAGTAAAAACTAGCTACAAAACTTACACATACACTGAAATCCACAGTGGGCGAGTGCATAGTCCATACAAACTGTGCCTGCGAGATCTATGCATGGGAATAGTCTTCTGCTTCGATACCCATCTAGCGTGCCTGTTTTCCCCAAGCCTACTCCTGCCACTATGCAAAATCAAATGGTTGTGTTTGAGTCCTTAGCACCCACAGTCCATGTCAATAAGACACGTCTGTAGATTCTGTATTGGAAAAATATGCACTGGCACACTGGCATCCCTGGTGACTTTTCACATAAGGATAGAAGATTCATCTTTTGTTGAAGAATGAACCACAGTCAGTTCAATTTTAAAAACCCCAACAAACTTGATTTTGTTTCAATTAAAAAAAAGATTTATTATGGAAACAGGATAAACAAATTAAAACAATGGTGACTAAGCCATCTGAGGGCCTGCAGAGTTCATTTAAAGCCCAAGATTCCCTTTGACATGAATGGACACTTCTTTGAATATAACTGAATATGTTTTATACAAAAGAAGAAGCACCTAGATCGGTTTCCCACCTTCACTGGGACATGTCCGTTAGGGTTTTAATGTTCCAAAGCCTGAGCCTTTATCGTTCCTCTCCTTCTGTCTCCCCAAAACTTTTCCCTTCCTTTACTCCTTCCGCTTCACATTGATTAGATTTCTAAGGGTTTAAAATTTTTCTACTCTCTTTGTCCCTCATGTTCATGCCTTTGAGTGCTAATTATTCTGTATGGAGATGCCAATCTGAACTAAGCTTGTAACCACTTCAGGGCTTATATATTCTTGTAATTGCTTCATAACTGGAATATATGTCTCATCACCCTGTACGCCAATAGTTGCAACATCATTTTCTCTGGTCTTTACCAGCACAATTTTTCCTCTTTCATATCTGCCCAGACTGCTGCTGTAAAGACCTTTTTCCTAATGCTTTGCTTTGATCATGCCAACTCCATGTATCCCTCATTAACTCCCCTTTTCCCACTGAAAAGTTACTTTTTTCATTTTCAAAACCCTTGGTAACCAACCTACCCCCACCTTCCCTATCACATTGTCATCAGCAGCAAACAGTCAACTCCAGACCAGTCCACCATGCCAGTCTAACGCTTTCCAGTACCTCTGGGAAACCCCCTTCCTGACACACTGTTATTTAAGAGTTTTGTACCTTGGAAGTGAGCAGCCCGCAACAGAAGCGTGCCATCACTCCATGGACACTAGCACTCTTCGTGAGCCTTCCTTCTACATAGCTGTTACTGGATGATTAGCTCCCAGCTTCCATTTCTAAAAATTTTTATTAGTCCCCCCAGGCACAGCCTTGCATTTTTTTAATATTGAATTTCATTCCATTGCCATTACTTCAGTACTCAAAGCTCATCCAGTCTTTTTCTGTATGATATCCAAGTCCTCTTCTTTATTGACAATGTCTCCAAACCCTGCATCACAAGCAGTACTTGTTATGCTTGGATTACAGTCATTAATGAAAGCGCTAAACAAAATCAGGACCATATTGAACTTTGCATGTCTCCACAGGCAACCTTCTCCAACCCCACACCTTTCTTTTCAACACCATCCTGGTTCTTTCCACTCCAGCGAACCCCTTTTTTAACCATACTGAATGAAGCCTACCTGCCCTGTTCCCTAGAGGAGATTCCCCCACATCATTAGCTGTAGTTCTTGAGCAGCCCCCAGCTGTCAATGCTTTTTAGTGAGAGAGCATTTGTCAACGTGAATAACAACACAGGACAAAGTGTTTACTTCTCTTTACTGATGCACTTACTTATAGACCAGCTTTGCCTGAAATTTCTCTCAGCTGACAGTGGGATAAGCGCTTTCTGAAAGTTTTTAAGAAGAGAAACGCTTTACTTACAATATAAGTAATAGTAACATTACTGAAATATTTAAATAATATTTCAGATGTCTGCTGACTATCAGCATTTTATCAGAGGAATTTTGCATGTGTCCCAAAGAACTGAGAAGCCCTCTGTGTTCCTGCATGCCATCCTACTCTAATTACACTCATTATTAGGAAGTATCATTATGTAGAACTTCTGGTGTCCCTAAAACGGATTTCAGGAATGCCACAGCAAAAATGGATGGTTTGTTTACTTGATTGATGCCGCAATCTATGATTACAAATCTGTCTACTGTTGCTTTCACAGGAAATTATTTCAGTCACTTCACTTCTAGGTGTTGCTTAACATCCAGCACCGACTCCACTATAAACTCATACACATAATTTATCTGGTGGCCAGCATGTGTGGGAGGAAAGATCTAGGAGTCTGACAAAACTCTTCACTCCCTGTAACTTTTAGGCCATCACATGCTGAAATCTAGACTGTTACACTCAATAAGCCTGTTTGTAAATCCTCAGCCAATGCAAACTATTAATATTGAGCTAAGTGAGTGCAAAATGAAAGTGATTAAACACATCCATTTTTTTTTGGAGTTTATACGCACATGTTTTACTAGCTCTAAATGTTAAACCAGCCGATTACATCATACCAACACAGTAAAAATGACTTCAAGGTAACCTAGGAAACTGTTTTCACTAAATAACAACCGAGTCCCTTCATTTAATCTGAATTCACCCAAGATGCAAGTTTAGCTTAATCTCACTTCTCAGAAATCTCATGCCGTAATTCCATGGTGGCTGCTCAGACCGGCTGGGATGCGCTTGCTGTCGGTTTGTGGGGCGAAGCTCTTGGGGGACTGCAGCAAGGCGTTTTCAGATGAGCGGCCCTTGTCTTTCGTATTTGCTATTCTTGGTGGCCTGCCAGCAGCCCCAAATTTGGCAAGCTTCAGAATGCAATCTACAGTCCAGTTGCTTGATAACATTATTATTATTATTATTATTATTATTATTATTATTACTGGTTTGGTTAATACATTTTTACTTTTTAATGTCTTAATTTTGCTTTGGTGTTCAGCATCAGCTATTCACTATCTCTGGCCTATTCAGACATAATGAAAGGCCAGTGGCAACCATCACAGTCATCATCTAACTGTTATCGTATTCCCAGAACCAGCCATAGGATTTATGTTCCTCTACATTTTGGAGGCTGATTAATGAAATCACTATTCAGTTTCATCTGATTCCTTAGCTGGTCAGCATTTCCACAGTGCTCAAACAAAAAGAGATTAAATACTTGCAATAACTGTTAAAAGAAACAGAAGCTGCAGGTGCCCCAAAGCAGCTTTAGGGTTTTAGTCAAATAGGAATCGATCAGGGAAACATGAAGCAAAAGCAGAATATATTCCAGGATGTGACTGTTGTGATTTCACCTACCTAGCTGCTGTGCTTATGATACATTTATGGAGGTGCATATATCTCAGAAACATGCACCTAGATAACAGATATTAGCGTACAGAAAATATGATGTATATTCTAAATGTAACTACATAAACAGAAAAAGCTGACTTAAAAGATTATTGCTGGATGAATGACATTACAACTTATGTTTACTGTTGCATCTTCATTTTCATTCTATCCCCCTTTTTTAGACACTTTTAAAATCTTCCAAAACTTTCCCTTTTTAGGCTGAAATACTGCAAGCCTGCTCTCTGCCAGATAATGAATATTTTTAAAAATATTTCCTTAAACCATTTTGTCTGTCTTTTATAAGGACAGTGAAAACTGTAAAGTGTTCAACAGTGAGAAACTCTGGGAACTGAAAGTTGAACTTTGCCGCAAAAACAGTCCACTATAAAAATACTTTAGAGGGTATTGATAAAAATTGGATTTTATTTGGTGAAGCTTTTCAAAGTTTTGTTCCATTTAGGCCCATTATGTTTTCCACAATTTTTCTTGCTAAGCTTATAAATCATGCACCTAAGCAAAACAAGACTATATATTCATTTCAGCTAATGTGGCTCCCATAAAAAATTTACAGGGACTAAGGAAAAGGTATGTAAAGCGCAGAGTGGTTGTGAATGCAGAAAGAGGCACAAATGAGCAGGACAGTGTGATATACCAGCTGGAGCTCAGCTCAGCTAATTCACAAAAAATGTTTTCATATAATAGCTTTCTGTTCTGTCTTCTTCACACATATATTTGATCTAATCTGTTGGCTCTCCTAGCCTACAAAACCAATTTTATTCTTCCTGTTCTCACTCACCCAGCCCACTCCAGGCTACATCTGTGACCTCTGTAGTCCTTCTGTTCCCTTCTACCCCATCTCCTTCCCTCCAATGAAAATACCAGCCCCTTGAAGTCTCATTCTTCTTTTTCCTAATGAAAAAGTCCCAGATGAGTTCACAAAGCTACCACTCCTCTTTCTTCAAATCCCACCCAACTCACATCCTTCATATTGCCGGTCTCCCTGGAGCTAATAAGCAGCAAAACCAGCACAAGTGACCATCTGAGTTACCTTCTCTTCCTAAACATTATTTCCATATGCTTTCTTTCCTTCATACGAATCTGCTCTTGCTCAGTAGTTTTGCAAACAAAATTATCTTGCTGGGAAATAACCAGGCCCAAGATATCTTTACGAACTACTTCAAGAAACATATTTTTAGCATGTGCCAAGTAAGATGGCAGCAGGTGGAAAATGGACAGGAGGGTCAAAAGGGATATAAGTAGAATTAAAAAAAAAATCCTTTTTTCATTAAAATAGTCTTAATGCCTGAGGAAAATCAGAATTCCTATGGTTTACAGCCCAAACTGTTGCTACAAATGTTTTTCAAACATTTACCACAAGGTGCCAGCAGTTCTTTAATGCTTTTTTATTTTCAATTCCTGTTGTATACATTCAAAGCACTGGTGTGATGAGGCAAAGACTTCAGACAGGGAAATCATAGGGGGTATTAGTGCCAGGATTGGAGCCAGCCACATACCAGCACCTCCAAGGTCGGGTCTAGTCATATGTATAGATGTATAAAGCATGCAAATTTGTGGTGGTTTGAGTTTTGTTTTTTGTTTTTGTTTTGTTTTGTTTTTTTGAAACCCAGACGATTGTACTATAGTGAGCCTATAGTAAGGATACTCTGCTACCAACGACTGTTTTCCCTACAAAAATCAGAGAGAGAGTAAATCCTTTTATATAATATAGCTGCAACTATCCTCTTCAGATGAGAACCCCTACTAATATCAGGAGACTTACGCAGTACTGCTGTAAGGCAGCTATCAAGGGTCTGGCCTGGAATGAGCAAACGAGGTGCATTATGGAAAGCAAGCTACCATTTGTAAATTCACTAATAATATCAGGCAGAACTTATTGCAGACAAATGGAATCGTATTTTAATTAATATTAGCTGAATAGTGCTGATCCTAGTACTCACTATCGGTAGATTTAAACAACCATATTGGTGAAGATTTACTGGCATAAAAGTATGAAAAACAGACTTTCAACACTGAAATCAGAATAATTCAGTACTAAAACACCAGGACTTAAAAGAGGCTGCCTTTCCAGGTCCCCTTCTGTTTTATTACATTTTCAATCATATAGCCATAACATGAAAGGTTATTATAAAAATGACCCGAAACTATCCATACATGTTACACGCACTCCATTAAGTCTTAATATTTTATACATATGCAGCTCTTTCCACTCAGAAAGGATCACAAAGCAATTTACAAACAATATATGCAGAACTAACTTGAGCCATTTAATGCAATATGGTCTCCCTTCATAGAGATACATGACTAAACATCCCCAATGAGTAATATGGCTACCAGCCATAACAGCCTCAGGCTGTGATCTGGTCTGCTCTCATAAGCTAAACAGGGTTGGTCTTGGCTAAATGCGTTTGGGAGCCCTCCAAGGAAATCCCAGGGTGCTTCAGGAAGCGGTGCTGGTGATTCAGGAGGTGGCACGCTTTCCCTGGAGCCAGCCCCGAACCAACAACTGCAAGGGAGATGGTGCTAGGTGCAACACAGTCAACCAAATGGGATTTCAGGCAGGATCCCTTAGCACAGACCAGTCATTTGTCACAATGCCATGATTTATTAGCAATGCTATGGATTTTGCAATTTAAAAAAAAAAAAAAAAAAGCTGTTGCTGCTGAGCAGTCCTCCCTCTGCAGAGCTCCTTTAGTTTGGACTTTAAAAGAATTTATTTCTAGCTTTTTCAGTTGCAAATGTTTTGTTTCAAATGGGAACCATGTGTAACTGCTGCTGTGCTGCTTCTTGGTCCTCACCAATACCAAGCAAAATTTTTTCATGATTTTTTCTCTTCCCTCCACATTTTTAAATATAATGTGTGCTTACAGAGTTACAGAGGTGTGTGAATGCTTTCTTTGCCTTATTATTGGCAGGCCTCATCTGAAGTACCACATCTGATTTTAGGCACTGTGTTCCTAAGTAATGGTGGGCCAGTCAGCCAGAAGCCCCTGGATAGCCAGGGTAACACATAAAGGTCTGGAAAAGATCACAGAGGGCAAACTGAGCAGGTTGCTTAGTTTACAGAAGACAAGGCAGAGGGTGGATGTAGCACACTTTCAAATATGCAAGACACTGCTGAAGACAGGAAATAATACATTTCTTCCCATCCCTCTTGAACAGGACAAAAAAAAGGAACTTAAATTTGCATCAAGGAAGGTTCAAGTTAGACTTTAAGAAAAACTTGCCTCAAAATGAGTACTGTGAAGCACTGAAACAGAATGGCTAGGATGTGTGCTCTGCATGACTGGAGTTTTCAAAAACACATTTGAGATATTTCTGTCAGAAATGATGCAGATATTACTCAATCCTGCTTTGGGCAGGGGATTGGATAAATACTTGAAGTCCTCTCCAGCCATATAGTTCAACGATTCCATATTTTTTATGATTTTTTTTATGATTTATTGCTTTGGCATTACAGATTTCTTCCTATATGAATTAATTAAAAAATAATAGTAATATTCACACACAAACAAAAAGCCTAAAACATATCACATTTGATATCCTTAAGAATGTGATTTTAGGGGAATTTCAGCTAGAATTAAGTGTTTTTAACAATTTATGCTAAATGAATCCTGTGATCTTGCCCTCTTATTTTTGTATGGCAGTCAAGACATAGCCACAACTAAGAGTTCTTTCCTTGAAGAGTCACAGAGGGAAATTGAGTTTCACATCTGAGTCAACAAGCAATGCCAAGATCAATGAAGAATCTACCTAAGATTTGGAGAAATATCAGATCATTTTTTACTTAAAGAGGGGACAAAAAAAAGGGAGGGGAGTGGGAGGAAAAGGGGGGAGAGAGGGTGGAAGGAAAAAAAGGATGACATTCCCTGAACCATAGACAGGACCTCAACAGACATACCAACTTTTTCTGGAGGCTTCCTCATCAATTTTACACCTGCTTAGCTGCTAACTTCTAGGCAGTTTGAGGCTCCCCATGAAGCAAAAGTTACAGTGTAGGTATTAACGGATAACCCTTTTAGCTCACAGGGCCTCTTGCATCCTGCGTGAAAAAAGCTAGGGATTAACATAACCCCAGACAATATGTTGCTTAAGTCCAGCTTAAACCTCCTTGAAACTTCCCTTCCTTTCCCTGTTTTCTTTTTTTCCTCTCAGAACAAAGGCAAAAATACAAAGCTGTTCAGTAATTTGGATGATCTGGGGGAAAAAGTTTTTGCCAAGTATTTCTTTGGGAAGCCCATGTGGGTAGATCAGTGTCACACTGGAGAGCGCTGAAGAGGCAGCATATAAATACAAGTAGATGAAAGGTTTAACACAGCCCGAGCAGCACAAGCACATGGCCCTGAAAAAAGTCACATTTTTGGGTCAGGGTGCTGAGTACAGGGTCTGGGGCTGGAGAGCGGAAGCCATCCTTGGTCATTTGATTGCTCCCCATGCTCAACAGAGAAGGGCCTAACTTGCTGCAGTAAACACATAGCACTACTTCAAGGTATTCCTGATCCTTTCAAAAATTCCTTTTCTAATTCAGAACAACAATACAGCCTCTCACATTTTGCTTGGCAACCTGTGCCAAACCAGAAAACAGAAAAAGTTTGTAAATTAAATTTCTTAGAAACTTTAAAATGCATCTTTTCTATGATTTAGGAGAACAGTTCAAAATGTAGATAGGACTGCACAAATCTGCTCATCACCTTTGTCAGTTTGCAGACAAACAATCAGATTTGTTAGAAAAGTATCACAGGAGAAGAAATAGTTTATTCTTCAATGGATGGCTCTTAGCTGAGATTTACAGTACAAGATTTACTTTCTTCACAGAAAGAAACAAAGAATGAAGCCCCTCTAAACCAAATATTCAAACAGTTCAGAGCCTAAAGAAAGAAACGTCTCTCCTCTTCTTGGCTAGACAGATTTGATACCTTAATGACTGTAGCATGCTAACAGCTGTGGGAAAACTGACGTTAAAAAAATAACCAGCCCAGAAACATGGCCTGTGTACAACATCTTTGAGCTCTTATGTTTTATTAGCAATTTGGATTCATTACTGTTTTAAGGAGGAAGGAAGGGAGGTAGATGTTCCTGTGAGCTGTTTCTCTAAATGTATTAAGCAGAGGTTTCCAAGCACGATTTGATGTAACACAACCCAAACCTCAAAACTGGATAACGGGTGAGATGTCGCCATTTATCCCTTCACTGAAATTCATTCTTCAGCACAACAGGTCAAAGCAGGTATTTGAGGGATCTTCTTTATGAAAATGAGATAACCTCCTTTCATCCCAAAGCATTCTCTGATCTTGCTTTTTTTTTCCCGCCCTTTCAGCCTCACGCTAGGCTGCAACTCACAGTTACCACACTGTCACCTTTCTTTTGAATTATGATGCTCTGAAAGAGCACTGTAGTATTTAATAGCCTGAGATCACAGACTCTCCTGACACAATACTTAACCAGGTTCTGCCTTTCTTTCAGTGCGCTCATTATTTGTACATGGTCTATGACATCTAGGGAGAATATGTTATCACTAAAGTTCTCTTTTCTTCTGGTGTTTGCTCTTCCATTGTATTTAATCTCTCTTACCTGACAGGTTCTCAACTGTGCTGTCAATTTTGTCAAAAAAGAGCATTAGCACAGATTTGGGAGGCTCTCTTCACTAATCTTTTAGGAATCCTAAGGTACCCTTTAGGATTTAAAACAAACACTGAAGACTGGAAATTACTTATGTTCTGAAGCTCAACACCCACCTCCTGATTATCCCATTAGAAATCCCTCAAAGTCTGTATTCGAACTTCACCAGTCTCAACCGTTCAGACCTCAGGGTGGAGAAATGGACATGATGAGTGTTCAGAAATATTACACAGGGAGACACAGATAAAATGATTTTTAGTAGAAAGTTTTAGGGGACTAATTCTGCTTAATTACAGCCATATTACAGAATCACAGAATCACAGAATCGCTGAGGTTGGAAGGGACCTCTGGAGATCATCTAGTCCAACCCCCCTGCTCAAGCAGGGTCACCTAGAGCACATTGCACAGGATCGTGTCCAGGTGGGTTTTGAATATCTCCAGAGAAGGAGACTCCACAACCTCTCTGGGCAACCTGGTCCAGTGCTCTGTCACCCTCACAGTGAAAAAGTTTTTCCTCATGTTCAGATGAATTGTCTGTGTTTCAGTTTGTGCCTGTTGCCTCGCGTCCTGTCACTGGGCACCACTGAAAAGAGTCTGGTCCCATCCTCTCGACACCCTCCCTTCAGATACTTGTACACGTTGATAAGATCTCCTCTCAGCCTTCTCTTCTCCAGGCTAAACAGGCCCAGCTCTCTCAGCCTTTCCTCATAAGAGAGATGCTCCAGTCCCCTAATCATCTTTGTAGCCCTTCGCTGGACTTGCTCCAGTAGTGCCACATCCCTCTTGTACTGGGGAGCCCAGAACTGGACGCAGTACTCCAGATGGGGCCTCACCAGGGCTGAGTAGAGGGGGAGAATCACCTCCCTCCACCTGCTGGCAACACTCTTCCTGATGCAGGAACCCAGGATACCATTGGCCTTCTTGGCCACAAGGCCACATTGCTGCCTCATGCTTAACTTGGTGTCCACCAGCACTCCCAGGTCCTTCTCGGCAGAGCTGCTTTCCAGCAGGTCAACCCCCAACCTGTACTGATGCGTGGGGTTATTCCTCCCTAGGTGCAGGACCCTGCACTTGCCTTTGTTGAACTTCATATTGAAGCTGTCCTTTTGGGAGGAATATAAATAAGGAGTCTAACACAAGCTAAAACACAAAATACACTTCTTTTGCCCTTATAGACTCTTAGATCCCAATTTGGTTACATTTAAAAGGGTTTGTCATTTTGTTTTTAATATCTAGCTTCCTTTCTGAGGTCCCTCCCTCCCTAGGATAGAGCTGAACAGCACAGTGAGATTTTATTATTGGAATATATTATGAGTTCATGTTTTTCCAAGCAGGAAGGTCAGCAATTTACTCTTGTAAGTCATACAGCTGTCTAATGCAGAAAAATCCTCCCCTTTTAATAAAGATTTACATCCATACCATGGGTATTATATCCTCTTGTGCTGGTCAGAGAAGCCTTTACAGAAAGCCACAGTTCTGGATCAAGCAGTGTTAATGATGCCCTGAGTGGGACAGCATTTTCTTTTTGTGCACATGCCCACACTCCCTCAACTGAACATATTTTCCTAAATCAGAAATGTTTTCTCCTCTGACTTCAACAACTATCCCCAGATTAGGCAAAGGAGATAAGATCTGACATATGGACTGTTATTTTAAATCGTTCACCTCAGCTTCTAATTAGCAGGGAAGAGTGCTTCACAGCAACCTTCCCTGTGAACCTCCATCATGCACCTGACTGGCATCTGCTTCAGTGTGCTACAGAGCAAAGAAACAGATGATTTTAATCTGGCGTCAAACTCGCAGCCCCTCGGAAGAAGCCTATCTCATGGCTATCAGCCCAGCTGACTGGCATTGCAAACTGTGTTTCCCTTCCTTTGATATTAAGGACGTTCCTGCTTCATTAATAGCTAGAAAGCCCTTAAGTATCATGTTCAAATTGCCCTAATCTCACTCTGCTCTCACCTTTTAAAGGCACTGTTAGTGGTTGGCCCCTGGCAACACAACAGTATTTTAACTCAAACTTCCATGCAATAAATAGCTCAGATTTCCTTTAAAGGAACACATACACACAACAATCTATGGGCGCACAGAAGTTTTATACATCTAGCAGTTTTTACATATTCCACTGTTATTCATTTAAGGCCGACCAAGTGGTCCTCAGGGGATGGCATGCACAAGCATAACATTATAAGTGTTAATAGGAAACGGATCTGAACAAAGAACCGCATTTCCCCATTATATTGTGTTTCTGCTTTAGTACATCATGTTAGCTTCCTTTGCAGCTGGCTGCTTTGCCTGTTGTTTCAGGGGCAACTATCATTTGCTCTTAACTTTCCTTTTTTCAGTCTATTTTGTATGCATGTATATGCATGTGGGATTCTTGTTTTATTTCTAATATAAATGATTTATCTCACAACATGCTTCGGAAAGCTTGTAACATAAAATGGGTAACAATTCAAAAGAAAAATGTGTCACAGAAAAATGTGACCTGTGCTGCCAGCCTAGAGAGAAAAATAGAAAGCCACAGTCTAGTCAGCATAAATGTGATCAGAAAAATAAATCAATTAGATGTTATTAATATAAAGAAAATAACAAGAAAGGTGCAAGGCAATTTTTTTCTTTTTGTAACTCCAACTCAGCTTCAATAACATTCTCATTTTTATGAGTCCTCAAGCTAATTTCCTCCCTCTCGATATGTATGCAATTTGTCCTGCAGGGCAGGATAGCTTCCCTATTGGATGCAAAAAATAATTTTAAAAAATAAGCACAATGAACACCTGAAGACACACTCTGGGAACCGCCTTGTGGAAAGATGGAAGAGGATTAATCTCATCATACTGACTAAACCATCTAGGGACATATTTTTAAAGACCACAAGCCGCTCAGGTAGGTGTGCATGCCCACGTTGCTTGTGCAACGCTGGCCAATCACTTGTACTTACAGTGATGGGATTCATACATGGGAACACCACTGTCTGCTCTTTCTGCATATGCCAAGGGGACAGGGTTTACACATGTAGGAAGGGCTGAAAGTTGTACAAGAGTGACTACTCACTGACAAATCGATGACTACACTTTGACACATGATGTCTCAATTAAAAAAAGGAATCTTTTTCTTGTACTTGTTCATTTTGAAAGAAATAGGGACCACCCCTTCCCACTGCACTCTGCAGTGAAGTTAGCAACAGCCAGAGCATGACATGACTATAATTACTTTCTCCCAAACACGCACCATGGTAATGTGCAACTCAGAAAAGTGAAGAGTATTCCTCATTCCCAAAGATCCTGTAATTAAAAACTCCATGTAACACCACACTTTCATAGGGCTTCAGCAGACTTCTAGATTCAAATATTTAAGACACAGTTATAGAGGACCTTCAAAGAAAGATTTATTTCAGCCTCCAGAAAAGTTCCACCAGTGACGAAAAATCCTGAGCTCTTCAAAGCAACTTTCAGTCTCTCAGCCCTGTCTCAGCTTCTTCAACACTCCGTAAAGTCCAAGGTGTATTCTTTCCCCTAGGTTCCTTGCTTTTAAAGATCTATTTCCTAAATGAGGCATAACTCCTTTCAGGATGACAGCTTGTAAAAATCACTTTAGGGTACTGTTTCCCTTTTAGGGAAACAGCTTAGCCACTCCTTTATCCCCAGAATGTGTACATCTCTCTCCCCCCAGCAACAGTTCTCATCACTAGTATTTCCCATTCCTCAAATATGCTCCTAAGAGAAATCTCAGCCACGTCAATCAGCCTCATTCATGCACAGACTAAGCAGAAACATTTGTTGTGCTTTCAGAAAACAATATCAGAAAAGCTACTCAGTTATCCAAAAAGATATTAAGTTAGGAAACAAGCATTTCATCCGCATTGTCCACTGGACACCAGCTATATGTGATCTTTAAAGAACTCATGCAATTATTAATAACAGTGTGGATGATGGATGGTTAAAAATATTTTACCAAACTGGGGGGGGGGGGGGCACGATTTGAAAAAACAGAACTTTTATCATTTCTCATTTGCACAGAAAAAGCTTGCTTTCTGCAAGAACCCCCTTACTTCCCCACCCCAGCAGAAAATCGAATGGAAACCTATAGGGTGTTGAATTAGAAGTCATATATTCCTCATTTAAATTTTTCATAGTTTTATTTTATTCCTGAGGCAAAGAAGTTTTTCATAGAAACAGACCCCATTGTTACACCAATCTGCTGAGAGTCTGGTTGATACCATATCTCAGTTCCAGCCCAGGGAACTGCACTCTCTGGTGTAAGTTCTCCTAAAATTTCTCTTTGCTATTACTTGAGTATGCCATTATCTGTCATAAATACTTTGGAGCATTAGTGATGTCCTATTACAGGGTTTGCAGCACCAAGTTGTTTATATTTCAATGTTAAAGAGATCTTAAATTAAGTATACAAAGTTTAGTTGCAATTTGAAAAGTATTTTTGAACTTGAAGTGTGCAATAGAAGTGCATGAAAAGTAAAGTAGAAATTTGCACTTAATTCAGCCAAAATAAAAATTTTGTCTATAATATCAACAACTCATTGCACTAGCAACTAATGTTTAGATCCAATGGACTGATTATGAATTTTTTTTGTAAAATACATTTATTTTGAAAAGAGCTGACGTAAGGCTTGCCTAATTACTGGTAGAATGATTCCTGAGTTCAGTATGATTTTAGTGATGATGGAGAAAGAAGTGTTTTATGGACCCTTCCAAGTCCCTGTAACCTGACAGCACAGCTACTGATCCACCTGCTACAAAAGACGTTCATGGCTATTGTGTTCATTTTCATTAGCTTGAGGCACTTCATTGTATAAAGAATAAGCAGCCAAAGAGCAAGAAGTTAGTGGAAAGAGCTGGCAGTCAATATTATTCCTCTTTTCCATTATGCAGTCAGCTGAAGGACCAGGTAAGATAATTAAGGAAGATGATACGGTATGGAGTCCATTCCTTCATTTTCTGGCAATAAAACCTAGACTACAGGGGTGATGTGCTAAACCCAGGGCTACAACACAAGTGACTTCAGCCTGTCCTTAACTGCAAACTACACAGTAATCTCACCCAAGACACACAATCTGGAATTTAGCTATAAAAACAATCTTCAGAGCAAAGCATTTAAGGGACACTGGCAAAACAATGCAATATAGTTAGTAAGTAATACATTCAGAAAATTCAGAAATCTCTGGCAAGCCATTTATCACTACAGTTAATTTATCATATTTTTGGAGGAGATATATTATATGGTCTATCATAAAAAAGTAAGTCACCAATTTTTAAGAAAAAACTAAGGGGTCAAATTCTGAGTTATTTAACCTTCTATTTAAGTCCTATTGACAAAAGTCACTGATGACACTTCCAGAAAGTGCATCATTGCCAAGTTTCACAAATAGGATTTGTTAGCTTTACATCCTAGGCATTACAGAATCAACACCCTTTCTCAAAGTCCTCTGAGCTTTATATATTCCTCAGATGCAGCATTACAAATTCTCAAAGAGATTTTCGCCTTAAAGGATACAACACAGACTAAATTGGACATAAAAACTCACTCATACATTCTCAACAAGCTTCAGTACCATGTTTAAATTCTGCCCAGAGCTTTGATAACTGTTATCAGACACTTTGCAATATAACAATGACATCTTAGTGAAAGAGCTGTAGGGAAGAAATGCAATTACAAAAAATCTGTGTTATACTCAGTACATTTTCAGATCTGAGATTACTTTGACTTGTATATTTTTAAGTCAAAATTGCCTCTTTTTACCCAGATCTCTCCAAAAGAAGTACGTCATTTGCATGACACCCAAGGCATAGACTGCTCTTTTTAAAAGGATCTCCTGTGGCAATCACAACTATATAAGTATATAACCACAGCCACACATATGTATGTATCCTAGTAATTCCCAGTGAGTCCTGTCTGTTTTGTTCAAACAATACTTCTGTTATAGGGTCTTTAGGCCGGGGGCTGTCTATATCATATATCTTCCACAATATTAATGTAACTAATGGTGTTCAGTTTATTAGTATTATTTATACTTAAAATTAGCTAATGGTAACTCCCATGTTTTAAGATACAGTAAGCACAGCACTCTGGTGTCTAATTTTGGCCTTCTAAGTCTACTCAGAAATTCAGTGACTATTTTTGAATATATATATACTCTGAAGAAAAACACAGTCATGCTAGGATTTTATTTTTTCTTTATTATCTCTCCTGAAAGCTGATTTTCCCATACTTGCGGCTGCTATTTGTGCCGCTTTTACCTCCAGTTGCAAGGCAGCTGTCAGCTTCTTCCCCTAACCCCAGAATGGAGACTTGATATGGCCTTCAAATTACCTCTTGTTTTAACCAGCTTGGAGCCTGAGAAACCCAGCCTAAGTCCTCCTGGGAGCACTATGAGCTGCTTTGTGGGCCAGTGGGCTAGACTTCATCTAGCTGTCTATCTGATACCCTCTTCTATATTTCTGTGTGAATCGGTGTAGACGTGCTCTTTTTGGTGCATGCCAGAGTCCTTCAGCACAGCTGTGAGATCTGAATGATCTTTTATAAAGAAGATACAGAGTGGGTAAAAAAAAAAAAGATACAATAAAAAAATACATACACACACACACTAGCTGCAAAAAGCAATCAGGGACCAAAAATGGCAAGGGAGGCACATTTGAAAAGTATTTCCAAATGAGTTATATATGGAAATTGGCAGCCACTGTTATCTATCCTGCAAAAAGTTCTGTTGCAGACTCTGAAATTTGACTTACTTCTGGACTCCTAGTACAGGAGATGATCAATATATGTCAGTACAGGGAAGCATGAGGTTGGACAACTGCCTGCAGAGATGGTGGCAAGCCAGAAAGATGGCATCACCTTATATTATTTCATTAGCAGTAATTACTGCCAGTGCTCAAGCTGCATATGACATGGTCTTGTCCACGTACCTTATTTTGTGTCTATTCATTAAAGAGGTGATAGGTGCAGAGTGAATGATGTCAGCAGTAGCTGATTTAAAAGCATGACAGAGTCATAATCCAGGCTATTATATCTGCTCAGTAAATGGCCCGGAAATTATAACTAGCAGTTGATCATTTTGCTCAATCAGTGTTCAGTGTGTGCAAACAAAGAGATTTACAAACATCATAAACCAATAAAAACATCCCCCAGAATATTTTACTGAACAAGTTTATGACTGCACTGATAGCTATGCCAGCATATATCTAACCAGCCGGTTTAACATGGCTGATTGGTTCCACTGTATTACACAGGAGATTGACCAGCTAGACTTTTGCAAAATGATTTATTCAAGCAAAAACTTGGAGCCTCAGATGACAACAAACCATCCCACCATCACCACAAAATGAGACAAACACACAGCCCAGACCAGACTTCTAGGTGCTAAGGGTAAAGTAGTAGGAGATATGAATGGAGGCTTTGTTTTAGATCACTTCCGTATTAATCTGGCAAGCTGAATCTGAAGATCAATGTTCCAGTGATCATCCATCCTAGTCATTTATTCTGCGGGGTATGGAAAAACTCCTAAGCTGCCAAATAGGTTGCACTGCAATGATGGAGAATCCTTATAAAGTAGAAAGAGGTGTTGAATATATGTCAGTACATAATACACACCCATGAGCTTCATGTGCACTGATCGCCGAAAAGCCATGTCATAAAATGACAACAAAGAAATGGCTTAGACACAGCAAAGCCACTAAGCTTGGTTTTAAAAGTGAGTATTTTAAGGTTACAAGCTACACTGATCCAAAACTTTATTTTGGGATGGGATTGTTCCAAGCAATTCTCATGTTATATACCAGCAGATCACCATATACTTGGAGTAAGTCTATACTGCATTGACTGTAGCTCACAAAGTATGCCTGATTGGTCTGAAACTACCTAGCTCAGGCTCTGTAAGCCACATAGTAATGACAGCAAAGAGGTTAGTATGGACTACTCGCTCAACCTCCATGCTGCACAGCCAACTGAGATAATCGGAGGTCAGCCAGTTAGTTGAAAGTAACATGAACTGCAGAATGAATGTTCCCGGCCCACGGATACAGTCATAGTTGGATAACAGCTGCAAATAGTGGAAAAGCAAATGCTGCAATCATCACAATTCATAGCCTAAAAAATCTAGTTAATGAACCCAGATCTGATGGCCAACTAACTCCAACTAAGGCCAACTAAGTGATCAGTCACATGGAAATCACAGCATATGAGACCATGATATCATCCTGTTTCATTAGGTACTGCATTGCTGCGCTAGATCACATTTTTGGCTTAGTGGCCTCCTAGGAAAACCCAACTGCTCAGTGTTAACAATTCAGCTGGTAGCAGTCTACCCTCTGAGTCAAAACTGGCTGAACATCAATTGATTACAAGTCAAATCCCTGTATCAGTATTAGGATTTCTTCGGCAAGTCTCTGCTTTTGAAGTTCACACCACTTAGAATGGCAATTAAGCCCTCTGCCATCATTTTTCCTAAGACTAAGAATTAACACTTTATTTTCAGTGCTAAGTACCATTTTAGATTACTTTTTCTCTTCATACAATCCCCCTATAGATAAATTAGGTACAACATTCCTCTTAATCGCAGCTCTTAAACTGTTGATGGTGAGTGGCCTATCTGCTATGCCACACAATAGTCACACAAGACTTGCTCTATGCAACACTAAACAAAAGAAGGGACTGAAGGTGAGGGATGGGGAACAAAAGAAGGTCTGCAAATGGAGGGAACAGCCCAAACTTACCCGTGAAATCCCCCACTGCTCTGCAAAATTAGTATAAAAGAGTTGCAGACTGTTTTTCTGCAAGGTTTCTTTGCCATCACCCTAAGCTTACCTACACCCAAACCTAGGGCAGAGTACTGGCAAAAAAGAAGCAATAGCATTCCTCTCTGTGTCATGCCCCTGGTCAGACATCCAGCCATCAACAAAACATGAACTTTTACCTGTGGGGTTGAAAACAGCAACGGTCAAAGTAGCAGGGCCAGCTGCATGACTGTCCTAGAGTGCAAAAGGAAGAAGCCTGACACACAATAAAAGCAAAGAATAAAACCTAAGCAGGAACCATGCCATAATTTACCCTGAAATACATCTTTGTCAGAAGTATAAATCTCCTACTCCTACAAAAAGTCCAGTACAGAGCCCAACTTGCATTAATATCATGTGTAATCAATTGGGTCAAATCTCCATCTGTTGCACATGCACTAATAAATAAAGGCTCTCTAATTAGTCATTTCAGTGCAAGCACAGATTGAACTCAGTTAGTAGACAGGATTGAGGTAAATGGATAGGTAAACTAGTTGTGCATTTTCACTTATATTTCTTCTGTATGCAATCACAAATTTTTTCTTTCTTTTTTTTTAACTGAACCCAGCAATGATAATTTTTCAGGAATTCAATAAAACATCCCCTCAAAATACGTTCTTTCTTAAATTAGAATGCTTTTGTCTCTACAGCTTATTTTTTGGACACTGAACAGTGTTTGCTGCCTAAGTCACAGACCTATTCTTTCTAAATACGCATGCTTTCTTCAGGTCATAAATAATGTGAAGGGACATGGGATGGCTCAGAGCCTTAAAAATGCATGTGTCTGTGAGAAGAGCAGAACAAGGAAGAGAAGGGCTTTTGTCTTACAATAAATTAAATGAATTGGAATCATGGACTAAAGCACAGTAATAGAAAAGGGATGTGCAAAGATGTCAAATACATGTAGAATCCAAATCCTTACTCTGTTCTGGATTCAAATAAAACATCCCTTTGCTCTGTTACTCCATAGCTGTGAGTAGTTATCAGAATCTACACTGACTGAACGAACAGAAGAGCTACAGGAAAACTCTGCTCCCAAGAAATAATCCAAACATTTGAGCAAAATCATTCTGAAGTATTTCAGAATAAAAAGTTCCTGTCACCTTGCAACTAGACTTTCTAAATGAGAAGAAGAAATGCTTTCAAAAAGGCATCGAACAGGACTGTAACTGAAGATTTGTGTTTGATCAAAAATACTTCATGCGTGGGGGTTTAAAAGACAAATGGTAATAGGGCAATTAAGCCATATAAAGATGTTTTACACAGATAAGCAGGCATGCCAGTAAAGGTTTG
This sequence comes from Apteryx mantelli, assembly GCF_036417845.1. Taxonomy (NCBI): domain Eukaryota; kingdom Metazoa; phylum Chordata; class Aves; order Apterygiformes; family Apterygidae; genus Apteryx; species Apteryx mantelli. The sequence continues at coordinate 131,096,858 of NC_089979.1, forward strand.
TTATATAAACAGCAAAACCAACAATACACATAGTAGGGTTAAATGATTGCCTGTCTTTATTTCAGAATGCTTTAGTTTATGGCTTCCCACACCAAGTTTGGTTTTGTCTTATTTAATGTGATCATCAAAAAAGCTGGCCTTTTTCCTAAATTTTTTTAAACAGATTCCAAATCTGTAGGTATAGCTTATCTTTTTTGTGAAGTTGTTGATTGATTTTCTAAGCACATGTATCATTTTGCTCTTTTCTCCTAGTTTGGTAGGAGAAATACTTTACAGAATCAATGCAGAAAAGACAAAATCAAAGTTCAACAGGATGTGAATGAACAATCTTGGAAACAGAAATGATATATATAATAGCCAGTAGGCTACTTTTTTTCATTTGCAGAAAGATTTTTTTTACAGGTTAAATTAGCTTGTGAGTGGGTTTCCTACTGTTCCCTGAATTCAACAGAGTACTCTCAGAAGCAAAATAAAAAAAATCATAAAATGAAATAGAAGTGCTATGGAATTGATGCAAAATGTGTTTCTTCATTCACAAAATTTATATGCCTATATAATTCCATGCAAAACAAAATGTATAGCATATTTTTCTTCTCTAATAATAAAGTAAAATAACAACAAAAAATTGTTAATAGTTTCTTCATATACAGAGTGCCAATTATTTCCTTTTCTCACTTCTATTGTTAAAAATGAAAAAAATAAAGTTACAATACTTGGTGTTTTGAGAACACTTTGTGCTACTCACTACTGAATTTGATTTGATGCACATACTAGTAAACATGTTTTATTAAAGTCCAAACCATGAGTTTCACATAGGCTTAATGTTACTCAAGCAAATACCATAACTGAAGTTAATGAATAAAACAAAACCACATCAAATTCACAGGCTCAGCTTCACAAACTTTAATGTCCTGGTGAGTATCTGTGTGAGTAAATGAAGTATTTGGGTCTCAAGAAATTTGTCTGGTGCATATTGAAAGATGTTTATTGTAAAATAAACTTATTATTTAACCTGCACAGGTTAAATACACACTACCCCTCTTTCTTAGACTTTGTATATAAGACATGGCAGACAAGTTTGCATTGTGGCAGACTTCCCAAGCTGGTCTTAAAAGATTTGGGGGATCCAGGCACAAGATGGAAAGTGGGCCCTAAGATACATAAAGAGAAAGAGATATGAAAAAACATTTAAATGTGAATTCTAATTTTAAAGAAAAAGTTAATTGAATGTGTTTTACTTTGATGCAAAATGTTAATGGCAAAGGATAGAGGCTTTTAAACCCAGCAGCATGGCAGCAGTCTGAGGGCTCTTCAGCATAGCAAGCATGATGTCTGACAGCCGCTATAGCCCTAGAAGACCAGCTTAGCTGACGTCCTTTGATCTCATTCCTGATTAGGTCTTCTTCTTTATGCACATCTTCCAGACCACCACAGTTCAATCTCAGTTCTATCAAAAATCTTTCTTCCAATTGCTATTGGCCAAAGCCTTGCCTCACTAAATAACACTGCTCAGGACTCTCTTGAGACCTAGATGAAAACCATCAAACTTTTTTGTAGAATGGCAGAACAAGATAGCAGGCTTGATCCTGCCTTTCTTCAAAAAACCAGCTATTTCAAAAGATTCTCAAACCAGCCCTGCAGTCTCCATGGTCTATTTGGATGCAAGAGCAGCTGGGCAGTCAGAGGAATCTGTGGCAGGAAAGTCTCTTTCCACCTCCTTGCTGAGCTGGTAGAGAAGATGGATTGCAAAACCACAAAAAAAAAGAGTACGGTCCTCTCAAAAGGACAACTTAGTTTAAGTGTTCTCATCTTGGTGCCCTGACTTCTTCCTGACAGAGTTTTAAAGTAGAAGTGATATTCCTCTGACAGGCAGCGGTCGGTTTCCTTACCCATTGCAGCAGCACTCTGCCTGCTTGCTCAGCTTGCTCCATGACTTCCACTCTATTATCTCTGTTTTCCTGGTTTTTATGGAAATATGCAAGACATAAGGCTAGTTCTGCACAGACTAGAGCTATGATTTCCTTGAGGGAACTGACAGCTATTAATTTGAGGGAAAGCACTGAAAGTGAGGGCCTTTGCAGTTTTAAAAAACGTATCTGACCATCTCAAGGTTCAACTGTACCCTTCAGAGAAAGTCTGCAGTAAAAGACAGTGCTAGATTCACACTGCCATTTGAGAAGTGGCCTTCAGAAAGGGAACATCTGTGGGGTGGTGGCCCAGCTTCTACTGCTGCTCACTTCTTTTGGATGTCTCTGTGTTCAAGGGGAAGAGGAAGCAAGGGGATCTCGCCTTTCCCCACTTTTAAGGTCACAATTGTGCTGGGCTCTTAGGCAGACTGCCCAAGGTCCAGGATGGCTCCTTACACCTCCCTCACCACTGCGCACCCTTGTAAGGCCAGATGGAGGCTGGCCCTTAGCTGAGGATTAGTGGCACTTAAAAATAGAAGCGGGGAAGTGCAAACAGACTGAGTTATAACTATTAAATTCCAGTGTGAAAAGAAAGTGTCAGCTGGCAATGCTGAAGCTTTGCTGTATAGACAAGAAAGGTGTTGGAATGTCAGTGCAAGCACCATCTCCTGTCATGGCATGTAGATGCACACAACTGGCAACTTCAGATGTACTACTGTAAATGGCACTAAGGACTGCCATTTATAATGCTGTGGTATTACAAAATACCAAGTTGCACAACGGTATCAGGGATGCACTAATAATTCTCCACTGACAGCATACATTTAAATATCATTTTGACACAGACAGAGATGAAAACCATTACAAAAAGCTGATATAAGTTGCACCATAGCAGCAACTGTGAATAATACCCAGATATTAATTATTAATAATATGTACAGATTTACAGCAGTGTAGGATGCCTTCAAGGCAAATAATCACCCTAATTTTTATCTTATACTAACATAACAGCATTGGCTTCAGAGGAGTTCCTCCAGGCACATATCAGTGTGTTTATTATTACTTATATTATGGTGATGTCTACAGGTCACAAACCATGAAGACATGAAAGAGATATTCCCAACTCCTGACCTAAAGCAAGAGAGAACATCTGGCTCTCTGACTCTACCCTCAGGATTCAATAATCTAGAAGCCAGAGATCAAACTGGGGGCAGTACCAGGAGCTAAAAATACTTAAAAAGTAAATAATCTATTTACTCAGTATGGATACTTATTTGGCTTCTTCTGAGGTTTTAGAAACAAGTGCACTATGTCAACATGCTATTCCAGATTTTTTGTTTTAATTTAAAATATTCTGGGATGGTAAAGTGCACTTTGTTTCAAAATGAAAATAAACATTCCCCAGGATAACAAAAATGCATCTGGAAGTTGGTATGTTGGTCTGAGTTTAGCTCTTGTTAAAAATGGATGAATGGATGTTTGTAGAAAATGAGTTTGAAAAAATAGTATTCCAGCAAGCAGCAATGCAGGTGATTTCTCAAGTAATTCTATTCTCTTTTCCAACCTTAGTGGCTAAACTATTAAAAAGCACTTGTATTCAGGCTTCTGTCTTACAATTGAAAGAAACATTTCAGTTACACCTTATAAAATATGGCAACAGACACACTTTCATACGTTATCTGGACCACTAGAGGGGAAGTATTCTTGGATTCAACAATTTGCAACATCTTGTTCTCTGCAAGCAGTTTGGTCTAATAGTCTTTGGTTACTTACAATTCATGGAGAAGACTTAGCACTAATATTCTACCCTTTGAATGAAAACAAAGCAAGCTTTCTCCGTAATTCATGCTTCTGGTGTCAGGCTGGAGAGACAGTAGCACCACGAAATACCGTGAGGATGGCAGCTGATGAACTGCTCTTCAGGGGTTATAGCTGCATTTCAACAGATACCGCTCTCTTTTCATCTACAGTCCGGGTTCTTGCACAGGCTAGGGGGTTTACAGTAAGTCCAAGAAAACTCTTGGCTCACAATAAGCCATGTTTTGCACAACAACATCAAATCAGGTAACATGGAATGGCTGATCTAAACTTTGAGATCTCAGTATGTAAGAATAATTGAGAGCTGTTGTGAACAGTATATCCTCACACAAACCAAGGCCCAAAGCTTTCCAAGCTTTCTGAGGCTGAACACAGCTGACTAGATACTCCATGGTCACGAAAAGGAAAAAAGGCAACACAGATGGCTACCAAGCACTGAAACGTATCTGCAGCAGGCAGGAGACTTTTTTTTTCTTCTTCTTCTTCTTTTTTTTTTTTAATCTACCAGTTCATACTACCTTGGGCTGAAATCACATCAGACTGCAAAGTCAGGGGTGGCCTGTAGTTTAACAGATGACCTGAAAAGGGGCTATGTATTTTAAGAAATGGCGATGGTGATCCAGCAGGTGCCAATAATTCTTCCTCTTTCATGGAGGGATTGTCGAAGGATCTCATTGGCCAGCTTAAATTGCCTCACTGGCATTTGTGCAAGGGAAGTATAATTTCATATACTAGATTCTCAGGGCTGAGGAGAACACTTCCCTGTCAACTCGTCTTAAAAAAATAATCACCTTCTTATTAGGAACAGCTTTCTAAGATCTTTGAGTTACTTAAGACATGACTGGATATAAAGACTTGTAAATAAACCTCCCCAAAGGGTACTTAAAGGGACATTGCGTTGACAGAGGGGCCTTCTTGCAAATGAATCACAAAATATTTTGGGAGCATTAAGGACATTGCTGACTGCAGTTTAACAAAATCCTAAACTCCTTCTCAATCTTTACCCACCAAATTCATGAAGTTTCCTCCAAGCAGGGGTCTTCGAAGTAACCCTTCATAGTGTTTCAGTCCTTTGAAAGATGATATATAAATATCATTATTATGTAACCGCTCCTTCAAATCTGGACAGCTCTCAAAAAGATATAAAGGGTAATTAGCTCATCTCTCAGTCCAGCTAATCTCTTGGGAGAAATCCTAAGCAGCCCAAAGCCCAAGAGACCATCCCAGGCATTTTCAACTTGAGAGAGCTAAATTCACATCTGATTAAAGTGCCTAATTGTTCCATTAGGAGACAATTATTGTCAGGCTGCTGAACAAGGTGTTTGTTTCCATAATTGTTATACCTGGGAAACTCTCAAATCATATTAAAAGTTTCAGATTCAGAAAAGCCCTTTGTAAACCAAATAGTAAAGTAAAATTTCAGCATGACCTATAAAAAATGAAATGAAATAAAAAACACAAGTCAGTAAATGCATGATTCTGTTGTGCCAAACTGTATGTTAGTATTAGTAACAGCTTCTCACTTTCTGGAGTTTTAATTATGACTCAGGGGACTGGGAAAAAGAGAGGGCGGGAGGGAACGTAACCTTTAATAGCCTCACTGGTTGCTGTCCCTACCTTTACTGCTGTTGAACTAAAAATCTCCACAGGCTAAAATTCCTTACATTGCAAATAAAATAGTTTTTCCCTGTTTTTTATCAGCCCAGGTCCCACAAGGAACTGACAGCCGGTTTATGTCAATGAACAAGAGTTATTGTTTTCAGATATTTTTCCTCCCTGCAAAAAAATGGTGAGGAACTGAAAGCAAATGTTACTAATAACAAACAGAAGGCCCAAGGTTGGGGGTTCTACTAAAACTGCATTTGAGGGCATAACATATGGTACAAATAGGTTTGTGGAAGATGCTATTCCACTGTACTTCTTTATTGAAGTCATTCATCCATGTCACTGCTGCTAGACCTACCACCATGAATCTGAAGTGATGTGACCAGACTGTCTAAACCTCCAAGCTTTCTTGGAGTCTAGAATGGGAAAGAGTGTGGAGTTTGGAGGCTGAATCTCAAGAAGAAGATAATACTATGCTTTCTCTCTGCCATGATATGTAATTTACAGAAGGTCTGGAAAAAGAAGGGAAAAATCACTTAGGCCTCATTCTGTGTGACAGTTCCACTAAGGTACTTGGTGCTTTCAAAACCTGACTTCAGACTCTATCCTAAGAAATTAAAAGGAAGTGTACCTAAAGCATCAGAGATGAACTCCTCTACCAGATCTCACAGCTGAGAGCAACCTCTCTTGTTGGCTGGCTGACTGATCCGGCTCTACTGAACTTGTGAGATACCATTTGGCCAATCTGTTTAGTCCGTGGATGCACAAAGAGAGAGGGTTCATTGGGCTTCCTTTGTCCCTTAGTGGAAATGTGTCCATCAGGTTGAGATAGAGTCATGATCTTCAAGTAGATACTCAGTCAATCACTCTTACATGATGGGTGTAATATAATTTAAAAGCAAGCTGGAAGCCTTGAGGATGTGTTCAAACCTTTTGGGCAACAAACAATTTAAAACTGTATTTCAACAAGCACTTAAAATACTGAGTCTGGAAAGTATTGTGACTCTTACAAGAATGGCAAGGTTGCTATTTCATTGACTATGTCCTGTTTCCAACAGCCACCAACACAGCACAACCAAGCAGATAATAAGTGAGGAAGCTGACTGATCTTAGAAAAGAATGAGGACTAGAATAGGCCACAGTAATACATGAATATTTCCTGTATGTTTAGTGAAAACCCAAATTATATCCCAGGGAGGTATTTCAAGTTCAACAAGGAAAGAAAAAAATATCTGGCCATGTTTCCCTTCTCAGGCATTAAAAAAGCTAAAATGTTTGAGCTGGCTATGACATTCAGTTGAGTTTCTCTGAAGCTCATTCTTGGACTCAGACAAAAGAATAGTCTTGCTCTTCCCTTCACCCAATTACTTCTTTTCCTTGTCCTGCAGAGTGGCCACCTTATCTCAAACATTACAAGCCATATCTGAACGAGAACCATATTTGCAATATAGATAGAGAGAATCTCGTGAAAGATCACTGTAGAAACCTTGTCAGAATTATTACCTGGTCAACACTATTACTTTGAAAGATGCCCCCAGTTTATTCCTAATTCCTGTCTCAGAGGACAAGAGTTTCAACAGCTTATGTAACCTTGAGGAGCCAGAAAAGAATAGGAGATGACACAATCACTGGCCAGGGAGAAATCTAGAGGTAAAATCCCTGTTGATTTTCAGTGTATATAAGCTTTTATGTACTTTCAGCACTTTTCCTTAAAATGTTCAGAATAAATTAATGTTTTCACCATTCTTCTATGGCATTCAGCCTATAGAATAAAATAGTGAAGCATACAGCTTCAAAATAAAATGAGAAAGAAGTTGCATTTTGTCAAAGTTTTATAACTGCTGCATAAAAGGTCTTTATTCTCCCAGATCAGCATTCAAAAGATAACACATTAAGGAAGAAAAAAAGAGAGAGGGAGAGGGAGAGAGAGAGAGAGAGAACTCCAGGGAACTCTGTTCACCAGTATTAGTAGATGGAGATGTGATAGTTAACTTCAAATCTAGTAGTATTATGTCACTGAAATGAAATCATTTCTTGGTTTCTGCAGTGTTAGATTTTTAGATTTATTGAACAACTGTGAAAACAATTTTGCAATATCCTCCATCCTCCAAAATACTCATCTTTGTTTCCCTATTTTGTTTAAAGAGACAGTACTGAATGTTTCATTTCAAAGATTTTTTTAATTAAGAGCAAAAAGACATAATTGTTGGGATGAAAAAGTTTAGTATGAACAGAAAGGTTTCCATCAATATAATAAAGAAAAATATATATTTGCACATTCTTCTCTGAAGAGCATAAAGTTGAGGTGACAGAACTGGCTATAGCGAAAAATCCTGAAGTGCTGCCCAGGAACTCCAGTAAGTCCAATAGGAAAAGAGTGCTAGCATATAAATAAAATCAAGACCAGTTTCGTGCTCTTAGTGAATAAAATACAAAAGATTAAACAGACTGTATAAATAATGAAAAATATTTCTGACTTTCAGATAAAAACCAAGACATTTCTACTAACAAAGGTGTAGATTTTTTTTTCTGCCGTCTCAACGGTATCTCTGTTAGCCAGCTGAACAGTCCTGTTTATTACCATATATCTGAGAGCAGCATGTTTCAGTGTAAGTGGAAATGTCAGTCAGTGTGTGGCATTACGGATCAAAGCCCTGCCTCAGTAAATGTACCTTCTCATCTCTTCTCGTTGGGACTTCAAATTTGAGATGGAACAGAAGGAGTGAGAAGTCAGCTTCAAACAGATGTTGTAAAACGTCTGGTGGGAACAAGCTCCCCTCAGGAACAGTCAGATTATGTGGAATAGCATCTGTTAACTTTCATTTGAAAGTCTCCACACTGGAGAGTCGGAACACAGGGCAGGAAAAAATAATAACAGTACTGGAAGAGATGGAGAAAAGGAAGAAAAGAATTGTGGCTTTTTTTTTCTTTTTTATTGAACTGCCCATTTTTCCTAGCTTTGCAATATTCAGCATATAAAATTTGCATCTATTTAATTTGAAAATGAATGGGTGGTTCTAATAAATAAAAACATGCCCCAGAAGTATTCATAGGGCTCTATGCGTATCACAAATTGAGAGGGCTTTTGTCTTTCATTACTTGTATAAAAATGCTGGTAAATCTTCTACTTTCATTTACCAGACAAGGTTAAAATCCTATTTTTGTCAAGAACAAGCCGATGTCACATAAGTACACATGTTAAAGAAACAGGCTTTTCTGTAATATGTCAAGAGTTGAGAGTAATTGTTTAAAGATTCCTTCCTGGGTGTGTTTCCCAGCAGGTATTTAGGTGTGGACTGCACACACAAAGTAATAATCTGATTCTAGATCAAAGATCCACGCTGCATTGCTGCCACATGGGAGTGATTCTTTGTTCCTCTTAACCCTCTTATCACTACACAACTCCTTGCTCTTCCATCTTTCCGCTTTCCTTGTTTAGAAGTTTTAAAATTTCTATTGGCCACTTCTTTTGTTGCTGATCCTTGCCCAACTTTGAAGAGGTGTTTCTGGTTTCAAATCAAACATATGTGATAGCTCATTAGGACACCAGAATCAACAGCAATTGCATGATAGATAAGGACGTAATCTATAACTCTGTTTTTCTTTGCTCCATGGACTCTCTCTGCTCACATCAATACCATTAGTAATCAGGCTGAGGGAGGTATAGTGAAGATACATGGATATTTGACTTTTTTCTTGCAGAACATCATTATAATTTGATCCATATAGAAACAGAGATCCATGCACCTCAGTCAACCCAAAAGGAACTCAAGGCAATTGAATTTTTCATGACATAATGAGAAAGAAATCCACCAGCCAAAAGGAGGGAGAGTCTAGCCATTTCAGAGGAAAAGCCTCAGCTATAAACTGAAATTCATGAAATTCTTTTCCCCTCTTGGGAGTTATACTCTCAGTACAAAGACAGCTTGGAAAACTAAGAAACACTGTTCCAAACATTTTCAAATTTGGGGGTCCACAACCTAACTTTTTGTAAATCAAACCCAAACTAATTGTGTAAATCAAACCCAAACTAATTTCCACCTGTGGAGGATCTTGTTCTCTTTTCTCTTAATTTCAAAGGCCTTTAATTTCAAATAATGGTGTTTCCCAATCATTAATAGTCTTCATTGAGCAGAACATGTGAAAAAGGACTTGATTTGGCCTATGAGCATCTAATAGTTTTAAGGCAATAGTAATAAATAAAAAGGCATTAGATGTACATTTGCTGCAAGGTGCTTAGACTATGCTGATCCAATACCTTGAAGGTAATAAAATGGCAAAGACACGGGGGGGGGGGGGGGTTGGCCACCGTAAACATGGCCATAGCACTTCCTTTCAACCAAGAATTCATCCTAGCCCTAACCAGACTGTTCAGCTGCAGACATCAATGTCCTGTCATTAGTCAACTTCAGGAAATATTCAGCATTTGTTACCCAATCTGCAAAGACAGGAAGTAGAGGAAATGGAAAAGCTGGGACAGGGAGAAGGTTCTGCACTTTTAGTAGGTGATAGAAAATAGTGACAACATTACTGCTCTATTTGTTCAATCCAGTCATCTAGGGACTTCTAGAGGAACAAAGACGTTTATCTCCTTTTGTGGGAATAAACATTGCAGAGACAGAATTCGAAGACAAGTTTTGACCTGAAGACAGCATAAAGGAAACTCTAGAGCCAGTAAATGAAGGCTGTGTTGCTATCTTCTTCCAAATACTCAATGGTTTAGACTACAGCTGAACTTACTGAGAGGGATACAGCTCTAAAGCCTATTGAAGTAAGTGGAAAGACTCCCATTCATTTCAATAGGCTACAGATCACAGCCACCACCACCACCTCAGAAGCTGTACATAGTTTGAAGATGTTAAAGAATCATCCTAAGCAAGTCCCAAAGCTTATTAGTGATATCCTAGAAACACATTACAGACAGAAAGTGATCATAGATACTATCAAATGGATCCCTGCCAAATGCCCAGGTAGATATCTGTGCCCGAAGCAGCACACAGGTGGTAACTGAATTTTGACCATTGAAAAATACCACAGTCTAGGAATGGACACAATCTTCCTTAAAGAACTCATGAGATTCCTCTTCTCTCTCCCTCTCTTCCATTCCCATCCTGTACAGTCTACAGTTCAAAATACTGGCAACCCTGTAACTGTGTTAACCCATTTCAAACTTCAAAGAGCTTTGCCTTGCTCATTTATTTCTCACATCCTTGTGAGATCTCATTTCCATTGCCCCTGTTTAGAGTTAAATTTGCTACGTTGCTGGCTTATAGCCCTGATCTCCCTAAACCTCTCAGATTTTCCCTGTAACTTAAAAATTAGTGTAGTATAAAGTGCAGCAAGGAAGAAAGGCGGTCACAATCCAGGTGGCAACCGCTGTATCAAGGAAGCTTTAGTCATCTAAAAGGGAAGCTGAGTTGCTTGTTGGGGGCTATCAGTTCCCATTTTTAATTGTGTGGAAGAAAAGAGGTGATTGGGGTAGACCTGCTGGTGTGCGTGAGAGGCAATGTTGATCGAGAAGGATCCCTGGAAGCAGAGCTGCCCACAGAGCACACATCTGAAATTCTGTTTCAAGAATTTAAACAGGTCTGATTTGCAGAGGTGTGAGCAATTTCAACAGAACTCAATGAAAGCTGCAGGTGTTCACCTCCTCTAAAAGCTGGGTCCCTAAATAAAGATTTGGGAACCCAATGTATAGGCACTCATACTTTTAAAGTGATAAATCAGGAACTGGTAAAGGGATAAACAGCTCCTCTCAAGCTATGTTGTTGATTCAAATGCAGCTTGGATCAGTAACAGCTGGACAGCAGATTGATAGCCTAATTTAAATGACTTCTTACAGAGACAATGCTATAATAGGCATTAATTAGATTCTCTTGTTGGGATACGCAAAAAACTCTGAAAGCCTAGAGAGAGCATTATCTCTTACAATTAGTTGAAAAGAGCATAGGCAGTAAGCTGTAGGGACAGCCTGAGGACAACCCTAACTTAGCCAAAATTCCTCCTGGGTTATCTGGGGAGCATGTGTTGCATGAGGTTTGAGTGCTTCATTCCAACCTCACCGACTGTTTGTCAGCATGTGGCAGCCCCAGCATAGCCCTCAGTGCAAACAGTCGGGTAGTTAATAGCAGGACAACTAGGAGGGAATAGTTCCTGCAATATCCAAAGGGACTGCAAAAGGCCAATATGCAAGAATGCAAATCCGTATGTGCTCTCCCTCACATGCTTTGAAGAAAATCCATAAGCAAACTTTTTTAGGTATTTAGTTCCCTTTCTTTTCTAAGGAACAACTAAGGAAAACAAATGCTTTCAAAGTTACATTTATCAAACAAGTGTGTCTTTGCATTTCTGTTCACGAAGAAAAGCCACAGTCAGATTTTGTTTCCTCCTTTCCTTCCCTATTTACTTCTTTAAAAAAAAAAAAAGCTTTTGCAAGCTCAAACATAATCTAACAAAAAATATCTAAAAAAGATATCTAAAAAGCATGCTAAAGAAAGCCTGTGTTAAAGTCTACTTAAGACTATTGCCTACATTGCACACTCCTCACAGAGCAATTTTGTCTTTCATTTCGAAATTTTATTAGTCAACCAAACTAAATGGTATTAAAATACTGCCTGTACTACAACGTGAGCAGTAGTTGGTAGTTAGTTTAGTTGATGGGGTTCTAATTGCTTAAAATCTCAAGTTTACAATATCTGGCTGGTCACTAATCAGTTGTCAAAAGATATACAAGATCATTGATATTCTTACTGAGGTTAAAAATTCAATACAGTGAGGAATCAATTAACTATTTATACACTGATACACTATCACACAAGGATTAATTCAATTTATAAGATAACGTTTTGACAGAGCTACAATAGTTTTAACATGTAATACTAGAAACAGCATGTTATTATCTCATATTCTTAATCAGTGCACCTATGAATGACTTAGATTCAAGGATAAGTCAGTAAGCAGGGCAATGCCCCATAACAAGTAAATCTTCAATCTCCATTTGAAGACCATTAAGTCAAATCTACTCATCATGGACTGGCTATGCTTAGCAACAGTGAGAACCCCACACTAACCCCAAACTAACCATTAGCTAACCCAAAGTGCTGCTTTATAGCTGCTTATTTCTTGAAGACTGAACCCATATAGAGAAGTTGTTGAACTGAAAGTAACTTCATCTTTTTGGCTGATCTCTGACAGAAACACTACTCATGGGCATTTACCAGGAGGAGCTGGAGAAAGAGTTCACTGCATGGGTTATATTTCCAGATGCTCCCACCCCCTTTTTTCTTTCCTTTCTTTTTTTTAGTTCTTTTATTTACCAGTTACAGCAAGTTTAGACTCTTGATCCCTGAGTGTCTCCCTGGTATTAAAAAAGTGCTCATAGGTCAAGGCTGAAGCAACAGTTTCCACAAGAAGTAGTAAAATTAGCTTGGTTTACTGTTATCCTCATTCCATATTGAGAACAACCTTGTAAATCTAACATTAACTTGTGAGAATAATAATTAGATATGCTGCCAGGACACAAGAATGCTAACCTTACTTTCTACTTTTGCAGGAACTTTTATTGGAATTAATACAGTCCAGGATAACAACAACATAATCTACACTGCTGGGTGAAAAGGACAGCAAGCACAATATACATATTGCTCTTCCAGAAGAGCAATAATATTAAATACTGTTACAGCATTCCTCATACACTAGAATGGTATGCAAGGCTTGAATAACATGAAAATGTAGTGGTCTCAATCACCAGTTCAATATTTTTCTAACGTTTGCCAGTCATTTAGGCAAAAACGTCCTCAGAAACTCTCAGCTAAAATAGAGTGAGTGTCACAGGGCTGTATTCAGGGTTGTTGTTTTTTTAAATAGATGTGCACATAATTTTTCTCCCCAGTGGATCTACTGCCTGGCATGGTAGTTTCATTGGAAGTATGGAATCCAGCAGACAGAAACATATGACCACATGCTGGCATCTAGATGAGGTTTAGCTCAATGTTTGAGTTCCACAGCAAGGCCAGGGATTCCCTCCTTTTTGACAATAACAGCATACTTTACTACGCACTCTAACATTTTCTCATTTTTTAATGTCACATAATGTTCCCTTTTCTAAAAATGCAAAAAAGACAAAAATTAAAACAAAAAGAAACAGAAAATTAAGAGGAATATACAGTTTACACACCAAGTAATAGTGATGATACACCAATACAAACTCTTTGCAATAATTCATGCCCTTTCAAAAACCAAGAAATTGTATGTGATGTACAAAAGACACATTAATTTACCAGTTCTGTTTGGCAGGACTGAGTGAGCACAGAGCTCATCTGCAGTGCTCCCAGCCCTTCCATTTTTGAGGACTGATGCAATATACTGTGCCATGACAGCTGGCCTGGAACACACAACTTGTCTACTTGTGCTAAAAACAACGAAATCCATCTTCAAAACCAGCAGAAGCTGCTAGACACTGAGTGACAACTCCATGACAATGCAGTTTTTGATCCAAATTCTTTCCCACACAGCTGTCTCCCCCTTCAGAAATGAACTTTCAGAGAGCCGACAGGAGCAGAATCTTCCACTCTCAGTAAATGTTCCCTTGAACTAGAATTGAGAAGAGACTTAAAGCAAACGTCCCTATGATTTTATTGATCTGTGTGTGTGTGTTTACTTGTGTTTATGGAAGCTATTTTGCATGTTATACATTATGACTCCCTGTTTTTATGTCAAGATTGCCATAACAAGTTGTCAAGTTCTCTGTGAGCTATACTGTTGAAATCGCTTTATCTTTCCTCCATTCTCTCCATGGACTAGGGAAATTTTAACTGCATTTCAGTATTTATCATCATTTTCATTTTAAAAAGTGGACAAGAGCATATTTATTTGCAAAATGACTCTGCTCCGCATCTTGCTTCTTTGTGTTTTTTCCCATTCGTTAAAAAAAAAGAAGACCCTGTATGAGGGCAGGAAAACAGCACACAGAAGCTCACATGCTTCATAGGACATGGAAGTGTCTACATTTGCCCGTTTCCTGCCAAGCTGCTCACAGAAAGTTTGCTGAAGGGTGCAACAGATATTCAAAAGACACAAAACCACTGTCAGAGGGTCCTTATATTACGGGTCAAGTTGAAAGGATATTCCCTCAGGCAGCATATTTCAATTTGGAGCCATCTCTTGACCAGAAACAAATGCTCCCTATAGAATCTGTTTCTTTAAGATTCTAAAAATAAATTGATCTATAAGTGTCTGTACTGTAACACAATGAGTCACATCAAGGAGTAAGAGCCATTTTTAGGCTATGAAGTAAACTTTACCCTGAATTAAAGGCTTAAACTGTAGAGGGAAGAAACGAGTTTTCAGGTTTTCTTGGTGTAATAATTTGAGGACACAGAGGAGAGGGAGAAAGGGCAGAGACATCCTTAAGTGATACTCAACATCTGAGCAATGCGTTGCTCTTTTGGGATGAAAATGCAGCAATAGTAGAAAAAGCAAATAATGATAATAAATAAGAGTAATAACTAATAGATCAAAAGCCCTTTAAATGCAGCTAGAGCTGAGGATACAAGGATGAACAGAGGCTGAGACGCAGCGATGCTGCGGTAGGAGTTTGGACATGACAGGCCCAGAGCTGTATGTATAAGGCAGGAGCCATGAGATACAGGTAGGCAATCTCTCCAATTTTGACAGAAGCCTGTGGCTCTTCAGCATCCTTTACTTTATTTCTTGGCTGTTAGACTGTGACAGACTTGCATTCCTGTCTTAAATAATCCTCATTCAAAATAGGCAGCACCATGGGTAAGCATGATTTCAAGCAGAGGTTAGCACAAAACGTATAATCTGGTGCATGCTTGCAGCTTTTTACAGTTTTCCCATAGCAATGGTTCCAGCATAAGGAGCAGAAATCAAGCATTCTCATTTGTACCACCTACATAGGCACTGTAAGTGACAAAACCACTTTAACCAGTGTTAGAGGCAATAGTTCTTCAGCTTTATCAATTTAATAACCGGAAACTAAAACTTGTGACACTTGAGAAGTCACTTTTGTTATCAGGACACATCTTGTTTCCAGAATACATCAAAATTACATCTTTGTTTTTCATGATTTAGTATTTATTGCTGTTGTAGGAGATTACACAGCACACTTGATAATTACCAAAAAAGAGTGGTTACTGTGTATGACTACGCTGTGACTCTCGATGAAAAGGGACTAGATCATTCTGGTTCAGTTTATAGAACTGTGTGTACCTTCAAAATCCAAAACACCCCATTAATTTTACAACAACATTCTTCATATCACATGACATAAACATCTGTAATTTATTTACAACTGACTATGGCACAGTAGCTACTATTATATTGTCTTAAAATTAATAAAACAAAATGTGTCCGCTTATAAGGAAATATATAATTTCTCAGTAAGGGTATTAAAAAGCTCATGCAGAATAGCCAGAGTCCTATATATGATCTGTAGGCTTAAACGCAGAGTATTTTTCAAAGAATATAAACTGGGATTGTATTATGTGTGATTGCAGAGCTGTATACAAATATTTAGAAAATCAAAGGGGAGAGAGGGACCAAAAGAGAGAGAGAAAAAACAAAAGCAAGCTTGCAACACCAACTTGGTTCAAGGTCAAATATCTTTATCTCAAGTACAATTCTCAATCAGGTAGTGATTTTACCACACTGTTAAGTAATTACAACCCAAAAGAAGTTTGCCAGAAGAATCAACTGTGTTAGATGGGCCGGCAAGATTTTATTTTAATGTAGTCTAAATCTGCCAAGTGTTTGCAGGATAATTCAGCATCTTTCTGTGCTGTTGGAAGCATAATTTAAGCATAAATTTAAGCGTAAGTATACAACTGGAAGTTGAATACTTTATTGTGAATTAAGCAACAGGTGTCTACTATATCTACTCTAACAATTATTAAAACTTCTAAATTCTACAGAAACGGATGTGAAAAGTATGGTAACCTATAAAATTTAGTAAAGAATTTATCTCAGAATACAAAAAGTTTTATAGGCCAGATTTTCATATGTATTTAAGTACCTTTATGAAACCAAAATGGTGTAAATGGGACATTAATATAACAGAAATTCCATCCCAATAGGTGAATTTAAAAATTCTGTAGAAACATCACTAGTCACTATTAAATGCTACAGTTCTTTTAAACAGGGGGTTCATAAGAAATACTTTTATTTTATCAGGTGCAGATCACCCTTCTTTGTTACATTTATTGATGCACAGTCTATTTATTACAGACTTATTTTTACAAGAGGATTTTTAATTTAACTTTTGAAGTATGATGTTAAAAAGAAAATCGTACTTTTTGTTGTTACAGCTGTGACGTCCAGCAGCCATCTAGAACACAATTAACATTAGTTCACTTGCACAGAGGAGAATGATTGAAACACTCAGCTTTCATGATCTATCACGAAACTTGTTGAGAGCAGATACAAGATATGACTCTGGTAGCTGGCATTAAGATTTTGTTCATATTTGACACCCAGTACAGCCAGATAAGTCCAGCAGTTTGGCTGATTTCCTTGTATGACACTAAAGCAGAAGGACAGTTTGGATAATAGTTTATTGGCTTCATTCACTAGCACAATGTGGCCATCCAGAATTCCCTCCACATCCTGAAGTTAAAGCACATGTGAAGTTTTAATGCTTCTTGTAGTCACAAAAAGGCTCTTTGAGCACTGAGTAGTGCCAACAAAAGAATGCTAATACAGGAAAGCATTTCCTAAGGAATAATTTCTCAGGGCCTCTGATCTACAGAAGAGATGGCTATAGCGATGTTCTGCCAGCATTGAACAAGGGCCTCCCTCAATATTTTCTGTCCAGATAAATCCACTTGAGCTCAAGCAGATTTTGGATGTCATCTCCAAATCACACTAGTGGAGACACCCCACAGCTCCCATAATGCGAAGCCCCTCAGTGCAAAGGCTGTGCCCCTCAGCTCCCACATTACAACCGATTTCCATATTGTTTCCTAAAAACATCTTGCATGCTCCTGTCACCTAACTGTTAACGGAGACTATGCAGCAACTCCAGACCCCAGTGTTCGGAAAGGTGACGTGCACCAGTCTAGGCAGTGCTCCAGATAAATGGGTCAGTCCTGCCAGAGACACAGCAGGATGACACCTCCAACAGGGAACTACTGGTAACATCAGTAGTGTTTAGGGACAGTGCATTGTGTAGGTGCTACAAGCTCCAGTTGAGTAGTGGCCATTTTCCAGTTTAGCGCAGCAAAAACCACAGAGCTGGTAATAGATGTGTCCCATTGGAGAGAGCACTATGTTGACAGACTTCTGAGAGTCAAATGCTCAGCAAAGTCTGCATGAATTTCTCTCTATATATCTTCTATTCAAGACAGGCTCCAAGCATTATCCCTCTTTTTCTCTATGGAAGTACCATATTTTGTATGTCCTTTCCCATAAGTATTAATTTTTATTTACTTCAAAAGGTTTTTTACAGCTTGCAATTCAATAAGATACAATATATATGCAGAGAAGTAGGAAAAATATATCTGATTCTCATTTTTAGATGGAACAATTTCACATTAAATTAGTATAAGGGATAGCATGTAACTCTCCTTGTCTGGTTGTAGGAGTTGGAGCAACCACCAAAATGTGCAGATGTTATTTTAACACTTACAATGTCATAGGCCAGCTAGAATCATATAGAATGAAACACTAGGTTTTATTGCCCAGTGTGTTAAAAGCCATAATCTCCATACACACTTACATAGTTTGGCACAGAAATAGAATTAACAAGAAAGTAGAGGCCACTTTTCTGGCATCCAGTGTCAATTTCCCTAAAAATACAGACTGTGCATCTTTGTACAACTAGATGGGTGGTGGGAATTAATGTGAGCAAGGTTTTTTCAGGTCTACATCCATGGGTTTTCTTTGTTGTACGAGCATACTGATTTTATACATCTCTTCTGAACGTTTCTTCTCTCCAGCTGATTTAAGTGCAGCCTTGGAAACATATCCCAACCAGTATGGCCAGCTGCTTCAGGAATTCACATCCATGGATTCTTTGTAGAGTGTTTGTCTGATTTTCAGGGAGAGATACTTTCATGGATATGAAGAAAATGGCTATGCAAACACAACTGGAAAGATATTATAGGTAAACTGTAACCCAAGATTTGAATTGTAGCATTCACTGCTCCCACATCCTCCTCTCTTCACACACAATCCCACAGGAAAACATGCATAACTTCTAATTCAGACTTTATAATTTGGCTTGACCTCTAGGAACCTGAACACTCTGGATCTTAAGCTCAGTCAGAAGACAGTCTGGGCCATCATGAAATTACTAGCCACCCAAGGAGAAATGTTATTGCACAGTGTGTGCCTCAAACAATAAAAGAGAAGTACAATTGCTCCACTCAAAAAATCTGTCTTCCTAATATATCTGCCCAGCTGCCACACAGTAAAACTTAAAGATCAGTTTTAATGAGACTGTGTCTACACTAAGCTCTTAAACAGTTTTCTGTCCCACTGAATCAGATTCTAAGTTGATACGCAGATGTGTCTTTCCTATTAATGGTTACACACACTTCTTCAAACCCATATAGGAAGGTTAGCACTACAAAAGGTTAGCTCTTTACATATACCATGATAAAAGCATGGCTCCCTCCTTGTGCAAAAAGTCAGAGTTCAAAAACAGATTATAGTGTTTAGCCCTTAATAACCCTCTAAGTGAGCACAGTGCTAGTGATAAAAGAAAGCATTAACTGCACCTAGCACTGACCACAGCACTAAAGCTGGAGCAGATAGCCACAAGGTGATAACCCACAAGTCAAGAGTGTCCTGTAAGGGCACACTGCCAGGCTAATGTCTTTGAAGCCCCTCAGGCACGGCTGAAAAGTCTTCCCCAAGAACGAGTTCTTGGTGAGCAGTATCAGGACCACCAGCCACATCAGACTGTTGGCAACTGGCAGCACTGGGATCCTGTAGAGCCCACCCAGGTTTAAATGGGAAGAAAATAGTTTGAAAACACCTTTTCCATGTCCATCCTGAATTGCACTGGAAGGTCTTTAGGTGTAGCTTATCTGGACTTTGGCTAAACTTCCCCTCCTTTCCCTCTGATTTTGTGAAATAAAGGTTACAACTCAGCGAGGGCAATGAACAAAACAACTTGGAGAAAAAAACTTTGAAAGGAGAATCAGTCAGTTAATGCTAAACACTTCTCAAAAAGTCTGCACAGAAGCTGAGCATGTAGTGAGCTTTAGACTGCAGCATGTCTTTACTCAGTATTCACAAATATGGGGAAGTGATCATTATTTACAAAAATCCCATAAAAGGTATCCATTTTTTTTACTCCATAAATGAGTAATGGCTCGATCATTTAGCACCCATGAGTCATAAGTTTTCTCTTGTAAAGAGGATAAGATCAAATCCCATGGCAACATGTTCAGTCACATTTAAGTCTTAACTGTATGTTTTTCCCCTCTCTTCCTCTGCCTTCCACATTTAGAGCATTCTCTGCCCTATACTGTTCTCTAACATACAAGGATGAAGTTTCATCTACAATACGTGAAAACACAGATCTTAATTTTTTTAAGCAGGCCTAGAGCAAGGATGCTAGGAAAAACAAACAAAAAAAACACCAAAAACCTTTTACTGGAATCAAATCAGTCAAAATGCTCACTGTCCTGCTGAATTTTTATGCAGTCACATTGAGCATTGTCACAGGTAATAGGAACACTGACACGTCAAATCTGTTTGGGTTTTTTGCTGTTGCTCTTATTTCCCACCCCACCCCTCACCAAGAGAGAAAAGAGAATTGCCTGCAGGCTTTAACCATGATGCAGGACACATAGGCTGCTAGTGAGATACTCCGTGTCTGGAAGGTACTAAAAAAAAAATCTTGAGAAAAAATATTTTGGATTTCATTGCTCCCTTGCTATGTCTATGCTTTGGGGAAGAACAACCAACAACCACATTTTTCAATGCCATTTGAGCAAGGTTGAACACACAAATCCCATTAACAATAATGGGATTTGTGCACATAATTCTGAATACTTTGAACACTCTCCCGTGAAGTTTCTCCCAGCCCCTCAAGAAGCAGGAACAATTCTACGTTATTTAAACATAATCTCACTGACAGGTAATTTTGTGACACAAAATTTATTGCTGGCTTGTCCTTTGAGGGCATGTTTCACCATTAACGTTTCCTTTTAAAAACTCCAGCATACATTAAATGCTCATACCAAGCTTCCTGGTGTTTTCCTTGGAAAATCTTGCTTTCTGTGGTATTTCACATTATCCAAATCCCTCTTTACTTCCCCCTCCTCTTCTTCAAATACTCAGAACACCCTTGAATATGAAATATTTGATCTCCAAAGACCCTACTGGTAAAATATTTTTTTAAATAAACCCTTTACAGTATTCCCCTATTACCTCAGACATTCATGTGGTATAAATTTTAAATAAACGTCTACCAGCTTGCAATTGATCAAGTGAGCTAGAGGCCATGAATTTAACATGACTAGTCCAGCAGGCTGCCTCTTACAACCTACCATTTGCCACTAGACTTCAATGCAGTCATTAACAAAGAGGGCCACAGGCTCACGGTCCTATGGGCTAAAAGGCTATCTTTGATATCTAGATAGTCTGCTTTGGCTTTCGGCCCTTCAGTAACACAAGTGGCTTTAGCTCATGTGCATTTATGTATGCCAGTGAGTCATTCGGAGATCTCAGACATACCTTTGAGATGGTGAATTGCTGAAACAGGTCGTGCTATCAATTAACATGAAAAACAAAGTAATTTCCTACCTATGAGCAGACTACGGGCCTGGAAGAAGGAAATTAGAAATGCCATTATGTCACATGACCCAAAAGGAGTCGAGCACAGCTATTGCACAGATCGCAGTCATAACACATTAGACAGGTACAAGCTAAGACTTGAAAACTCAAGTTTAACATATATCATCATTACCTTAGAGGGAAGGCTCTCAAGTTCTAATAAGAAAAGTATCTGATGAGATGAAAAGTTAAGAATAGGACCTGTGTAGCTAACTTAAAATACATGGGGTATTCTTGTGGCCACAAAGCTGGGAAGGGTTTCGACGAATAAGGCTTGCACTGTTACTCTGCCAAGGATGTCCAGTGTTACTCGGAGATGAAATAACTGAAATCGGCAAATGGTAACTGGTAAAATTGTGCACTCCCCACTGCCACAGAATTCATGCTGTTGTTCCTGAGGCGTCACACCACTGCGGTTCCTAATGAGCATTTTGCTTAAGTGCTATCAGCACTTTCAAATTTAAAAATATAAATTTTGCATAAAGGAGCACTATTAGTTGTATTAAGAAACTGCCCTGGGGGCATAAGCCATTAATTGGTTCAACACTGCATAAACAATTAAAAAAAGATGGTGAGGTGAATTAACTGCACAATATCATGACGAAGGACTTCTCATCACCTACAGAGAGGACACTCAACAAACAAGAAGCAAAAAAAGGGATTTTCCTAGACGTACTCTCAGGAAAGAACAGAAAAGAATACTCTCTTCAAGAGCATAGTTAGAAGAAAATAATCCCATATTCTAGAGTATAAACAAGACCCTCAACAGTTTGAAAGCCTCGTTTCCCCCTTGCCAGCCACTTTTAAAGAACAGATGTGGCAGCTAAACCATGGAGTTCCACCTGGAGGGTTCTCCCATCTCGTCACCCCATCACTGCACTGGCGGTGCTTCTCTGCAAGGCTTGTACGAAAACTCTGCTGTAATCCTGCCTCAGTGTCCCCGCTCCCGCTGCCTGCAGACCACTGGAGCGTAGATATATCCCTCAGGCAAAGGATGATATAGGCCAAAAGGGCAGCAGTTAATGTTGGAGAAATAATTTTACTCATTTGCTGTTGGGACTCAGAGTGCTGCTGATGGTCTGATAAACAGCTGCAGCTTCTGACCCTCCGAAATGCCAGCACAAGCTTTGTGAGGCAAGTCTCACACTGGGCATCAGGGCTAGATACAGTTGATTTTACTAGACTAAAGTCAAGGGAAAATCTTCCATTAACATAAATGGAAACAAGACTAAGTCCATAATTTATTAGAAAGACATAAAAGTGAGTAAACAAGTAAAATACAAGATGTTTTATGACAAGGTGTTTTCTCCCTTGGGGAAAAAATTATTTCCAGATTCAAACACATCATAGTAATATACAATTCTGTAGTAAATACCATCTGAGGATCTTAACTGCAGAGCCTGCTGGCAAACCTGCTTTCCAGAAATCATTGCCTTTCCCATTTAAAATGAGTTCTAAAAGGCTGACTCCAGAAAATTACACAGTATTTCCATTCTATATCATCTTGATCATCTCCATCATCACCACAAACCTATTAGTGCATGCACACATACATGCAAAAGCACACAAACATATATACACACACATACATAGGAATAAGTAGGGCAATGGAAAATGCATTCCGTCTTCGCTCACTTATTCCATATACAGGCTAATTTCTAAACCACAGGGGAGCAAATGTTCTATAAAGCCCTCTTATCCTACAACTAAATACCCCTGCTAACGAAGACTTAGCAGCACAGCCATCGCTATCAAAAGCACTAACTTTTAGATTAGTAGCAGTTGGCAACTCAGTCATCCATTTTTCATTTTAAGGAAACCTTTTTAAGACTGCACTCTTGTTTTCAGGAGGACTATAAATGAACTTCTCATGTTTTTATTTTATTTATTCTGCCCTGGGGATTTTGGTCCCTCTTTGCAAGCAATAAATTTTTCTTTAAATCTTTTTGGTAATAACATATTTTAAAATGAATCGGACAAGGAGAGCAAAAACGCAGGCCTCCTCTCAAAGCATTTTGGCAAAGCGTCACTGCTACACAGTGTTTGTAATCAAATTGTGGTCACTAAGCAGAATGCTGATGACCTCTGCAAAAATGGAAAGCCACATGTGTCAAAACATGGCTTTCACCCCTCTGCTCTGTTCCACCCCCACCTTCCACACAAGGCCACCTTCCCTTTACCAGGCTGACAGACTGCACCATATAAATTAATAAAGAGGAAGGCAAGACAGCAAGAAAGGCAGAAAGCAAGAGACACTACGGCAGCTTTAAAATTGTTGCTGTAAAGGATTTATCTGAAGGTCTGAAGGGACAGCACTCAGTACTTGACAGAATGAGTTACAGCGGCTAGTGGGGGAAGGAGGAGGAGGAGGAGGAGGAGGAGGAGGAGGAGGAGGAGGAGGAGGAGGGAAAGCAGCCTGGGAGGAGAAAACCTCCAAAGTCTTGTGTCTAAAATGCTCTTGGAATATTTCCAATTACCATTTCAGAACAATGTTGACATTTAGCCTTTTCTAATCAGTGTTGTCTGTCACCCAGGGCAGAGATTCCTGCCGTATGACAGAGCTCTCCTACAATCGGCAGTGCCGTCCTCCCTCCCTGTTGTTCCTCTCTGCCCACCACCACCACCCACCATCACCCAGCCTGGCACTCATGTCAGACCCCACTAATTTTAACTCCAAAACAACAGGCTGGGGCACATAATGGCTGTGGGATGGGGCCAAAATATACACTAGGTTTACAGCGCAGCAAGAACAGCTGCCCGTGAGATACTATAATACCTCTGATGCACCTTAATCTCCTAAAAGCTGAATGGCTCCTGCCAGACTACAAGAAAAGGTGAGAAAACCCTCATTTTCACACTAGTTCTGCTTAAAGAAATTTAGTAGGTACTGTAAAATGAAATATCTCACATGGCAACAAACCAAGGCTTTAGAGATGGTTAAATTCAGGTACAGGATCCTTCTTTGACCAAAGTGATGTTGTAGAAACCTACAATTTTACTTATTTACCAATTTCTGGGTTTGAGCAGAGAAAAAAGGCAGAAATGCTGGAAAGAAATATTTAATTACTATTAAGAACTGTTCTCATTATTTACAAATCAATTTAACACTTTTAAATCTCTGACGTGTTCAGTCTCCTTTGCTGTGCAGATCAGAGAAGCAAAGTGTGAAGCTGAGCTACGTCACGTTTTCTCCATCATCACAGAACAAAACAACAATTTGGCACTACTTAGGCTTAAGTTATTGTCAGCTCAGAAGCATCAGGACTGGAAAAGGTCAGAGATCACTATGGAGCTGGCACTGATAGAGCTAGATAAGGTACGTTGCACAGTGATAAGCTGCCTTATCTATCACGAAACCAAGGACAGTGAAGAGGGAGGAAAGCATTCTCAACACAAGGCAATGTACTCTGCAGCAGCTCTCTGTCATTGTGGACACTCATCATGGACACTCAAGCCCTACTGGCATGTCAGAGGGAGTTTCCTTGCAGTGGGAGGCTGAAGATTTTGCTTTCTACATCTTAACTGCAGACATCTTACTTAAGGAAGGTAGTTAAACAGCTGAGTGATTTAAATTATGTTCTCCAGTCTCATTGATTTCAACTGGATTAAGTTTGTTAACGTGGAAGATGATGAGACTACACATATATCAAATTAAGTAAATGCATGATTAGGATTATGGCTCAGCAGACATAAGTAAATTAATTTTCAGAAGTTATTTAGGAATATAATTGATTAATTTTCAGTGAAATTTAAAAAAAACACTTTTTTAAATCATCACCAAATATATCTCAAGAATATCCTTCAATACAGTGCTGTGAAGGACTTCAAGCAATGAGACTACTCACAGGTAGATTTGTACATCTACTTAAATTCTTGCAAAATAGCAGGATATAGCTCTGAGGCAGCAAGTTATTTCAGCTTGGGCTTCACTTAGTAACTGCTGCAAAGTCAGCAGGACTAGGTAACGTGTGAGGTTTGTGCATCCCTAAGTATTTGCAGTGTCCTGATAGAATGTCTGGAAACTGAAATAGCCTATTTCAGCTGTATCAGATCTGGACACAGACCTAACTCTGAGAAAGTCTGGAGAGAAAAAGCGCCTGTGAAACATAACTTCCTACAGCTTCAAAATTCATTTTGATTTAACTCTTACGTTTTACACCTGCTCCCCTTTTTCTGACAAGTTCCAGGCAATGACAATATTCTTTTGAAATCTTCGCCAACATATTAACAAGCAAGATATAAAACAAAAGAGAATAGGTTCAGTTACAGATTTCAAGGCAAAACAGTGGGCACAGTTAGGGCTATAAAAATGGTGTTAAATGGGCAGTGGTAGAGAACAAGGGAGAACTAACCTTACTGTTTAAGTCTCAGTCTTTAGACATAGGTCCTGATACTACAGTGAGCACCACGCATCACAGTTCTTGACTTGGGCTTTGGGGAAGGGAGAGGGTACAAATGAAGTATGATTTGAGAGGAGGAAATCTGCTATGGTAAACTCAGGCACAGTTCAAAACTAATTCTTTAAAGGAACTTTGATTTTTTAATACATTTTTATTTTGTTTCCAAATCTGGCAGTATTTATCAAAATCACCATTTAATAAAATTTCCAAGATTCATCTTCCATTTTCCAAAAATAAACCAAATAATTTAGCTCATTCTGCTTAGGATAACATGTGGTTTAATTTCCATATTTTCCTTTCTTTTTACTTCCATGCTTATCCACCTTTAAAGAAGCAACAAGAACAAAACAAAGGAAGAAAAACATGTTAAGGGCACCTGGAAGAAATCTACATCCTGATTTCAGATAAAGAGGAAGGACAGACATGAACAGAGAAGAAAAGCAGAGGAGGTTTGTGGAAATCTGTCTACAACAAGATGAAAAAATATTAGAAAACCTCTATACCCCTACCTATGTCAGGATTGATAAACAATGCTCTCCACCAGTGACACAACCCAGAAAATCCTGCTTCCTGTGCTATTTTATCTTGCACAGAACACATTTGGAACAGAAGACCAAAAAGAGACTGGTGTGGAGAAAGGAAAATGTGGTAACTCTTCTAAACTGAGCTACCAAAGAAAGTTGATTTATTCAGCAAAAAAATGTTCTTTCAAGGTGCACTGACTTTTAAAATGCACATAGAAATGCTCAGCTCTCACAAAAGTGGATAGTCACAGTAAATTTGACTATGGCAAGTTGCTCTGCAGGAATGGCTTACAGGATGTAGGGTGTAACAGAGAAGTCTTAGCTATACTGAAATCAAGAAAAGTTTTGCAAAAGCTTCACTGGGACTAAGAATCAGCAGAAGATGACTTCCAAACCATTTCTTCAATAAAATGCTGAGATATTTATTAAGACTACATTAGTTGTCCTCCCAACTCTCCATACGAGTTTTATTAACACACACATTCTTTTAAAAAAGTATTAATTTATATCCCAGCCAAATTTGTTGTACTTTCTTAGTGCATTACTATGTGAACGCCATACGCATGGGCCTTTGCTTTTCAAGACTTTTCCAAAGTTGAGAGGTGGAAGTCGTTTGCCACATGTTCGCTCGCATGCTCTTTCTCCCTCCCACCCATCCCCAAAGGCCCTATGACTCGCACAGTAACTCTCCCTCCAGCCAAGGAAGGCTGGACGCAGGACCCCAGCGATGTGCCAGTGCCAGCATGTCAGCCAGACAGTCCCTCCCTGCCCAAAGGGGCAGAGCGTGCTCCCCCCGCTGCACTCCCAGCCCTCCCCGCACCAGCGCAAGCGTTACTTACCAGCATTTTTTTTTTTCTTTCAAAGGGCACATTTTAAAGCAGGGCCGCCACCTCTTCCATTCCATCATCTCCTGTGGGTGGGAAGCACCTTAACTGGGCAGGCAATAGCAACAGCAACAAAAAGGAAGCACCCAGTTTCTGTGTGAGCTACCGTTCACATTCATGTAGACAGCAAACACGTTTCCAGGAGCGTGTCAAAGACCTTGACAGTAGCTAACATTATTCACACTTTTATTCACCCCTAAAAGCAATTTACCACTGTTAGAGACAAAGAAATAGATACACATCCTGCGCTTATAGGTATGTGAGGAGTTAAGAGGCACCAGCATTTGTAACGCAGGCGAAAGTCCCCATGTTTTTCCTCATGTGTAAGTAATCGCTGGTGAAAGCAGACATCCAGGCATCAGCCTTTCGCCCAGGCACAGCTCACTTATTGGAGACAGCTGCCACCACAGGGAAAGTGAACCCAGAAACGTCACTGGAAGGCCCAAACCACACCTATAGACTGCCATCTTGAAATCTCAAAGTTAGGTCAAATCATTCAATATATTCATCTCTATCATTCATCTGTAGTAGTTCATTCAGTTTGCCACTGCTTAACAGATGTGAAAAACTACAGGAGCAGAGCTGGAAAGTAACTGCAGCAGCAAGACAGACGTTAAGAAAACAGATGGCTGAACACTGTCAAGATGGCAAGAGTCCCTTTCTATCTTTCCCTTACAATCTCTTCAGTTTGAACGTTAGCACTGTTACCATGAGCCTCACAGTGGTTTTTGTTCTGACAATACTAGCTCTGGAAACAAGTGGTTACCTGTGACTCTAAAGCTCCATTTAAAAAGAAAACTTACATTACTAGCCCTCGTGGACACAGGGAAAACCTTGAAAGCCTGACTCAGAATTCCCCCACGGGATCAAAAACCTGATGTGAAGCAAATGGAACACCTACTTTATTATCAATTTTATTAATATGCGTGCCTGACTCTTGATTAGGGCCAGGAATAGATGAGTCCTCCAATGTAAAAAATTCATTACAATTTAAGTTTGCTATATACAAGTCTCTAATGTGACAAAATGATATACCTATCAACTAGAACAAATACAAGATCAGAATCAATCCCAGATATGCACAAGCAACTAATCTACTTTGATGAGCCAGACTATCTTTGGAGCCAAACAGAATTTCTGCTGGGTTACAGTAATGCCTCCAACAGATCCAGCAGTGCTCCTCTGATGGCACCTGAGGCCAGTCATATAATAACAGCAGACAAAATGCTTTTGGTCCAGCAGATTTCAAGTGTCCAGTAGCTTAATCTCCTCCAGAAGCTGATCCTAAGTCTGAACACTTAAGGGTGTATTGCAGAAGCTTCCTCTTTTGATAAACTGATGTCCCCAAGATAGGAAGGTTAAAATGGGAAAATGGCTACTACCACTAACACTGCCCTCTACCACCCAGAGATGAAGAAAAGCAGAAGACTTTGTCAAGTTCTTTAGAGATTAGACACTGAAAATATAGAAAACATTTAATGTTATGATAATAGGAACAAGAGCAAATCCATTGAAGAATAGATTAAATCAAGTAGATGTTGGATGATAGCAAGAAAGCAATGTCAGAAATGATTAAAGTGCAGGCCTGGGACCTAGGAGAATTCATTTTCTTCTTGACCACTGATTCCTGTATGATCTTAATGAAATTTCCCAACCTCTCTCAGCCTTAGTTCACCAACTGTAAAATATTGAAAGAAATACCTCTTTGTCTTACAGGAATGTTGCAAGGAATTTAGATGCTATAGGAGCAGAAACTGTATAGGTTCTTGTGATACAATTTGTCTTAAACATTTGATTTAATTAAATATCAGGAATTTTTCTGAATATATAGTTCCTTGCCACAGAAATAAAGAAGAATGATAGTATTATGTAATAATGTCTAGCATAATGCACTATTAATTTGATGGAAGCTCAAAGGTACTGCATAAGGTGTTTTAAACTGAGAAGTAATTTAAATTAGACAAAGCATTTTAAAAAATAACAGAATTAAGTTTTGCCCATACATCAGAATGAACTCCATTTTACTCGCCCGTAAAGGGAAGCGACCACTGGACTCTACAGGAGTCTCTCCGTTGCCTTTAATGGACAGTCTATTACAGCCTCAAAGGGCAGCTGAAAAGGTGATTACAGGCTATAGAAAAGTGCTGTGTATGCTCTCATATCAGCAAACTTGAGCTTCTGATTAGGATATGAGAATACCAATCTAAAGATGTAGGAGACTAAATCCATTACGCCATTCTCTGAAAATAACCAGCTTCTCTGAGCAGGGACAAACTAAATACAAACACTTGATTGCCCAGCAGCCCTTCAAAGTAAAAACCTTTCTAAAATAAATTCCACCTGGTGCGCATTCTAGGCTACTAGAACAGATTGCTCCAAGAACATTTCATGTCTTTTTTTTTTTCAGCAAACTATTAACAACAGATGAAGAAAAACACCTTCCAAACAATTAATGCAGCCTGGGGCCTAACCAGAAAATCATTATTTCCAAAAAGTCCTATTGAGAGAAAGGCTACAGTAACCTTTCAAAACTGCCCCCACATCCGACAACAACAATAAAACGGTGTGCTATTTTTCTTACCTCATAAAGTTGTCATCTCAACACAGGTAAACATCTTAGTTGCCACCCAGCCCGTAAACATCCTTATGTGGGGAAGGTTATCAAAAAGGTCATTGAGAAGCAGCTCTGAAATTATCTAGAGTATTATCCAGAGCCCTCAGATTTCCTGGAGCCTTTTCAGTCTGGTTTAAGACATGGTTATGTTACAAAGACAGGTATTTCTTGGCCATTTCTAGTCTCACTGATTTATTAGCTTCTGCTAATGGATAAAGACTAAAAGTGTTCAATCTAATCTGATCCTTTCAGACATGCTGGCTGTCAGAGTGCCTTTGCTGGTCGCCCAGTCTCTTTTCCTGGGTGTTCCTCCAGGAAAGTGTGACATTCTCACAATAAGGAGAGCAGATTCGCTTTGAGTAACTAGTTTTAATCCTGTGTCATTTGCAACTTCTAGTATTAAACGTGGAATACCACGCTGCTCATGCTGGGAACAGGCCTAAGCACTCCATAACAACAGGTCCACCCCAATCACTTTTCGGCAGGCACCCTTTCAAGGGTGCCCTCAGTTGGACAAGTAACAGTCTGCACAGCATTTGCAGTAGCTTGAGAAACCTCTTTAGTACCTATCAGCCATGCCAGCCTCCAGTTTGCTGGCTGCCACCCCCTCCCTTCTCTGTTTTCTTCAAGACTAATAAAGTAAGCAGAATACACTGTCCCCTCTTCTCCACCTCTTACTGCAGATTCAGTTCGGAGGTCTATAATCAAGTTTTGGTGAGAGTAAAATGGAGATTATGCAAAATATGGATGCCTTGACAGTATTCAAAAATGAAGTGGCAAAGTAAACTCTCCCTAAAGAGCAGCTTTTGCTATTTAAAAGCAATGTATTCCCAAATTCTGGGGCTGCTTAAAGACTCTTCCCTTTGAACAGCCAATTGTCTGCACCTCATCAGCAAACAATGGAAAAGAATCCCGTAGCAGGATCTTGCCCAGTTCACATTTATTTAACCCTTTGTCACCACTACACTCTTTTCATCAGGCATCCTCTTGCTACATAATGATGCTGGGATTGCTGGTGCCAGAGAATTAATCTTATTAATAGTTTCTCTATTGTCAGAGTGACCTGGTTGACTCTCATCTCTGGGCCAGCAAATCAAGAGGTTCAAGTTCCTCACCAAGGTTTGGACTGAATCTCAGTGCTGACTGTGTGCATTCGTTCCTGGAGAGAAGAAATATGCTGCAACAGTACAAATCCTGAATTTCCAGTAAGACATGAAAGTGAGGTCTGTCATAGCTTCTCCTGCCTTCTCCAAATACAGTGCAGGTAGAAATTACTGAACTCTTTATGCATTAGGTTTTTCTCTTTTTTTGTACCACAGAGCATAAACCTGGTCCCCCACAGGGCCCTCCCTGAGGAATTCTAAAAGCCTATATCTGCATGTCAGCTAGTGCTGCATGTATAATGACACTGTCGGAGATTATAGAGTGATGCAATGTTGCTGTCTAGCACTTTGCTTTGTTAAGCACACTTTTTTTTTAAATTGGGAAAAAAGGACAATGCAAAAAAGAAACTCAAGAAAAAAGAGAAAGCTTCAAGTGAACACATTACCCGACAGCTTTGTTTGGATTCTGTGAACTCGTAACCTCTGTAAGCTCAGTGTATTGGATATAAAGGCTCAGAGTTGACAGCTGGACTTCACTCCTTTCAAACAATAGAAAGATGTTAGTTTGTATACCCCACACCAAGCACCTCCAGCATGTGAGAAGGGAGGGCAGTAAGGCTACCTCACAGCACTGCCACCCAGCAGAAGAGCTGCTGCCTGCGTGGTCTTCCCAGATGTCCCTTAGGAGGGATGCTGGGGAGGCAGTTTTACACATTGGGAAGCACGGCCCATGCACCTGAGGTAGAAGGGGCTGACGTGCTTAATTTCGACTGCTAATAAGTACACAGATTTATTCTGGGAGAAGGAAAGAGTGATGAGTCCAAACTCCTCCTCATTTGATGGGAGGGATAATTAAGCTCAAAAGAGGGGAAAGGGAAGGAAGGGGAAAAAACTGGAAGAGGTGTTTTCTTTGGGCTTTCCCTGGAACTGTCCCTTCGTCTTAGTTAAGTGGAAACTTTGGGAGTTCATCTCAGCCTCTCACCCACTCCTCCTCCACACTTGGGAAAGCAGCAGAGGGGGTAAGAATGGAAAAGCACTAGGGCTCAAGTGTTTCCAAATGTTTCGCAGTCATATGCATTTATCGTTTCTCACCCTCCACCCTTTCACCACTCCCTCCACATAAAATCAGACATCTGAGCTCAGGCATCCAGGCAAGAAGGAAGCCTCCTTTTCCTTTCATAGAAACTTGCATGTCCCATTCCAATGTTTCTAAAGCATCTCAGTTAGGATAACTTGCCATAAGACAACATCAGAGAGGTGCTGAAAGAGATGCAGTTCAAAGATTTCCCAGAGAGCTAGGTAATTCAGTGTGGGAACCATGCAATAGCAATTTCTGGGCTCATGTATGTAGAAAGCTTCAGCCAGACTGAAAAGAAGGATTAGCAAAACCATTCTCCCACTGTACCCCCTGCCTTTGATACAAAAACAGCAGTTACTTTCTACTCCATTCTGTGCAAAATGAGGTTGAAATTTGATATTTAAATTATCCCCAAGGATGCATCTGCTGAAAAAGAAGGGATGAGCCAGATCCTCCCTCATGCTTGTTCTTTGTCACAGTCTTGAATTTTGGATCATTTTAAGGAGGAAGAGAACACACTAATTCCTAACACTGTTAGTGTTTCAATGAACACTGCTATCAATCATTTATGTTCTCGTTATTTCTTATTATATTTGGATAAGCAAAATTGCCAATAGTTCAACAAAATCAGCCAAAGTCAACCCACAGAAAAAACAATAGGATTGAATGTGGTCCATTGTCTATTTCTGTGCAGTACAGAAATAGTAAAACAGCATGAGTGTATGAGAAGAGATCATGCTTAGAAAGAGCCATAGAACAACTGATGTGTAGCTTATAAATATGGGCTGCAATGCCACTTTGCTGCTGGCTGCTTGAATGGCTAGTTGTGTGGCCTTGTCATTTAAGTGCACTGGGCCTGAATCCAACCTCACTTCCACTATTCTATCTGCTTTATATGGATACTGTGAAGAGTCATTTGTTTATATATCAGTGCAAGCATAAACAGACTTTAGAACCTTTTATTAATGTGATTATTTTGAGAAAGAAAATAACTACCACAAACTGCTTTACAAAACATGTCTTTTCTTCTTTCAAGGTAAGCTTGTTCCTTGTCCTTATATCACCAATAAAGATAACAATATTGGCATAGCTATTAGATTTTCATATGCAAGATCTCAAGAAGAAAAAAAAAAAAGAAAGTATGGGCTCCAGAAAGACATCACCGCTGGGTGCCTAAACCACAGTGATGCCAGCTAGCGATTTCCTCACATATCTTACAACTTGGGATATTTTCAGTAAAATCCCAGCTCCCACATTTCTGCACCTGCAGGAAGTGTTCCTCTCCCCTTTTCAAGACATTTCAAAACCCTTGCAATCAAACAAAGATCTTGAAAACATGACCCAACATTTCACAATTTGAACAAAAAATGATTTTTTTTTAATTTTAACTGGGAAATGAGGGAATGAAATATTTCTGGGAATGAAATATTGCTCCCTTGGAATCACTGTGAGCATCTTGAACTGCCTGCCAAGCTCAGTATTTAACAAAAGGGAGAGAGGGGGGAAAGTGTTCCCTTCCACGACCACCCCACACCCCCCCCAGTTTTGGTCCTCATAAACCAGAACTGTGTCTATGCATCTGTGCAGATGGAGACTTTCTGCCAGTTCCACCACTTCCGAGAAGCAGCAACAGCCACCCAGGCTCCCAGCAGTAACACCCTGGAAGAGCTTGTCTTCTGTGAGTAGCTCACTGGCCACTGCTTGGGAATGGTGATATAAGGGGCATTTCCTTAAAGAAAACATATCTTTTCCTACATTTTTAACTGAGCTAAAAGAAAAGAATCAACATAGATCCTTCCTGTCTAATTGTTTGCTTCTGGAAAGCAAGCACAAGCACAGATCTTCAAGCAGTTCCCCTTTCGGGGCAGGAGGAGAGTTTCTGAATGCTGATTATTTTCTGGGTCCCACGGAAAGAACAGCAGTCAAAAAACTGTCTGGATGATGCACAACCTTAGGTTTCCATCAGGCCAAACTGAGAGCCTGTGTCTGAACAGGATCTCTGCCACATTAGCCCCAAACGCTTACGGGAGAGGAGGGTGGCAAAGACAATAGACTGGCCAGCTTTACACAAGAAACAGTGAAGAAAGCTCTTACATAGACACATCAGGATAGCTGCTGGGGGAAACGAGCTATCCACTTAGGATAGCAGTTGTGCGCTGGAGCCAGGAAGCTGGGCTCAGTTGTTGATAGCCAGGAGGCTCCATGCCAAAAAACAGAATGGCATGAGGTTTGTGTTTAAGTGTCTTGGAGATACCAGAAAAGGGGTGGGGCCCGAAAAAGTTTTTCCTTCAGGACAGAATATAATATGCACAAGAGCTCGAGAGCTGTGGGCCTGATCCTTTTCCCTTAACGCCAGAAAGTCCTCCCAAAGTCCTGCAAAATTGTCGTTACAGAGCAAACAGTGAGAAAATTGATCCGTTGAATGATCCTTGTACTAACTATGCCAGCCCTTTTATTTCCTTTGGATGTAAATCGTATCCTTCTCCTGAAGTTAGATGCAGTATCTGGGCACATTTAGCACTGTTTGCCTCCAACCAGATATTCTGAAGGGTTCAAGACTTTTATTCAGCGTCTCTTGTTCAGCAGACAGAGAAATAAACTAAACCAGTTTTGAACCAGTTGTACGTCTGTTTGTTCCACACGTAAGACCTATCTGATGTCAGCAAAGAGTGCTGGCAAATGAAGATTACACACACATCTATTTGTATCATGAAAAGGGACTGCAAATAAAACACCTATTTTCTTATCCTCACATACTTGTGCTCTTATTGTGCCAAGTATTTTAAATGTCAGCTCCTTAGAATTATGTCAGAGCTGTATGACCAATCCCCAAACTATGTGCATCCATGGGAATATCCGTGGTTCCACAGTATGTCCAAACTTACCCTGAAATACTGCAAATAAAAGACTGCAGGTTTAGAATTGCTTTTTAAACCAAACATTTTAAAAGATAAGAGAGTGGTTATTGTAGTGCTAAAAGCTGAGGACAAAATTACTATATATACGGCAGTTTTCAAATATATCACTCATTTATATTTCTTTAAGAGGAAAAAAATTTGGCTGTAGTTGCAATCAGTCTTAATTCATTCTTTATTGCTGCTCTGGTTCTGTGTTATTTGAGCTGGTTTAACTGTTAAAAGCGTTTCAAATGTTCACATGGTCTGCATTAGGTTACAGAATAAAAGTAAGTACAACCCACCAAATGTAACTTTCTGAAATGCAAACCACATGAATTTGATTTCTTTGTGGTACAACTTTAATTGGGTTCAGAGGTCTTTCAGTCTTACCTGTCTATCTGCTCTCTGATGGCCCGACCTGATAAGGCTAATACAAAGAATCTGAGAATGTGATCCAAACTGATTACTCTCTGTTACAGTACATAGCTTTATTCCTGACAGTAACAGCCTTTTACTCTAGTCCCTTTTCAGGCTGCAAGTTTGAACCCTAGAGCCACCATTGAACTGGCAGTGGAAATGTCACAACTCATAGTAAAAGATCATGTCCCCTTGCAGCCCTGCAAAACCAGAGAACCAGAGGGGAAGAAAGCATCTATGAGTAACCACAAGTGTTCATGTATCCTAAAAAAAATGCACGTGCTTGTGTGCATGTATGTTTTACACTGTCACATCCAAACAGAGAATGCATCCAACACACACTACACAACACAGAAGCATCTGCAAACAGAAGCCAGAACAAAGCCTGAAATCTTCAGAGACAGACCTTCAACTGATTTCAGATTTTCTTTTTTTCCTTTTGACAATACACGGTGTTGCCTTAATGACAATGACTCATCATTTACTCATCGACTCTCCTCTCTATTGTACCGGCTTGTGCCATATGCCTTTTTGGAGTGAATCAACATTGCTGCTGCTTCCTATCCAGAAATCTGCACTGTATCTCAGCACCAATAAGGAAAGCACCAAACAACAGGAGTTCGTATGCTCACCTAGTATCCTGTGACCCAGCTTGCAAACAAAGACCTACATCAGCTTGTGGGAGCAGATCTGCTAAATTTCTGAGAAGAAATGTAGGGAGAAAGGGAGAGGCAGTGTTTAACTACCAATACTCTTTGGCCCTCCCTCCATACGAAGTTTCTTGGTAAGAAAGAAGCATTTCAACAACACAAATACTAGAAGTTCCAGCTTGTTTTCCTGTTTTGGGGATGTACAGCATGGATGTTGAAAAAGTAGCATGAAAAAGATATTCACAGTGCTCACAGTTCTTTGAAGAACACATCACAGAAAGGAACACTCAGCAGACCCAGTAATAGGTAAATAGTATAAGCCAATATTGAAAGTTACTTGACTGAAAACTTTCACTGCAGTTCATGAGTTTCACTCAAGGAAGTAAATCATTAGCAGGTAAAAAAAATGACAAGTCATCATCTAGTTCAGGCAAATTACATTCTATTTTCCCCACTAGAAGACAAAAAATCTGACTTTCAAAAACACTATAGTGAATCATTTTAGGTTAATATTTTTCATCCTAATCCCCCAAAGCTGTTGTTGCTTTTGTCATCTTTCTATAGATCTATTACAGAACATTGCTCTTTACTGGTAGAGCTGTTCTCTCAAGTAATTTTCAACGGTGAACATACGTGCACTAACAAATGAGGTTCCTTAATTAGTTCCAGGTTTTTCTGATAAGCAGTGTTGGCAATATAGCTTTTAGCTTTTTGCCCATCATACATATAACAAGGGAAGGCCTGCAAACATGGCAGGGGTGTTTCTATTTTCCTGTTCAAATACTGGACAAACAGAGGAGCAAGAAGGAAATGTATACCTCAGTGGTAGGTTTTTATTGTCAACATGGAACAGGGTTTTTTTGGCTTTGAGTCATTTGCACTGTCTTCAAGGACACATCTTACAGTTTCCCAACTCAGTCATAAGGAGAATTGAACATTTCCAAGGAGGTTTCCTCCAAAACAAAAATTAATTTTTTTTACTTTGAGATTTGAAATGTGGTTTTGCTTTTGTTCTCAACCCCCATTTTTCTTTTATATACAGATTTTTGCTTCTCTCTGCATTTATGGGTTCTACTTGGGTCCAATATTGTTTTTAGCATTTGCTTTATAGGAGTTAGGGCCCCACAACCCTTGATGTTACACTAACGTGCAACAAAAGGATCCAAGCTACTAGGCTATGTACAGAAAAAGACCAGACTGGAAGGGACCCCAGTTTTCTCCACAGAGAAATAGTTTCACTTGATAGCTTCTGGAATGAACTTTGCTTATTATGTTTTATATAGATTTTGAATAAATCCTTTGAGTCACAAATTTCTTATTGGAACAACAGAAGTATATAGAGGCTGGGGAAAAGTTGGAAGCAAGTATGGATTTTCTTCCCTGTCATGGAGCCCAGAACCCATATCTTTCTCCACATCCATTTAGCAGGGCACAAAGGGAACTCACTAACTGCTTTCTTCCAACTTTCTCTGCTACTTCACAGTATAAATATTATTCTGCTTCCTATTTTATTTCCCCATAGATCATAAACAACTCAGACATTCTAGGTCTCTTTCCTATGTGGGTCTGCAATGCACAGCAGAGAAAGAAAGAATTAAAATGGGTTAAAAAGCAAATTAATTCTACAGAGGTGAAGTTTTCCACAAGAGTCTTCCATTTGGTGTATGTACTAACTAGCTCTGATTTTAAAAATCTACTGATCACATATCTTCAGTACAGGCTTAGTTTAATATCCGTGCCATGCAACCTTAGGTAAACAAATCCACTTGAACCACTTGAGTGTTATGTGAGAGACAGAACAGAAAATTGGTTCAAATTTGGCCTCATTTCTTTTGTTTTATGTTCCAGTTCATTTCCTCAAATGTTGTATCAGTATTTCAACCAGAGTCAGCTATCCGTAACAGCCTGTTGAGTTTAACAGCCCTTTTTGTTTGGCTGAATATCTGAAGACTATTGCTGCCTTCGGCCCACTTTCATAATGCTCATTTACATGTGCTGCCTCAAAAACTTACAGCAACAACTCGCAGCAGTAATTAATTAATGATGTCCAGCATACCCAAAGGGAGATTCCTTCAGGCACTTTAAGTCCACAGTTCATCTCTCCAGGGGCAGTTTCCAGCAACAACACAAGTACACACCGAGAGCACAAGCTCGACCCATGAATGCATTAGGGAAGCTTCCCACGTTTGACTCTGCCCAGATACTCCACAACAACATTACCATTCAGATCTGTGTATCTCCTAAGTATCTTTCTATGAAACACATGGGACAATACTACTGCATATCACAAGCCAGGGGACACATCTGTCAGAAAAGGAATATGGATATTCAGCTATAGCCAGCATTTGTTTTCTAATGGCATTTCTTTCAGCTCAGAGGCCCCCCAGACAGCACCTTGTAGCTGAAGTACAGTGGCATGGTGCTCTCCAGACACCAGATGCAGCAGCCTATCTAAGATGTGACAAGCAACATCTGGCATAAGGGGACTGAGATACCACGACAAGCCACAATGGGATGTTGGATAAACACCCAGCTATGGGTGTGAAAGTGGATGCTGACAACAGTATGAGCTTCAAGCCCAACCAGCTGATGTTTGATCAATCTGAAAACTCATTTCATTATTCGTTAAGGAACTTCTCATGATGTTCTCTGTTTATGTTCTTTTGGGGTCATCTTACTTTCAAAGGTGGGGTCATCCTGTTTTTGTCTTGGAAGTCACAGACATTCCTGGGAGGAAGAAAAGGATATGTCTAAAGAGATCCTGATATATGCCAGCCCTAAATAAAAGTGTTTAACTGCTGAGAAGCACAGAATTCTAAATGAACACTGAACAGTCTTCACAGAAAATTATGAATTACTCAACATATACAATGCTGCCAAAAAATGTCAGGTTGGACTTGAACCTGTCCCATGTAACTTTAGGGAATGGTATCTTTGACTGTTAAATGTACATAATCATTCTCAAAACACCAGTGAGATGAACAAATGGTTCAAAACAACTACTCTATTAAGAATTCAGGATTAACATATCTGACTCTTGACCAGCTCTATAA
The DNA here is from genome assembly GCF_036417845.1 of Apteryx mantelli. NCBI lineage: Eukaryota > Metazoa > Chordata > Aves > Apterygiformes > Apterygidae > Apteryx > Apteryx mantelli. Next base: position 131,135,615 of record NC_089979.1, read on the forward strand.
AACTGTAAGCTGTTTGAAGAAACAGCTCTTTTTTTGGTCTTTTATGAATACCAAAAACGACCATTTTCATTAAAGAAATCTTAGGATTAGAAGGAGTGGAAGACTTTTTGTCTCGGACCATTTGATGCTAACTGCCATCTTCTTTTACCTCACTAAAAAGAGCAAGAGATGAGGAAAAAGAAAAGTACAAAGATACAAGCAAAGGATAGAAAACAACACAAACAACTTTTTTTGTGAATACAACTTCCTCTTACATCTAATGTACATACACTCTATATCTAATACGTATACACTGTGTCTCAATTTTTAGGGTTAAAAAGAAGAAGTAAGAATGTTAGTTTGAGTCCTTACATTTACAGCACTGGGTAGTCTGGATGCTGTGGTTAGAGAACTAGATAAGGTAACATAATATGAACCTAAATTCTCCGGGAAATATATACAACTCTCTAAAGACTGTCAAACAAGCTAGAGATTCAGATTCCACTTACTTGGAGACTTGTCCACTGAAAACTTTTTACTACCTCACCAAGTTTTTATGGACCCTATCAGAACAGCTGCAATTCACTTCACTTGCAGCAGAGGAAGCTGGTAACAGCTCAAAGATTGCCCCCTTCATTTCATAAACCAATTAGGAGTTGGATTCTGCAACTGGACTAACACAAACCCTTTTTTATTGGCAAAGTTCCACTTCATTTATGTGAGCTCAGAATAAAGGTCTCTGTTGGCAGAACACAGACGCTTGTAGCAGCAAATGTTTCTAAAGCACATTCTTTAACTTCTCTTTCAAGGAATACTCTTCCTGCACTCATCAAAATGAACACTTTTGGCCCTACCTGCAGGTTCTATCTAATCACCAGTTCCTTATCCATAACCTACACCAGGAGAATTTATAATTATGATTTACCATGTGGAAGTTTGCTAGAAGTTGTCCATAATGACAGATTTTCCCCCTCTACATCAAGCATCATTTCAGTTGCTTAAAAGAAGATATTTTGGTAATATTGTCATCTTAGATTTATCTATGCTTTTGATATAAATTATGTTGTGTTTTTTCAAAAGCATGTTTGGCTTGTCCATAAGTATAACCAAAGCCATATACAGGCTTTATATGGGTCCATAGCATATCACTGATTTCTAAACTCAACTCATCATTTCAGTTAATGGGGAGGCATGCTTTTACAGATGGTAAAATAGGATCCATACACTTTATGCTTAGTCTATAACTCTGTGTTTTCCCCAGGAACTTCTCTCTGAACTACAGCCATTGTTTTTCAGTCATGTACCACCTAAAAAAAAAAAATCATTAATGCTTTAATAACTGTATTTACGTCCCTTTGAAAGTGTTCAAAAATACACTGATGAGACAAGCCATGTAAAATCTAGGTGGTTTCTGTTCACCACATCAATGCCAACTCCCTTGTTGAAACAGATACAACTATAACTTCTTAGTGAGCAATGAAATTTTTATCAGAGTTCTTTATACACAAAGTTTTTCGCTTTGCAGTCACTCATTATAACTACTGTGCCACCACTACCAAACATTTAAGCACTTCTCTGTATGGCATGGCATGAGGCAGCATCTCAAAGCTTGTTCATTCTCTGGAACCTGCAAATTCTGCTCTTAGATTTAAAAAAAAAAATGAAAGAAGAAAAGAGAAGGAATGAAACCTCACACCAAACACGGTCTATATTGTTTCAGTTAGTGTTTTACTGCAGCTTAGGTATCTGTCAAACAGGCTGACACTCGGATAAAACACATACTGGAATCATGCATCAAGGCACGTTAAGCGAAAACCTGTGATGAAGAGCAGAGCTGTACAATTCAGCTGTGCAGAACTCTAATGATCACTTCTGGTCTAGGGAAGCATGACCTGTTGCACCAAACCCACTGCAACTCTGAGATCCTCTTCCACCCGAAAATGATTTTACATCTGCCTTAGTTCAAAGAGTCATATAAATCAGAAACTTTGACTATAAATTTTGATGACACTTTTAAAGAAGATTTATACGTTGTATATAATATATATATACTGGATGTATGTAAGAGATATCAAACACTAAAATCAAGCAATCAATGCTGTATTTTCCAAGTTCTGTATATCATTTAAGTCCTACTTATGGCTTACTCTGATGCAAAAGCTGATCTATACCTCTGAAGGCTCAATATTTCTGTTCAGAGACAGATATAGGTCCAGCACACTATTCTGACCTCATTTTTCTATTGTTCTTGGGTGGGACAAGCTTTCTAGAAGAGAAACTTCATGTTCCATTTCTTAGAAACTGATTATATAAGAATAGCTTGAGTGTGTCATCCCTACCTACCTGAAGCAACCATATGGAGAGGGGGATAGCTATTGAAAATGGAAAAGAAAGTTTCTCTTGATAACAAAAGACAACAATCCTAATAGAAGTCAGTGACCAGGAAGTCACATAATATCCATGGCATTTTGTTGTTGTTGTTGCTGTCGTTGTTGCAAGGAACAAGCAGCATTTCTAATATGCTTAGTACTTTTGTTAAGAAGAAAATATGAGGCGTATGGTACGGTGTTCATTAATAAATTTAACCAATGTGTATATCAAGCATGTGCCTTTCAGGATAAGAGTTGCCTTCAAAAGTCAAATAAGAAACACACTAAGCTGTTTCCATTCCTGGTTGACAGGCTATTTATTACATAGCTAACGATCCTCCTCCTTTCAGTTCCTTGAAAGTCATCTTGATATATCTCAGTACTTCCAACCTCTCCCTGGATCTTACAGCAAGAAACAGATTTTGGAAAGGAATGGGAGCATGTGGTTTGGGATGACTAGAGTCATTAACTAGAGATACTAGATGTCATTAACAATCACCCCTTTGTAGAGTGTTTGAAATGCCAACTGGAGTTGCTTTTTTCTTTTTCTTGCTGACTCAGCAGTGTAGGGAGGGATTGAGACCGCAGCTCCTGAACATGTCAATGCAAACAACAACAGGGGAAGCTGAGGAGCAGACAGAGCTTTCAAACGTCACACATGGACCAGCACAGTTCAATATATAGGTAAACATGTGGATCCTGGCAACAGCTAGCTAAAAGGGAAGAAATGGCTTGAAAGGATCCCTCTATCAGGCTACATTTTCTCCCACATCACCCCGCTTGCTAGCCTTACTTTATGAGACAATTTGCTTCTGTGAATGGTTCATTCATACTAATTTCCTAAGTAATTCACCTGAGCTCCCCAGAGACTTGTGGCTACTGTTCTCATGTGGCTTGATGGGATTCCATGTTAAGGTTGGCTGAGGTCAGCATAGTAGAACAAAATACAGAAAATATGTTGTAGCACAAACAAACAGACGTTGTCAAAAAAAAGAAACAGACACATTAAACCATGAATAAAGCTAAAACTTTGAGTACAAAGACAGAAAAAAATATATATTTGGACAGAATGTCATTATCAGATGTTTTCCCTTCCCATCTCTCCCTTTCCCCCCCTCCCGGTGATCTAATACATGTTCTTAAATACTGCACAATAAAAGCTGGGGGATAGACCTGATAAAGTAATGAAGAGGTCAGTTGATACTTTATCTCTCAGTGAATATTTCTTCTCTCCTCATCTCACACCATTCTGGCACCACAGTTCAAATAGATGAGTTGGAACAAAGGCTGTTCTCCCCAGTTTTCTAGAAAGGGAAATGGTCTTTGAATTTAATAAAAGCATATAATTCCATGGCCTCTTTCATGATGCACACTCCTCCAGCTTTCTGGAAGCTTAAAGAAAGACTTTCTCTGACATGTACAGAGATACAAAGCCCTGTCTCAGTTACCAGTTTATTCCAGTACCTTCAAGAACTAGATGCCTTATGGAAGGATTTCTGCAGCTGAAGCTTACAGAAGACCTTTCTGTCTCCTCGAGCTGTGAAAGACAATAGCAAAAAGCTTTAAGAACCCAACCAGTAGCTGCACTTCTCAGGTAGCTTGTTGCGCTGGTGAAACTCCTGTGTTTGTCAGAGAGGAGCCCTGTCCTTCTGCCACCTCAGGTCTCTCAGATTAGAACTAAACTGAGAAATTATTTTCATTTTCCAAATCCCCAAATCCAGCCATAAGGAGTCTGCTCTTCATTGTCTCCCTGAACCTCTGTATGTCCCACTACAGGCAGTTTTCATAACCATTCCATTTCCCATGCCCCTCTGTTTGGAAAGCATCTGATCCCAGGAAAAGATGATAAGTTGAAAAGAGAGATGTATGGCAGCAAGAGAGGAAAAGAGATGAACTGGCAGGAAATGCATAGGTGTTAAAATCAGTGCTGCATGTGGGGACTGAAAGGCTGTCCTCCCACTGGTACTACGATTCATCAGTACATAAAGGCACCAGAGGCAACTTTCAGACCCCTCTTCTTGCCATCTTCTACCTGCTTACATTTCACCAAAAGTGGTTGCAATCTTTTTCCTTCTGATGCTGTGCCAGAGACCATCTTATCTTGATCAAAATTCTCTACAACACTTTGAAAGCAGATGATCTGTATCACATGGTTAGTGTTGTATGTCCACTTTGGAGTCTGAGTTCACTGAAAGCGGACTCGCATCTCTCTCTCTATTTAGTACAGTGTTAACAAGTTGCTGGATCTGTGACAACCTGAATCCTCTTGTGTTCCCTTTCAGCTACAGAGTTGTACCAGTGAGTTTCACACTGGAATAATTACTAGTTGTTATGTCTGCTACTAGCTTTAAAAACAGCAGTAGTTTACTTTCTCCAGGAAGACTGAGCTGTTAGGCTGCAGCCCCCTACGGAGTCTTTGCTGGTCTAAAAAAGACATCTTACCTAGCCAAAGACATGCCCAGAGAAAGCAGCCAGTATACTGTGTTGATACTAATTTGTCTGACCATAATTTTCACATTCACTGCTGAATACTCTGTTACTGAAAAAAAAAGGAGTTATTAAAAAAAGGAGACAAAAGCAGCTATTGTACACCCTAAATCAGTCCTGTATCTTGAGCTAATTCAGTTTATCTGCCTTTCTATACCTTTTGACAAATGTATGTCTTATATCATTTTTTCTCCTCTCCCTCCATATGCCTTACTGCTTTTCCTCCATGTAACTTATCTCCAGATGATGTGCTATTAATCAGCCAAAGACACCCTTCATTGTTAAGTGTTCCTCAACTGATTTTTCATCAGCACAAGTAGTTACTAGTTACAGCGTTCCTCCCACATGCTAAAGACTTTGGGGGGTGGGGGGGGCAAGGAGGTTAGAGACTGCCTCACCACATAAATATAAACTGGAACCTTTACAGCAACCTGCCAGTTTGCTATAATAATAATAATAATATTGCTCTTTGTTCTCAACCTGGTGTATGGTGGGAGGAAGGTGGGACTGCAGCCTGTCTTATTTTTTAAGTTATTACCCTTCATGCTCTTCCCTTTTTCTGATTAATCTGGCTGGATGCCTGTTCAGTAGTAGTTGAAGCTTAATACCTGAAACAATGTGTAGATATGTGCTGTGCCAGTAAGGCTTGCCCAACAACGCTCATTCGGTCATGTTTTCCCATGCCTTGTGTCAATATCTTATTATATATGCAAGCCCCCAGAGCCAGAATGGGGGATAGAAAAAAAGAGAGACAGAACGAGAAAGGAGAGAGAGAGACAGAGAGAAAGAGAAAAAAGGAGGGAAAAATGACATCCCTCAAGAACGTCAGCTGCTGTGAACTCACCAGTTCCTCACCATGAAACGAACTGTGGGCGGGCACAGGTGGGTCCCACTCTCTGTTACTGGAACATAGCCTACAAGCAGGGTCTAAATGAAGACTTTCATTGCTGTTCTCTGTTTTCATTGGGGAAAGGCCATCACAAACATCTGTAGGTGGCTTGGCCGTAGTCTGACACTAAAATATTTGTGGTTTGCGATAAAAATCAGAATATTCCTACAAGATGGTTCTATATAACCCTTAGGGCTGGATCCTGCTCCTACGGAACTCAGTGAGAGTTTCACCCAGTTTCTCTCTGCCATTTTTATTGCTCATTAAAAGGCATATTCTCTGGCACAGCTCTCCACGGTAAGGACTCATCTACCCTTTGGGGCAACTTCAGATGTTTTAAAAACAGGTGGAGCCCAACCCAAAACCACTGATTTAAGCTCCTCAGAATTTGGGTTCATTAAAAAGCTGAACTATCACAACTTTTTAAGGCCAGACCAAAACCACCAAACTTTGCAGAGCTTGTAAATATGTTCTGAATCTTCTGGTTATAACCCATCTGGATTTATCTTCAATTGCCTAATATTGAAACTATTGTCCAAGTCTGTATTCTTCATGAATGATTCTTGGACATTATTTTTAGCACATTTAGAAGGATAAGAAGAAGATAAATGGAAATGACAAGATATGTTCTTTGAATAAATAAAACAGGCACTACGGGGAAAAGACTGCAGGAAAAGTAGACAAACAACAAGGATGCTCAACATTTTGGCAAGTAGATGAAGTCCAAAATGCAGCAATTATCTCCTAGGACACACCATGGAAAAAGACAAAACTTCCTAGGCAGAGGGAAGAATGGGGAACAGAGGAGGTCACAACATAAGCCTCATTCACACACCAACTCACACAGAGACTAAAATGCTGACAATTGCCTCCCAATAGAGCAGCTTTAGACTCAGACTTAAGAGACATTTGTGTGAATCAATCACATGGGAGAATTAAGATATGTCATGACACAGTTTCCCAAATGAGACGCTCTCCACTGACTAGGAAATAGGCCTTTTTATCCTAAATCCCTCTAACTTTGGAGATTCTAATCATCATGGCCCTGAACCAACACAAACCTAAAACCTGACTGACAGGGTCTTGCAAAACCACATGCAGCTTTTTCTCATTATACAGAAACAATTGTTTGGAAGCCAAGTACAGTCCCACATAAAACACCTCACAACTGATTATTAAAAGTTGTTTAGGGAGTGGTTGTTTTTAATTAGAATCATAATTACTGCTAGACCTATTAAGTCACAATTTGAACAGGCAGCTTAATCACCCTTAACCTAAATAATGACATTAACTGTTTTGCTTTCTAAAACTGAAAATAAATTGTTTCTTCCTTCCCCTCTCCCCAAGTCTCTGTCTTCAAAGAGAAGGGGATGTATGTAAGAAGACAACTTTCTTGGATTCACAGCTGGGGATACAAGTGAAAGGTATTGCACATGAACTTTCAGTGAACACTATGTTTTGTCAATATATTACATATACAAAGGCACATCTATCAAATACGTTTGCTTTCCCCATGCTATCAGATTTCTATATTAAGACTCAAACTTTGGAACAGTAGAAAAAAGAAAAGTAAAAGAGCTTTGTCGGGAGCACAACACAGGATTTGGGGATGGAATTCTTGTTCTGCGTGTGGCTGTGTGACACTTCTGGAGCAGTCAGTGCCCCAGGCCACCTCTGCTGTCAGGGCATTTACAGATGGAGAGCTGTGCTCTGTATCCTGCCCCAGTCACCAAGAACCATGAAAGAAAACTCAAGGATAACTGGATTTTGAGCTTTCAATGCCAGGACTTCACTTTCCAGTTTTACTCTGAAGAGACTGCAAGCTGCTCATCAATTATTTAGACTATGACTAGGGATGGAGACTGCTTTTGTACTTACATATAATGGATGTGACCAAATTACAAATGACAGATAATGAATTTAAACTGCTGTTTCATTCTCAGTTCACTGGTTTAAGTTTTATCTGTATGTTTTCATCCATAAAAAAGCTCAAATTCTCAGAGTTATGGCACAAAAAGCTGTACCCTCAAACCATCTGGGCAGTTTCTGTATAATTAAAAACAAGTTATTGTGACTTAGGAGGACCTCATGTTGGTTTTAATGCAGTGTACAAAACATGTATGTTTTTGTGCAGTTCTCCAAACATGAGCATACAATTGGCATTCAAGCCAACACAACAAGCATCCACACAGTCAATCTGTGGGAATAAACATGGATTCATCATCACAAACTGAGCAACTGTTCTCAGAGGTATCTGTGCCAAACTCCGTTATCTAGATGGTCTTCTTATTTTGTCTTAAACCATTTCTCAGATATAGAGAGTACCTAGGAAATAGACTAATCCTACCAAGAGCCCAAAATTCCCGTTGAAGGAAGTGAAAAGATCAGCTCCAAAAATGCTGTGTCTTTCTTCCCAGAACAGTTTTAGAAACAACATGAACTTTGAATGTAAGCAGATAAAAACAAAACACTGCAGGGGAAAGCAGAACTTGCCTGCAAGCACAACGCTCTGCTCCTGCTGAGCCAAAGTGACAGGTTTGGAATAGCTCTAGTATCCTGGCCATTTCTCCACAAACTGCAACTTGTATTATAGGGGTTCTTGCTGCATGGTGACAAGATCAAGTTATTCCATAATCTTAAGAACCCCAAGAAGACAACATATGGTCCTACTGGAACTAGAAATACAGAGAAATGAAAAAAAGGAAACAGACTTACCCAATCTGTCGATTTGTAGAAGGTGCTTGCGTAATGACGGAACTGGACTGTGGAGATGGCATGGCTTGCTGAATCACAACGCTGGTGTCGTGGTTTGGCATTCTCGTATTTGTGAGCTGGTGAGATCCAGGTCCGGCCATTGCTCCTCCAACTGTGTTATGCATGGAGATATTCTGTGAAAGGAAGAGAAATGGGGGAAGGTGAAGGAAAATGGAAAAGTCTTATTTTGTTTTTGTGTTCTATAGGACTACAATTAGAAATCTGAAAGCATCAACAAAATGAAAAGTTGCTGACTCTTGGCAAATCCCAAGTCAATAGCTTTTGTTATAACCAACAACCATAAAGAAATGAAAAATAACTATTTACTTTTACAGAGCAATATAAATGGAAAAATACCTGCAAGTTGACTAATCACTCTTCTGTGATTCTGACTTGTGATTTATAATGGGGACATTTAGCACATATTCTCCTGACTGAATGTGATATATATTTTGTTTGAAAATGACTTCTGTGGTGAGTGCATGGCACTTTGATTTACTATGCAGGTTGTTTACTGTGTACTAGGTCTGCTCAGACTGACAAGCAAATCAAGTTTTATAGTCCCAAAGTAACAAACAGTACATGGTACGTCACAAAACAGCCATTTCTATTAGCCTCCATATATTCTGTATAGCAATAATATCCTAGAGCCCTAGAATAATAGCACTGTATTTTCAATATATAGTCTATGCTTCAGGTACTTCAAAAGTTCTTAAAAAAAAAAGTTCAGAAATAACTTGCATCCACAGATTGTAGAAAACAGCAATCAAGGGAAAGGAGAACAGAGGGGAAAAGCCATGGGAGATGACAACACTACTAAGGAGGAAACTCCAAAATAAAATTTCTCTTGTATTATCCCTACACATACAATACACACTGTTGCTAAACCACAGAGTTTGACTTGGCCTCGGTTTAAAAATAAACAAAAACCTCAAGCCAGAGATAACCCACAGTGTATACAGGGAAAGATATGGTAACCTTGAGAGCATCCTTTTTCTTATCAAGGATCAACCTGTGGCTTGTTAGTAGGAAGAAGAACAAAAGCTTTCCATTATCATTTGATGCTAGGCTGAGGAAAAGAAAAAAAAAAATCCTTTAGTCCACACTCTCACACCAAGACTCAGGCAAACAAAAAAAAAAATCTCTTCTTTAATGTATTAGCATTTTCTACTGAAAAACTCCTTTGTTGAAAAAAAAATTACAGCCAAATCTAGTTTAGAGTTCACAACCACACTTTTTTTTTTTTGGTCATTATAGGATATTGCAAAACCATGCCTAATTTCTGTCCATCACCAAGCAAATCTTTAACACTATCACTTCTCGGAGTTTCTCCCTTACATTAAATGCATGTGTTCCAATTAAAACCTATCAATATGTGATATTTACTTGTTTCAAAGTTAACCCTCATTTAATGTCTCCCTTACTGTCCCTCCACAAGTTTCTTAATCCTTCAGAATATTTCTGTATTGCCTGTTTGCTTTGAGTAGTATGCTTATTAGAGCAAATGTTAAATGGTAAGAGAGGTATATAGTACTTGTATCTCTGGGTCCATAGGGGACCAACAAAGAAAAAAAACATGAGCCACCCAGACTGAGTTTGCTCTGCAGTGCTGTGCAAATGCCCCCTGCCACTGGCAGCACAGATCTTCTGTCTACACATGCCTTGCTTCCAAAAAAGGCTGTCTGCATGAAGCAACAGAATTGATCTAAAGCTGCTTAGGATTCAGAAAGCCTTGCTCTAGACTACAGACTCTCTCCAAGAGACAAAACACTGATCTACTATACAGGAGGATATTTAAAGGCAACAGGGAGGGTGCCATAAGTCAAAGAGGCCTGGAAAGAGACAGGATGTAAATTTGTAATGAGCTTCACACAGGCAGTACTCCAGCACTTGTCCAAATTTTGACTGGATTTCATTGTACCATGTAAAAGCAGAACTCTTTGAAGATTTAACATCAGATTCTTGTGCTCCTGGATTCAGTGCTTCCATTTTCTTCTCCTCCTTCTCTTTCCCTTTTTCTCTATAATTTGAGACCTCGCTAAGATATAAATGGTTTGAGTTATGATGGGTCTGAAAAATTTTGATTGCACATGAGATGTTAAAATTGTAATTGCTAGATTACATGCATAAACTTGTAATGCTGACTCAAAATTTCAACCATTTCAAATAAACTGTACGTTTTCAGTGAAATGTAGAAAGTAGGATGAACGCATGATGCATGGAAAGCGAAACCAAAATGAAAACCTGTCAATGTATCCAGCTGTCCACTCTTTACAGTAATGCAAGTGCTGTTGTTGGGCAGGAGTTATATATATATAGTAAGCTGCCAAGAGAAAGCTTAAGATTTCCCAACAAAACATCAAATTCAGCGTGACTTTCACATTCACAAGAAAAGGATTTTGCAATCTCAGAATAATCTGCATTGGTGAGATGCTTATGAATTTACAGAGAATACAAGCAAGTTCATATCTAAATGACAATGCCTATGCTTTGAAAGATGGCAGGAAGATAAGGCATGGTAAGTCTGACACTAAGCATATTTGATCTTGTCCTATGCATCATGACATGTAGAATGACTCGGTGTCACCAGCACAGCAAGACTAGGCTTGCTGCAGATATGATGCAGACGGTCTTCAGAACTCCCGAAATGACCTTGCTACGTTGAGCTCTGAACACGATTCAGAACGCATCTGGATATGATATTAAAGTGCTCCTTGCAGACTTGACCTTGAAGGACTCCAGGCCCTTCTAAAAGAGGGAAAATTGAATTGTTATTTGGCTAGGCTGCTTCAAACTCTGTTTTTAAGGAGTTCTGCGTGCTTTTCCACCAGGGATCCATGAAGAACATCTCACTTTGACTCCCCTTTTCATTCTCCTCCAGCTCCTGAGCTGATGGTTATGATGAATTGCTACAAGATGGGGGGATCCCAGCACACTAGCTCAGAGGAGGAGTCAAAGGGAGACATGCTACAGACAAAGCCCTCCCTTTGCTTTTAACTCCCGAGGCCTGAATCACATCTGTATTCTGAGAGAGGATGACACACACTCAGATTTTTCTCAGAAATCTTCAGAACTGTCCTTCAGCATTCAGAGAGAGCATTTGAGCTAATTATTATTATTTATTTTATCACAATTGGGCTTAAACGTCCACACAAGGAACAGGCTACCCACATGTAGAGACATGAGAGACATCCTCTGCCCATAAGATCCATACACAGGAATTTCTTTCCTCTAGGGCTAAGTTTCATTCCCCACGAAAATTCTCAGTCGTACTCATGGAAGAGGAAACTAGGATTATATCCTATATAACACTGAAGAAATTTTATAGAAATATCCCCTATACCCATTGAGCTCAGACTATGCTTTTCAGCAGTATTTAACATTTAGGTAAAAAATATATATATATACACACATTGCTTTTAAATCAAGGTGTTCATTCTCTGCATCTCCAACTGCAAGAAGAAAGGGGATACATCAACATCAGATCGTCTTCTGTCCATTTTCCCCTTTTAACAACAATCAAGAAACTTTCAAGAGAACAAATGCAAACAAGAGCATTTTTCTCCCCCATGCAACTTTTTAACCCTGGATAAGCAACACACTTCTTTTTTCTAAAGGTAAAAATTCTGGAGGTCATTCTTCCATGTTCTAGTGGAGAGGATTACATATCACTTCAAAAGAACACACACCCTGTTGGCAAGCGTAGCAGAGAAATGATGGCTCCGTGGACACAGGCAAAATACACCCTGTGACTCTAGGCAGTCACCATTTCTGCTGAACATGGCTCTTCCAGTAAGACACCTGTCCACATCATACATACCACCTTTACCACACAGCCCTACTGAGTAAAGGCAAAGGATGAAGAAGATGGACCTATCCTTTACTATCCATTGTAGCATACTGAGTTTCAGATAGGCTTTGTTTGTGTTTTTAAACTATCAGAGCTCATTTCTGAACCAAAGATAGCTTATATTCTCCTAATATTTTTTTGACTAGGAGGTTTTATGAAAATTGCAAATACCAGTTTTATATGAACTGATGACTCATTCAGGACTGTTCTGAGTGAGCCTTTAGATGAATAGGACTTTAACCTATAACCAATTGCACATAAAATATATGACAATTTTGCAGAATATTATATAACTTCTAAAGTCAGAAGGTATTTGCCATGAAAAAAGAAAACAATCCAATTCATTTAAACACTGATGAAGACATTTTTATGCACTTTTTTAAATGTTTTCTGCAAAAAATTGTTTACTTGTATTTTCCCAAACAACAACTTTAAGTGTTTTTCAAGCAATTCAAGGGAAGAGACATCAACTTTAAAAAGAAATATTTAAATGAGAGAAATCAAAGGCACAGCAATACTTTAGACCTGATACAGCCTGGCCTCTCAATTAATATATTTTAATAAGGAGAAATACTCTAAGCTGTCTCCCTTTCAAGTACATGACATTCTACAGGAAAAAAAAAGACATTTCTAATCTACAGTCTTCTAAAAGACTCTACAGACACACAGCATTCAGGACAACCAATATACAGATTTAAATGACAGCAATGTGCGCACTTCTAAAAAGTATACAGTAGTATCTTGCCTGATGATGAAGATCATAACTCCACAATACATACATAGACATGAGTGGAACCCAGGTGTGACATATTCCTCAGTTGCATGTGATGATCATACAACTGAAGAACCTGCTGGCTTAAAATCTTAGAAGCCAATATCATGAAGAAAATTACAGGCTAACTGTGGCAAATAATAGCAGTATACTTCAAAATTATTTTAATCATATATAATGTCTTATCAAAATTACTGAGTCTCTATCAAATCTCTCCTGACAGAAGAGGAAGATCATCTGAAAACAGAAGTTACCAAATTTCCCCACAAACGGCCTCAATCTCTTTTTATTTTCTCATTAATCAAATCAATATGTAAGGAAAGCACCCTCACACCATTCCATCACAACCATCTTGTCTGTTCCCAGTGCACCGCATCTAAACTGCCATAAGCACAGAACTAAGTTCTGCACTTTCACTGTCCACACAATACCAGCAAACATAGCAGAGGAACTAGGGAAAAAAACTGAGATAAAAAAATGAGTCAGATTGTGAATGCTATTGAAGGATTATAGAAAAAAAAAGTCTATTACACAAATTTAAATTAAGAAAAAGGCCATTATACAGGAGATGGGATAGAGTAAACTTGATGAAGATTGAAATGCAATACTTTTTTTAAATTGTAACATCTGTATAGCTTAAATGAGAAAAAAGCACTAAGGCAGAAAAAATGGCACAGAACTGTTGAAAAATGTGTAGTAACATTAAGCCCAGGGACAAAGCACTAAGAAGATCTTACTGCAGACTGCTAAAATCCATTTAATTCCCTTACTTCGTGAGAGATATGAAGTCACTGAAAGAGGCTGACAAAGATACAAAAGTGATGCCAAAGGATCTATTCCTCAAAACATTTCAAAGAAAGGCAAATGCTCACTTAACAGCTGTATGATAAAAACGGCACATTAAAAAACAATAAAAATAAAAATAGCACCATGACAGATCCCAGAAGGCAGAAAGAGCCCTCCCCCCTCCCAAGCCTCTTCTAACTCCTTCCCCAAAACAGATCACAGCTAGCTATCCACATGATGCTGGAGACTCAAAGGCCTGGAGCAGTTAGAGTAAGAGAGATATCTGACTTCTTGAACTCTGGGCACCACTGCTCAGTCATATGTTATCAACCTGATCTCCTTAGGGGTAAAAATTTGAAGAAAAATTAAACTCTTTACTCAGAAATGACAGGTAATGATAGGCAGATGGGGAAAGAAGGGAAACACTGCTCTCACTGCAATCAGAAAGCTTTGAATCTGTACTTATCAGTCTCGGCCACTGGTTTCCAATTTTTTGGATCACAGACCTCTGTCAACCCTCTGAATTTCTCAGTGAGCACTCTGCACTCTTATCATAAACTGTGTAATTAAGGCAAGATGGTTGCACAGACCAGCTGCAGATGACTTACCACAGCTTTGCGACCACCAGCAGTTCACAGACCACAGCTTAACTGCTGCCCAGATACTGTTTTAGAGCACTGTGACCAGAATTTCTTGACAATAAAGTTAACATTTCTAAAAGTATCTATGCAATTAAGTGGTTCAAGTCCTTTTTTAAAATGTCTTCAGTATTTTGGAGCCTAAGTCTCACAGAAATGCCTAAGCGGCCAATTACTGTTAATTGGTTGGGCTTCTGTACCGGGGCTGGCAGGAGCTTTGTAAGATTTTATCCTAAATACCTATGTTGGAACCTGCAAAAAGACTCCCTTTTTGTTTTAAGTTAGGATGAATTATTCTTAAAAAAAAGAAAAAAGACATGATGGCTGCTACTAGAGAGGTACAAACAAAAAAACCTTCAAAAATAATCTTTTTATTCTCTTCATTGTGTTTTCCTTTAATAGCTGTTATTATGTTATCAGGAAGACTTTTTGAGATACACTGAGTGATTCAAATGAAATCTGAATCTGTTAATCCCCCCAAAATTATGTGGCGCTGCTAAGAAACATGGCACAAGATGCAGGACAGGCATATGAGGTGCTAAGCCAGGTATAAGCCATCTCAGGACTGCAGCAGTCACCACCATAACTTGAAGTTCGATGGGCCCGTTTAAGCACTACTAATCCTCTTCAGGCTGCTGCCTTTGGGTGACAGCCCTGCACAAAATCTCAGCAATATAGCTCGTGCTGTGGGCTAACCTCTAACGTACCTCTCTGTTTCGCCTCTGCCCATAGACACAGCTTGTCACAAGGATCTTGGAGACTGAGAGCTATCTCCCCAACAACTATGTTAAAGAAATCCTCACCCTGTCACCGTTTTCCTCAGTAGGTCTCCCTCCGTTTCACTGGCTGGAGCTGTGTCATTTCTTGCTTCAGCAGTCCCAGAGCCAGGGAGATTGCACACAACTCCCCGCCCCCGGATCAGCGGGCAGAAAGACTCCTGGGCTCAAGTCTCCACCACACTATTTGTATTTAAACAAAGTGGAGATGTGGAAGTAAAAAACCGACTGCTCCAGCCTAGAACAGATTGTAACATGGTGGTTAGTGTGATCTGAGATTGTAGAGCATGTGGATGTGTGGGTGGAGAAACTTCAGGCCAAGACAGAAAAAGGATTTGACTATTCATTCCACTGGGTAGGGGATAAAAGGGAGAAATGGGACAATAGAAGATGTTAACAGCTCCTTATTCCTTAATCCAGTTCAACACCAGCTCCAACATTGTCTTTCCAGCCAAACCTACTTGGGCAATTTTAATCAAATTAGCAAATAACTCTGAAATGTCTAAATGAGCCATTTTGCTGCACTAATTATTCACTGAAAAGAAAGAAAGAGATAGTGACCTGCTCCATCAAGAATACATGAAGGACACAGTCACCTCCTCTGGTTTCTTCCTTGCAGCTTTGGGGGAAAATTCATATGAACTTATTTCAGGAGCATATTAAGCCTCCCTGCCTGTCCTCCACTGTGGCCACTGGTTCAAGCAAATGCTCTCTGACTCCTCTGATATCATGAACAAAATGCAGGAGATTTAGAATTTTTGGTCTTTTATCTTAATTTTTGTGACATGATCTAATTACAGACATTTAGTGGTGCCCTCTAATTACCAGTAGAAATGAATACTGAAAGATGACCCTTGTCTTCCAGGATTCCCTCCCCTCTTCCCCCACTACCCTCTTCATACCCTTTTTGGCATGTCTGTCCAGACTATGCTTTTGACATATGGAGCCTTCTTTACACACACAGTATGTAATATATGGTGTGTACCAGATGTACCCATGATAATCCATTTGTGAGAGGAAAGGAGAAAAAAGAGGTATACAGGAAATGTAATGAACATGTTTTAAAGGAGTAGGAAATTTTGGAAGACTGGTCTCACCAGATTTAAAAGGAAATAGCTTCTCTGTGGGAAAAGATGACATCAGATTGCATGCTTGTGTCTTGAAGTTTCCTACAGATATGTCGCCTTTTCCTCAGGGTTACTCGTTTCATTCACAATCAATTGCCCAAGATAGCCATTTAAACAACATAGCACAAAGAGCTTCTTCTATTCAAATAATGTCAGCAACACTAAGTGTGTATAGCCCAGTTTGGGTCACTCAGGGTGTTTTGCACTGCTAACACCACACTATGTCCTGCTAATTGGGAGGCTGCAAAGTAGGGGAAGTACAACTGGCTGCCTGGCTCTACACAGTTTTTGTCATACTTTATGCAAAAACCATGAACTGATTATTTCTTTTCTTCCAAGTTGCCTATTGTGACATTTATAAACAGGAACCTGGCAGCATGTCAATGGTGCAAACTGATTTCCTTTTCTAAATACAATTTTAAAAAGCAAATAAACAAGGTTATGCCTGCTAATGAAACATTATATGCCATGCTGGAGCTAGTTTTTCTCAAATGTATTCTCTAGAGCAGATGGAACACCAATAAACACAAAACAACAAACCCTGTTACAGAGAGCATATTTATAAGAAAATACATTCTCCATAGAGCTCTGTCTAAGGAAAAACTGGCTTATATCTATAATGTTATTGTAGGGACCCGATTAGGGTCCCATTCGATTGCAGTAAACAAGTAAGCTTGCCATGAATTCAAATGGAGCTAGTAAGGGCTAGTAAGAAACTTTAAAAGGAAGAAAAAGACTTGCTAGTATACTTACTAGGTGTAATTCCTAGAGGCCTCAGTTGAAATCAAGGCCTTATTGTGCTAAGATCTGTATAGACACATTGATGGACTACACTTGCCCACAAGCCTTAGAGTCCAAAGACAAAGCAAGGAAAGAGGAATGAGGAAAGAGAGAAAGTAAGTGGTTTGTGTAGCCAAAAATCAGGACTCAATGGAAGGGCCCTTTTCTCCCAGTCCAGTGCCTTATCCACTATTTTGCGCTGTTTTTTTGCATCTAATACTTATCTATGAATTCGGAAAACAGAGAAACTATTTTTAAAAAACAGTATTTTAAGCTCTACTCTGCAATTTTTCCAGGACTATCATTTCATTTCTGTAAATCAGACAGAATGCATGTACAAAGTGGGTACTCAAAGTACCTCCTCAAAGTAGGTGCATGTCAACTTTTGCAGGACAAGCAATTAAGACATCCAAAAGCAGCTGCCAGATCTTGAGGCCAGTCAGAGGGTAGCTGAAAACCTGGCCTTCCTTTCTTTATTGTAAGGAGTTTGTTTTTATCCATCGTGAAACAGAAAGAGGGGGGTAGGGGGAGAGGGAGGGGGCGGCAATCCTCCAGGAATTGCTTTAAACAAGCCTTTGATACTGCTAACTGAAGGCACTAGGCTTTTCAATGTTAGGCAAACCATTTATAATCTGTTAATAGCAAATTCACAGAGACAGCATTTTGGTATTTAAATTTGTTAAATTTTATTTAAAGCTTCTTTGAAATTCTCATCATTGATTTCACTGGCATAAGTTATTGGCAGCATGCATGAGTTACAGCAATGGCTGCTTGACTGCATTCAATGACCAGAAGATTTTTTAGACAGAGCAGTTGGTAAAGGAGCGCAAGGATGATAGCAACAAAACACCCAGTGATTTTCCATTCAGGCAGTTTCAAGCAGAAAACCAGCAGGCTTAACTTTTCTGCTAAGAAGTCAAGTGGAAATGCTGCTACCCTGGTAATAAAATGCACATCCTAAATATTCTTTTAACCCTCACCGATTGCAGCAGCTATGTTGGGCTAGCTAGCTAGTACGACATGGGGATTATGCTCGAAAATGCTTGAAAGAGTCCAGGAGTCAGGCCAACAGTGGTCTCATAAAACACCCAGACCATTTGCTATTTACAAGGAATCATGGGTCTAACCCATGGACTGCACTGGCAAGTGAAAATGGTTTTGAACAGTGCAAATCATACAAGGAACACCAAAGCATCAAACTGCAATTCAGTTAATTCACCAAACCTCCTGGGAAGTAATCACAAAGGCAAGCATGAAGTTTGAAGCATCCACAATCGTTTCAGTCATTTTTAGCTTGATGTTTTGGAAGAAAAGAGCTAGTTGGGTCAATATCTTAGACTGAAAGAATTTAGAGAATTATGCTAATCAGCTGGAAGTATTCAGAGAGAACGAATAATCTGTGTAGCCATAAGTAATTTAAATGCTGGGGTTCAGGAAGGCAATCAGACTGCCTACATAGAAAGCAAAGAAGCTAAATGCCCTTCTTCTAGCTAAGAAAAGTTCATTTTCAGTAAGTATAGCAAGGACCACAGACAGTCAAACAGGCATTACAAGAAACTGCATTAGTGTTCTCTGAAACTGCAATGAGGGAACTAACGTGCTGATGCCTGACTAAGGGGAACCATTCTGCCATTGCCTATCAATGCCATCGTTTCAGCAGTTACCTTCTGCAGACAGTGCAAAAAACAACTTTCAAGAGGAGAAGAATGAGCATATTCAGAAGAAAGATAAACCAGCAGGATCCTGCTCCTGATATATTTCAGCAAAAGAAAAATGGAGTTGACTGGCCACAGACCAAGGCATGCAACTTTGGTCTTAAAGCACAGCTTTTAGGGGATTGCCAGAAGAAGAGTTACTGGAAATAGGAAACAAACTAAGTAAACAAAGTGGCATAGAATTAGAACATATAGTTTCCAAGGACTGAGACAAGAGGAAGAGATGAGAAATATTACTCCTTGGACTCAAAAGGTGTTCTGAAGGTCAGATACACTGGTAGCTATACAGCCATTCTTTTCCTCATTCTTCTACAGATTTACTGCATGACTTTGAGCAAATTACTTCACGTTCTTCTGCCCTGTATCTAAAACAGGATGAATAATATCTTCAACAACTACAGAGCACTTGGAAATGACAAGCGGAGAATAGCTTTTAGAGACAACACAGTATATCTAGGGAGGCTAGTATACTACAGCAGCAGCAGAGCAGAAGGCATGTTTTGAAAAAAGCGACTCCAGAAGACTTTAGAGTAGCATGTATTTGAATCCAAGCTCACAGAAATGACAATGGATCATAACCAAGATACTTTGATACAGAAAGAGTTGTATGACAAATACCATAAGAAAAATAGCAAAACAAAAGAACAGTTCTTTGGTGACTAGAAACAGGAAAGCAAAGAATGGCATATAAATTAGTAAAAGCAAAGAATGGCTGTATGCTGAAGTCTGGACAGCATTGCAGGATCTATTCTTCAGAGAATGGGAGCTTATCATCTGCAGAAAGTTACTAAGGGATCTAATTAAAGCATTTCTGGTTTTGCATCCAAAACTGGGAACTAAAAATCACAGATCTTTTTAGAAAATTTAGATTAAAAATCTTACTGAGATTATATGGTGGTGGCAGAAGGGGTGAATTCTCAATTATAAAAGTAGGACACATTTGGCTCAGCTTCTTTTCTGACTGGAGTAAGTGGAGAGAACAACAAACAAGTTGTACTATATTTGATAATGCTACCAGACAAACAATCATCCAGATGTACATGCTTCCAGCAACACTAATTAAATGCTCCGTGGAGCCATGCTTTGGAAATTATATAATGTTCCTTTAGAGTACCACACACTTCTGAAATGCTATGGTGAGGCCTCACTCAAGACTGATGAACCAGAACGCTCATTTTCCTCTACTCTCCAAAATAATAAACAACTGTTCCTCCCATGTAATGGTGTGATCCAGCAGGATAGACAGCTTTTATCCAAGGAGGCGAAAGATAATTCAGGCAATGGAAACCAGGAGTTTCAATTGAGGCATTAAAGAAACTGGGCAGGAATGCATTCTTGAGGAACAAGTGAGTTACACAGAGGACTGTTATTCTTGCTGAGCACTCTTCTCAATACAGCTTTTGCCTGCAAAAAGCATGCCAATGGGATGTTTACAACCAAAGAGACTTGATACCTGAAAGTTGGGGGACAGAGGAAAGGGATCAGGAATGCCAGCCAGGAATAGCACCACAGTCTTGTTCTCAAAAATGGATAGAATACTAGCATGAAAGAAGACCGTATTACTCTTGAACCCACAAGAGCAGCACTGCTTATTTTAAACCCACCTAACCTACAGTTAGCTTGGAAGATATGACTACACAGGACTCAAAATATAATTGCTGTCTTGGAGTCCAGGAATTGTTGGGTTTTTCTTCATCAGCAGAAGACCATGGAAAGAACTGTGCTTTGGATCTCCATCAGATCACACTGTCTAAGCACAAGGAAATAGGTTTTCCAAAAAGATACTGCACTGAAGGTGATCCTGTGCATGTTTTAGCCTGTCTGACAGTTCTCTAGGGAAATTACAGTGACAACTCCTGGTCAGAGACAGTGTTTTAAAGACTTAACCTGAAGAGAGGCATTAAATATAACAACTTGCAGCATTGCTGGTGATTAGCATAAAGGAAAAGGCAATGTAATTCCCATGTGATATTCTAAAAGCCATTTCCAAAATATTTCAGAACTGAATGCTTGAACTCTTTCCTAATACTTGGCAGAAACTGTCAGATTGAAGATCAAAGGCTAAAAAGTCAACACAGTTTGTGTCTCAACACAAGGTCTCCTTCAAAATGTGGGGCAGCATCTCATGTTTCTGACCCACAGTTGTGAGAGGCTTTGCAAAGCTGAATCTAGTGAGTTTGGATTGCATGAACTGGCCCAAAATTTTGCCAAAACTTTCAAAGTTTCAAAAGGTCCAAACAAGAAAGCTGGTGAGTTTGGATGAATTTTATTGGATTTCATTTGGATGGATTTTTACTAATTACATCCTATACAATAAGACCAGAAACTTTAAGCGTCCCAACAAGATTTATTACATATTGGAAGGAATGTGTATGTTAGTTTATCATTCACAGAAAACCTACTCAATAGAGAAAGGAAAAAAATAAGATACAAACTAAGGCAAAAAATGAATGAAGATTTGTGTGATAGTACAGAATATTCTTTGTTGTTGTTTTAGATGATTTGCTTTAAGGCAGAAACATGATAGTTTAAATTTTAATAAGATATGGTAGAAAGTCAGTGATGTAGGGAGTCCAAAATGATTATTCTTCCTTCAAAAAGGACAGGCAACCTACTACCCTACAATACTTGGTCTGTCTCTTCTTACAGTAAACATTGCTAATGCTCCTGGAGAGGGGCTGACCTTGCCAGCCAATTACATTATGCTAATTTGTCTGTTACTATAACTCCCACAGAGGCATTCACAGCTCAAAGCAGGACAGATATTTATATTGTCTCTTCCAAGCAGCAGACTATGGACGTTAATCTCCCTTGCTCCTTCCAGTTACAGCATGCTCTACATGGCAATATCTACATGTAGCGCCACTGCACATTCAAAGTGACAGTTATTGCCAGCTTTATTCAACTTAAAAGACAAGCCGTGGTCCTGCTCTGCCCTTTTAATAACTGTCATTCTATCTAAGAAAGCACATGCTTGGTAACAGCTGTTTTCCTATGAAAACATATGGTTTCGTGTATGCTTTTGAAAACACGACAGGAATGTATTCGCTTGCTAGATGCTAATGCCATGTCACTATATCAAGCAAAAAATCACTGAAAGGAACTGCAATATGTTGTCTATGCTATACTCATACATAAAAAAATAGGCGTTGTTTTAAAGCAACAAAAGCAATTCAGCTGAAAAGATTCAATTTGAAAATAAGACCCATAATTTAGGAGTTTTCTGCACTCCAGTATTGCTTAAAGATGGGTCCAAACTATTGGTCTTTTACAGATGTAGCAAATAGCATACCTCATGCAAGGAGTTTACACTCCATATTGTATCATGAAAAAAACTCAAGAGATCTGTTTTTTCTAGCTGCTTGAAAGATCAGAAGCTACCCTAGCATGTTTTAGTTGAGCTATGATAAACAGATTATCAAAAACAATTGAGTAACAGCAGTTTAATAAACTACTGCCCATCAATTAAACCATAGTAACTGATCTTTGTGTGCTCTTCTCCATCCCTCAGTAAAGATGGATGAAGCAAACACATTTTCCTTTATATTTAGGGCAAGCTAAGAGTATCTGCATGACCAGTTATGTCAGAGCAGATAATGAGCAGTTAAGCTGTTGGGCTGCTTTAACTTGGATGTGTTCAGTCTTGTGCGAAGTTTAACTAAAAGCTAAATATTTTGGTAAATAAAAGTTTGACTGTGGTTTTGAAACTGATTTCAAGATCAATTTACGTAGACACAGAGATAAAAATGCAAGTGAAAATACAGAAACTATAGAAAGTGTTAAAAAGCTATTGAGAGAAGTTACAGTTCAGGGAAGAAACAAACAAAAAAAAAGCATATGGCAATTTCTTACAGAAATTTCCCACTGGCCCTGAAAATAAGTCCACCAGGACATTTTGGGGCAGGGGCAGGGAGACTTTCATTCCAGTTTATGCTCTAGGATTGATAGCATCATGAAGAAAACCACCCAAACTTTTCTGTAAAAGCTTTTGAACACACCAGTATCTCTAGGTGGTATTACAGTACTTTTGGTATAACTTCAAAAATTTTACACCTGGGTCTTTATGGCAGTTAAATACAGGGTTACAACCACCCCCCCCCCAAAAAAAAAAAAACACAGCACACTAAAATGCCAGTGTTTTATTACCTACTAACAGTGGGAGGGCACACAAGGAAGTGCACACAAATCTGTATCACTGCCTTTACAATTTCCAGCATATCACATTGCACTACAGCCTGCAGTTAATGCCTTGTGCCATATTCTGATAAAGACTGTTAAGAAGCGCATGGAGCACAGAGGTGAGGAAAGCCGATAGACACTAAGTGCTGGTGAAACTCCTGGGACAGGTCAAGGTATGGATGGTCCTCAGGCATCTGGTCCACCTCATTGGTTACAAGTCCCTCTGCCCGGTTTGTGAAAGGTAACGCTTGCCTGTTGGGCACCTAGGTTGCTACAAGGATCTAGCATTTCACAATGCACTGGTAGTTGTTTAATAAACCTGTACTGACCTCTACCTCTTCATATTCTCTCTAAAAGAAAGTAGCAACAAAAGACTCAGTAAGATGCCTGGGCATAGGAGACACAAGAAAACAAGGTGATTCCTCATTTAATTGTTCCTATCGTTGAGGATCTAATGCACCAGTGACAAATTTAAGAAGTCCCTGGAGCAGTCTAATAATAGGGTATTTCACTTAGAACATAGGAACCGTGCCTGAAAGTGAAATAAGCCAAGACAAGGAATGCAAAGATATCTCGCCTGACAAAAGGATGCTTTGCAGTTAGGCAGTAGAGGAATAACCTTTTTAGTCTAGTTAGAGACCACAATGAAATTATGAAACCAACTATAAATACAAACTTCTTAACATTTTCAAAGCATCCAATGCTCCCAATCCCAGAAGGAAACTTAGAGCAGCTTTTGCCTACGTGACTCTTCTGAGCTTAAATAAATAGCAAGGTCAAAAAGCAAAGTGTCCATGTCATGGAGTCAAACACTTCATACATGACATTGGTCAGATCTGTAACCTATGAAACAGGAGGATTCAGCATAAGAACGCAGTGAACAGAGGCAGCGAACAGACGCAGCAGTTTGCGCAGCAGTGTTTGGGCTCTGACTAGAACTTGAGGATCTTGCTGGAAGTTGTGGGCTTTCTGAGGACCCCCGAAGAACTAGAAGGTGATTGCTGTGAACAGGAAAGGGGAAGCTAGGCAAGGACAACTGCAGGAGGCCTTGACTTCTCCTGGGAAAAGCTCCTGGGAAAAGCTCTAGCTAGGAGTGGCTGCTGCTAACGAGCTCTCTTGGTTGCCCTGACCAGAGGGAGTTGGGGCCTTTGATCCTGGTGGCCCTTGATTAGGGCGGGTCAAGCACCCTCTTGGCCAGTGCTGGGGAGAGGCCTATATAAGAGCCAGGCCTAGAGCACAGTGAACAGATGCAGCAGTTTGTGCATGAAGGTACCTTCGTTTCTGATCCCTGTGGTGTACGCTTCCTCAAGTATGGTCGTGACATGCTGCAGAGCGCGTTCCCCAGTGGCTGTTGGAGTTGCTGTGTCAGAGGCTGCGACCCAGACCGACCCTCTGACAGTAGATGCAGCTCTACAGGTCTCGGGCTGCAGGGAGTGCTTGGGGCCTCTCCGGGAGGCCTGGGCTGGCAGCCAGCTCTCCTGCAGGAGGTGTGCTGCTGTTGATGAGTTGCCTTGTCAGGTAAGGGAGTTACGGGAGGAGGTCAGTAGGCTGCGCAGCATCCGAGAAGATGAGCAAGAGATAGACAGGGTATTCTCGGAGACTGTGCAACTCCAGGAGTCCCAACCCCCCGCAGCAGTGGAGTTGCCAGAGGGCTCTGTGCCGTGTGAAACGGTACATCATAGCACCGTAGAAGAAGGCTGGAAACTGGTCACTGCTCGTGGGAGGAGAAAGGCTCCTACTCCTCCTGAAGACTTGCAGCTGAAGAACAGGTTTAGTGCCCTCCAGGATGAGGAGGAGATGGGCATGACTGCAAGGGAAGTACCTGGGACAACAGACCCTGTGCCTTGCTGGAACGCCCGGAAGAAGCGGCGGGTGATTGCTGTGGGGGACTCCCTGCTGCAGGGGACGGAGGCATCTATCTGCCGACCTGACCTCATGTCTAGAGAGGTTTGTGGCCTGCCAGGGGCTCGTGTGAGAGATGTCATGGAAAGACGGCCAAGGCTTGTCCACGCTTAGGACTATTACCCACTGCTGCTCTTCCATGTGGGCGCTAATGACACCAAGGGCAAACTGGAGACCATCAAGCAGGATTTCAGAGCTCTGGGGATGGTGGTCAAGGGTCTGGGAGCCCAGGTCATCTTCTCCTCAATCCTGCCAGTGAGGGGGATGGATGAGAGGAGGAGGAGACGGACTTTCCAGGTTAACGACTGGCTGCGCCGCTGGTGTTGGCAACAGGGTTTTGGTTTCTACGACCATGGGACCCTGTTTGAAGATCGACAACTGATGGCGAGAGATGGGATCCACCTCACGAGGCGGGGCACACGGGTCTTTGCCAACAGGTTGGCCAACCTGGTAAGGAGGGCTTTAAACTAGGAAAGATGGGGGAAGGGGAGAGTTACAGTGACAGGGTAGTTGGCAAAAGACTGCTCATGTCAGGATGCCTCCAGCAGGTGAGTGCAGCCAGGGAAGTGCGCATGGGATGTGGCTATGGAGGATCCTCTTGTATCCCTCCTGGGAAAGCTGCATGCTCGATCACCTCTCTGAAATGCCTGTACACCAATGCACGCAGCATGGGGAACAAACAGGAAGAACTAGAGATGTGTGTGCGGTCGCAGGGCCATGATCTCATTGCCATTACAGAGACATGGTGGGATAGCTCGCATGACTGGAGTGCTGTCATGGATGGCTACGTGCTTTTTAGGAAAGACAGGCCAGGAAAGCGAGGTGCTGGAGTTGCTCTTTATGTGAGAGAGCAACTGGAATGTATTGAGCTGTGCCTAGGGGTGGATGAAGAGCGAGTCGAGAGCTTATGGGTAAGGATCAAAGGGCAGGCTAGCATGGGTGACACTGTTGTGGGTGTTTACTACAGGCCACCTGATCAGGATGAGGAAGTCGATGAGGCCTTCTACAGACAGCTGGAAGTAGCCTCACGATCCCAGGCCCTGGTTCTCATGGGGGACTTCAACCACCCCGATATCTGCTGGAAAGACAACACAGCTAGGCACAAACAGTCCTGGAGGTTCCTGCAGAGCATTGGTGACAACTTCTTGACCCAGGTGGTGGAGGAGCCAACAAGGAGAGGTGTGCTGCTGGACCTCGTACTAACAAACAAAGAAGGACTGGTGGAAGATGTGAAGGTTGGGGGCTGCCTTGGCTGCAGTGACCATGAGATGGTGGAGTTCAGGATCCTGCGAGGAGGCAGCAGGGCACCAAGTAGGATCGCAACCCTGGACTTCAGGAGAGCAAACTTTGGCCTCTTCAGGGACCTACTAGGAGGAATCCCATGGGTGAGGGCCCTAGAAGGAAGGAGTGTTCAAGAGAGCTGGTTAATATTCAAACATCACTTCTTCTAGGCTCAAGAGTGATGCATCCCTATGAGCAGGAAGTCAAGCAAAGGAGGTAGGAGACCTGCATGGATGAGCAAGGAGCTCCTGGCAAAACTCAACCAGAAGAAGGAAGTATACAGAAAGTGGAAAGGGGGACAGGCCGCTTGGGAGGAATATAGGAACGTTGTCAGAGTATGCAGGGATGCGACGAGGAAGGCTAAGGCCCGTTTGGAATTAAATCTGGCTAGAGATGTCAAGGACAACAAGAAGGGCTTCTTCAAATACATCAGTAGCAAGAGGAAGACTAGGGAAAATGTGGGCCCTTTGCTGAATGGGGTGGGTGCCCTGGTGACGAAGGATGCAGAGAAGGCAGAGTTACTGAATGCCTTCTTTGCTTCAGTCTTTACTGCTCAGGCCAGCCCTCAGGAACCCCAGACCCTGGAGGCAAGAGAGAAAGTCTGGAGAAAAGAAGACTTTTCCTTGGTCGAGGAGGATCAGGTTAGAGATCATTTAAGCAAACTTGACACCCACAAATCCATGGGCCCCGATGGGATGCACCCACGAGTGCTGAGGGAGCTGGCGGACGTTCTTGCTAAGCCACTCTGCAACATCTTTGAAAGGTCATGGAGAACAGGAGAGGTGCCTGAAGACTGGAAGAAAGCCAGTGTCACCCCAGTCTTCAAAAAGGGCAAGAAGGAGGACCCAGGCAACTACAGGCCAGTCAGCCTCACCTGCATCCCTGGAAAGGTGATGGAGCAGCTCATCCTGGAGGCCATCTCCAAGCATGTGGAGGAAAAGAAGGTGATCAGGAGTAGTCAGCATGGCTTCACCAAGGGTAAATCATGCTTAACCAATCGGACAGCCTTCTCTGATGGAATGACTGGCTGGGTAGATGAGGGGAGAGCAGTGGATGTTGTCTACCTTGACTTCAGCAAGGTTTTCAACACTGTCTCCCATAACATCCTCATAGACAAGCTCAGGAAGTGTGGTTTAGATGAGTGGACTGTGAGGTGGATTGAGAACTGGCTGAATGGCAGAGCTCAGAGTGTTGTGATCAGCGGCGCAGAGTCTAGTTGGAGGCCTGTAGCTAGCGGTGTCCCCCAGGGGTCAGTACTGAAGGCCAATGGTATCCTGGGTTCCTGCATCAGGAAGAGTGTTGCCAGCAGGTCGAGGGAGGTGATTCTCCCCCTCTACTCAGCCCTGGTGAGGCCACATCTGGAGTACTGCGTCCAGTTCTGGGCTCCCCAGTACAAGAGGGATGTGGCACTACTGGAGCAAGTCCAGCGAAGGGCTACAAAGATGATTAGGGGACTGGAGCATCTCTCTTATGAGGAAAGGCTGAGAGAGCTGGGCCTGTTTAGCCTGGAGAAGAGAAGGCTGAGAGGAGATCTTATCAATGTGTACAAGTATCTGAAGGGAGGGTGTCGAGAGGATGGGACCAGACTCTTTTCAGTGGTGCCCAGCGACAGGACGCGAGGCAACAGGCACAAACTGAAACACAGACACTTCCATCTGAACATGAGGAAAAACTTTTTCACTGTGAGGGTGACAGAGCAGCCCAGAGAGGTTGTGGAGTCTCCTTCTCTGGAGATATTCAAAACCTGCCTGGACACAATCTTGTGCAAGGTGCTCTAGGTGACCCTGCTTGAGCAGGGGGGTTAGACTAGATGATCTCCAGAGGTCCCTTCCAACCTCAGTGATTCTGTGAATACCATGAAATCAGATTAGCTTCTCTTTCTGCAGACTAAAGACCAAGCAGGAGGGAGGAAGAAAAAAAAGGGGGGAGGGGGATAAAATAAGGTAGTGATGCCCTTTAGAGGTTTTATATCCCACCAAAAACAACAGTTCTCCTGTTTGACTTCAATTTGTTATCCATTACTCCAGTTCTTCATTAGAAAAGAAAAGGAGGAAGAAAAGGGTTTTTTACAAATTCATGTCCAGTCTTTCCCAAGGTATCAAATAACTTTGTGTAATAACAGGTATTTTCATTAGATACAACAGTGTGAAGACATTTCAATGTCCATACAATGAAAATGAAACTAACTGCTTAAGAAATCATTCAGCACATAGCATATAACAAAAATCATAAAACATTTATAGAATTATATTGTTCACCAACATTCCTCTTCAGAAGAAGAACGTTGGCTTTTCCATGAAGTCAGTTATTTGCTGGTAATGATTAACACGTGACATATTTCTCAAGTCTCCAAAATTTAATTTTCCACTCATTTTCCAGATGATGAACAAAAGGAAACTGCTCTTCCTGCATGCTAATTAACTTAGCTTATACTCCTAGCATGCACAGTTTATACAATGTTATATCTGTACTATCTATATAACAAAGCCTCATCTATGACCTGTCCATGGATGCAGACAGAAATCATATTGCAGATTGCAGAAACTCCATTGACTGAAGACTACCAGAAGTCACCTAATATTACTTCACTTTATACATATATATCCTCTGTATTAAGCAACATTTTCAAAAGACATGTAGTAAAAGGAGAGCACAGTATGAAAATATTTCACTGCTGAAGCTTTCCAACAAGTTCAGTAGGTTTACATGGCAGAATATGGCCCCTTGGTGGAGTTTTTTAAATTTATCTATTGCAGGTTTAACTTTTGGTTCCCACTTTATTAACTATTAGCAGTGGAAGGTTATCTGTGTGACAGGAGAGAGAGATAGCATTAAAAATTACCAGAATATCACATTGCATTACACTGCAAAAGGGGTGAGGGTGTCTAGCTGGCATAGTGAAGTCAAGGTGACGGATCCAATCCAAGCAATAACTATATGAACAGCACTTTAGGTTCCTTAGCTTCTCAGTTCTTTCATATTGTATTAATAGTCTTTGAGTGCATCAACTCTGGAACAAGCAGGGGAATTTTTTTTTTTAAACATGCTGTGGTATTAGGTTAGTAACTTAATCTTGTTGGCAATATAATAGTTATGGTATAATCCCTCACATTATAAAAGTAATTGCCATAATCATAACCTACATTCAATTATTTTTTTCTACAGTGCAGCTGCAGTGGTTTCCCACTCCCAACCTGCCATCCTATCACTGAGGGGACAAGAAGGGGCAGAAAGCAGTGCTCACAAAACACAATTACAGTCCATCCCTCTCCCTTTCCTAATAGCAAGTGACTCCCCATCCCAGTTAATAAAGAGCTCCTTGTCCCTCCATTATGCAGTGTAATCTCTAAAAGATTACATTCTCATTTGGGAACGAGCCAAGAGCCAGTGGGAAATTCTCTAGTAAATTGGATAGGGAGACAAGAATATGAAGGGCAGCTGGATTGCAGCACATTTTTTTCAGGGCATTCCCAATCCTGGGGCCCTCGGGCATTGTTAGAAGTCCTGCAGTCTTGATTCTTTTCACTGCTATGTCGTCAGTATAATACTATTCACGAAGGGGATACAGATTAGCTGTGCTGAAGATGGAATGAGAGGAACCGAATGTTGAAATGTAGTAAGAAAAGATAGGGAAAGCCCAATTATATATTTTTAGTGTCACCATCTTATATAAAAACAGTGTTTTGAAACACTGCAGTAAGTGTTTCAACTAAAATGGTAAAATGTTTTTTCTACCCAGCCTGCCTATCATCAGGAAGCCAATTTAAGCACTCCATCGCTAATAGTAATTTAAGAAGTATTTTGAAAGGCAGATTCCCCACACCACCTCTTTCCCTTTGCCTGCACCTTCCAATGGATGCATTTGCGTTCCCAGCCCTAGCTACCATCCACGATGGAGAAAACAAACCAAAACAAAACCAGGGCAGGTGGCCCTATCCCTTTTACCACAGCACAGGGAAGGAAGGAGGTAAGTGAGTGAAAAAGTTGACTGGATTTTTTTGTTTTGCTTTGTTGTTTGTTATTGTTATTTGAAAGTACCTTCTCAAGAAGTCACACAAATTTATGTATGCAAACTGGGTAGGCGCTTCACATTCAGTTCGTCAATAATGGCACACATGTACCACCATTTTAATTCCAAGTTTTGTTAGAAAATACTGAAATCTCAGAAAAGAAATGGAAAAAAAATAATAATTTGTTACAGCTTTCTAAGTAGTAGAACTTTTTTATTCCTCCAAAGCAGTAAGTTTTTAATCATAACATGAAATTCCAGTCATTATTTCCTTTCATGTAACATAACTAAGGTATTTATTAGAGGAGGTAAAAAAAGATAGTTGTCGCAGCAGAGTATCAGAAGGAATTTTTTGCTTTTAAATTGCTGCTCAACCAAACTACAATATTTTTCACCTGCAGGACCTGCACAATAATAGTTACCTCTAGTCCATGAGAGGCAGTAGTTAAAATACATTAAGACAGAGGATTGTTTGCAATTTAAAATCTTAGTGCTGGGAAGTCCTGATTCAGCAAACTATCTCTATTCAACAACCCCCTACACGCATGCTTGAAGTTAACCACACGTTTAAGAACTTTTGAAGTACATGGACTTTGGCCCCATTTCAGAAAAGCATTTATATACATTTAATTGGATGAACTGGATGAAGCAAAGAAAGGAAAGTGGGACAAGAGAAGTGTACCTGAAAAAGATTCAAGCCAAACAATAATCCACAAAACAAGAACTTATGTGCAGAGGTGTAACACACTGAATAGCTTCCCTGCTTTTCCTAAGTGTGTATGTTGGCATTTATGCTTACATGAGTTTACTCTATTGGAATAAAAATGGAGGAGGGGGAGGAGAACTATTGTAACTACTTGTCATTAGAGAAGCAGGCCTTAAATAAATGCATACATCCCACAGGGCATACACATAGATCTCAGAGATAAGACAGAAGTGTGCAGAGAGAAAAAATGTTTCATAAAGATGACTGAACTCAGAAGCAATAACCTCCAGGCTGATTCTCCCTTCGTCTTTTTCAGGGGAAAACAAATCCTAGTACCCATCACCAATAAGTTTCCCATCGCTCCCCTTCAGACAGCCACATCCATTGACATCTCAATTCAACATCAAGAGGAGAAGCTGACCGAAATTCCCCAAGGCAAAGTTGTTCTTTTTCTTTTTCCAAAAATATCCTCATATGGCTTTTTTGATAAAAAGAGGGAGGGGGGAGAAAAGGAAATGATACTTTTTACTCTCCCCTCTACCTCTGCTTACACAAATCTGACATCACAGCAACATTTTAGTATGCCACTTTTCAGAAAATAAATAACTGCTTTTTTAATGTCTGCCTAGTGTGAGTGCTGTTTTTCCTTTCCTTCATTCATCTTTCTCTTTCCCTTGCATAGCCTGATAGTACCTCTCAGCTTTCTCCATGTCTGATTAGCATCGCTTTTTCTTTTCTTCCATATGAATCTTCCTTTCCATTTTCCCCACCTGGGGTAGGAATAATTCTTTTATATAAGTAAAGAATGAATGGTACTTTTCTTCCTTTCATTCCTTCCCCCCCTTTCATCAACCCATACTTTTCCATCTCCTCCTTTCTCTCCCCTCTGTCCCACGCAGCGTTAGGACATCAGGGAGAACTCTGGGATCTGACTCCTTCAATGCAAAAAAGGAGGAACTACCTTATTTTTCCTTCTCCCTCGATACAGAAAGAAAAATTAGGTTGGGGCAAAAATAAGCTGCCAGAACTGCACAAAATCTGCAGCTGGGGCAGCTTTTACCTTTTCTTCCATGCCAGGTGCCATTACTGCACCATTTCTCAGTGAGCAGGGTGAAGCCCAGAGCCAGTTCCCTTTCTGTGCCTACTTTGGATTTTCCTGGGTCTTGGTAAGTTGGCAAATAGGGAGAAAATAGCAGCTCCCCCTCCACTGGGGGAGAAAGAGGAGGAAGAGCAAATCTCTTAATGGAGGAGGGCAAGCCACACTGTGCACACAGACACACACATACTTTAATCTCTGTTTGAAGGAGCTGAGAGACCTACTTAACTAACAACTGTAGAGTACTTTTAGCTTATTGAAAGGAGCTGTGGCAAGGCAGTCAAGCATCTCCGTCATCACACGCCTTACACTTAGAGCCTACATCTTTTGGAACTTACCATTGCCCCTTAAGGTTTTTTTTTACTGCAGTTCCTTCCGCAGATGTCTCTTTTTCAGAAAGGAAATTTCTACCCGTTAATAAGAAATACTGGGGCGAGCAGTCTGGAGCCTGTGCTTCTTTCCTTCATCGGTGAACAGGGTCTAAAGTTTTCTGTTTCCACCAGTCTTTCCTGCCACCCCCTGCTGCCTTTTGGGGAGCAGGTGAGGGGGGGAAGGCAGGCATGCAGAAGATGATTCATTTTGTGATTGTAACTTGGGCATTTCCAGCCAAACTCCATAACTTTTTTCAGCCAGTATCAGTAGTAGCTCCCTTTAGAGAATGGGACACAGCACAAAAGACCAACTACAGATTGCTGTAGGAGAATATGAATAAAATGACTGATTTCCCCTATTATGATTAAACAGATTAAAGAAAAAAGAAGATACTACTAATGAAAAAAAGAACACAAAGCTTACATGACAAGCCAACAAATTTCTCTGAACATTACAGTGCACATTTTTACTGAGATTCACAGAAATTCAGTGAGATCTTCAAAAACAGATTTCCAAATAAAATCTAGGAGAAAAATCAAAAGGGGCAGTAGTGATTTCCTTGAACTTCAAACAAAGAAAAAAAAATATTACTTCTCCAGGATCACATTTTTCCTAACCCCTATTAAGCACATTTTTCCTCTAGGAAGATTTCTCTTAATCATAGTATGCCACAAATGATCATTAGGCAGGAAAAAAGGGTCAGGCAGGGATAACAAGGATGAAAAGAAAACTCTGGAGAGTTCATCTCTACTGTTTATTTTGAGGCACACTTAGGATTCAAGTTTGACTATTCTAATTGTATTCAAAGATTTAGCTCTCTAAGGAACATAAACAAAACTAGCAAGGGCCATCAGCCAGAATAGTTTTCCTCATAATCATAGAGTAAGGTCAGCTTTTGTTTTTTCTTTTATATGATAATCTCAACTCCTCTGTATTGATTTTTAAATTAAAAATAAAAAAGGAGAAATTAAAGTTTCCTAAGACTAATGGCCCATTTCTGCAGGGGCAGCTTTTTTAGCGTGCTTATATATTTTCTCAGCTTTTTTTTGGTTATGCTTTCCTTATCACGTATTTTAAACCTTTTATACCAATTCTGGCTAAGCGTGTTCTGGTTAGCAGCTTGTATCCATTCAAAGGCAAGGCAATAATCCATCTAGGTTTAGGGAATTTTCACAAAACTGATGCAGAGCTGTGTCAATTTTAATGTCATGCCATGGAGAGTGCATGCAGCTTTTTCCACTTTAGAGGATTAAAAGTGACCTCTCTTACCAAAATCAATAAGGGCAGCTTGCTGTGACTAATAGGTTGTAGAAATTCAAAAAAGACTGTTTGTAACATTGAGTTCATTCTCTCTGTGTCTCTCCCCCCCCAGTCCCCGACTGGTTGGCAGATCTGCACTTTGACATGTACATTCACATGGCAAACGGATGTCTATTCTCTTCCCAGGGACCAAACCAAGCCACACAGTTTACCCACATATCAGGGAAGAAAGAAAGCTGATATTTATTTGGTAAGAAGGGACTCAGCAACTTCTGTAGAAAAGCATAGGACAGAAATAGTAGGATAAGGAAATATTTAAGATGTGCCTTATTTTGTTCCCTAAAATGGTTTTAAAGATCTTATTTATACATATTATCAGGAGATCAACAAGTACTCAGATATTTCACTTCTCTTTGTGACCTGAGGTGGGGGTTTGTTTGTCTCTGAGCAAAGGCTTCTCCCCACCACCACCACTTCCTTTGCCCATCTGTAATAGGCTAAAAATTTAAATTCCATTAAAATCAATGGAACTGCCCCAGAGATGCATGAGGTTATACCTCCAACTGTAACATTCATTAACTACTATGGCATGTGCTCAGTTGCTCTGGCTGTTTTCCCTTCTCCAGTATTCCTTTTGTTACTCTGAAGCATGAGAGATTTAACAGTCGAGTTTGGGCACTTTTAGAAATATAATAATTTCATATGGCACAGGAAAATGGTACATGCTTTAGAGCGCACGTCAAGTGGCATAAAGTGAATTTTCAATTTTTCATTTTGTAACACTGAAGATGACCAGTACAGATCAGGATCTTCTAACATGTGGTGAAAATCCCCTTACTCTCCTGGATGTCTCTAATTTCACATTTATTTTGCTTGAGGTACAAATTAAAAATCCTTACCCATGGTTCATAGCTTGTGGACAATTTCTCCATGTAACAATCACCATCATTGTCTTTGTGCCAAAAAACAAGACTTGCCTAGGGGGACTAAGGGAGAAAAGGGGCTGAAGTGGTGGGAGGAACCAACTGTAAAGGTTTAGGAGTCCCTACGGAGATTTATAAATAGACGACTGCCATGTGCAAAATGTGAAAGAAACCCAGTCAGCATAAGAGCTGTTGCTGTTTCAAAATCTTCTAAGTCCATTTAGGCAGTAGACAGGGTTATAAACAAACAATAAATCAAGAAATTACTAGCATTTGAATTTTGGCAAGATAATAAAATGTGTAGGAGTATAATCAGCAAATAATAGGAAGGATCTGCGAGCGAACCCACCAATTAATGATAAATAGGACTTGGCACAGAATAACTTCACCAATGTGGATCTCATTAAATGGCCATGGAACCTGTTCCTGCGCAGCCCTTTTGGAGCAAGGGAAAGGTGAGGTAACTGAAATGTCAGTGTACCCACCCCCTCACAGCTCTCAAGCTCCAGGATTGTAACCACCTGGGCCAAAATGACAACCTTATGCTGCGTGAAGGCCATTCTGTGGTTCTCCAGTCTTTAACTGATATGTTTCCAGTTCTCAGCTTTTGGACTTTTCCTTTGGAATTCCACCTAAACAAAGATGACCGAATACATGCAGCTCTGCTCACCCCGGAATGTCTGTCTCCTGCGCTCACCTTGTTTTATTAATGACACCGCTTAAAGAGAGAAATGCCCCTAAGCAAGCAATATCCCTTAAACAGATAAATAGTTCACACACCAGGTAGGGGGAGGGGAGAGGGGGGAAGAGACCCTGTCTTATTAGACTAGAAACAGACACACCATATTAATACAAAGAATCAGCATATGGTTCTAATAGGTTTCTTAAAATGATTTATCAGCTGTGATTAAGCCCTCAACCAGTATGTCTATCTTCATAAATAAAGTAAAAGTGCACCTTGCTCTAAAATATATCGGTAGTATCTCATTACTCAACCATATAGGCTGCACTCCACTTAGAATTTGGCTCTGGGGAGCGAAGAGTTTGTGTTTAATAGCAGAGTGTATACTCTAAAGAGATTGCCAAGATTTAGGAGCCTTATCTAAGAGACAGACTTACTAAAAAAGCCATTACAAAGAAAGTTTATCCCCTCACTATGTGCCATCCGGTCCACGCTGTTGAAGTATGAACAGGTAACGAGAAAGCTGTGCCTTTAAGAACACACATAGGAAGACCAAAGCAACATGCACAGTTCCACGTTGTTGTGAAAGAAACGTCAGATTGACATTAGGCAGGCTCCCTTTTTTGGGGGTAGCCAAAATATACAAAACCCAACAAAAACCCAAACATTACAGGAGGGTGACTCAACTTCTCTGGGACAGGGACAGTAAGAGGCAGAAGGAAAGTGGACTCTTCTGACTGAGCCCTGTAGGATGATTCATCAGCTGGAATTCAGAAGAACACAGAAAGATTATGGTTAGGAAAGTTTAGCTCAATCAAAAACGTATGCCCTCCAAAACTGCCTTTCTGCACACCATAAGCACTTACTTACTGCTGGAAAAATACTCAGGTCTTCTCTCAGAGCATGGAGATCTAAATCCATATATCCATTCAAACACAGTCCATTGCAACAGAAGAAGATAAGAGAGACCTGCCTGCCAGCAGAAGATAAGATGTTGTACTGACAGCAATGAGCATAAGTTGAACCTTATTCCTATGCATATTTTTGCAAAGTTAGTTATGAACTCTGTTGTCTTCATGGCTCTTCTGTACAGTTAAGCAGAAGAGTGTCCCCTTTGTAATACACTTCATTGTGGCAAATAAATGCCCGGACTATAAATATATGCTCAAAACAGGACTCACATAGTCAGAGGACTAAAATGCCAAACGCAGAATCCCTGTATAAAATGTAATGCATCGCCACATGTCTACCATGAAAGCTCCAGAAGTTAAGAAAACCAGTTAAAATACAGCAAGCCTACCCATCTGGAGAGAGGAGGAGAGCATTCTTCCTGTCTTTAGCAACACTGAACAACAGCTGATAAATCTTTAACACACATGGTTTGTGGGATGTCCTATGCTGAAACCGAGCAGATATGGAATCAATCCGAGGCTCTGCCACAGACTTCCTGTGCAATTTTTAGCACGTCACGTGAGCCCAGATCCTTTATGGTAGCTCACTGATTCACTCCTGCTTTATTTCACTGAGAGCAAGACACCAAACTGCCTTTGAAGATCTCCATCAATCTCTTGGGGCCATATTGCAAAGATATTTAGGAACCAAAAGACACAGAAAGCTGCCTGCCTGGCAGAATGGTTTAAAGGACCCAACTTGCTTGAAATTCTCACTCCGCGCCTCTGATTCCATCAGTTTGGTGTCTAGCTACTAAGGAGCTTTGGAAACCTTTTTTTCCAAACTCTATATTTCCTTAGAAAATAAAAGAAAAAACATTTGCCTTCTTCAGAGGAATGTTGCAAAAGTAAGTTGATCATTAAGAAACAGGGGGATTTATAAACCAATGGTGAGACCATAAAAGCAAATCAATAAGCCGTCCTAACCGTATGCAATTAATGCATATGAAAACTCAAAATAACCCAGTGAAAAAAAAAAAAATACAGGGCTTCTTGCGTTTGAAATCCAGAAAGAGTCAGGTGAGAGCACTCCTTGGAAGGGTAGCCCTTTCTCATTAATAAGCCATGTTGAATTTGTAGTCTGTCAGCAAAGTCAACCACCATAATGAGTCCTTCATCCTTGTTCCTCTCTTTCACCAGACTGCATTGTCAGCACTACTACATGTGCCAATATAGGCCTCTAAAGCCCAAACACTTATACAACATGCTCTATCAATGTAAAGATCTTTTTTTTCCTTGTAGTATAATGGTACAATATTACTTTAATATCACCCTTGCCTGTTAAAGGGGCTCCATTCACTACACTGCTAGTTTCAACTACTGTACTGACAATGACTGTCTGTAGGAGTGAACTTTCTGCTGTAACAAAATGATAACGAGATTAAAGTAAGATTGTATTTATGAAGTGTGTTTTCTTCTATCCAGCCAACACAGCTTTTGCAGCTTCTCCTACTGGGAATACCAGGAGATTTCAAAATGGCATCTGCTGCAGATGAGCAACATGTCTCCCAAGGCGTGTTTCTCCTCCTATTGACATAACAGACATGATTAGGCCCTTTGGGAGGCCATTTGTTTGGTTTGCTTCCTCACTTAAAAGTCTCCAAAAAATAAAAACAACAGGAAAACCCACCAAGTTTGTGCAACACAAGAAATGCTTATCAGATGTTCTTATTTCATCAAACTTCGGGCCACTGGTTTTGTATTTATATTTTTCCCCTTATTGAAATGTAAGAGGTTTCCTTTAAAATATATTTAAACAAACAAAATCCATCACATTTATTCTGTTTGCATACATTTCAGAAGACAAAGAGGAAAACCTCTAGGCCAGGAATACATAACATAAAATTTGAATTTAAGGTGTGGAAATGAAGTGAAATTTTCTTCCAAACTACACCTGCTCAAAAGACAGATTCTATTATTTTCAGCTCAGCTTGAATTCAGTAGTCCTACCCATACTCATAACCGATAGCGTAGAAGTATAACAATCAGAAGATATTCACATAATTTCTCTTCTGGAGATTGCAGCATCACCGAGTTCAGCAGTAAATGGCGTGGTGGCATAAATTACACAAGTGCATTTTATCTGCCTTCTTATGCCGATATGCAGGAATCTATCGTGGTATAAAGGATCGAACGAGAAACCAGAAGGCATAAACCAAATCTATGCCTTTCAAAGGCACGTCAGGCTATAGCATTGTCTCTTGCTGTATGCAACTAAACTGGATATTAAGGCTTTTAAAGCCTTCTGTAGATTGAATGTATTTAACCACCAAATGCTCTATATTTGTGGGTTTTTTTGCTGGACTACCTCATTTTGCTGATGCTTTTCTAGCAGTGAGGTGACTACAGTGCAACAGTATTCTTAGAACAGTAATATTAAGTCATGTAGAAGACTTGCTGGCTTTCAGCTTCCTGAACTGACAGTGAACAAACCACATTAAAACCAAGCTGTACTTGAACATAGCGGTTTCTCTGCTTCATTTGTATAGCTTACATACTATCTTGCAACATGAAGTACTGTTCAGAAAATTTCAGAAATTTCAGGATAAGCCTCAGGAAGTGATGCATTGCAATTCTAGCACAAGCAGAATATGATCTTAAAAATGCCCTCATATTGAAAATATTCAACTTGCTATTTCTAAATGTTTCTTGATGTAGTGTCCTACATGCTACAGTGTGTGTACTTCTACTCTTTCTCATTTCATGCAGGTAGGTCAGGCAAAATGCATTTTAATGAAGCAACAGCTATGATTAGTTGTTCAGCAATGGATCCTGGCTTTTCCCATGTTTGACATTATTCCCTCAAACCCAACTTTAATGCTCAGAACAAGATCTGACAGCAGGTCCTATCCAGTAGCAGCAAAGGTCACAGGTCTGCAAACATAACCCATGACAAATGCTTTGGATACTTAATGCTGAGAGCAGTGTAAACCTAAAACCTGCAGCTAGTAGGCTAAGATGATCATCTGATCTGCCAACACTGCCTACCTTGTTGGTTTGGGTTGCAAATTTTGCTTGGGGAAGAGCTGTAAATTGCTGCCTGCCTCAGGCTCCTGAGAGCTTTAATAATTACACTTTTGCAAGTGGAAAAATAGTATGGGTATGCTTTTATCTATACTAATCTCAGTGGTGAATTTGGCAGGTCGGATGCTTGGATCAGGAGGAATGCCATCAAGAGGATGCAAAAAGCCTTTCTCATACGCTTATCAATACGCTTATTTCTGATCTATTCCCTTGCATTTGGGGGGGGTCAGCCTTTCTCAGACAGGGACTTCCAGCTAATATTTGATGTCACAGGCTCATGAGGAGCCAAAACACTGACAATCTCATTTCCATTTATAACTTTTCCATTCTCATTTCAGTCCAGGTCCTGAGGGTCGTTATCATCATTATCACTCTAGTTCTCAAGCAAAAGGCTAATCCAGCTATATTTTAAGAGACAGTCCTTGCCAGATGAACTTACAATCATTGTAGATAAGACGTATGAAGTATGGGAGGCAGAAACAGACGCTATTCCCATTTTACACATGAGCAACTATGGCAGAAAGATATTAAGTGATTTGTTCCAAGTTACACAGCTAGGATATTAACTCAAGCACTTTCCCCTCAATGCTACCTTTCCAAAAAGGGTATGTGCACTATTCCTAAGACTGTGCATTCAGCACTTCACAGCTAATTTGGAATGTCAACAGTCCCCATAACCAGCTTAATCACAGCAAATTCTCATGGACTACACATAGACTCCTGTTTAGAAGAAGAAGAAAAAAAGAAAGAATATAGCTAATTGGACTGTATTCTTTGAGGACTCTTTTCAAATGAGGACTCTCAAGCAGAAGAAAAGTTTTTCTCTTATAAGATTTCAGTGTCAAGCTGTGCGCTAAGCCACAGCGATATACTAAAATAAACATTTCTCTCATAGTCCAAAGAAATTAACCTGACCAAAAATATTTTTGGAAGACTTTTCCGAGACATTAAAAGATTTCCATGCTGCTGCTATTAGCCTCCCAGCGCTGGTAAGTGCATTAGGAGAACGCTGCACTGCACTCGCATTCCAGGGACAGGCCATTAGGAGCATTTCATTATCAGCAGCTATGGCCCAAGGAGTCCCTTTCTGTTGCGGCCTTTGTCTCCTGTATTTGCGTACAGCCCTACTGGGGCCCGCTTCAGATTCCTATCTGACAGTCAGTCGGTAATGTAAGAATGAACATACAGCAGACTAATTGGAAACACAGAACAAATGTTACAGGTTAGCTAGTTAGTGGGACTTTGGCTTTTTTTTAATGATTTCCCCCTCCCCCCATCATTCATTTTGCTCCCTGGAGATAGCCCATGGCAGCTGCAGGGCTTGGGAGAAGGAGGGCAGAATAAGACATCCAGAGGTCCTTAAACAACTGGTATTATCAGGTAACCTGATGCCCCTGTCTAGGTTTTAATCAGATTGTGCAACTACCCCTTGTGAGCTGAAATGGACCCTGCAGCATCAAACTGTGTAATTTTTGGCTAGCTGCACAGAAGCCCAAGTCAGTAGATTTTTCCTCATCTCCTACTCCCACAAAACAACTACCATACAGTAAGAACTGCTTAGGAGTCTTCTTCAATATTGATAATTTGCAAAGAAGTACAAGCGTACAGAAACGGTCCCCTTGATTTTGGCCAAGTCTCCTCTGCAGCACACAAGAAACTAAGTATAACAAGTTAAATATAAAATTAGTCACATTTCTGTCATTACATGGCTGTTTCCTACCATTCATCCTGCAAATAAAGCCGTGAGATCAAACTGTCTGGGATATTTTCCCAGCCCTTGACCAAACCTTGAACTCTCTCACATTTGGACACTCTCTTTCCTTGATCAGCATACTACATCTTGCTCTTTCTCTTCTTTTCTCCTATATCTGTCTGAGTCTCCTTTCTTATGAGCCTTAAATAAACTCTCTCTATACTCCTTTCCCAATAAGTCACAAATAAACCACCCCTAGTCTCCCTTCCCATATTCTTTCTATATTCCTCCTCTCCCTTTCTGCGTCTCAGCAATCATCCTTACCTCTTCTTCCAAAAAGCCCTCTAATGCCTTCTCTTGAAGACCTCAAAGTACTTCAAAGATCCTTCTGCAGGTCCCTAAATGCTGCCAACTTCAAATTTCGCAAGCCCCAGGACCCACTCAGGCATACATATGTCTTCAATGTATGAATTTTGAATTGGGCAGCAACAACTGACAAGCAAAACAAATGACACAGAACAGCAGCTATAAGAAACAGTCCCTATACAGGAAGCACTTGCAATTGGAGGCACAGGCACTCCGAAAGACAAAATAATGCTAAGGCAAGGTAAGAAAAAGTGCCCTCTGGTTTTAGCACCATAGCTGCTTCATGGCCTTCTTTCCTCACATTTAGCATGTGGTGTTGTATAAGGCTCAAATTAGACAAATAAAGATTACTATGAAATGTAGGCCAAATAACACAATGTTCAGTAACTGGGGAAGTACTGCAGCAGGGGACATATTACATGAGAATTTCCAAGAGTTACATAGATGGGAGAGGGCAAAAGAGAGGCATAAAAATGGAACAATGTGAAGGAGAAGTATTTGGTAGCTTGTTTTAGGGCTGCAGTGAGGAAGAAGGAAGCAACATGAGCCTGTAGGAAACCCCACATTATTCATGCATTTCAGTTCTCAGAAGCAACCAGAACTTTGGATGCTTACTTGAAAAGTTAAAATTTCATCCATCACTTCTTGCTGGCCTCTATAGTACATTAAGCTCTTTTACAGATCCTAGGAAAGTTTAAACAGCTCGTTAGGATCCCTCAAAACACTTGGACAATCTTTGGGCATAGGAGTATACTTAACCCCATACAAAGTGGCCTATATAAAACAACCTAAACTTACAGATACTAAGAGTAATAGAATGCTAACTGGAAATGGGATACATTATCTACTAGGTATTAAAAGTTAAAATTTTCTCCTTCTGTATGAATACCTTATGACAAAAGCAGACACCTGATAAAGCTGGTAATGATGACAAATAAAAACCAGGGGCTCACAGTGTGGCAGGGGAAAGAGCAAAACTTTTTCCTTTTAATGTCAATGCCTCCTCATAATCCACATTTCCCTGTAATGCATTTGAGCAAGCTTGCAATCCTCACTTCAAAGATGATATAATTTTCCCAAGCCTCTCCCTCAAGAGGTGTGTGGTTTGTAATATAGTTTACTTAAAAGCAGGGACTTGGAATCAAACCCTGGCAACAACAGTTACACGCTTTTGGAAATGTAATGCTGCTTTTTTTGGTTTGGAGTTTTTTTTGTCAACCTTTTCAATAGTTTAGAAAACATGTCACAACTTACAGTGCCACCTAGTTTCTAACCAAAAGGTTACTACCAGGTAGTAGAGATCTGCTTTCACACAGTATCCTTAAATGTTTGTTTGAAGGAACCAAAAAGGGCAGGAAGAGATTGATGCACTAATACTCACCCTTTTGTTGTTCTCTTCTTCTTGTGCCTTTCTAAATTCCTGCTCTAAGGAGCAATCAATATCATTGAAGAGGCCCACTTCCTCACAGTTCTTCAGAAAGCGTGTTGGTGTAGGAGTCTGATCTGAGAATATGAAAAGAAATAATCTTTGATATTCAATATTAAAAGGAGAGGGAGACAGAACCTCTCTTTTCTTGGCAGACTATTTAACTTGCCAATGCCTTCCCACTCCTACACATCATCACTGACAACAAACCACATGGCACTGAATTTTGACATTGCGCACTGTAGACAGACAATGACTGCCAACAGTGTCTGAGAACAGGCAGCAGTCATCATTCAACCAGAAAGACAACAGGCCAGATTTTCAGAGAGCACTTAACACACAAGTGCATAACCTCAACATGTGCAAATGGTCACTAAAACTGTGCATAAAACTCCTATAATAATTGCATGTAAAATAACTCACAGCACATATGATAACGCATATTTACCCTGCAGCACACAGGTAACTGTGGCAGATACACATTAGTTATGCCTTCACAGCCTGAAAACCACCTCAAACATTCACAATTTTATTCTGAAAC
The DNA here is from genome assembly GCF_036417845.1 of Apteryx mantelli. Taxonomy (NCBI): domain Eukaryota; kingdom Metazoa; phylum Chordata; class Aves; order Apterygiformes; family Apterygidae; genus Apteryx; species Apteryx mantelli. The sequence goes on from NC_089979.1 coordinate 131,178,947, forward strand.
ATACTAGAAGTAAGCCATGGTGCAAAGAAGTCCTGCTCAGTGAATTGCTCCCAATATAATTTTTGAAGGAGTGAAATGACATTAAAAAAAAGTTGTGAAATATTAAATTTGACCACAAATAAGCTTCAGTATTCTTGTTTTTTTTTTTTAAATCTAAAAGTGCTGAAAAATCATAAAAACAATGGGATTTAAAGTCAAAAGATTTTTAGTGCATGCCTTCATTCTAGAAAATTGTTGCCTCCTCAAAAATAATTCAGGGAAGGATAGTGTTCTCTTTAACGCTACAGGCAGGAGGGGCTCAAGTATACGTACAAGGTTTTCAGCCTCCTTTCCAAAACCTATAAATAAGGCAAGTAAAATTGCCCAGTAGACTGTTGTTTTGCTGATAACTCAGGTCTGTCTTTCTCCGGAAAGTGAAAATTGAGCCCAAAGCTGGGAACCAAGAACTCTTCATATAAAAGTCAGCTCTGAGCTAACTCCATTCATTCTGAAGCAAGTTCTTAACCACTCTACCTCAGCTTCCCCATCCCCAAATAATTACAAGACAGAGCCCTGTTAACAAAGATGAGGGATAGTCCATATGGTTCTATCAGCTTTACACACAAAAAACAGCGACATTCCTTTCATTCCAGGCAAAAGAGACTTAGAAAGCAAAAGGCTGTGATGGAGCAGCATAGGAAAGAAAAATCTCTTCCATCTTAGCTCCTCCTTTCCTAGTTTCCAGTCCAGCTCAAGCTGCATTGCAGTACCCAGTCTTATGGAAATAAGACTTATGGAAAGATTGTCCTAACTCTCTTCAAAAATCATCTTCTGCGTAGTCATTTACAACTATCCTATTGTTTGAAATTCATTCTACAAAGAGTGAAAACGAGTGCCTGTTACACTAATCCCAGTTGCCCATACAGGGCCAACTCTGACCTCAGAACAAAAGCTTCCCACTTCAGTGAGCTCTGGGGAAAAAGTTTAGCTTCTTGTGCCTAGCTAAGATGGGTCAAGTTCTAATATTTCCCTGTTACAGGGAACTGTTACCAGACAGAATGAACATTACATGATCAGCATAGAAACACACAGCAACCCCTAAACAAACGGCAGCACAGAAGAAATACATACAAAAGGATATACAGTTTCCACTTGGAAATTAAGGGGCTGATCCTCCACTTTATAAAATCAACGTGAAGCTGATTTCCACCTTTAGAATGTCTGGTCCTACAGCTTTGACCTTTTAAAGTAATTTAAGGGCACAGACCCTGGTCTGCATGCATATTTCTGATGGAACATATTGATGTAACATAAGAAGCAAGGCCTTAATGTTAAAATTCTGTTTTTATTTCTTTTGGCCTCAGTATTATACTTGTGAGCTTAAAGGAAACAAAACTCAAGTGTTTGGGAATGCACACATATTTATCTATTAGTTTTCACAGCTAACTACTGTATTACCAGAGACAGGAACATAAGACTTTCCAAGAATCTTGCAGGAACTCAGCGTAAGGAATTGAGTCAATGAGGTGCTGACATCAATGGGAGCTGAAGACACTCAGCACTTTACAGGTCTATGCCCTAAACAAGTAGTGCCAAACTAATCTCTAGGGTAACCTCACTGAACTCAGAGGATTTACACCAGGGTTGTCTTTGGCCCTTGGGCTGCAATTTGTACTGGAGACAAAGTACACTGAAAATCCAGAGAAATAGATTTTATTTCCAAAAAGGATGAAATATTATTTCAGTGAAAAAACACTATTACTTTGTAGAAAAACAGAAAGATAATCATTGCCAAGTCTTTCTGGACATAAAAGGGATGTTAATATTTGAATGTTAGGCAAACATATGAAATGTCATATCTTAGGCAATGATATAACCATATTGTATAAGCAAGGTATCATTTTCATGACCAAAATGTGAATTTAGGGTTCCATAAAGAAGTTGATGGCACCACTGTCACTCAAACCAAATTCTTAACTTTGCTTCAGAGTTGCTTGAACCCACTTTTTTTTTTTTTTAAACAGGTAAGGGAACACTAACATAGACAGGGTCTTGTTAGCTGGTCAAGAAATCAGGTGTTACTACATGAGGCTATATTAGATCAGAGGCTACATAATGGATAACAAAGTATTTCTAAGGCATATGCAGCTAAAGTCAGTATAGTTGCTCCTGATGTGTTCAGCATCTATTCCATGAAAGTAAGAGACAGTGAAATAAATCCATTTCAACAGTGAAAACAGGCAACCCAGACCAAGAACAGGTCTTCAAATGCACAAAGGCTTCGTTCTGCCTCCTTCTGTACATGTTGAATGCGGTCCTTTTGTATCACAAACAACCCGAGGAAATCAGATATGTTGTGTTACCTACAGTGAGCTTCAGAGGACAATCTTTCCAATTAACTGTCTTGATTTATTATCTAACAGCCTTAGAGCTGATAGATTAGTAACACTATCTACACCACTTACATATTGATATGGTCATCATAAACGGTTACTGCAATCTCCCTATATGGTTATTGTAGTTTCTATGGTCCAGAAATCAGACTGGCAACAGTTCAGAACAACATTTCATTAAACAGACAGCCCTCCTCCTACTGTCCAAAAATCAAATAAACAAAAAAGCACCCACCCAGCAACCACTCCAAAACCCCACCTGCAGACCTTCTGAAAGCCAACTAAATCAGATGTACACCAAGACCCACCTTTCTACCTTATGCTACTTCATCTTTCAACATTCATAGAAACCAGAGGTCCATGAAACCTGTGCATTTATATGACAGCATAATTGACAAAAAAATCAGACTTTATAATGTTGAGACATTACATAGTGCAGTAGTTACACTGTACTTACACCGTGTCCACTGATTTCTGGACTTCAGGACTTCTGAGGCTACCAATGCCAGCAGGCTTTCTTTGCTTCTGCGGCAACCAAACATTTTGCCCTTGGAAAACACCAATTCTCCCTCAGGAGGTTGGAGCACTCCTAGTAGAAGACACTACTCCAAACACCACAGTAATTCTTTTCCTAAATTAGGCAAGCCCTCATGTTTTAATTGGGAACAATATCACAAAGGAGACCCTAGCTTAAGTTACACATTCAGGTCTCCCAAAATTAATAAAATATTCCTAAATCTCAGCACTTAAAAATGTATTAATAGTTCCAACAGCTTGTGCCTGACCTCACTCTTCCCTGTTTGGTACAAACAAATCTTTTGTTGCTATCTATCACTAGCACCCACAACTATTACAGGCTCACCAAGAACAGGGCTACGATTTGTTGCACTTCAGCAACTAGATATGCCGACCCAACTGGAACAAAACTCAGACAGAACTAGCACCACCTCAGCTTTCCCAGTGAGGACACACAGGTTACTGCCAGAAGCTGTCCTACATGCACACTGTGATCCAGACAACCCAGACCTTTAATGGCCCAAGCTGCATTTTGAACCGGATCACTTGGGATTCAGGTCAGTTTGGGTTAACCCTAGATATTTGGCTGTTACACTGAGCAGTCACAGTTCAGTCAGACTGCTCAATGAATAAAATCTTCCCATCCACAACTGTTACCACAACTAGTTTACTGTGCTTTCAGGCACCCACCTCTAGCCAAATGTAGCTTCACAGCCCAACCTTTGCCATCCAATAATTGCTTAGGAAGTTATTTCTATCTAGTCTTTATCACTAGGTTGAACACAGAACCTGTCAAACTTGCAACTAGGCGATAAATATCTTGTTTGGTCTGCTACTCGAATGAGTAATCAGCCTGTTTGTTTACATGGTCATTGCAGATGGGCTGCAAGAAACATTAAGTTTAAATAGATCTCAAAAATGTAACTGGAGAATAAAAAAAAAGAAAGCTTGAACTGTCTAATCTTTGCAGATTCCAAGTCAACCTGTTGTATTTTATAGGAGAGAATTTCAGAAAATCTCAACAATCAGATTCTAGCTGGAGCCTGCTATACTGAATATATATTGGCTGCTAACCATCCTCAAAACCTAACCCCAAACGCAGTGTTTGATGTGATGACCCTTGATTTTCTAAATTCATTGAAAATATATGTGGTAAGGCAGTGGAAAATTTGGAGTCTTCAGCAAAGTAAAAAGATTTCACTAGATATTCACTATGTTTGGCTGTGGGTCTTGGGGTTTTTTTGTAATTACTGAAATAATAACCTCTTAAATGAGACTCAGTCTCAATAAGTTACTGTCAAAACAACAGCCTTAATAAATACAATCCCAGGGAAATGTAGCATTAACTTGTTATACAGAGAGTTTATTTGAATCATCTACCAGAATGCATTTTGTAAAACTAGCCTGAATCCTAGTATTTCAGCTCTCAAAGCATGAATGAAATATTAAAGCATGATACCAGTTTAAGAAAAAGCCGGAGAATCAAAGGACAGCCATGCTAAACATGCTTTCGTTTGGAAAAAAACAAAGAATTTCCAGATTTTTAAAGTTTATATTGACCATTAAACTACTGCAAATGTTATTCATCCTCAGTAAAAGATATCTAATAGCACAGCTCCAAAGTGTGTAACTTGATTCTTCATCTTTAAAAAAAAAGTGTTTAGTCTCATGCACAGTAATAATAGACATCTGGCTTGTTCAGCTGTGGAGCTTTGTTGAATTTATATACTTACCCATGTTATACTTTCATGCAATGATAACAAAGTCAGAGTAAGAGGACTAGCACTGAAATTGGAAGGGCTGCCCATCAAGCAGCCACAAGAATAGGGGAATGTTCTGAGAATTTCAACAAAGTTTCTCCATGGATTCAGCAGGTTACCACCCATGTGTACCAGAAAACTCAAGGCCATGACACCTCAAGTAAGTGATGGAAGCGCAGAGGAGGCAGAGATGCACTCAGTCGTATCTGGTGGAATTGCCTTTACAGAGGAGCTCGCAGTTGAGGGCTCCCAAGAACTTTACTGCTAAATGATTCACCATTTAAAGTGCTGACTGGACTTTCTCTGAGGGTACACACATTGGGTAAAATACATCTTTAATCTCTTCTGGTCACTCAGAACCTCCTCAGTTGAATTTTAGAAAAAGAAGGTGCAACGGACTTTCCATTTCATTCCTTGGTAAAACAAGGGACACCAAAGTGAACAAGAAATCAGACAAAACAATTTTTCCTTATATCCACTCATTTTGCACTCCACAAAATTCATATCTAGATAAACCTCCCTTTGTAAATCTCAAAGAGAAAGAAAATGGCTCAACCAAGGATGACATAAGTTACTTCACTGACATGTGCATTACCCGGAAAAAGTAATGTAATTGCACTACCTTTTCCACACACCTCTTTTCATCTAGAGGAGACTGTTTCTATCTCCATAGTGGGATTTACCTTCAAAAATCTAGACAATAGGATTTCAGTAAATAGAATCAGAAAGAAACAAGCTTTCCACATCTACAGGTCACCCTGGCCTCTCTTTCATCTGCTAGAAGCACTTTTGGGAACAAATTCTTTCCCCCTCAAAGATGGCAAGCTTTCATTCCCTCTCCTCTTAAATTTAATACCAAGGGAATCTCAGCATACCTCCTCCCAAAACTCAGTTCAACTCAGCTTTCAGCACTCACCTGGAGGGAACAATCTGTCCCATAGTCATTAATATTTCAGTGCTGTGAAAACAAAAAAAACCTTTGACATGCACAAAATGCAGAGCTTCACAGCAATGTAATGTTTAGTCAGCACAACAGCAGAGAGATGGCATTCATCTCAGTCAAACTAACTACAAACTTTCCTGCAACGATGACTAGCATACAAAACTTAGACAAGATATTATGTATTATCTCAAACAGTTCTTTCTTGGCTAAGAAATGTGAAAATGGAAACCATCAATGACTCTATATCCATAGTCAAACAAAGCTTTCAAACACTCAGACAAAAAATACACACACAAAAAGGAATAACTAACATTACAATCTTATTGCCGTCTTTTAAAATGAATGTCAAGTTATCGACAGAAGAATCACTTGCATTTTAATGAAATGCCTCTAATGGACTTCCTTTCCACTTAAACAGTCAGAGAACATAGCTATTTAGTGTATGTATGTACCCGGAGTTTCTAAATTAGTTCAGGAATCACCAGATATAATAAAACTTGTAAATATAGCAGAACCAGTTGATAACAAGGAAAGCTCTTGGCTAGACATACCTGATAAATCGGCATAGCACCAATAGCTTCAATCAGGTCATGTAACATTGGTTATTAAACACTGACCCTGCCCATACAACAACATATTTTGACTTTACCTCTCACTTACAAATTTGTATTTCATAACCCAGCACACATTTCATACACTAGAAACATGTTCCTACTTCTTGAGTCATGTTTTGTTCAGTTTCTAAGATGTGTTGGTACAAGATCAACAGCCCTGCAATTTTAGTGACTATCTCCAATAATAGTTCATAGAATACAGAATGGTTATTGTGTGTTAAATATTACTGACATTACAGTGACCCCAGACTGGGGGTTAGCTTTGTCTCGAAACAGTATAAATAATTTTAATACTATCTTAAAGCATACAGAATATTATTTTTTGTGCACTAGTTACTTAAAAGTGTTCAGTATTCTTTTTGGAATACTGAAGAGACTCAAATACAAAAGGGCACATTAAAAGATAGTATACAATATACTGGAAAAAAGGAGAAAATCTAACTTCAAGGCAGCTTAAAACACACACACACTACACGCTAACACTGCACCTGGCTTATTATAGGGCAATTGCTTCTTTGAATCTACTGATGACAGAAACAATTCTCCCTCCTCCTCAAGAATCAAATGAGCAAAAATGCAAAAAAACAAGAAGGGAGACATGAAGACAAATGTCTAAGAGAAAAGTCTGTCTCTTTTTTCCACATATCATTAATTTTTCATTATGAAATCTAAGAATAAAACATCTTAAACTTTAAGGTATTTAGATTTCCCCAGGGTTTAGGCGGGTAATGAAACAACTATTTTTCAATGTCTTTGAGCAGAGAGTAGAAGATCTATGATGCTTCCAAACTAAGGACTGCAAAACACCAAACAAATCCACCAAATGAACATAAAAGAAAAATCATACATGAGAGCACCAGGTTGTCAGGCCATTGTGGTCAGATACACTCACCATAGTCTTTGAGAACATGAGCAGTTTTTTACTCTTTCATTACCACACAGGATATTCATACATAAAACATAAAAAATATACCCCTCAAACACAATCTTATAGCCATTTTGGCCACAAAATTCTGCATTTCTACATACTGAGTTGGCTAACTGCATGGTTACACTATTGATGGGAATCCTGGAAGCCATTCAAAGCATTCACCAGGAAAGCAATCCATGGGAAGGAGGACAGCTATATCACAGAAGTTACCAAACAGAAATGGAGCTATTCCACTCAGGGGACTCCTGATGACAGAATATACTCCTTAGAAATTGCCTTAGAGCAAGACTCTTGCCAAACAGAAAGCTCTAAGGAAAGTGAGCATTTTCACGGGGTGAATGTGCCCAAAGTACAGTTGTCTTCAAGCAATTTCACTGCCAGAGGACACTGCCAAGTGCAAGGGCAGCATTTTCTCATTCGTGCTTGCAAGCACAGGATTCTGTGGGCATAGCTGGCATGCACACACTTTATAGGCCCTACTCTCCAATGTGCTGTGTACTGCTTCTTTCTAAACTTAGTCCACTATGGCATTTTCCAGAGTAAGAGAAAAAGAAATTCAATTTGGGATGGGGTCTGTCAGATTTTTCACTGGTACCTAAAGTCCCATAGGCAGAAGACCAACAAAACAAAAACCCAAATGAAATAATTGCAAGTAATTGATACCCAAATATGATTTCCTGGGGTTCATCCATAAAATAGGCTGCTTGAGATCCCCCCCAATTACTATATTTGTACCCAGAATGAGCAGAGATGGAGGAACTTTTGCTGAGAGTCGGTACTCTTAGATTACAACAGGCACAATTTACCTATAAGAAGCCTATTTCAAAGGGAAGTATCAAAAACTGGTTAACATCCACACATACATTTGCATCAAAGTTTCCTCCCCACAATTACTTTGAAACCTGAAAAATGCTAGTAATATTATTCCTAAGTATCAATTGCACAGCCCAAGGAATATACAATAGGAAAGTGAACAGGAGAGGAGAGAGGCAGTAAGATTAAGATTAGCTTTATGCCTGTGAATTTACCCAGCAATTACTGAATGCTAGGAAGCCACCAATGTGTGGATACTCAGACAGGAATATGAGAAAACCACATCAGAAACTATAGGCTGTAATTGCACATAAGGATAGTTCTGTACCCCATAACATCTGTGCATGATGGGAGAACTGGAGAGAGATGATTAACTTTGGGGGAAAGAGTGTTGGATATTATCCACTGTTTTACCTTTCTTCAACTGGAGGATTTACAGCTATTTAAAGTGGGCAGGTCTTTATAAAGGCGACTCTAATGATGTGGCACATTAGGGTTGCTGAAGTGAGCTTGTCAGAGTTAAAATAGTGAGTCTTGTGAGAACGGTATAAATGCACTTCATTAACACACTCACTGCTGGGCTCCCAGGTGAAATACTCTAAAGTGCCTGTATTTCACTGGCATGTTGACAAGGGAGTCAGTGATAGAGCTGCCAGCATGGCTGAGGTTCAGCAATCTCTCTTCCTCTCATGCCAAACCTTTGGGAAGGCATAAGAATGGCAGCTGTCTTTCTGTCCAAAGATACACATTCGAGCTTATTCCATCTCTACTTGTTATTTAATTGGAGCTGGGGGGGAGGGGGGGTGTTAAACCAATCTTGGAGGTATTTTGCCAGTAGCCTTCCAGTAGGAGTCATGCTTTCAACATCATCTGAATAGTTATCTTGACTCTTGAATTCATGTCTTCTTACCTGATAACATATTATCTGTTTTTATTGAAGGAAACTTCAAAGTCATTTCATGTTTGTGCCTGTGAATCATCAGATGATCCTCTGTTGGAAAACGCTGTCAGGCAAACACAGAAAGAGAGAGAGAGAGAGAGAGAGAGAGAGAAAGGAAGGAAGAAAAAAAAAAAAGAAGAATTTAATTCGCTAATAAACTTCTGGCATTGGACAGAATTTCAAAAATGAGAGAGAGAAGGAAATGTACCCAGCCATCCAAACAGTACAGGAACAGCAACAGAGTGTTTGAAAATGCAAGTGAATATGAGTAACAAATACCTCTGTACTCTGCTTAGAAACATATTTGGTGCAGTGCTCTCTGGGGTTACACACAGAAAAGTGCAGTGCATTTGCTTGAAAAAGTTGTAAGACCAAGTCTTGGATTCCAAGGGTCTCAGACACACGCTCCAGTTACCACAGCTTCACAAGTTATCACGTGCCTGCAGAACTGTGATAACTGCTGTTGTGTACGCTCTTAGCCCACGGCAAATGCAAAGTAATGCAGGATATCTTAAATCTCTTTACTGGATTTTTCTGCTTTTGCATCTTTCTGCAACCTGTACTGCTGAACAGCAATAACAATAATCAGAGAAGCCAGGCTTTTGTAAAAGTATTCAGGCAAAATGCATCTTTGTATCTGGAGGAGTCTGATACATCAACTTGATTTAAACTGACAGTGCAACAGTGCTCAGTATCTAACAACTATTTATGATCCTTTATGATACTGAATTGACTTCCTTCCCTTTGTCAAGTAGAGATGATGAAGGGCCACACTTTGTAAGAATCCAGTAAGTGTGCTAACATTTTTATTACATAGTCTGATAACAGAATGCTACAACAAACAGCTTCTTCTGAACAAGAAAAGATGAACTTGAATAAATGCACAAGCACTTGAACACTTAGGGTCTAAGGGCCCAAAAGCTCTGTTAAGTTTTCTTCACCAGAAGGTGTGTACACAGGCCTTTGCTACTGCAGTAGTTTTAACAGGGTTATTTCAGGGCTAGTAAAGGCCAAAAGATATATTATCATAGCTTGGGGAAAAAAAAAAATTAACAGCTTTTTAAAGCAACAGGTACATAGCAGAATGTCAAAAACTGGCAATAACAGAGTTAAAGTGACACAATGCTTTCAACATAGTATATTCTTGGATAAGTGACTTTGCTTGTGGCTATAGTATAAATAGTTGCAGTACATTACACCTTCCGAGAATCTCTTTAAGGCCATAGACAAAGCAGGATAAATAATGGGAACGAGTTTTCTGGAAAAAAAAAAAAAATCCCAAAGACCTTTTCCTCTCTGTGAAATCCTGGTTCATTGCTTACTCATCTGGAAGAAACGCAGCACTAAAAATTTACGTTAAGAACAAATGGAATATGTGAAAGAACTTGCTCAATGATATTGTGAGAAAAAAACACGGTTCTTCTCATGGAAATGAAATTTTCCTTCATGGAACACTGTGCTCTCTCTTCAGGGTGAGATTGGCAGGGCTTATAGAGGGCCTTGTGTGACTGAAGCTATTCCTTCAGTCCAGACTGTGTCTTTTCTATAAATCTATTTTCTTCCTTGTGCAAAAGACCAACTTGCTCACCCCTCAAATATATGCAGTGACTGATACGGAGAAGCAAGTCCCTGAACAGGTTAGCCAGATCTACTGTATACACTTCTGCCAATTCCTGGTTTACAATAGACAGAAATCACATTTTGAAATGAGACTTGAAATGCTTTTTGAAAAGATGAAGTCACCCATAGACTGCTCATCTTCCCAAATCATAACAGTGTACCACAAAACCTGTCTCTGAATACCTAATGGAGCTCATTTGTATTAGCTTCCACTCCACTGAGGAACTTAATTGCTAACAGGTTCAAGTCCACTGATTTGAGTGGAAGTAAGTTTTAAGATTCAACAAAAAGGTAAATAAATTTTGACTATAGAACTCAGATATTTTTATACTATCTCCGTGATAGAATGGTGGATGTGGAGGTCAGAAGTGACAAATCCTCAGTTAGAGGGACAACCAACAAGATGCCTTCTCCCATTTAACTGAATGGCAAAAGCTTCTCGGCCAGCTGTTAACCTCATCTCAAGCTTCTCCCTTTCTTATTTCAACTCTTGTTGAAATCAACACCTACACTCCAGTAATAATCTCACAATACTTCGTTCATCCATCGTTCTATCACGGGAACCTAAAGGGTTGTAAAAATATTAGCCAGCTGAAAACTTTCAACATATAGTTAAAGCAGGAAAATATTACCCTCATTAAAAGAGAGGGAATCTGGGAAATGGGTAAGCTAAATCACTTAAAACAGATGTATATAGGAGGTCTGTGGCAAAAACCCAAAATATGTCCTTGCCTGGAGATTTTACTTGCAAACTCTTGTCACTGAACAAAATTAGGATCAGAAGTGCTACACATGGAACTTCCCTCATCACTGCAAGGGAAGAGATGATGTTATCGATTTTGCAGAAGAAACTCTTAAGACTCAATTCAAAATCTAAACAGGTAAAATCCCTCTTTTTTTTTTTCTTTTTTTTAAAGATGATCAAACATCTAATGCTACAGGTCGTTTTGTACCCTCAGAAGCACATGGCAGATCACCAGTCAAGTCAACAGGAATCCCACATGTAACATCCTCGGGCAAAACTTATCTATAGGTTACATTTTAAATAGAGGACATTTAGTAGGAAGATCTCTCAAAAATAAAAATATTAGCTAATACGACAGCACTGTGTTTAAGGATTACACACACACACAAAAAAAAAAAAAAAGAAACAGGAGAGTAACCATATCCACAGGGGAATATAATTATTGCATTGTACACATAAGCAGAAGAAAGAAAGACAAATGTGTTCCCTCCTAGTGTGTCTTCTCTTGCTAACCATTAAAGGAATTTGCAATACCTGGCTTGAAACATTGGAGTTAGGGGCAAGGGAAGGAACAGAAGCAGCTTGAAAAAGCACATTTACCAACTCACTCTTGAATAGTTTGCTTTAAACATTTTGTAATACTATCTTGTGGGGCAAGGAGGGAGTTGGGGGGAAGGACTTAAAAAAAACAAAACACACATTACTATTAGACATGTGTTAATACATCAGGAGGCATTATACAAGCCAGAGCTAGTGCTGAGGACTCAATTAATATCACCGCTGACTCCACTCACCTGTGAGCAGCCTGGGGCACTGCAGACAAAAGGCCTCTCCTGCTCCAAGTTCATCTTTGATTCCTCATAAATCTACATGTTAAAAGGGGGAGGGGGAAAGAAAGGGAACCTTTGAATATACACATTCTAAACTTCACACATGCATGCAACATACAATCTTCAAGTTTTGTGTTTTTAGTTCAAACTCCCAAATAGACCAGAAAGAAGTTCTCATCCTCACATTACTAAATTTGCTAATATTCAGCAGGCTCCCTACAGTCTAAGTTCTTATTACTCCTTCCTGAGCACATATTTACTTTGAAGGAAGAAAAAAATCCATTAGGCTTTCACAGCAGAAATCCTGCCTCAGAAAAAAACATATGTTCAGTGTTGTTATTAGATAAGACCATGTCTGCTCAGAAAGATCTTGAATTAAGAGTTTTTACCTTTCCTTCTTCAGTTCCTGCTGAACAATATTAAAACCAGACGTCTAGGTTATTTCAGAGAAAGAACACACTTTCTGAAGGTCTTTATTCATATTGTTCAATATTAATAACTTAAATATATTATATTGTATACACGCTCTGCACACACAGGACAAATGTCCATCAATGTCCTTTAAAAGATCTACCAGATCCCAAGGAGCTTGAGAAGCCAAGAGGCAAAACTGCAACAGCCCCATAGCACTTGCAGTTCTCTATTTTGAACTAAAGCCTGGGGCAAAGCTCCTGGCTCTTGAATAATCACAGGTGGGGGAAAGCATTTGCCCTCAGAATACAGTAACACAACTGAATTTGGGTCAGTATTACAGCAGTGTCCCCAACCAGAATGGACAAAATCATTTATACTAACATTATAGGACTTAAAAGTAAATACATCACTTCTTTCTGAATGTTTTGAGCCTGTTCTTACAATTGGCGTTACAATCTAGAATATAACAGCCGACCCGCCTTAGAGCACAACATATGTCTTTTGCTTATAGTATGCCTTAAAAGTTAACCTTCAGTCTCATCGCAGCCCCACTTCAAAAAAATACCAGAGTTGTGTTTGTGTGGGTCCTTCATACAACAAAGCAAAGACTAATATTTTAGTGGAGAAGCAAAATTTGACTCTAAAGCTGCAAAAACTGGCAGAAGGACAAGAGCTAAGATTACTCTACCCTACTGTCATGTTTTAAAACCACAGTGCATTGCTTCCAGTTATCAGAAATACCTTTACCACATTTAACACTTGTTGCTAGAGAAGCTTTACTTCCAGAAAAGTTCCTGCCTTCCCCTGCAAACAGTAAATACACTGTGAACTTTATCATCATCACAGACCTGTACTTACAGCAATCATTTCTCAGTAATGTAAGTTCTCTAGTTAAAAAAAAATTCAGATGACAATTACTCTCTTTCCCCCCCCCCTCCCTTTTAGTTTAAATTTACAGTGGTGGATAGCACTAGATTTACAGAATATATCCTACCTATGACCAAAAAAAAAAAAAAAAGTCAGCAGAGCACCAGCTGCGGGTCTCCACTGACTCCCAGCAGCACCACCATCCAGAAGAATGTCTCTATTTTCATGTGACCTCTAACCTCCGTGGGGATGCTCTCCCTCGAGGGGGTAATTAGCACCAACTGGGGGGTTTTGGTATGGACATCTCTACCAAAACCTGGCCTGAGACCAGTGATTTATTGCACCAAATACAATCGGATGGTAAGAAAGACCCTAACTCAGGTCTAAACTAACTACACAAGACTGGAACTGAAATAATTACAATTGTACCTAATTTACTCCTTTAAGATTATTCATATCCTGTTTTGATTTAACTTACATCTATATTAAGCTGAAATAGGATACTCATAATCAGAAATGAAAGAGTATGCTCACATAAAGGCTTGTACTAAAATAACTAAAGGTGTTAAATTACTTCTAATTTCAGTTATTTCAGTTCCAGTCTGTGCATAGACAGGCTGCTAAGAGGTGAAGCAATAAAAATTCTCCGAATTACGCTATACTGCCTGAAAGAAACAAGCAGTGCAGAGATAACTGACTAAACAAACAAACCCCCACAAAAACAAAAACAAAACCTCCAGCTAGTCTGATTTTTAAATCCACCTCTATTTATGGTGTGTGACCCTGGGATGTTGTCTTTCCTAAAGACCTTTTCACAGGGCAGGAAAAAAAAAAAGTTATGTGCGGCTAATGAAAGGCTTTATCTGATATCTCAATTACTCCTGCAACTGAAGCCCTGCCAAACGCTTGTGTTACCCCCCTCTGTCCTCCTCAGGGGAGAGCGACAACTGCATTTTCAATTGCAGAACAAGGGATGATACCCAGTTAAAGAAAACAGAGAGTAACAACTCCGATTCCAAGTGTACAAGTGAATTTCAAAACACTACCAGGAATTATTCTGGTTTTGTTTTCTTATTGACTATTGAGGGCTTCAAATATAAGGTTTTTCTTCCTCCCGCTGAGAGCTTGGGATTTAGGTCCCTAAATCCATAACTACATGCTCTGGTAACAATTGAACAATTCTCAAGGTTATTGATATAAATAAGCATGGAGTAAGCACCAAAATAACAGACTAGATATAGACTGGAATCCTAAATGTGGGTATCCACTATAGAAAAACTTGGACTTGGATTTTATTTTCAGTACCCTGAAAAAGTGTCAGATTCAGTATCTCGTCATTTACCACAAATGTACAAGCACCTGCTGGTTCCCATGAGAATCACTCTTTGCAGCTGATTTTCAGAGGCTAAACTGAAAACTGTAATAATCCAGAATGCACACATCGTGGGTGACCTCCAGGATACTGTCTAGCATGACCTGACCTATAAAACATGCTACCAGACAGTGCAACTGCCCAGACTCAAATTGCGCGATGCAGAGTTGTTATTTACCCGTGATGACAGCGCTGTGGTCGCGACTGTAGTACTGTTGGGTCTCTGAGGGTAGAAAATGAGTGTAAGAAGCTGCCTTCTGCTTTCTGAGAGGGCGCCCAGCGCTTCGCTATCCTCAGGCAGCTGTTTGAGTTTTATACCTGAATGTGGAGCAGAAACAAGCAGCTGAAAACCTGGACTGGACAGGCGAATCTCCGGCTTCCCCCCTTCCTCCTACCCCTCGCAAGAGCTGGGGAGGCACCGGCAATGCAGGATGGCAACCACAGCTTGGCAACAGCACAGCCGCCGTGCTCGGCGGCGGATTTGGGTTATGCAGAGCGCGATTTGCGCAGCAACCTTTTCGAGGCGTAGGCATGCCTCTCCCATCATCCGGCCCGCAATAAAGCCTGCCGCTGGCACGCGGATCACTCCGCACGGCTCCCGCGTGCTCCCAGGCCACACCACCCAAGCCTACTGGTCTCCCAGCGAGCGCAGGTGGTGCAGCACGCGCAAAGGAAACAAAGCAACGATGGCAGCATTTCTGCTTCACCTAATAAAAATAAAACACAGCAACACCTCCAGCTAAATTAAGGTGCTTATTAACCTTTAAGATCTTTAGGAATCAAGTGACACTCATGCGCTTTCCACAGTACAACATATGACTGCCACAATTAATGCACACGAAGAATATCAGACAGATCTATGATGACTGGACAGTTAAAATATTATGCAGGCCTGAATTTTTGACTGCTGTTTTCAATTGCTTAATTTATTGCAACTTCACGGCCTCTTAAAAGAAACAAACAAGAATTATAGAAATAAATGAGCACTAATATTGATATGTCAACATTAGTTCTGATATTATTAAAAATAGGCATGAATGCGTCATGCAGCAGAAAATGGGGTTGAATTTTAACAGAGATGTTAACACCTGTCAGCATTTATTGCCCTACTGTGACCATGTAAAGAGCCTTGTTGGCAGAATACAGATGAGAGGAAATCTGCTCCGCTGTTGTAGCCTGCCATTCCCCTGAAATATCACTCTGCCTAGCAGAAGCTAAGGTATTCTGATTAGAAGAATAAATAAATAAAAATACAGGAGAAACATGGAAGGACTTTTCCAAGCCATGTCATATGTAGGACAAGTAAGTAAGTTCTGCAGCAAGCCAAGATTTTCTTTTATTTCTTGATTTCTGAATAAGATTCTTGTAAACATCTTTTATGGAAATTAATAAAACTGAAGCCCACAGTGAGGAATGCAAGCGCATAACAAAAAATAAAAAAAACAAACAAAAGAAACAGAACCACCCTCAAAACACAGCAACAAACGACACCCCCTCTCAGCAGCACCCAGTGGGAAGCACCCTCCATGCTAAGGCTCTTCAAGGAGATTTTACACAGCTTCACAGTTGCCACTTCTGAATTGGAAAAATAGTTGTAACAACTGACACCAAGAAAGCATGCTCCTTTCTGCCTCTCTCTCTCTCCCTTTTTAAACTCAGCAGTAATCTTACTGCCTTACTGGTAAAAACATCAAGCAGGCTTGTTTCCTGTTTCAATGTTATTCTTGAAGTGGGCTGCAGTAAGAAGCTGATTTTCATTGGGCTATTATTATTTGCAGCTGTGTGACCTTTTTAACCCTCTTTTAAAAGTGACATTTCAGCCTTCAACCTCAAGCTGTCTAAATGTTGCAAGGTTTTCAGTCCGCTGATTAACAGTGAAAAAGCACTGATGGGGAGGTGTACTACGGTGGGTCTAACACAGGTCAGCGCACCGATCCTACCATTTGCGTGAGTGAGTAATTACACTCCTATAAGCAACCTCCTTGTTGAAATTAATCACCTGGGCACATGTTTGGAAGACCGCTTTCTTTAGGCTGGTGTGACCAAGGTCACTGAGATTTCTAAATACAAGTACAACATACTTAGTGGTTAACATTAGCAGCATTATGCAGAGACATCAGCAATATATGAAGCATTGCCTATTTTTTTAGGGCCATGGTCACAACATGCAAGAAATGAGAGGAGATGGGGTTATAGTGCACTTGTGAATATTAAAGAACCCCATCAGTGTACACAGCATTTTAAAAAGTAGTTATGGCTACTCTGTATTATTAACAGGTAATTACAGCCTTATTACAAATGTTATTAAAACTTGATGGTTTTGGAAGTGTAGTACATACAGGGTTAATGCCTATGGTTGTTCCCAATATGTGCTTGCATTAGCAAAGCCAATTTTAAGTATCGTTGTACTGAAATGGTGTATGGTGTTTTTCTTCTGCATGGACCGTTCAGTCAAAGTGCTTGTTTTCTAAAACTAGCATCATGCTTTCCACATGCACGCATACAGGGCTCATTATCACAGCCCTGCCTGCTTCGGCTGCCACAACGAAGGGTCTGTCAGCATTTCCATTAGAAAACCCCTCATTTCAGGATTAAAGCATTTCCAAATGGTTCTGGATGCTGGAAAGCAATTTGCGTCTGGAGTCCCCAAGAAGGCATTTAATGCGATACACATTTGAGCTAGGGCTCTAGCCCTCACTGGTACTCCAGTGAAGTTTTTGTGATTATATTTATGACATTTATATGTGGAAAAACACTCAGCTTGGGCCTTTATTCATTTGTTTTAAAAGAAGAGAGCCCCATAAATCTTTAAGCAGAGCGGAGCGCTCTCAAGAAGTGGCTGATGTGTGAATTGACTCAACAGCAAGCAGCACTGCCTTCCCCGCGGCCAGGAGCGCTGCGAGGCAGCAGAAAGCACCGCCTGTGTGACATGGCAGGGGCCCTGCTTGCGGCCAGCCCCTGCCACCTGTGAAATGGCTGGCCAGTTGCAGCCTTCGCTATCAATTGCAAATGGAGTACCAAAAAGATTCTTGTTTTATGCCATCAAGCACCCCAGTTTATGTACTGCCCACCTGAACAAAATCCAGGGCTGGAAAGGCTCTCCAGCAGTCCCCAAGTTTTGTCCCGTCTCTCTCTTCCAGGTATACCCATTCATCTCCAAATCAAATGAGGTAAAATAGAGAGTTTTGCTCCCACACTCAGCTTTTGGCTACTAAAAAAACACTGTTTCTGTTATCAAGGAAAACCTAGAAACCGTCTCCTGCATTTCTTCAGTTTATGCAGAGCTGCCTTCCTTTGAAGGCAGAGTGGGAGCAGAACTGGAGATAACCAAAGAAGGGGCAAAGATAGGGAATTCCGAAAGTGAACAAGAAAACAAGAAGTTTGAAAACCTCAGGAATTAAAGGAGGGGTGGGGGGCGAAGAGAAAGCAGGGAAAAGAAGCAGCTGAGGGCAAGGAGCTACCAGAGGAAATGGAGTAGAGAAAGAAAGTGGAAATGAGGCCTATCACCACAAATCACTTGGATTGAGAAAGAGAAAGGGAGAAAAAGGACACCTCTCAAAAAAAAAAAAGAAAAAATAGATGACCTATTGCCTTCCCAAATAATAGTAAAATAAGAGTCCAACACTGTATGACATCCGTACAAGACACGCATATTCAGTAGAAAACACATTTTGTCCTCTCCACTGGATGGGCTTTATCTCAAGTCTAGTGAAAAAGCACTGGTTTAAATGGTTAATCTATATTTCCAAGGCTCTCCATTTCAGTACAGGAAATCCAGCATGGATTAACTTGGTATAGAGCAAAGGGATTTGCTGTTTTACAGAAATGACCATGGGAATATTGAGCACAGGCATCAGAACACAAAAAAAGGAAACAGGAACACAGAGGCCGAGAGTGAAAGGAAAAAAAAAACACAAAACCCAGCACTTTTGAAAACAGTTCATGAAAGTTATCTCAGCATAGAAATATTCTATAGGAGAAATCAGATCTTTATAGGGAAAGATGGCTATTACATCAACTCTGGAAAAACACTTCTAGGAGTGATGTGGTTATTTTACACTCTGCAATTGGCCAAATAGGGACTGCCTCACATGGAAGCGGTCCAGGGTTGTAGTTCTGCAACTGTCCTCCATTGATGTCATTTGCAGAACAACTTTAATACCCGCTATCCCTAGTTATGAGGCTGATACAATTCTTTCAGCTTCAGGAGAGACCAGACTGTAGCCTCGCTGACAGCACAGAGGTTGCTTAACAGAACATGCAGGAGCAGCAACACAATCTACAACAATATAACCACAAACCTGAGCAATGAAAGAAAAAGTCACTGTTCAACAATATACATGTCACAAGCCAGCAGATCAGCAACACCTATATAACTTCTCCATTTTACCTATATGCAATTTTTCTCAGTGCTGGAAATTCAATAGCTAAGCCAGACCTATCGCAATAAAACCAACATCTAGGTCTATGGACTTAATATGCCAACAGTTAAGGAGAATATCAAGTGTCTGTGGGTGGTCAAACAACATCAGAAATTCAGGTTTGTCTCAACCATGGAAGAATATTCTTGCTCTGTACCATCAGACATTCAACATAAGTGCTCATATTAAAAGGTTAAGTTAGACTGTTGAGGCTCTTGAGATAGTCAGTGGAAAGAAAGACAGGCTCTGTCAGAGCAGGATTCAAACAGAGGCTTTGAATGGTCTCCTAAAAAAAGGACCCTCCACTAACTATCTCAAAAGCTTCAATTTTCTAACTTCTTAGATAGGATGTACGTGGTGAGAGGATCTGCCTTGACATAAGTCACTGTCCATCTCAAAAATTATTCTGCACAAAGGCCGGGGGAACAACTGCAAAACAACTACACCAACACAAGTGACAGGAATCTTGCTTCAAGAAACAAACACTAACAGCTAGCACTTTAAAGGGAAAACATACTTGCTTTGTTCTTTCTTTATGAGCAGGCCTTAGCCTCTCCCTGTTTGGGACACAGTCCCTTGGGGCACAGAACACCCACACAAAAGCTAAAATCATCCCTAGCTGAAATCAATATTTACTAGCAAACTCTTGAAAGATTTAAAGGAGAAGGTACATGCAGAGAACTCTATTCCACTCTCTCACAGTCATTCTTAACATGCATCTGATAGCACCTGCTCCCTCACTACTAATTTTTAGTGGGCTGCACATTTAACACCACTATAATGCAACATTTGATACCCTAGCAAGTTGTTAATAGCACAAACAGACTGCTCAAAATGTAGCTACAGTAATTTAGAAGGTGAAGAGGGGAGGAAAAAAAAAAAAAAACACAGAAAATGCATAGCTTGTCAGACAGTCTGCCCCAGTTTGCACTCAACTCCCAAAGGTTAATAGTATTAAGTGAGGTGGGTCCTCTGTCTTTTACAAGCCTGTTCATAAACACAGCACCATTTCCAGAGCTGAAGAAGTTGCTATGCTTCATGTCAGTGGTTCCTATGCCAAGAGCATTATCGTGGGTGTACGAAAGAAAAACAGAGAGTCTTCAGATCATCTTCAGGAGTCAAGATGGTTCATCATGCCTATTGCTGTGAAACAAAAAAAATCAACTTCAAGGAAAAATTCAAGTGCTACGCATTGGAGAGGAGCTACAGGAAGCCTGCAAAGGGCAGAAAAGGCAACTGCAACTGTGGCGAGAGATGAAGCCCATGAAGCAGAGGGTGTCAATGATGAACTCCCAGTAACATCTGGCAAATAAGCTAATCTTTTGGGACTTTCCAACGTTGGCAGATAAGTGTGTTGTCCATCCCTTCAAAGGCTGACCTCATTTCTATCCTTGGGTTCATGGCATGCAAAGCTCTTTGCTACAGTCACTTTTTCACTCACTGCCCCCCCCAAAACAATTATTAAACACCAAACAGCTTTGCCTATTGTTGTCGTTTGCATACAATTTAATTAAGCATTTCCCCTCCAGGAATAATATTGACTGAAGGTTTTGAAGGGTCGTTTTGTTTTTTAAGTGTACTGTAACTGCAGTATGCTAATTGCTTTGGTTTACGATACACAAATAGATAAAAGAATTCACCTACCTTGCATGCAAATAAACACTTGGATTTCCAAAGGGAAGGAAGAAAAAAAAGAAAACATAAAAGATATCCTGAGGGAAACAACAACAAAAGGCTGCTTAGCTGACTTTCATACCAGAAGCAGTTAGGGGCTTTAACATGAACTTTGAAAATTCTGTCAGCCCAAATTTTCCTTCTGGTCTGTTATAGAAAATAATCCTTAAACAAGAACTCTGCAAACCAACTTTCTATACTTTATGGATACAGTTCTGTAATTCTTTATATTTAAAATAATTTACTATTAAGGCCAGTCTCTCTTGTTACTTTTTTTTTGGCTTCATAGTTAACAGCATACAAGACAACTCAAGACTTTCATTACATAGAAAAATGAAGCCATTAATAACTCAGCCACAAGCCATTAATTATTAACTTTCACAAATTTTTTTTATTTACAAGTTTTAAATATTTTTTTTTTTATTGGGAACTTCTCTTTTTTCAAAATGACCAAAAATTCCTGAATCAAACCTTCAGCATTCACTGTTCTCAGCACAAGATAAAATCCTCTGGGGTAACAAATCTCTGCTGAGAACATTGGCAAACCACAAGTCCCCTCAGCACAACAGAGTCTCAGACATTAAAAACTAAAAATTGTTCTTTCCAGCCCTAACAATCAAGGGCAGACTTAGGACAGATTTGTAGCCCTTTCACGCCCTATTAAACTTTATATGTACAGAACTACTGGAATTGTCCAATACATACACCTTATCTTCAGACACTTTTAGTTTCTCACCATCATATAACAAGTTTTACTAACAGCAGCATAACAACCTATTTCAAGTGAGTTTCATTTGGATTTAGGCTATGCATATGTTTTTAGGAGTATAAAGATGGTCGTCGTAGTGTTAATATATTTTCATTAATATAAGAGATTTTGAGTTTTGGCTCCAGTTTAGAAAGCCCTCTATTTCCACCTAGATCAATCATCCTTCCTACTTGTATTGAATATAGCACAGCACAACCGGACTTAAAAAGGGCTGTAAAGAGTAAGCAAGGATTTGTTTGAACTAATTAGTAAGCTGGAAAAACATACACTCAGAGAAGTTGCAGATATTAAACAGGAGTTTCTGTACCTCAGTGGCCTTTTTACACATTACAATCAGCTCCTTCTGTAGATTCTTCCTCAAAATGCAGGCTTTCATCTCTCAGAACAGTTAAAACTATGGACCAGAAGTCCAATCCATAAAAGTTAATGAAAGCCTTTTTTGGGGCCAGGTGTTTTAGCCTAAGTCTCCCGGAGTACCTGAAGCTACATCAGTAATCATGGGACACGTCCAGCGCCGATATCATCAACAAATTACGCCCTGCTGCCAGCACAGCCCTTCCCAGGCTCGTTCATGATCTTATCAAGGCAGGATTGCCCAAATGCCAGTGCCTGAAACAACTTTGCTTCCTCAAAAGAATCACTCCCATTTGGGAGCCCACTGTGCCGACACAGTATCCAGTTTATGGTTTATGGCTTAATGACCACGTTCACACTTCTCTTCAGCTGGAAGAGAGCAGGCCCTCGTAGCCAGCTCTCATATCTTGATTTCCGCGTAATCCCCTGGAAGTTGCACAAAGCATTGGGCAGGGAATTCAGTTTGAGCCTTGTCCACTTTTAAAGCACTCTGAAATCAGGAAACCACCACCAAGGCTTGGAGCCAAAAATGCTTTGAAATACAGGCAACGTCCAGAGGAGCCAGACTCTGGGCAGAAGCCCTCTCCTCTCCCCACCCCACTCCTCCAGTTAAACCTGCCAACAGCACATGGGCCTCAGCAACACGGAGGCATTTCTTTCCAGTTAGTGCCAAAGCAAAGACCAAGGACTGTCTGCTCTGGCAATTCAGGTATCTGACTTGGAAAGTGCACAGGGCAGCCCACAAGCTACTTGGGAGACATCCAAAAGAAAAAAAAAAAATTTTCCTGCAGCGCCCCTCCCTGGGACCCCACCGGCTTGGCTCTGGCTCCTACCCCTGCCCTGGATGTGTTTGCAACCTTGGGGTCAAACTTCTTGACCATTACAGGACTGGACCCAAGAGAGGGGTGAACTTTGAAGAGAATCCAGAACAGGTCTTCAAAAACTTTTTCCTCTAACCTATGCCTGAGTCCTCTAATGCCTGTTCTGAGCACAAAAGCAGCAATCCCGATCTTCCCCAGAACTCCGGCAATTCCAAGCGAAAGGGAAATTGCCCCAGAGATATTTCCAAGGGCCAGAGGTGCTCCTCACCCCTGTAACACTAACGACACCCTGGAAATACGTTTGAGGCGCATGAGAGGAACAGAAATCTGTCTCTCTCTCTTTTAATACCCCAGAACGGCCCTGTGGCCCTGCCCGGCCATCACGGGGCTACATCTGAGCCTGGTGACCCTCACCAGGCCTGATCCGGAGCCCAGCACCCACGGCAGCGCCCGGGCATCAGCTGTCCCGGTGGTGAGCGCTGGAGGGAGCTGTGTGGGTGAAACAGCCCACGGCACTGAAAAGGGGCTGCTCCGTTTCTGGTCCCTTGGGAGCCAAAACGGGCTGGAGCGGGGCCCAGGGCTCTGTGACAAACCTGGAGAGAGACACAGCTTGGGTAGTTTTGGCTAAACAGATCTCCGGTCCTACCTCAAATGAAAAAAAAAGGAGAGAGAGATGGGATGCAGAGATAAAGGGACATAAACGCAGTAACTGATCCCCTGCTGCTTACCAAGCAGAGGACGTCTGAAGCAAGATGACGTCTCTGCACTTGACTGTCACCACTGCCACAAAGCAAAGTCCCATCGGGGCTGGGCAGGAGCGTAAGTCTCATTTTTAGCACCAAGCAATTAAGCGGCACTTGTCAGTAGGCAAACGCGTACGCAAGCCATGGGAAACGCTCCCATAAGGAGATACACAACAGAGAGATCTACCCAGCAGGTGCTGAGAAGAGCTTTATGGTACCGGCGTGCGTGTGTGTGTGCACACCAGCGTGCCGGGTGGCTGTGAGCGTGCAAAGAGGCATTTCTTCCCTAAAGCACTGCAAGCATGTCTCCACAATGCAAAATTATCCAGTTTCTTCTCAGACAAGACTGCCACATGGCTTTGAAAAGCAGCCCTTGGGGCTGATGGATTGCTGCCTCCATTAAGAAGGCAGTACATCAACATGAAACAACTCCCAGCCAGTGACTAGCCACAGATTTCTGGCAGTGACCAATCCAGAACTACAAGCGAGAGTATTAAAAACCAACACACAAAAAAAAATGGCTTTCCCAATAAGGAGGAGGCAAAGTAAGGCGCAATTCTCCATAGACTGTACGTTCACAATCTGCGAACAACCAACAGCAACTTATAACATGCTGCAAGTGTAAAGCGGTGAAATTCAAACATCCCTAAAAACCACAGATTTGTAACTTGCACTTATGTAAATACACAACTTTCAAGCCTCAGCCATCCTGGCCACAGCTCTTCTGGGAAGAATGAAAAAATCTTGGCTGAGATTTTCAAGAGTGACTAGTGATACTGAATGCCTCCAGTTTTTAGGTGTCCAACAAGAAGTACTTAAAGGGCTTCATTTGCAGCTTAAGCTGCACACACCCTCTTCAAATCATATCCCTTTAGGGAGTATTTATCTTAAAAAGTAAACAAATAAGGAAAAGTTAGACTAACGCAGATAATTTTGTTCATTCTTCTCTCAGTATTCTCTCTGACATAAAGACATAATACTACGCCAAAATTAGACAAGGAGCTAAAGAACAAAACTGAAATTTTAAAACAGAGCTTAAGGATGCCCAAATCATAGTTAACTACAATGAGCTTTAAATATCTTATATCTTTAGTCTCATCTGAAAAATCCCAGTTTACATGATACATGCCAAGACATGCAAACCCAGGAAATAAATAAATAAATAAATAAATAGTCAAAATGCTTAACTATAAGATCATTCTTTTGGGGACTGGACTGCTTAGACTGTCTTTTTGCATTTTTAAGTAATATAATTTATCTCATTTCACACTACGATGCAGAGAGCTATGAATAAAGACTTCTTTGTACAAGAAGTTAAAATAGAATTTAAAAAAAATTAAAAAGCTATCTGAACATGTAATCGCCTCTATTTCTAAAAAGAGGATTTCATATATAAGCTGTTTTGATGGTCTAGCAAGCATAAGAATACATGATTCCTCTCTCTCTTGCTTTGTGTGCTATGGGAACAGAAGCTCACTGAGATTTGTACCAGGACAGTAAAAAAATACATTCTTATTACTTTGAAAAAAGGGTAAGGATTACCATTCTCTAATAATATAGGTAAAATAACGCATTACACAGAAAACCCAAAGATCCATGATCTTTGCATGAAGAATCACTAACCTTATTACTATGTATATGCCTGTACAACAAACACATTACAAGTGTCTCATATCAACTTCTTAAAAGCATAGATCTATTTACACCTCAAAGTACCTCTGCTACAGAGGTGATCATAATCACAAAATAACAGTGTTATTGAAGTAGCGGAATTCCTGCAAAGATAGATTTCCCAGGCTAGCAATATCCATAACTGCATCTCATAAGTGATTACAAGTTCAAACTTCAGTGTTTTGAACTGCAGAGCACTTGCAAAATGTTTTCATACTAAGAACTTGACAAAACCTCACAGTGCACCATCCTCCTCTGATCAGTCATGGGAGGAGAGTCAAGAGTTCTTCTCAGAAAGCCTTATTACTGCAGGATGTTTCTTTCCAAGTATATACTAACAATGTGAAGGCCATTAGTTCTGTATATGCTATCTGTCATAATTTTGCATGACATACTATCTAATATTTTTATAACTGTATTAACAGGAAATCTACTATCAAGTCAAAAAATTAACTTGCTGAAGTTATCAATTCCACTCTTAAGAGCGCTAGGTTTTCTTCACATGGAGAGCTACTTATATGAACAGTTTCAGATACTGACTAATGCTTTTGCATTTATCAATGCCACAAATAGCTTTTTGAGTATTAATACCACTAGATTTTCTTTCAGATGACAGTGGCAATTACAAATAAGTTCTATTATCTTCTCATTTGTCAAAACAGACAAAGAAAATGCTTGACAGCCAATTTGGCTGGATCATCCAAATAGTACCATTCTTTGCATAATTCTGTAGCACAGAAAATGTTTGGAGGGTATCAAGAACAAATGGGAATATTGTGAGT
This sequence comes from Apteryx mantelli, assembly GCF_036417845.1. NCBI lineage: Eukaryota > Metazoa > Chordata > Aves > Apterygiformes > Apterygidae > Apteryx > Apteryx mantelli. The sequence continues at coordinate 131,204,919 of NC_089979.1, forward strand.
CTTCTTCCAGGGACTCTAAAACATGTCAGTTATCTCTGGACTACGTGGCTCTCTTACGATTGTCTACCATCCTCTAGCAGACTCCGATGCTAGACTTCCCTTCTTCTCCCCTCATGTACCCCTTTCTCACATACTGTCTTGGTCTCATGTGAAGAAGCCTCTGATCTTAGACCATTCATTTTCTATTTCCATAAAAAACATTTTATTTTATGCATTTTCATATCACTTCATAATATGCCTGTTATGTATATGTAATGTATATGTAATAATGTATTATGCACTTTTGTCATTTGTTTTTATGGTGTTTAAAAAAAAAAAGGACCTTCTCCAAGGCATTTTCATACTACAGCAACACCTTTGGCACTGTCCTGGCCAAGCTGTAGGCCTAAGAAATTAGCTGCTTTGGGCAGGTGATGGTAAGAAAAGAAGAGACAGATCCCTACTCATGAAAGGCCATCCAGGCTAACTAACCAGTCTAAAATACAAGCCTCTCTCCTAGCATCACTTCATAAATAACAAAAAACATATTGACAAACAGGCTCTATCTTCTATTTGAAATTAAACAGGGAAAATTGCACTGAGCATTACCTAGGTGATAGCATCTTAGAGAACAGGGATATACACATCAAAAGCAAATTTCATTTAATTCCTTGTGAGAAGTATTCACAGGTTATCTTGCTTCTAGCATTAATGTCTAGCTCTTTTGTAGATTCTATAGTTCTCTTTATAGATTTCAATCTTAGCTATAAAAGAGATCAAATGAATCACTTTGGTAGGTGAGTGTCGGAGCAAAGGAAAATAAAAAAATAAGTCATTATGGTCCTTGGCACTAACAAGAAATTTCAGGAATGTATTTAATTTTTCAAGAAAGTTCTTGAACTTCTATTTTCTTTTCTTAATGTCTTTCTCTGACAACCTCATCTCCACTTTTTTCTCCTATTTTCTTACCGAAAAAGAAAAGGGAAAACAAACTGAATCCATGGGGAAAAAAATTGATTCAACTTTGGGGAGAGTGTTCACGTGGAAGAGTTTGGGAGGAGATTTATGGAAAAATTAGGATTTCTTGATCAACGCTGTCTTTAACAAATTTTTTAATTTCAGATCAGCTCGTCCATTCATGCATAAGATTGCCTGACCATGATATCCATTTTGAAGGAGTTGATAAGGCAATGTTAATAAGTCTGTCTTCCAGCTAGAGAATGCAGTCCTACAACTCAAGCAGTCAAACCTCATAGAGGTCAAACCTCATAATGCCAAGATCTGTTAGAGAGGTCAGGCCTATTTCTCTATTGGATATGACTTTCTATTTGGGGACCAGGGAGGAGAAAGTGGGAAAAAAACTACTTACATGCTGTCAAACATCCCTTCTTTTCCTCATCCCTTTTCAAAAAGTCAATATAGCTTATGTTTTTTGATGAAAGGCTTTAATTATGTGATAAATTAAAGTTAATAAAACAATTATTTCTGATTTAAATCAAATCCCTTTTGGAGGGCTTTACCAGAATAGTTCTGCCTGCAGATCTGCACTACACAAGCCTGTGTAGTAACACCAGTTCAGGCACTTGATGCTAGAGCATGAACATGAAAACTCAGATCCACTGCACTGTGATCTTACAGTAACTCTTAAAGAAGCACAGCTAGAATATTGCAAGGCTATTCATTTTGGTGTGTGAAAATCCTTTTGGTGTTTTCCACTTAATAAGGATGAAAGGAAAAAAAGACAGAGAGAACAGAACATGAAGAAAAAAAATTACAGGGCTGCATAGGCAGCCTCAAAGGAACGTGGACTGAACAACCTTTGAAGTACTCAATTCTAAAATGAGATCATATGAGAATTTTTTTAAAGCAATAAAAGTGAAGCTTCAGAAACAAGTGTAAGTTACAGCCTGAAGTGCTTTATCACAGCTCCACAAACCCTCTTCCATAAACCCTAGTTGTTTTAAAAGTCTATTTACTTGAAGGCTGATTTGGGGGAGGGAGAGCAGGGAAGAAATCTGTAGTTTCCCAGAGGTGTGTTGATAGACAAGGCCTGCAATCAAAAATCGTTACAGAAAGACAACTGTCTTCTGTCAACATACGCAGAGGCATTTTCCATTTTGGCACAGAAGAACAAATACTAGTGCCTACCAGCTTCTGCAACAAAACTCCTGTCCTCTGGATAGCAAAGCCTTCAATCTAACAACATGCCTCTAAGTATGTAAAAACACAAGCTAACTTTTATGTCTATTGCCTCCAAAAGTTTTGCCCTGGTGTGTCTCTGCTGTGCCGCACTCAAAATACTTGAGTTGACTGTGAGGGAACAGGCCTGTTTCCATGGCATGACGCAGAGCTGGGCAGAGATACCGGCTCATATTCTGGAAGTATTATCAGCATGACATTGCTCCTGGGCTAATCAGCTACGTCTTTCAGTGGGGCTAACTAATCCACTCTGAGAACTGTGCTGAAGTGCCTATGCCCCTTCCAGCTAGAAACCTGCCCACCCACACTACCGGGAGGCGTCTGTGGTGTATGGCATAGACATAATCACACTAGTGGCACTCATCTGACTTGACTTCAAGCATTCTCAGCATCTCCATCTCAGTCAATCATCTCAGACTTCCTTTATAATCCATGGAGAGAAAAAGGCACATGAAGAACGATTCACTTCACCTAGACGTCCACATTGGGAAGAGAAGACTCATGAGCCAGAATTGCCTGTTTCTCTCTACTGACTCTGAAAGAAGCCTGGAGGATCAGCTCAGGCACCACACAGATCTCTATAGGTGGATAGAAAAACCCAGCCCTCCATACCTGAAGTTATCGCAGCTGTCTGAACCACGATAATTTGCACAGTGCCTTTAAATCTGTGGATGACAGTGCACTGAAAAGAAATGCACGACAGTGTTGCTATTCATATTTTTAAAGTATGGATTACAGAGAGTGTGTTAGGTTACGAAAGTTTCCAAGATACGCCACATTTCTTTTTGCAACTAGATCACGTTTTGTTGCCACTAGAATAGAAGGCTGGCTCCAATCTCCGCTCTTCCATTCGCTTGGCACTTCTAACCCCCGGGACTGGTTAGAATTAGCAGGAGGAAATATCCTACACCATCCAAGGAGAAAGGAATGCTTCATGCTGCTCATGGTGACCTGCCTGATCAAGTAAGAACAATCCTCCAGCTGAGTACATGCAGACCTTCCTTAAGTGGATAACAACTGGGACCCCAAACAGGGTGGAATGAGATAACCGAGATACACTATGGGGGGAGTCTAGCCCAGAGGCTGTCAAAACCAATGAAAACAGGAGTGTTTACTCATCCTTCCCTCCCAAAACTTCAGCTTTCCTCTCAGATAACAGCTGTAGAAGATATCACTTTAGATACTAATAGATCTTGTATGCTATAGCTCTTAACAATTTATGGGAGTGGGAGAAGTTACTTTTATATATATTTAAATGATAACGTTAATTTAATTTGTGTTGGGAAGCGATAATAAATTTGTAACACTTAATTTCTGTTTAAAGCTTCATGGTCTGGCTGCCTCCAGGTTCTGTAAGACCCTTCCACATTTGTCCCAAATATTGTACTGCGTGCATGCAAATATTTGTTATGTAGTTTTAAAAGTAATCATTAGGAGCCCTGGGAAGAAATACACTTGAGGAGTTGGAGGAGAGAAATTGTTAAACCTGAGACTTGTTCAGAGACATTTAGAAATCTGTCCTGATTTTACAAATGGGATAAGAAGCAGAGATTTAAAACCTATACAAATGCTGAACCATTAATCTTGGAAGATTTAGCAAAACAAACCCTTTAAGTTTAATTCTTCAAGTTATAAAAGACTCCATCCGGGGAAGCTGTTATGGTAGGTTGGCTTCATCCTCAAGGCAGCTTTCTCTTTATTCTTAAGCCCTGTAACACCATGCAAGCCCCAAAGGCATCCCTGCAGCAGTCTTCGGAGAAAGAAAGAGAGAGAGAGAAAGTTGTCCTTGGATTTATTTAGCGAGAAGGAGGACAAATCTGGGACAGAGAAAAAGGTTTGCATAGAGTTAGAGCTCTCATGGATTTGTAAAATCATCCATGCACATGGAATATATTGAACCTTGAACCTAAACTAAGGTCAAGCAAGTTTAAGGCTTGATACAGATGTTTTGCAGAACTCTGGTAAATGAAGGTGAATGTTACTGTTAAAGCAAGAGAAAAAAAAACAAGCAATAAAAATGGTTGGTTGATTGTTTATTTTTCTTTTCAGTCCATTGTCGAGTTTACTTTGTCCCCCTTAAGCTCAGCACTGGTATTTCCTGCATCTGGGTGATGACAGCAATCTCATATACACCACATAAAACAGATTTAGAAATTTGAAAGCCACGCCTGGCCTGGTTTCTCCCCGGAAATACATCCCTTCAGCACAAGGGAATATTTGCGTTTTCCTTGTTTGTCTTCAATTTATATAAGTAATGGTTGCCTTTTAGTGCACAAAATAAAGATATCTTCATTATAAGCAAAGTACTAACCCCTCTATAGCCAGTGAGAGGGCTAACAATACTGCAGAGAGCTTTTGAACCATCTTTTTTTTTTAAATGACGTTACAGAACAACCAAAAGACAAGTCCCTCAAGAAAAATTAACATAACGACTTTTTAAAAAGATACTATGATCACTTGTTTTTAGCCAATTACTTTTCCTCCTTTGGCATGAATGTGTCTGAACTGGTGCTCATAAAAGGGGACAAGAAGTTCCAAGTGTTCAATGCCATTACAGAGCTTAGGTCAATATGGAAGAAATCCCCTTTCCAAGCAAGTTCTGACTAACAGCGATAATGTCATTGGCCCTGAATCTGGAATGAGTCTCAAGATTTGGCAAATGTGGGAGAAATGCAAGGTTGGAAATAATTTGGAAACGTTAAAAACTTTTGGGAGATCCATAGTTAAATAACACTCTAATAATAATAAGCACTTTTCAGTTGCAAAGAACTTAGCATACATAAATTTTCAACATCTGAAGGTATGCAGTATGTTCTACTGATAGGGCACAAGAAGCAAAGGGACTTCCAGTCAGAGATGGCATCAGGATCAGAGCAAATTAAAGTAACAGATGGTGAGCCACGAAGTCCTGCGTTCACAACAGATAAAAATGAAACAGACTTAAAAGAAAAAAAATTAAGAGGGACAAGCTTGCAAGAAGGGCAGTAGAGTATTGGTATTTTCAGTCTTCTAACTGCATGAGTAAGGGGTTTGCAGGACTAGCATATCTACTTCTCTAAATCATCTTTAAAGCTGGTTAGTTGCTTTGCTTTTTCCATATTCCTGAAGTCCCAAAACTCCTGGTTCTAGCTCCCCACTGCTTTGCACCTTGGGTATCATTAGTGCCCTGATTCATCAAAGCACTTGACTGCATGCTTAAGTTTCAGCACACACAAGTACTCTCAGCTCTCAATTATCCACAGGTGGTTTAACCAGACTCAGTGGATTAACTATGCTACAGACAGAGAAACACTGGACCTGGCTTTACACAGAGCCCATGAGGCTCCAGCAGGGCTGATAGATCAGGCCAGGTTGTTCAAAAGCTGCTGTCCCACTTGAGCTATTATGACAGGACCAGTGCAGACTAGTCCCAGACTGGGAGTATCAGAGGAGGATGGTTCAAAAACACATATATCCCCACACAGAACAAACAGCCATGCCAGCCCATTGCTAGGTCAGCATCAACCCTAGAGAAAGCTGTGAGGATCCTCATGCTCCTATTCCCAGATAGATCAGATGAAGCAGGTCAATGCCAGTAGTAGGTAGTGTATAAACATATAGAGCCAGCTCTGCTCCAGCAGCCTCCTTGAGCTAGCAGGACTTCCCTGAGACAAGAGCAGGGGGAGCATGGCCCGGGGCCAAGCATGGCTGGAAGGTACCTGAGTGGACAAGAACTGACTTCAGAGAAACTATTCTACTGTCTCTCTAAACTGCATTTCCCAGAAACCTCAGATTCCTAATAAACCCTATTATCTAGGTGTATAAAAATGCACAGATCCAGCTCTGCACTGCATCTTTTTTACCTGTGTAGACTCCAGAGCTCTGGGAAACATAGTGCAGAGGCACCAGAGTAGCTTTGCTGGAGCCATGTCCTCATCAGCAGGACCATGGGCCACACAGGCCCGGACTGGCTTTGTGCTAAATCATCACAACATCCCTGCACCATGCTGTCCCGTATCCCTCTAGTCCAGGGAGTACCCAGTATCTCGTGTGTCCCCATGCACTAGAAGGCTAGGAAATGAAGAGCAGCGAGTTCCCACTGACTTTGTTATAACTGCCCACAGGGGTAGAAAGCTAAGGAGGTATTACATTGCATTTTGCAGCGACAGAAGTAGCAGGTTATTTTTTATTTTTAAAAAGATTATTTTCAAAACAGAAGCCTCTTGCATTAATAACCAGCACCCAATACATTAAAAAATATGGCAGCTTCTAGAAGCAGAAAATACTGGCAACATGGAGGGATTCAGTCTACCAGACAAAGTGCATTGCACAGTCATGGCAGCAAACCTGAACTGGTAAAAGCTTTACTACTTTATTGTTCCCCTTCCCTGCCAATCTAATGCTGAAGAGTATATGGAAGAAATAGACAAAAAGTGAATGCAAAAATGATGTTGGAGATACTGGAAATATTGGAAAAGGTAATAAATTTGTATAATGAGTGCTGGGACCTCAAATAAAATGGTATTGTAGAAAAAAAAAATTTAATTTGGTACTATGTTGTTGTTGTTGTTGTTGTTGTTGTTTTAAACATGAAACATATTAGGGAATAGATACTTGCATTAGAGAACTTAGAATGGTAAAATTCTTCTAAACTTCAAGTTTAGAGAGACAAAAATCATTAATCAGGGCAAGATCATTTGTAGAATGATCAATAGAAGGAAACAAGTTTAACCCAAGGTAAATATCTGCAAACAACACAGGCAGCTGAATTACACAGGGAAAGGATCAAAACCATGATAGGTTCTAGTGAAGATTAAGTACATAGAGACATGTTTGAAGAATTTAGAGGGCAGAACAAAGACAGACTAACTGAGATTGCTGGCACCCTGATCCTGTGTGTAGGATCTGGAAAGCATCAGGGAAGACTGAAAGGAAAAAATGCACAGACTATGGACAACTGTGGGAAACAGAACTGCTTTATATCCTAATGCTGCAGTAATCCCGGGTGGGGGAATGATTGTAGCTGTACAGGCAGTGATCTAGGACAGAAAAGTTTCCTATACAGAAGAGAAAATATGGCATGTAACTTAGGCAAAGACTGTCCATGTACAAGCACTATACAGGCAAGCTATCAGCCATATCCACAACTGTGCCACTGCATCAAACAGCCAACTAGATCCCACCCGGACTGTGGAGCCAGCTGCAACATGATCACCCCAACTGTGATGAGCAGCAATATTAGACTGGAGAAATGTGCCCAAGAGCTGGTGATGCATGATGCTGCCAGTAAGAATATCATGAAGCAAAAGACGTTATCACTTGCCAGTTATTGCAGATGACTCACAGGTGCACCACCCACCACTGGGCAACAGGGCAGAGCAAGTCACAGATCTGAATGCAGTACAATACCCCAACTCCTTCCTTCTCTTATCCTGAGGATGAACAGTCACTGTGGGTCGCCCAGTGCTCTGATAGAATACATAGGTTAGGTTTCAAAGACAAGAACACCTACAAAGGTGCAGCCAAGCAAAAACAGACTCCTTAAAGAGTACTAAAATGCAGAGTTCTTCATGCTTTAGGAGAGTCACTGAAAGAGAATCCAGCAACCCCGCAAACAAGCATTGTACCTGCAGAAACTAGTGAAGGCTAGATCAGCAGCCTTAGCAAAAAAGAGAAAAAAAAAGTTCAGAAGATGTGCACCGGTTCAAAAATGCTGAGGAAAAAAAAAAAGGCACAGCAAAGGCCATTCTCACCAACTGAGGCAAAACCACCAAGATGTATTCAGGGCATCTGTATGATGGCAACAGTAAGTCTGGCACATTGCTACATCAGCTGGCTACCAAATATAAAAACAAAGGGCACCAGCCTTGCCCACTGTAAACTGAACCAGATACAAAATGGGGCTCATGTCCTAGTGTTGCTCTCATTGTAGAATTTGATATTAAGGAAGAGGCAATTCAGAACTGTAAGAACTGGTTTCAATTATTCTTAAGCACAAGTGGAGTATTAAGCTGAAAAAAGGTAAGCTGAAATGGAAAAGCAATATGACTTCCTGCTTTGGATATGGGGACTCAAAGCTAAATCCTAGGCAATCCAAAACCTCCAAGAAACACCCAGACACAAGCGGGTAGAGTGTTTGACCATCGTTCCAGATCTGATATGCATCAATGATGTGATGCTTTTACTCAGTTAATATGCAGCTGGGGGGGATGGGGGGTTGCCTGGAACTCAAAACACAGAAAGGGAAAAGAAAGCAAAGAATGCTCTAAGTGAGGTGCTGGCTCTAAGGCACTGGAATCATGAGGAGCAGCCTGAGCAAAGCATGAAGTGGGAAGCCCAATGAAAAGCTAAGTACAAAGCTGGCAGCCCCTAGACATTTGTTAGTAACCCTAGCAGACACATAGAAAAGGATAGGTTAAATAGAAAAGGATCTAGTGGCCAGGATGGAATGGAACAATTTCAGTAGTTCACTCCAGAGCCGGGAATGGGTACCTGGTCACCAGCCATGAGTGATCAACACCCCCAGCCTCCCACAAACAAACAAAAACCCCAAACCTACTTCTGAGGTCACCCAAGTTACTACTACTCATGAATATAGTTTACAGGCACCTGGATTTAACGATAGCCAAAGCTGCAGTACTCCTGTAAATTGCTATCTCAATAAAAGCAGCTTATTTTAGCAACACAGTGTCTACTCATGGTATTACCCAGAATATTCTACATGAAATATCCAAATCCTCTGTAGTGGCCACTGCCTCTGCACAGTAGGAACATCTTTCCAGTGGTATGCTTCGTCCAGAAGGGGAAAGCTGCAAAACAAGGTATTCTCTCACAGCTGTTTTTGTTGTAGCCAATTGTGTTACCTTCGCAAAACTACTAGCACCTGGGAAATCAATGAGAAATATTGCAATTGTTACTCTCCCACTCTTGTATGTAAACAAATCAATTTCCTGCAGTAAAGTGACTAATTAATTATATCTCTTGTGATATTAGAACACAAAGTTTCTTATATGTGTTAATTAAAGGGTCCTGTTCTAAAACAGGAGATACCACTACACAATGTCTGTATTACTGTTATATACAGTAGTACCTCCTGTGTGAAGAAACTATGTAGCGCAACTAAATATTTATCAACAAAAGCACTCAGTACAGTTGCGTAAAGTTCTTCATAAATAGAAATCTGGCCTACAGCAGTACATAGGTCAGAAGCTAACACCCTTCACCAACCGAGCACTTACAGCTCCAGGTGACCACAGTGACAGCTGTGTGCACCCAACACAGTTATCTTCAGTTTTCCCTCGTGTGCCTAGCTTCACTTTGAAGTCTCACATTCAGAGTTGACAAATTTTCATGTATACTAAGTAAATGACATCAGCAAACGTATACACATATATATACACATATATAGTCTGCTAGAATATGTCTGATAGATATTTGCTGTTCAATCGGTACCTAGTAGAAAAAACATGCAGAACTAAACTATTTCACCAAAAATATTAAATTCTCCCTGTCTCAGTAGGAAAATTTTAAAATCATTTTCAGCATGGACCAGCTGTTAACATTGTAACTAGACTCAAATTTATATGTGACATGCTTCAGAACAGCAGTTGTGCAAACTGCTTGCACTGTAGTCGTAGACTGCCTCTGGAAAGCCCACTTCACAAGGAGCCTGAGTTGTAGTTCACAAGAGCTCTTTCCGAGACAGGCTTCCAACACTGAGCTAGTGCACGGTGAATTTAAAAACTACAATTTATTGATGTGAATGAATAACACTACTTTACACCAGTGAAGAATATGACCTCCTCTATCCCACACATTTCTCCCTCCCTCTCCTGCAGAGCTGAATACTCTAAGCAGACTGGAGTAACTGTAGCAGGTAATTAGGAGTTATTATGGTTGCATTAGAGTGAGTAGCTATTCAGTAAATTAGTATGTGATATTAACTAAACCTATTCATTTGAAGAATACAAGAATCAGCCTCAAAGTAGCAATTAACAAATTATTCCTAAACAGGTGTCACTTAAAGAGTGAGGCTATCATTTTTCCATAACTCATCAGTAAAACGCTGACTTCTTACATAGAGTAAACACAATTTAAGCAGATGGTAGGCTCTCAAAAGGCACAAGACCTATACTTAAATAAATCAATGCTGTTGGATATGAAGCCTTACAGTGATAGTCAGCAGAATTTGTGGAGCATCTCCTTAAGATTTAGGAATAATTTACTACTACACTGAGAGAAAAAGCCCAAGATCTAAATCTTACTGAATAAACTACATGCACTCCTGGGAGAAACAGAGCTCTTGCATATCTATACCAAATAATCACTGACACCCACGATGCTCTGTTTTTTTGGTTGGTTGGTTGTTTTTTTTTAAGAGTAGTGTACTATAACAAAAATATTAGAATACGTATTAATGTATACACAGCTTTTAATGTTCCATAGTAGAAACAGCATTCATTTTTCTTTAAATCTTAGTCATGCAAACATTCTATCCTCTGAGTAGCTCCCTTGCTCTTCAGAGAGATTTATATATGTTTCACTTTGTGTCTGTTATTTTTGCATGCTTGCACATATGAAACAAATGACAGATTAAAGATTTACTTTGGATGAAATATTACTGCAAAAAGTATAGTTTAAAGATGGACTGAACATAAAATTTACAAAGGAGAAAAACGCTCAGAGTTCCTGAATTTAACTTAACAGTTCTCTTGACAAGCCATATTTCACTGGTTATTTTTGTAGACAGGTCTTTTTAAAATTTAAATAAATAGATAACATCTATCTTTGAAACAGAGTGATCAACTTTTGTGCATACATGTCTGTATGTGCATGTGCATGTATTTCAGACTCTCGCAGACATTGTGGCTGAGCTATTCCTACAAGCTCTCTGTCCCAGAGAGCAAACAAAGCTGTTTCTTTAATTCAGCTATCAGAGCTCCTGCTTGGGTAAACCAGAGGCTGTGGTGCAGTCCAACCTCTAGTTTCTTCCTGCAACTGAATTTCACTGCCATGCATGCCCACTTCTGAAGTGAAGCATGTGGTGGCAGCAGCCTCTGCTGGCGAGTGCATGCACAGAAACGTCCCAGCTGGACTGCACGAGAAAAGCAAAAGCTTTGCTATCATCACGTAAAGAAAATTCAGCAGAAAATTTTTAGTCAGTCTGTGCGAATGACACTGAAAAGCAGGCTGCGCATCTCTGTGTCTGAAGGAGTTATCCAGCGTTTAGCTAAGTATTGCCAAAAGCATGCTCACAACGGCAAGGCATGATTTTTGCTTCAAAGTGCTATAATTTTCTTCCTTCTAACTATTTAGAAAATAACAGGGGTGGTAAACTGGCTCCATTGAGGAGAAATTCCACTAGATTTCCAAACTTCTTCTAAAGAAACCTGTAAAAGGTAACCAAAACCTATGTTTAATGACATCAAGGGGCACGACAGAAGTGAGGACGCACACGCATAGCCTGCAATCACTTTTAAGCAGCCTGGCTAGGAAAGACAACAAGACCTTGATTTTTACAGGATAGGGTACAACAAATTACAACAACATATACATAGGGTTTTTTTAGTTTTTTTGTTTGTTTGTTTGTTTGTTTTTTTACACACAAACCACATATGGAGAAGAGTTCTCATACAGAAGAGAAGAAGCACTCAAATTGGTTAAAGACAGAATATAGAGCAAGAGCCCATTAGAAGTTGCTGGAAAGTAAACAGAAACCCTAACACCAACACACTCGCTGTTGCCTTAATTTGCTGGTAAAAGAGTTGCTGAGTGAAGATCATTTTCCAATTGACATGATTAGTATAAACAATTTTAGCCTTCATTACCCACCATGTTTCATTTCTCATGAGAGTATTTTTCCAAGGGAGAAATGCAGAAATTACAACTATCTTAGAGCAGAGTCCCAGCACAACTGCAGAAACAGCGGCCATCTGGTTTAATACCAAACCAATTTCCTGCAAGATTTTTTTAATCTGCCCAGCATAGGAGAATTATCTAACCTAAACCATTTATTCTGTAAAAATCACAATCGCTACACAAACAGGTAAAAAGACTTAAAAAATAAAAGCATTTCATCATCTTGAAAGTTAATTTGTTATAATATGCAAAAACTTCAAGTATAAGCAATAGTATTATATTGTAAATAACAGCATAACAAACAGTGTTTACAGCCAGAAAAGAACTTCTTTTGAAGGCAAAACACCTCCACTGCGTTGCAGATGCATTTGAACCAATACTTTCCCTTTGCTTTGACGTTTAAGCTGATGTTGCTTTGGAGCATTGTGTTTGCTATGAGAGAACCTACCTCTATAAGGGCAAATGAACTTTATCCTGGAGATGTGGGAGGGGCTGGGAACATCACCGACTGTGAAATACCACATTTCCGCACTTTCACCCCTCTTCCAATTCACCTGGGGCTTTTTTCTCCTAAGTTTTTCAGTAGCCTTAAGAGACAGAAGGAGACTGGCAAGAGCCAGCAGGAGCAGGGTGCTGGGAGCACCAAGCACTGCTTTCTTCTCTCCTTCTGCCATGGTCAACCAGAAAGGAAAATCCCACGTCCAGCTCAGTGGAAATGAATATTTATTCACATCCCACAACTCCTACCACTGCTGAATACCTCAGGAAATCTGCAAATATCCCCTCTGCTCTCCTCTTAGAAACACTTTGTAGCACACCATGTTTAGACAGAGTTTTGATGACCCCAAACTGGGGGAAATTCCCTGACCAGGGCCATTTCTTGTGCTCCCGTAAGGCAGCACACGCCAGGACCCCAGGCAGATCACCCACCGGGAAAGTCTTCTACTGTCGCTGGAGCTACAACAGCCCTTCCCAGTAGGATTTGGCTAACAGACACTCCAGAGAACAAAAAAAATTAAAAAAAAAATTAAAGGGGGGGAGGAGAAGGGAGAAGGCGCGAGAAGGCTGCTCAGGCTCCTTTACAGGAAAAGGCAGGGCAGGGAGGTGCCCGTCTTGCTCGGCAGCAGGTACCCGGGAAGGGCGGCACAGCACATTCCTCCCCGGCCCGCGCAGGCCCCGTCACGAGCCGGCAAACGCGTGGGATGAGCTAAAACAGCCCAAACGCTTGGGGAAGAGCCTCCGCTCGCAGCACGTCCCCAGTCTCGGCTGCGGCAGATGCCAACAGAGCACACATTCAGGCACCGCTTGAAAACGCCGCATCCGCAGTGGCTAGCAAGCTCCTGGCTAGGCCAAACAGACCTCCCGTCTCCTAGCTGGGGGCAAAACTGGTAAGGAAAATAAAGAGGTTGGAGAGAAAGCCCTGTAACTGCCTTTTTTTTATAATCTCGATGTAGTTATGTGGGGAGGGGAGGTAGTAAACGGTGATTTTCCTCAACTGCCAACAGATCTGTAGGTGTAGCTTCATCTGCACAGAGCTGACCCTCGCACAGGTAACTTAGAGCAAATCTAAAATACATTTAAGTTAAAGTGCATTTTCCCAACCAGGATATGCCCGTACAAAATTTAACAAGCAAGGGAATTCATCCTCTTCTCGGTCACTACACCCACAAGGATTGACTGTGGCTTTTTTTTTTTTTTTTTTAACTCCTCTAAATTTCTTTGACCTTTACCTACTGGTCCGAGTACTCACTCTCTCTGTATTTACAGCTGCACAACCTCTGGCTCTTAGCAAGGGGGCTGGCAGTTCAGAGGCGAGTCTCTTCAGCCAGCAGATTGTGGGCTGGCTGCAAAGCTGGGTGCCACCTAGCTCAGGGAACAGACAAGTGGGAGTTTGTTTTTAAGTGACAGTTTGCCCATCCGGCAGTTTTCTGCCTTGTCTGAGGCAAACTGTAAAATCTGTGCAAACCCTCCTCGCAGCATTGATGCAACACGAATGTGACAGACCGTGTTTTGAACACGGCTAACGTTTGAGAATCTAGCCTCACAAGAGCGAGAGAAAGACAACACGAGCCCTTTTTCTTTTTGCTGTGAGACATTCCCGCACATATGTCTGTATGCTCTGTATCTTCTTGCTGCAATTGCACCTGGAATTCCCCTTTAGATCAATGCAAGGTGGCTGGGTTTGGGGGAAAAATTAAACAAGCAAACAAAAGAAGCACATATACAAGTTTCTCTGATAGAATGTAAACCATAGATTATTAATCAACATATTATAGCAAAAACAGGATAAAGAGAGGAAAGTAACTCCTTATTTTGGTAGCACCTTACTTTTAACTAGCACAAATCCTAATATTAGGCTCATTGTACTGAATTTGTAGTAGAGTTAGGTTTACTCTAAAGGTCACCAGTTCCTAGCAGGGATGGATTCAGCCTGATAAGTCTGAACTCATCATTTTTTCAGAGCCTCCCATGACAGTTGGAGGCTTTGGGAGAGTAACAGATTCCACCTTGCTGTCAGCCAGCCCGACCCGGCTCGCCCCCAGCCCCTCCCTCCGAAGCCCCCACTGCAGAGCCTTCATCTTGCTTGCTCCAAAAATGGACAGGAAAACTGGCTCCCAGCTCTTTCCCCTCTCTATCAGCTGGAGTTAGCTGATCCCTCTGCTGCTCTGCCATGTTGTTGCATCCAGTCACCTTCTAACCTTCTAGTCTCGTTCTCCAGCATTCAGTCCCAAAGCAACATTCTGCAAACACTTACTCATCTGAGCAAGGACGGAACCCTTACTCTGCCCACAGGATACAGCTTTTAATGTTAACACTTAAGCTGAAGGCCAATTCCCTTGGTAAATTACTAAATGTCCAGCTACAAAGTGTTTGAACAGAAGTGGATGATGCAATCAACCCTCCTCCGCCCCCTCCCCCCGAAAAAACAGCAAAAAACAAAAAAAGGACTTGTCTGCACACTGAAAAATAAATACTGAGTTGGGCAAAAAGGAATACGCCAAGACACTCCTACATGTAAATTCTTACTGAATGAATTTCAGGAGGTTGCTGACATGGGAAACAAACAGACCATGAGGAACCATAACTCACCAAGGAAGCTTCTCTCTCACCTTGCATAAAGCTGTTTCGCATAGACAGTACACATTTTCACCTGTGTGTGATCATACTGAATAAAGACTTGCCCCTTCTCATTTTCTTGTTTGAAGCAAAAATAAACAATCTGTTTCACATTTGCACCTTACACTTCCTAGGTACCTTCAGATACTCTCAGAAAACTCATGCCCAATTTCTGCAAACGGCTCAGACCCAGCTGCCCATGCCATACACGTATGTCAGTCACGTGGCTCTCTGTTCCCATTAGGTAAATCGAATTTAAATTCTGTCCTAAGATGGAGCACTTTAGTCACTGGCTGCATGTGATCAATAGTTAGACTCTGGATAGAAAGTGAAAGTTATGTTAGCAATATCAATTTAGCCTAGTTTTCAGTGTTTGGGGATGAAAGGAAAAACCCTTACGATTTATTGTTATGCTTCAGCCATTTTTTTTCCTTTATACTATCACTGCTCACATTTGCAAGGTTTACCAGCAGTTTTTGTAGGTTCTATATGCACAAAAAACATGAAAGGGAAAGCTATGGTAAATAACTGATAGAACCACATTAACAAATCATCTCTCTTCACTGATAAAACCCCAGACTGAGATATTTCAAAGCTCCCTAGAAAGATTTTTCATTCATTTTTACAGAAGATATGCAGATAAATCCCCAAGGCATTTTTTTTTAATCTCATTTTGGATATCTCTGGCCTCTACCCAAACTCTCCTGTACAGTTTCTCAGCTTTTTTATTAATTTGGGAGAAAATACGTTTGTCTCTAATTTCTAAAATCACCTATGCCAACCAAGAGGATCTTGTAGTTACTTCTTTCACAAAGTGAACCTTTGCAATCTATGTTTTTTCCAATCACAAAGGGATAGGTTTTGCATTTTTAGTTTGGCTGAAGAAAGAGGCAACACCAGCTCTAACCTAGAAGATTGTGAATTCTGGCCAGAGTGGTAACCAAATTGCCATTTCAGTTCTTGCAGCAGCAAAAGTCATAACTTTGGTTATGAAGCTCAATTAAATGGATCACACAGCACCTAATAGTCTTAAGTCCTGCTCCACTTGAAGCTGATGGCAAAAATCTCACTGATTCCAGCAGGTATATCAGCAGTCAAGGACCTTGAAAGAGGAACAACCTGGAGCTTGGTAGTGCACGTACTAACCACTTTCCCAAGGACATATATTACCTGCATATGACCATACCCAGTCATAAGTGTATTTTCTCTGTGCTTTAGAGAGGGCTTCTGAACCGGTTTGTGCTGCCACAAGAGATGGACAAGCCACCAAGAGCTTCTACAGCAGTCCCCTAATAATGCCTGCCTTTTACAGGGGCTGGCCTCTTTCACCTTGTTAAAAACAGTAAGTAGTAAGCAATAGATCTTGTCAAAGGTTACTCTGTAGAATAACCTCTGGAGATATTAGATAGAGGTGTCCAGAGAAATACCACAAAAAGGTGCTGACAAGGAAACCAAGGGGATTATGATTAGGAAGTGTGAATAAGCTAAGGTTTCAAACATACTCAGATTTTGGTTAGAAATGCTAAAGTATAGGAAGGAAATGTTCTACATACCATCAAGCCACTAAAAACACACTTTAAAAGACAAGTTAAAGAATCATCATATGGTGATTAAATACTTGACTTGGTTTAATAAAAGCTGCAAGAAATGCAGTTCCACACTTAAATAGAATAAGGATTTCTTCTACCCACAAGTACACCCAGTATGTATCATGATTGAAATTGAGAAACTAATTTCCTCAAAGATAAACAATAATTCTGCACCTATAAACTGTTAACTGTTCCTCCAGCTCTCTTTTAATCCATTTTTTAATATTCAAATGAATCTTAACTTTTTATGAGAACTTCCACCAGATAATTCCCAATAGTAGGTTTCCATTTAAGACATCCATGTCCTCTAAATGAGAAACTAAAAAAAAAAAAAAAAAAAAATCCCTAAAACCTAAGCCATGACTGAGAATGACTATTCCTCCATTTACTCCAGGTTCTGAATTTAACAATTATGCAATAATTAAGTTAAAAATTCCAAGATATTTCTGAAACCATTCTAAGAGGACAGCCTCTGCTAGTTTTACTCTCAGTGAAGTTAGCCCGTACAAAGACTTGGTTCCTTTTAGCTCATTTTTTATGACTTCATCAGTTGAAAAATAATTTTCCATTCCCCTCCGTGGAAGGCAGTCATGTTCTTTGACCCAGTCCTCTCCAATCAGATCAAATCTCAGGAGATATTCTGGAGATTTAGCACTTTTGCAATTAAAGGCCTCTACCCCAGCCTTTTGAGGTTCTCAACCAACACAGCTTTCTGGGAGCTTTCCCCTGATCTTATATGCACAATGTTATAATGTGCATACACGTACACACGTGCAGAGCACACAAACAAGAATGTTAAAGAAACCCAAGGCCCCTAAACAGAAAGAGTAGACAGATAAATGATGATAGATAAATAGAAAAAAAAATGTAGAGTCAACCTGAAAGGCTTTATTCAGCACAAAACAAAGATTCATTTCTGAATGATTTAGTGCCTCGTGTATTCCTTAACATAAGCGAGTTTTCAAAGGAGAAGTTTAAGTATCTCATTTTGAAAAAATGTTGAAATCAAGTCTTTTGACTTTTTCACATATTTTCCTCCCCTTTTTTTGGCTGAAGCTAGTCACAGAACTTGATCTGCAACTGTGAACAGTTTCAGGTCTTGCATATTGTGTTTTCCAGTGAATTTCTGGTGAAGTTCTCTCTCCAGTGAGTTTCTTTTTTCCCGTCCCAAGAAGTCACCAGCCTGGCTGCATATGCCAAACCAGCTCCCTCCAAAGCTGCAGCTCGTGCTCCAGCCACACAAGGCTGGCCTTGCCCAGAGCAACTGGTCCTCGATTTAAGTCAGGAATGGATGGGGCTGCAAAGAAACTGCCCAGCCCCAACTGTCTTCGCCACACCACAGCAAGGAAATCCCCTTTGTGCTAAATATGTGGTGTGACAAGAGCAAAGAGCTTCTGTCAGGACCTCGCCGTTGTAGAGACCATCTCACGCGCCGTTCTCAGGAGCACAGATTGCTCTAAGCAGAATTGATCTTTAGATGAATAAATAACCAGCGGTAGCTGTTGGCACCAAAAGGATCACACTGTTTAGCATTCATTTTTAAGATAGTTACACCCAGTGCCCCTGTGATATGAGGAAAATACTACCTACAGAATTACAAAAGACTAAGAAAGCACCAATATTTGCATTGCCATTTAACTCTTTCCCAAGTAGCCTTTTACAAAGAGCTGTTAGTTCCATAGTACTAAGCACTTGCTTTTGCCTTTTCCCCCCTCAGCAATAAACTACACAGTTTATTGCTGTGTATTATTTACTGTGCACACAAGTCTCTGCACAGACAAGTATGCCTGATCACAGCCTTGGTTTTCCTCTTAAAATTTTGCAATGACAGAGCATAACTAATCAATATTTTACAAAATACCTTCTCTATCTGATGTCTGCCCACTTCAGATGCTGCAAGGCACTAAAGTCTCTGTAAATGTAGACATGGGCATTTTGCTGTCATAGGCTGGTATCTTCTGAGCACTGGAGCAAAACAGCTCAGCAGCACTCCGAACACTACATTTGCCCCTGTTTAAAGGAGGGGGGTTCCCTGAAGGGAGCGATGCAGCAAGGACCTCATCATCTGCAGCTTGCCAAGCTGATACCTCCCCGCAAGGCATCCTGAGTCCATTTAAGCTATCTGAAACCAGCATGGAAAATTCAAGTTAAAAAAAAAAGTTCATCTATTTCTGTGACTAGATTGATAAGACAGTCATCATCATATCTCTTGTTCTTCTCATTATAAATTAATTTAGCATTAATTACAATGCTCAATATGCTTTTCCTCAGCTTACTCAGCCCTTAAAAAGCTTTCACTCTGCTGAAAAACATTTGGCTGACAGCGCACTGACTAAAAACTCTGAAATGAGAACTGGAAGAGTGACAGCTGAGCAGAAATAGGCTGTCCTTATATTTCGGAATACCAGCTTTTTGGCATGAAAAACTGTATAGAATCAGATGGTTGGAGAGAGGAAATAGAAGACATAGCACCCTAATTGCTATAGAGGGAGCAATATTTTCAAAGTGTTTCCTTGTGCATCCTGCAAACTCCACTCAATTTAGATAATCCAGTAAAAGGCTCAAGTGTATGGCCACAGTTATAGCAGTAAAATCAAATATCTGGAATCCCTGAATTTTAGGGTACTATAAGTTGATTGACTCATCTGGGATTCATTGACTTCAATTGTTTATATTAAAAAGAAACCACTATATTTTTCCACTGAGCAAGGAGAAAAAAAAGGGGGGGGAGGGTGCACACACCAATTTGACAGCTTATTTTTCATAGCACCTATTTGACTACATGTAGCTCAATTCATTAATCCCAAAGCTTTTTAAATTAACACTTGGGAATATAAAATCATTCTTGATAACATTTATATGTGACTTTCAGTGGAATAAAATAGGTAGCTGTATCCTTCTTTCATGTAATATAACAGAAGCCACAAATGTTGTTCTCCAAAGTAGAATTTTTGTAACTTTAAGATATGTGCCAAATATCTGCTCTTATTGTCACTCTTCTTGTTGAAGGACTCCTTGAAGGCTAGAGAATTAGAGCACATACTTTTTTAGCTCTCTATTGAAGAGATGGAGGGTATCTCGATCTTTAACAAAGAGAGCTTTTCTCCCAAGAACTTGCTAGGAGTTTGAATTAATGAGGAATTAAGTTTCATCTCAGCAGTTTTACTAAACTGTGGAGAAAAAGGACACAATGCCACTAGTCCCCGAGTGCCCTCAACACCCATTGACTTCAATGGGGATTGAGAAAGGTCCTCATTTTAGTTGACACAGCACCTTGCAGAATTAGATCCAGTCTCCTTCCCCTCCTCCTAAGACTGTATTTTTCCCACTAGCTGGTCTGATTTTTATTTTGCTTTGACTAGAAATGAAATTAATGTGAATGTTTTGCTGCTGACAATGTCTCTGTCAAATTATATAGTGACTTCTCCTGCTAAAACTTGTTTGTTTTCACACCATCATCAGTGATGATCTCAGCACAGCAGCGCTCCGAGAATAATGGTTTACTCAATTGCAAAGCCAGCAGAAGGAACATAAAACAATGTGTGCTTATATAGGGCCTATATAAATAGTGCTTTTTAAAAATGTTTGGCAAAGAAATAATAGTTGTGGTTTTGTTTCATTTTTTTTAATAAATTAACCTCTAGATCGTTAAGAGTCCAGAGAACCTTTCCACACCAGAGTCATTTATAAGGCCTAAAACTTTTTATTACATCCTCCTACAAAAGATTATATGCCGGAGTTGCCTGTTGTGTGACATTAATAAACACCCGTGGGCCATACGCTTGCTCCATACAGTTTCAGTGAAGTCAATGGAGCCATACCGATTTCAAAAGTCACACAGCTGACCTCACGTATCCTGGGTCAAATTACAAAAATTGAAAGCAAGTGTACCTGATTAGGGCATGGAGGTTTTTTGAGCACTGGACACTATATCCCTCTTCAGATGCTTTTCCTTATTCAAAATTCCCTTTTGATTCCTCCTTAACAAACTGGAATATCTCGGGGGGTGATAAGCTTTTTCAGAAATCCTGAAAGGCTTTGCTCTCATTTGCAGGTCAGCCTGGGAACAGCGCAGGATGCTTGAGCGGTTTGGGCCTTGCCTTCCAGTGTCGCAGACAAATACTCTGAGCTATTAAAATTACAAGGCTTCACTGTCTTCTCACTTCTTTCCCCTCCAATCTCTTTTCTTTAAGAAAAACAAAGGGGGTGGGGAACATAACCCCCCACCCCAAATAAAATCAAATTGAAGTCCAAGATATTACTCCCAATTCATAACACTATAGGAAAGAGTAAAAATGCACATCAGTGCTGGGAGCAGAACCAGATTCTCCCACGTTTAACTGAAAACCTTGGTGGGGTTTTCGTCTACATTGTGCAAGCCTGAGGCCAGAGTGGTGACTGTCACAGCCAAAGAGACACAGACAGATAGATGATGGAGAGTGCAGACTGCGCACCCGCACATAAAGCTCGTGAGAGGAAGCAGAGTGCACGGAAGGAATATTAATTGAGCACAAAATAAGTATTCTCAATATCCCCCTGCCCCCTTAAAAGTAGGCACAAGATAAGGAGAGCTACAAACATGTTCATCGTGGGGAAACAGCCGTCCTTAACGTGACGTGTCAGGCTATTACTTTAATAATGGGATTTGCACAGCACACAACTGATAGGCTACATTCAGAATAGACCCTGTGAATCTAATTTTCTTCTCAATGAGTGTTACACCAGTCTGCAACTCCACAGATTTCAATAGAGTTGCTCCAGATTTATACCAGGGTGAGTGGAGAATTAGGCTCTACTGTGGTATTTTTTAAATCCACAATAACATAATTCTCCTTACCCAGCCATAAAACCCATGGCTGTTTTGATCTTTTCTGTTTTCATAGAAGGTTATTTAGCTTCCTATGAAATATTCTAAAGCTTCACATCAAAACAGTTAAATTACTGCTTTCTCTCACTTTTTGTGATGAATGAACAATTGCTTGAATTTAACCTATTATTTCAGTGGTAACACTTTATTTTTGAGTCCATACTCTGCTTCCTTAGTGCTGAAGAATGAAAGGGAGATACCAAAATTTTAGAAACTAGTTTAGTTTTTAAATAATTCATTTTTCCCCCTGCTATCTTTTTAACTACCTTTCCATTGCACAGCCATAAAACCACTATACACTGACCTTATTTAATCATGAGTATAAGATAATCTTCAAGTGCTACACAGACACATTTAAGAATATGGAAGTGAAGAAAGAGGGAAAACATTCCTTACCTTGTTTTTAAACTACAGAATCTCTCTTTTTCCCCTCATTTTGTATACTGTCTGGAGAGCAAGGGAAGCCTTTACAGATGTTGATCTTGATCTCTCCAACCTTAACAAAATTTGTGCAAATCCCCCCCCCCCAACTATCACCAGCAAAGGGTCTTTTTTTAAAAAAGTCACAAATAAGAGGAACAGTCAACGTGATGGTTGGAATCCTCACAAATCCTTAACAAAGATTTCTTCTTCCTAAAACGTTCTCTCAGTAATGAAAGTAAATAGCAGGTATTAAAAGATATTCCTGAACAAACCATCTGCTTATCTTTTCCTTCTTCCACTGCTCCACTCTTAATTTCTTCAGCTTATAATTTACTGTCGTTCCAAGAACAGAAGTTTCCTAAAAGTGAGGTAT
The DNA here is from genome assembly GCF_036417845.1 of Apteryx mantelli. Classification (NCBI taxonomy): domain Eukaryota; kingdom Metazoa; phylum Chordata; class Aves; order Apterygiformes; family Apterygidae; genus Apteryx; species Apteryx mantelli. Next base: position 131,227,303 of record NC_089979.1, read on the forward strand.
CCTCATGCCTTAATTTCTAATACACACTTTGTTTTATGACAAGCACAATTCCAGGCCTTTTAGCCGTCATGCTCTCAGGCCACCTTTTGAATCCCTGCTGGGCTCCTAAAAACTGTTTAGCGACAAACCTATTCACTGACCTGAACCAAACCAGAAGCAGGTTCAAATTACTGCTCAGGATTGGTTTGAGGTGACTGGATTATTTATGGAGGCACACCTAGCAGGTAACTATTTTTATTAAATATAATTTTTTTTAAGTTAAATAAGAGGTATATTTGGACAGGGAATAACAGCAAGCTAGTTAACATATCACTGAGCTACTGGCCATGGGTTTGCAGCATCAGTGCACAACAGAGTGAGCTAATAACATGATCATTTATCCCTTGGAGTGCTTCGCTGCTTACTTAGACAGAATACTACTTTATGGGTAACTAACCATACAAACTCAGCATTCCACAACTGAATGATTTAAAACACAGTAAAAGAAAAAAAAAACATGAAATGCAATATGACAACGTCTCAATTTAATGTTTACTGTACTGTAGCTGCTCCCTACAACGCATCCTGAACCTCATCTCAAATTGCGTTTGTTGTGCTACAGAGCCCCCTGTGTTGAGCATTACATATTAACTACCATTACTTAAGTTTGGCCAGGCAGGGACGGAAGAACAAAGACTTAGATGTTAAACCTGGGAACCACTGACCTGGGTTAATATCCCACATTATCCAAATGAATTTCTGAGTACTTGCAAACAGCTCAGAAAAAAAAAGTGGCTACGAACAACGCTGCATTGCATGCAGTGAAAGAGTAACTGAAGGCCTAAGTCCACTGGGGTAAATAGGCCACTTCTTCAGCATAAGAAAAAGGTGACCCTAATTAAACACATTTCTCTGATTACTCTTGCATAAATTTAGGCAGTGTGTTCAAGGACAGCCAGTTTAAGCTTAGTACACCCTTGGACAGAAAACTGGGACCAAGTACCTCAGTTGCATTGGATGTTCACTGACTGCACCCAAGGACAAAAGGCCCTTAGGAAGGTAAGAAACTGAGGTGAGGGCACCTGAAGAAAGCTGTTTTAGAAAATACTGCAAAGGACAAGAAGATGATAGAAACAGAAACTATTTGTTGATGATATCCAAGGTGGAAAGCTGAAGACAAAAGCAAACAATGCCCAGACCGCCAGACCCTGAGTTACAGAGGTCTAGGGTACCCTAGTAAGAGAAGTAAAAAAACCATTCAGAGCCAAAGAAATGCAGAATCAGCTCCTAATTCTGACAAAAGTAATAGAGGATTTGCAGTATTTTCCCCCAGTTAAATTCAAATTTCACTCCTCCCGGCCTCTTCTAATGAGATTTTTCTCATCTGCTGACTGGAGTCCTCTGGCCAAGCCAGTCTGCACCATCGCACCTACAAATTACCTTACGTGGAACGGTGCCACGACAGCGACTCTGCTTGTCTCAAAGGATGAGATTGTAAGGACAAGACACCTAGACGAACACTGGTGAGCGTAACGCTTTGAGGCATTCATTCTGAAGCTGGGTGCAGTGCTGACTTCTTGAGCAAGTTCTCAAAAAAGAAGACGGAAACAAGAACCAAAAGCAAAACATCTTTTAAGCTAAGGAAATTGTTGTAAGCTTTCAATGTTTTACTTTGAAAATCCTACAGCCCTTAGCAAAATCCTTAGAAAAATCTCTTCTTGTTTATAAAATAGCATTTGATACCACCACCTAGAAACCTACCAAATACTGCAACCAACTCTCTTTAAACTCTCTAAAGCCAAATAACAGCTGCATTTCCCATGAATGAACCTCTGATGACTAATAAAAAAATGCTGACTGTCAGTATTTTTAATTAGAGAGTAAAATAGCTCCTTAATGAAAAATAGTAGATATTATATTATATTATTTGAAAGTTTCAGGGTTGCCCCCAACCTGAACCACGATATGAGCAAATGATCAGTGTACAAAACAGCAGAACAGCTCCTTGGATGTAATAGCACACAACAGCTTTTCTGCTTCAACAAGTCTTTTACCACATCACTGAAATAATTATTTTACATATGTTATGTATGCTCGTTATGTACACTTGAGCCAACTTAAATCATTTCTTTGATTATATGTATAACAAAAGTTATTTCCATAGCAACATTTTGTTTTTACATATGTCAAGTTTACAAAAGCTAATTTCTATACTTATTCCTGTAATATAGCTAATATTCAAATACAGCATAAAATATTGAGATCACTGTTTTGTCTGTGTTAAAGAATACTACACCTTAAAAACTGTAAATTAACATAGCAATATAAGTTCTAGTAAGACGAAAAGGTGTTTCAAAGTTTTTATTCCAAATGGTACTTGCTTTAATTTTGTGATCAACTTTATTTTAATCATTTTTCAAGGCAAAAAAATGCAAAAGCCTTAAAAACACAGAAGGATTCAAAGAGTTCTAGAGCATTATAATTTGCAGAGCAGAATTTACCTAAAAATCTGATTTTTCAGGGGTTAAAAAGCATGCAGCATAGTGTCGGGGGGAGGCGAGAGGGGAAGAGGACAAAGCAACAGAAATTGTGTTGAGATATTGTGGAGTGGCAACAACCTACCAAGCTGTCTGATCAGCCTCGACATTACTGCTTATGACTGACAAAAATCTCCAAACTCTTTAAATATTTCCTCTAGGAGTAATATGTATTCACTGCAATGAGAGTTTATACACAAAAGATTGACCCAGATGCACTACCTTAATTATATATGTCTACCTATTAATTCAATCAGTATGAGATAACTGAAAACAAAACAAAACCAAAAACCCTGAACCTATGAGGCAGAACTGAAAGACCTGTTGCTCTATACATGGATCTGTGTTTCAAGCAACTGTCTACTGAGTATAGTTTTCCTGTAAAAAATTGACAAGAAAAAACAGTATTTGCAGGCCTTACTTGAGGAAAAATTATCATTTTGCTCCAGGAATAAATGATATGGCCCTTACTCATGAAAAAATGCTTTAAGTAGAAACAGTTTTGTTCTCCCTTTATTTCAAAATCTTGTCCAAAAATAATTATCATATATAAGAGTTTATAGGAAAGATGTGCACTGGAATTAAAATAAGGCTTTAAAATGGCCAATAAATAAAGAAAGATGTAAGTCCTCAAAGCAACGGGTTTATAGTAAATCCAGAAAGTTAACTAGTGACAGAAAGCAGAGACAGGGAATGACTAAGGTTAGGGGAAAAGTCTTTGAGTAAATAAATGGCATTTCTTAGAAGCAGACAACAACCTTACAATAGCTCTTCTAATATTTAAGATACTCATGCCTTGATGAGGGTCACAGAGATGGGTTTTTAAAAGGGGCTACCAGGAGACAAGTTAATAACCAAGTCTCAGATCATTCTGCAAAACTTACTGCTCTCAGAGAGGATTCTGCCTGCACAAAGGTAAAAGGTTGAAGTACTTAAAAGTTACCTTCTCAAGGCAATGTGAGATTTCCTCTGTCTTATCATCTCCAGAACGAACGCTTGCTCTCACAGAAACGGCCTCTTACAGAAGACTCCTCTGAAGTGCACAGGATAAATGTAAGCAACTTTGGCGTATTTTAGATTCTCAAAGTGAGCAAGTCAACTTCAAACTAAAAAAACACATATTGCTCTTTATCCATGAAAGTTATCTGATACATGGTAAAATAAGCAAAATGACATATATAACTTCGCTTCTATCTTTTCTTTTGATCTATATACATGATTTGCTTCCCTTTATGTTCCCTAGATTAAATTTGCAGAGGTAGAGTTCAATAAATTGAAGTTATACTATACATGGATTTCTGGGGGGAGCGTTCTGATTGTTTTAAATGTGTAAAGTTTTAGAAATATTGCAATTTTAAACTTCTGGAAGACTGCCATCCAATATTCAAGTGTAGCAGACAGAGCTAATTGCCTTTTTTTATATGATATTACAAAACTTCTTGATTTCAAACATTAGTGTGATTCCTCCTAACAGTTTCCTCTTAAAAATATAACAATAGGTGACTTCAGCAGTTTCTTTTTCATGCCATAACTTCATTATTTCTATTTCCTGTTTCACTCAAATGTTTCACATACACCTTTAAAGTTTTGAAACTTTGATGATCTCAACATATGCAAACAAACATAAATCCCAGTTAGGCTAACAGAACAGCAGAAACATCCCAAGGTCTATGGGCAGCAGTAGATACCAGTTCTTCACAATCCACGTGTGATAAAGAATAATGAGAAATCCCTGGTTAGTTATCATAAAAATAGACACCTTACCATTATCTGTAGAGTACAGTCAGGTCCAAGCTGTTTTGTTCAACCACCACACCAACTGTTCTTTCTTTTAAGTGACTTTAAAAGAAAAGAAAAAAAAACTCCCTTTCCCAGTGATAGCTGGGAGAAAAACTACCGAGAGCTTTTAGGCTTTAGTAATTAAGGCCATAAGAATTGTATTTTATTAAATCAGCATAAAACAGCTCAATCAAGAGTTAGGTCCCAGGCTGTACTATTTGCCCCTCTCTCGTCCTCTCCTTCTTGCTCTCACCGTCTCTTTGAGAAAATGAGACCAATTTTTCCAGTAGCCTTTAACTCGCTAGATTAACTGACATGGAAAATGTGACTAAAAACTTGTAGAACTGTCTAGCCTCCAACCCAGCACAGAACCAACGCTGTGTTAAGTGCTGAAGGACACCGAGCAAGCTGCTACTTGCTAAGTTCATAACCCAGAACTATATAGTCACAAATAACAGGACTGCGCCATCTAGTCAGCTGCCAGCAGGCTTTGCTCTGCCTGGCAGAAGTGGGTACCTTAGGATGCAGGGCTTGAGCGCTTGTGAATGCTCAGTTTCTTCAAGATTCAATTGTTTTTTTAAATAAAATATCACTACTGAGATAATCCACATCTAGTGGATATGGGAAAATTCAGGTTATAATAGCACAGAGAACTTCTACATCTAACTTTGATTTACAAGATAAAAGCAACTTTTAAATTAAAGAGCTTTTCTGCTAATAGAGCTTATTATTCCGGAGACAGGAATGATTTTCCTAGAAAGTTGTCCCTGTGTGCCTGCCCATTATCTTTGCTTTCCCCCTTCCACTAATGAGCATTTATCTAAAGAGCCTGTTAATCCTCTGATGTGTGCTTCTGGTCAGAGGTAACAGTTTGAATAAAACCACTAATCACTTATCACTAATCACTGATCATTAATCACACTTTTCCCTAGTGCTTTGCGACCTGTACAGCTCCCTTAGGATTAAGGAGTCACAAATAAGGATTTTAGCTTTTTTTTTTTTTTTTTTCTGCTTTTTGCTACCGGCAGCCTCATTCACCACATGAAAGTTACAAAATGCCAAGTAGGGACTTTCAACACTGTACACTTTTCTACTGAAAATAAACCATTCTCTTACAGCAGCGTGCCTCCTTCAGCAAAATCCCCACACGTTACGTTACGTTTTTGCATTCGGCTTTCACCCTCCAACCCCTTAATATTCTCTCAGTCTGTTTTCTGGCATGACAGTTTCTTACAAGAAACTTTTGCTCCACCAGTGTTACTTGACGCACTGCTTGCTATCCAAAGGGTCGGGCAGGGAGAGCCTGGTGCAAGTCAGCGGGCGAGAACTGCAGGGTCTCAAGGTTTCCTTGCCCAAGCAAGATGCTTCTCAGTAATTACTATCCCTCCGTCCACGCTTTAATTTCGGCTAGCTGTTTCTCACGGATAAAATATGGAAGTCCCCTAATCTTGCTGAGGGGCTTCTAATACCCTTCCGGATTTTGCACGGCACATCGGGGCACTCGTTCGGCTTTGCTCCTACGCCAGCGCTGCAGGGCTCCTCGGCTCCCGACGGCACCGCTCGCGCTAAGCCCTGGGGATGCAGGATCACTCACCACGCTTGGCCATAAATAAGAGAGGAGGCGGTTTAGCCAGTATGCCCCTTACGCTCCAGAAGCGCCTAGCGTCCCGCAAACTTCGCTGGGGAGAGAGAGACCCCCGTGAGGAGCCGGGCGGGCAGCGCGCTCGGCCGCCGCCGCCCCCGACGCCGCCGCCGCCGCCCCCGGCCCCGCGGCCGCTCGCCGGCCCGCAGCATGACGTCACGGCCCGGACCGGCCCGGTTCCCAGCGATGTGTCAGAGGGGGCAGGCGGCCGCGCACCGCACCGCACCGCGCCGCTCCGCCGCGACCCCCGCCCGCCCCGCCGCCGCCGCTGCCGCCGCCGGGGCTGCGGCGCGGCGAAACTTGGCCAGAAGTTGGCGGCGAGCGGGGCCGGGGCCGGCGGCGGCGGCGCGGCGCAGGGGGGCTGTCACCGCGGAGCCGCCGGCGCCTCGCAGCCCGGCAGCGCCGCGCGGAGCGGCTGCCCCGACGCCGACTCCGCCGCGGCCGCGGCCGCGGCCACCGCGCGGGGGGCGCGCACGCCCCCTCGCCCCGCGCCGCGCCCCCGTCGGGCGCCCCGTCCTGCAGCCGCACCAAGTCGCGGCAGCGGCCGCGCGCGGCGCGTCCCGCCTGCGAGGCGGATGCTGCCGGCGGCGGGAGCAGCCCCCCGCCGCCGGGAGCCTTCCCGCGCCCCGCGCCGTGCCGCGCCGGGGGAGCGCGGGCTGCGCGCGGGGCGGCGCGCACCGCCGCGCGGGGCAGCCCCGAATTTTTAGGAACTTACCGCACAAGTGCCGAAGGGACGGGACCAGCAGCCCGGCTGGAGGAACCACGTTGGACTGAGGGAAGGTTACAATACGATCTATTTAGAGAAGCATTACATCACCCTCCGTGACGTCACGTGGGATTCCTGAACTTCTAAATCATTGCGGTCCGTGCCGGGGCGGGGGGGCGGCGGGGGGGGCCGCGCCGAGGGCGCGGGGCGGGGGCGTGGCCTATCCGGCCCCGCCCCCGCCGGCCCGGGGCGAGGGGCGGGGCGGGGGCCGGGGCGGGGTGTGAGTCAGCCTGGAAACAATGTCCCGCCCCCGGCGGCGGGGAGAGCCGCCGGGGGCGGGGCGGAGGGGGCGGGGCGGGGAGGGGCCGCGGCAGCCAGGGCCGGCGGGGTCCCGCCACCGCGCGGCTGGGGGCGGCACCGGCAGCGGCGGGCCGGCTCCCGCCTCCCCTCGGCCCGTGCGGCCCCGCGGCGGGACGGGCTGCGCCGGGGACCCGGGACCCGCGCCGGGCATCGGGGACTGGCACCGCGGACGAGGGTTCTGAGAATGGAGATCGGGGACTGGCCATTGGGGATCTGCGGATCGGGGACTGGGGATCTGGGACCAAGGAGTGGGGATCTGGGACTGGGGGTCTGTGACCAGGCACTGGGAGTCTGGGAATCTGGGACTGGGGAACTGGGATTGGGGATCTGGGACCAGTGACTGGAGCTCTGGGACTGGGCACTGGGGATCTGGAACGGGGGATCTGGGACAGGGGGTCTGGGACCAGGCACTGGGAGTCTGGGACTGGGGAACTGGGATTGGGGATTTGGGACCAGTGACTGGAGCTCTGGGACTGGGCACTGGGGATCTGGGACTGGGGATCTGAGATCAAGGAGTGGGGATTTGGGACTGGGGATCTGGGACCAGGCACTGGGCGTCTGGGACTGGGGACTGGGGACTGGGGACCTGGAACTGTGGATCTGGGACTGGGGAACTGGGATTAGGGATCTGGGACCACGGAGAACTGCGGATTTGGGACCAGTGACTGGAGCTCTGGGACTGGCCACTGGGGATCTGGGACCAGTGACTGGGGGTCTAGGCCTGGGGACTGGGGCTCTGGGACCAGTGACTGGGGCTCTGGGACTGGGCACTGGGGATGTGGGCACCTGGACCTGGGGCTTGGGGATGTGGGGCCTGGGCCCGGGGCGCTGGGGCCTGCGCCTGGGGCTCAGGGAGGCGGGGGTGGGACACGGCCCGGGGCTGCGGCCGTGCCTTGGGCACTGGTGGGGCGACAGGGCTGGGGCGCAGCTTCGGGCCATGGGGAGGTGGCCGCCCCTCGCCCGGCACCCGCCCAGCCTGCCGAGGCCTACCGTCAGCGGAGCCTCTGCTCCTGCGGCCCGGCTCCTCAAGGAACGGGCGCCGCGGTGTACCCGGGGCGCCGCTGCTGCACAGTAATGGAGAGGCTTACCCGGTACCATGAGGCATTTCACTGGTTTCCAAATGCTTAACGTTATGCATGTGACTGACAGTATGCATATCTTGGTAATCGTCTGGGGCCACGATCAGTGACAAGTTTATTATTCCACCCTAGAAATAGTTCACCGCCTTCCTCTTCTGCGTTTTATCGTATTAAAAGTACTTCATAACTCTCAGCCTCATAGTCCTCTCCAGCACCTCTGGTCTGGAGGCTCCTCTAGCAGCTGGCTATATACACTGCAGTTATCTAGGAGATACTCTCATCAATGATGCACATGGTGATTTAACTGTATTTAACTGCTGATTCATGCCAGCAGGTATGAGTTAATTCTGATGCAGTGTTTTAACACCTAAGCCGGGGATGAGTCGAGAGGAAACCTCTGTGTTTCTGTGCCGGGACTCAAGTCTGCAAATGTTTTGCTCGGTTTGTTTCTCTCTTACTCAATTAACAGAGGAGAGAGCAACATAAGATTGCCCAGATCAGGAACTGCTTTACAAATGGCAATAATACAGCACATTACTCCTAATAATACTGTTCTTTTGCAAGCTTATGTGAGACTGTTTAACAGTTGTCCTCAGCTTTTAACAATTCACTGGCACTTCATGCAGGATTTAAACAGACAGAAGTGGATCCTATCACCAATGATAGATTTTGAACTCATTTAACTACTTAGGATAAGGCTCAGTGTTTCCGTGGCTGTAAGCCTTCATTTTGTCAGGTATTATCCTTGGAAACCACATACCAAGGTTTGTGAAGTGCCTTACCTCTAAACATGTTGAAATTATAAACTACAGAGATGGCTAAATAAATACTTGCAGTTACTTCTGCAACAGCGGAAGTGTTTTAGCATACAGAAACACTGCGGTGTTATTTAAAGCCGTGACAAAAAAATTAAAGTGCGGGAAGCAGCTCTGTGTCTCTCATTCAGATTTCATTGCACAGTTTATGTACTCACACTTTTTTACAGACAGGCAGCCGTGACTATGTCTGAAGCTACGGATGTTCCCACAGTAGGCAGAGCAGCTCTTTCTCCAGGATCCTCCATGAGACCAGAATGAAATTAGTAATGAATGAAAATTCAGATGCCCTTCAAAGATTATAGGGCCCAGATATCTGCGCAGTAAGAATTGTTAGAGAATATCGGACTGAAGCTGTCTGGAATTAATCATTTAGCATAACTTGCTTAGCATTAGTAGCTAAATTTGCTGAAGCCTTAGGCCTCAGGCTGTGAACTTTTACTTAGATAAGTAAAAGGGGGCCCCAGAGCCGGTTCAAGCTGGAGGGATAAAGAAGTTACATGGACAGCAGGAGTAGCAAACCTTGAAGGTAAGAAAAGAAGCAGCCTGCCTAGAGACAATGAAGGGGCCCAAGGAAGAAGGGGAAGAACCCAGACCTAACCATTACTGTTGGTCCAAACTATCGCTTAAGGGGTGGGGAATTTAGATTGTAAGGCTATAATTGCCCAGGGATTTCTTTGTTCGGGGTCCCTCTTTGGAGGCACCCAGCTCGAGCTGTAATTACCACATGTGTATCATTAAATTTTATTTCTCTCCAATCTGACTTCGAACTTCTGCCTCAGCGGGAATGTAGGGTCGGACCCTGTTATGGTGGCCGGCAAGCCTAACTTTCCATAACAAGAATCACAGCAAAATTGGTAGAGGTAAAAGCAAACCAAATGCTAATGGAAGTATTAGCCATCATTTTATGTTATCTATAGGGTAACTGGTGTTATTTATAACTGGTGGTGCTTTTTTATTAATGATATTCTAGATGCTAGGTGACTTGCACACAGATTATAGTGAGTAAATAATAGGACCCTCTTGGGGTGTGCACTGTGCTTTAATTTACTAATTTTGTATTTAAAGCTTCTGACTTCAGTATTCTGCGTGTCTTTTGCCTTGTCCAGAGCATTGTGCAAAAAGACATTTTAAAAGCAAGAGCACCACATAGATCAATAACTGTACGTACCACATACCTATTTGGACAGATCTCTACCACTTAAACAGATGGGTAACTTGCAGCAATAGTTTGTGTGTGTCTGCCAGTGGAAGGGTGGTGACAAATGCTTTCATAGGTGGTTATGTAGGCTTTTGCTGACGGCAGAGCAGAGAGATTCTTGATTCCTGCAATGAGTCTCAAGCCCTGAGGTAAGACTCTTGATTTCTGAAATGAGCTGAGGGGGATGAGTGCAGAATAAAGCCCCAGTTCCTCTTGTAAATCTGCTGCAATATTTGTCACATATCCTTGCTTTTCCCTATTCCGAACTTCTTCACTTGTCACCATCAGCTCCTGTTGCTCTCCTCCCTCTCCCAGTTCTTTCCTTGCCTTCTTCTGCTTTCCTGTTGCCTGTTACCAATCTTCTCTCCATCCTAAGCCATCTGCTTTCTTACTGCCTGCTGATCTCTGACCAGGACTGTGAAATAGCTTGGTTTTGTTTTGTTCTACGTTCGCTTTCGTGCCTGGTGGCCAAGCAGCTAGTCCTAGAAGAGAGGTAAAACTCTGTCGATCCCATCAGCCTTAGGAAGGAGCATACTGAGTAGAGAAAAAAACATTCAGAAAACATTAATTGCTGAGATCTTTCTTGCTGCAAACTGAGAGGTGATCATATGATGAGAGGAACTTCTCTGCCTGCAACATTGCTGCTTTCCAGCTGAGCTGATGCATGTTCGTGTGGTGTCAATGTGAAGAGCAACACTTTAACATGAGCTCCTATAAAGGTGGTTTAGATTAGCATATTTTATTCGGCAGGTCAGGAATGTGTGCATAGTTACCTCAACTCAGCTGACAGGCTGTAACTTGAGAACACGCTCTATATTGGGGACAAATTTGGGCAAATCTTAGAAGCTAATCAAAGGCATATCCTGTGACAACAAGCTGATCATTCTGCAGTTCCTACTCCAAAAGCACTAGATGTTCCCAGCAGACAACCTGTGGGATTTGGGGTAATGTTCAGCAAAGAAACTTATTTTTCTAAAATACTGTTTCTGGAATGATTGAATTTGTGAAGAAGCTTTCCAAAATACTCCAGCCTGAGGCAGACACCCAGCATGGAAAACTTCATCCTGAATGTTTCAAAACTGGATAATGTTTCTAAGTGATTGAAGAAACTTATAATGAAAAGTACTGAGCAGTCAACTACATGAGGCACTACCTGTTTTATCTGTAATGCTGTTTCGTAATTAATTTAAAGTTATAAAGTCATATGTTTCTTTTCTGTTTTTATACCCAGGCTCTTACAAAGCTGCTTCCTTCTGATGGCAAAATCACTACTTAAATACTTATCTGTATTACATGTTCTAATAAATGCTTTCCAGATAGGTCTTTGTCATTTTGATTCTTTAATTATAAAAACTAAAACCCAAAATGAAGGACATGGTCTTTACATAGGTAGCTTAATTGGTATGAAAACTACTCAGACTTTTGCAGTGAAATTAATTAAAATGACATTTTGTTTGAATGATAGTAAATGACAGTAGTGCTGTTTCAGCAAACACCTAAAATCTTTGTCATATCATTAAAATCACTAATAAGTAAAGATAATAAAATAATTATAGGAGTTTTGCATGTCAAATATCAGTTTCAGTAAGACACTATTGCTGTCACATAAAATTAATATTTACTGCTGGCACAGCTGAATATTTTACATACCTGTTCTTCCTATAACATCATTAACCACATGTTTAACTAAGCTGCTGCCAGCATTGAGTGTTATTCAGTTTTGGCACTTGCAATTATCTCATTACAAGTACTTTTCAGCAATATCTTATAGTCTAATCGAACAGTAATTTATTCACCTCCTTACATGCTACTAAAGACTTCAGTTCTCCACATTTATCATGTGAAACTATCCTCAAAAAGTAAAAAATGTGATTCAAAACTTTTTTTCTCTTTTAGTAAAGACAATTAGTAAAGACTCATCACACAAAAGTAAAGTTTTAGAAATGAAATGGTAAGGGGGAAAATTAATTTCTAGATCTTAACTTATTCTTTAATCTATGTCCACAGTGAAATGCATTTTAAAAGGGGCTATAAATTATCCTATTTAATGTAGAGTAATCCTAGTAATATCCTGAACAAATATAAAACTGCTGGTTTTGTGCAATGCTTGGTTCCTTAATTGTTACATCTCTGTTTGGATCTCATCTCTACTTATTTCAGTAACAGAGTGAAAGGGATATGAGCAAAGGGAACCGAGTACTCCCTGCAGCTTCAGGGGCTCGCTAGGAAATCCCAGATTAGTTCTAAAGCTGACACAGAAGTTGGAGCAGGAATAAAGTTAACCAGAAGTTAGGGAGGATTCAGCATAAAAACTTCTATTAGCTGAAATTTAAACAGTAAGCAATGTCCCTGCTCAACCTTGTCATTTCTCCAGTGTGCTGGAGAGGAAAGAAGTGTGATACGTCACAGTGGTGTGAAACAGTCATGTGGGATACTAAGCAAGTTGTATCTGTGTTTCTTCACTTTAAGTATATCCTTTCACCTATTCGTCTGATGGTCTCATCTGTACTTAGTGCAGTTCCTCTATCTTAAGCACATGACATAAAATAAAGGGACCCAGATCTCAGAAGAAACGGTTGCAATGTGAAGAAGAGAAGTTACTCAGGAGAGGATTCATGTGCCTTGTTTTTTCTACTTATATCCATAATATTATTTTACATGGGAGCATATTTGGTCCCATAATAGTATTAATTGCCACAGTTCTATGTTTTCTGGAAATAAAGATGCCTAGTAGCAGCTGCTGGTTTTTACAAAAACTAATTGAAATCTTAATTGTCTCCTATTTCTGAATGATGTCCAAGACCTTAGCACTCTTACAGATACTGCATGGCACTCAGAGAATGGATCAAATAGGGGCTTAATATTTTGACAGCTTTTCTCTGCAGAGGCAAACTGACTTAAATTTGGATGTACTAAACAGGAGCTATCTGTGTTTTGCCACATCTATGCTGCACGAGCCACAACCCAGAAATGTTGCCATTTCTTTTCCATTTCCTGGAAGATTTCCTGTGAGGTACCAAATCACATAAGCCCCCAATTCCACCATTTGAATTGAACTGCTGAGTGTCTGTAGGACAATAACAGTATGCATTATTACTCACAAGCAATAGAGTAGGTGTTGAAATGAGGCTCTTTCTAGACTTGAAGGCTTATGTTAGAGATGTGCTGATCTGGTACGTCTAACTACACTTTAGGCAGCACTTAAAATGATGGCTTTTAGCTCTTCCAAGTTACACAATGTCAATCTGATTCCATGTTTCTCCTTACTCTTGGTAAACTTTGAGGAGCCATGGGCTATGTTTGTGGTATATAAAAAGAAAGAGCAAGAGAGCAGAGAGACATAGTCCTTCCCCCAGGTCACACCCCAGTGGAAGCGAACACATATAGAGGGACGTGCGCTGGCCTGCTCAACTCATGGAAAATAACCAGGGCATAAGCAAGGCCCAGATCTGTAAGACTGAGATTTCTCTCCTGTTTTTTCATCGGCTCTCCTGCTCCACACGTGAGAGAAGCACACCATGTTTGTCCGACTTCCTGTCCTTCAGATTTCACTGTGCACACGTTCCTGGTGCCTGTCCTGAGCACGTACGTTCTCTCACCTTAGACGGACAACATCCGTGCTGAAAACTCCCATGCTATCTCCTCAGTCTTTGTGCATGACTGGGTACGCAACGCATGTCCACGTATGTCTGCTCCCAGCTACCCCAGCGGTCCCGTTGATGTAGCAGCACGCGGTGTGGTCTGTTCCAGAGAGGAAGAAAAGAGAGACTTTGTATGTCCTTCCGCATCTACAACAGTTCAAAGAAAAAGCCGTTTCCCCCATACTTAGGTGCCATCATTTTATGTTTTTTGGGCTGAGACCACAAAATTATTCACATTATTATTCCCCTAGAGAGCTCCTAAATGACTACTTTCATATTTAATTTACTCTTTTTGATGCTATGTTTGTCTGAATAATAGTTATATTTTAACTGAGACTGCTGGTTGAGTGTGTGAAGATGGAGAGACTGGTTTGACACATGCTTTTGGGGTAGTATAACTCCAGTCACAAAAGTCTAGAGGTTTATATACATTTTTGCTGTTTGGCTGGGGTTTGGGGTCTGGTTTTTGTTGGCTAGCCTTTTTTTTTAATCCCAGGAGCAAAATGAGAAATGAGAGGTGAAAGAGGTGATATTATTTTCCTACTATTTCTAAACATCTACTTTAGAAACCATATTTAAGCAAGAAGGAAAAAATGGAAATTTTTCTATGAATTCAAATCTGCCTCATCTCTAATTATTAATGGAAAAGAGTAATAGCTGTATTTATGCATAAAAATCATGGGGTCATGTGGGAAGAAGATCTAAAAGATATTGTAGGTGCAATTAACTTTTTTTTTAAACAGACAGTCCTCTTCTCCAAGAGATGGGGAAAAAAGCATGGACTGGCCTAACAGAGAAGCCCCACAGTAACTCAAGCTTTGTTGAACAAGGATAAAGGTGTAGGCTGTCAGGGGCTCATTTTCTAGCCCCCAGACTAGGGCTGCTGAGGGATTGTAATGGAGCCTCCCCACAGCCCACAGCGAGTGGATTTATAACCCCTATCAAACTTCTCTGCATAGTCTGCTTAGTTGGGCTTTGTGCAGGGAGAGTCAAATTTCTGCCTTATTTTCTAGCCTAGAAGCTGAGAAGGAGACAACAAGTAATAGCTCCAGCAGTTCCCATGCAATTGCAAAGTTAATAGTTGTGACAATTCAGAAGAAAAAAGCCGAGTGTTTGCTACCAGGCAGTAGAGCCAGGATTTCACCCAAACATGGGTACAGAAAGTTCATAACTTTTCAGTATGATTTGGTTTAGACAAACGTAAAGAGCAGTCCTCTCAGTAAGAAATAAAAGGTCACAGCAGCCTGAGGGTTAAAATATTTTTGTTAGAAGAAAATGACTAAAACTCACATCACGTCAAGTAAAACAAAAATCAGTCTGCACTACTAAACCTCATTCGCCACTAAGAACTTACATAATATACTACTGACATCATGACTATATAAATTACACGGTACTGCCACATGTGACATAGAGATTATATTACTAGTTTATGAAAAAAACCTTTAACTTCCGATTTTTAATTTAGGGTGAACTATTACAGTATGTATTATAAAATTAGACACACATACCAGAAAAACTACAGCAGTTTGACTTTTTATTACTTTTACCCCAACAGGTGCAAAAACATAAGTTTAATCAAAAGCTTATAGATGCGCAATACCATTTTTGGAAAGGGTACTGCTTTGCTTTCATTCTTGTAACACCGAATGTGTCGTGCATTTTATTTTAGCTGAAGTATAGAATCATGTTTGTTGCATTATGCTGCTGTAAATCCGTGGGTAAAATCCTGGCTTCACTGAAGTCAACAGAAGAACTCCCATGGATTCAGTGGGTTCAACATTTCATCCTGCATCTGTAATCAATCATTATAATGTAACACAGTCTAACAAGTGACTACAGAGGAAAAAAATTACAGCATAATACTTTGAGTTCTTTGCAAATATTTTAGAGATCTGAAACTCAGGCAATAATGCCTCTCCTAGTTGCTCCTAGAAAAACATTTACAAAACTAGTACTTGTAGGTAGGTGATTTCCAGACTGGATTTTCAAGGCATGTTCTATTTTTGACATTAAATAAACATCAGTTTTCACTTCATATCTTTCTTAATGGTTCACTTGTTACTTTTGCAAGTTTCTTTTGCATATGTTATTCTTTAGTTGAAAGGGAGAAGTATTTGAATATCTTCACTTCCTAAATAGAGAAATTTAATTAATCTTAGATGACAGTACAAGAAAACAGGACAGATCAATATTTGCTTTTCAAATAATGTATCGGAATTTGTAATGTGGTAAGTTGTGACAGAGGGTTCACCTGTCAGCTTCAGTGCAGTAGCACAAGAAAAGAAGAAACGACATGTCAAAGTGACAGAAAATTGAGAAGTAAGACAACAAATAAAGTACATACTGTGAACCCTGATTTCCTTTTCTTCTACCTTATGTATCATGGATCAAACAACGTATTGCATATTCCAAAGACACTTCTATTTGCAAAGACATATTTAAGGCAGGCAAATTGAAAAGGCTGCGCAGGATTTCTAGAAAACAAGGAACATGAAGTGCAGTGAGAGCTCCACAGAGAGTGTTTTCTTTTCATGTTGCACAAAGTTACAAATAAGACACTTACTCAGACAGCTGAACTTTATCTAATAACAATGCTAGCAACTAAGTCAACATGTTATGTAAAAGAAAAAAGAAAAAAAAAAAACAGAAATCCCAATCCAGACTTCTCACTGGTTAAACAGGTAAACCAGAATGACACAGTAAACTAGTTCCTTCTTTAGAAAGTGATGTATTACATTGCTAAAAGCAAGAATGAAAGTAAATTCCTAGTATATTTGTCATCATAAAAGTCTTTCAAGGTCTGCTCCATAAATTACAAGGAAGCATGCGAGGATGGGGTATTCTATATGGTTAAATAACACAGAATCACAGAAATTAAATCTCATCCTTCTTTCCATCTCAGTAAAAGCCCCCTATTGACTTCAAGGGAATTTCACCTCAATACCTGCCATAGGAAACACGCGCAGAGGACCCATGGTCCCCACTCGTGTAACTGGGATGGACATATTAGAGCTTGAGGAAAAATCAGAATAGGGATTAACATAGCTTTTCACATTCTCTGCTGCTAGAAAAGATGAACTCACACAAATATCTAGGATGGATTGCCTAGTTCCTTTAAGCAAACAGTGCCACTGAAAATCGTTCAGCTGTAGCAAGGTTGACTAGAAACACCTTTAGGAAATACAGGTGCATCATGGAAAGAGAGAGAATTTGCTTTTCTGAAGCCATAACGCTAAACTGTTTCAAGAATTGTTTTAGCAGCCAAGACAAATAGCTAATGTCAAGAGTGAAAACCGACACAACTGGTGCCAGAAGATCCAATGACACTCAGCACGGTGTAGCGTGAAAGAAACGGGGCTGAAGAGATCAAAGGTTAGAATGGAAATTAAATGGTCAGAGAGATAGAGCTGGTTTTCTTTAGGAAAAAAAGATACAAAAATGTAACAGTTTAATTATGAACAGGATACTGGAACAACAAAAAAAGCAAGCAGCTATGGAGAGATCCACTCATTTGTGGAAAGCCTTAAGAGATGGGAAAAAAGTCTGTTGAAAACACAAGGGGAAAAATACTTATGCTGAAATCCTAGACCCAGTGATGCTCATACAAGTTTTACTATTAATTGCTGACTCAGTTTTTACTTCCCTAGTTCATTTCCAGTGAGGAGAAAATGAGGGACCCCTCCAGAAAGATGACTGTGTCAGAGATGGTCAAGAAGTGCCGTCAGAGTTACTTGAATATACACACAGATAAATGCCCCGACTGCTCATCCCTGGGGAAGGAAGGTACAAGGAGAAAGTTTGCCTAGGAGGTTGTTGTTGCTAAATCTCTCTAGAAGAGAACGGGAAAGACTCTGGAAGAGAGTAATTTTGGAACAGGGAGCTGGGTACTTTCTAAGGAGTTTACTTTCTTACAAATTTGGGGGGTTTGAAAACCCAGAGCAGCAAATAGCTGGGCAAGCCATGATATGTACTATGTAAGGCCATCTTTAGGGGATCCAAGAAGAAACATAATTCATCAGAGTTTACAGGACTGTTATTAGGTACTTGGCTGTAGCAAAGTCATCCTTCCTCCAAAATGCTACCATCTGCTTGTATTTATCTTTATCATATTTAGAAAAATACATAACTTTTCACACTTTGTAACTGAGAACCTTTGAACTTAGGACCTTGAGAATAGCACAAACTTAGTTAAAGTGTGTTTTAAAAGCAATATAAAAATGAAACAAAACATGCTAACTTGTTCAGTTTGAAAAAATGGTTCTTTGTGTTTTAAAAACTATCATAAATTGAAGGAAAATGTCTTTCGTTTTTTTAAAAACAATTTTAAAAACTACTATATCATCATGAAGCTTTTTTTTTTTAATTTGTAGTAGCTTTAAAAAAAATCTTTAGACTGTGCCTGCCCAGACAGCCCATATGGGACAACACATACTCTGAGCCGAGCCTCCTATCAGAGGTCTTAACACAACTGATTACATTAATGAAGGAGTGAAGCCTTTGTTTTTATATTACCCAAGCTAAGGATACAAACTGCTGTTTGAAAGGCAAGGGATAAAACAAATATAAAACAAAAAAAAAAAAAAAGAAAGAGACACTTTATTTTGTAGGCAGGACAGCCATAAAGACTAAGAGGGAGGGAAAAAGAAATTAGGTACTCTTTCTGTCCCCACAGCCGCCCAGGGAGGACACACTGGGAGGGACTGGAGCACGTCCAGCAGGGCTGGGGGCCACAGGGACCCTCGGCTTCCCTCTTGAAGCAATTAATAAACCCCCTAATTGCCTTTTTCTGCAGATCAGTCCAGGCATATTTGCCAAAGACGTCTGTGGGTCCCTCACCCAACGGGCAGCAATGCCATAGCCCGGCAGCTCAGACCGAATGCAGGTCTGGCAGATGAGAGGTTTTCTGTTCAGGATCGCCTTCCTTCATTTTTGGTGCCTTCTTGGTGTGGTGAGCATTAGTTACGTAGATGGCTACGGACCGAGAGCCGGATCTGGTTGTTACACTGAGTTTTTATCATACGGGTTGTGTTCAACCTTGACAGCTCCTGCATTTCCGGGAGGTCTCTCGCCTCCTCATGCCAGCTGGTTCAGGGCTCGTGAGGCTCCAGAGCAGAAGCAGAGTTTGAGTTTCTCTGCGTGTGCCATATCTGGGACTGAAGATGAAAACGTGCAAGAATTTATATGCACGGCCTGACACAGTGCAGACAGACGTTGGCTGCACATAGTCCCTGCGATACACGGATTGCTGGGATTCCTCGCTGCCAAATCTACAGTTTTAAAGTGAAGTTCTGGCTCCGCTGATACAGCAGCAAAATTCCTGGTGATTTGGATGGGGGTAAGGTTTCACCCATGGGCTTGATGGTGGGAATAGACACTTACTGCCCTACCTCAGCTGCTGCTGGCTGCAAGCACACGAACCTGCAGGCAACAGTCTCATTCTCAGCTACCGATATACTGACATAAGGCAGACTTTTCCCTGGAACATCAGCCGCGAAACATTAGCTTTATGGCAGCCTTCAGAGCAAAACACATGTCCCCTCTTTTGTATTAGCTTTCCTAGAATAATTTCTTCAAAGACAGGAAACTAAAATTAGACAAACAAACAGAAGTCTCATATCTTAGCCCAGATATAAATGTCAAACCAAACTACACTAACAAATTCACATTGCTAGGAAGTGCAGAGTAATACTGTTTCTGATGGTTATGTGTTGTTTTTTTTTAATTTGGTAAATGTAAATCAACTGCCCATTTAATTGTTAGCCTAGTTGCCACCATCTAGCTGCTGACATTTTCAGAAACTTCACGAACTAGACTAAATAAAAGAACTGTCATTAGTAAGCTAGAATTTTAATAATACCTGTATCAGAGACTCAGCTATAGAAGTCAGAGTAGGTCCATTGGTTTCAGCAGTTGTAACTAGTAACCCTGGCTGACATGCTGAAGTTGCAGTATAGTTTTCATTAGCTAACTTCTTAAAGTAAATCTTACAGGGTTGCCTTCATCTAGGACAGAGAACAGAAGTAAAAACTTGAAAATGTGAATTGCTTCTTTTCCTTTCACAAATAAAATCTGGGACATCCCTCCCCAGCTTCTCCAGCAGAGCTGTAGAACAGGGATAATTTATCACCAGGTTGTTTGGAAATGTCTTTAATAGGTGCATCTTACCATTTTCAAGACACAGGTTAAGAATCAGGTTCTGTTTCATCTCCAGTGGTAACAAGTTCGATAGCTCAAGGCCTCCTGCTAAGAATGCTGCTGCTGTTCCCCACCGGTTACATCACCCCATTCATCCCAATTACACCCACTGTAGCTGATGTAGTGCTTTAATAATTTGTTTTATTTGTGCACTGATTAAAAATTTCTAGATCAAACATTTAATGAAAAGCACTCCAACCTGACAGGTTTCCTGCTGAATGCAGCCATTTACAACTCAAACCTTATAATAACCAGAGCAAGTGTTGGAAAAGCTGTTCATGCCAAATACTCGGCAACTGACACACATAATCTTATATCTTTTCATTCAGACCTTTTTTTTTTCCTTTTTTTTTCCTTTTTTTTCTAATCTGAGACCTAATTATATTGGTTGTAACTGTTCTGAAATGAATGGTGGCAGGAACTAATAGTTGTTTATTTTCTTTCCTGACAAGTGCTCTGAATAAAAACAGTTTCTAGACATGATGGAATGACTTTTCCTATGACTCAGACATATTCAACAAAACAAGGTTTGAAGAAACCGGGGCTTGTTTTCTGTCTAACAATAGCAATTGAAAATACCCAGAGCTTCTAAGTATTTACACCATTTAGAAATGTAGGATTAAAAACCACATAGAGAGGCCAGAAAGTCTCCAGCAAACCAGCTCTTGCCCTACACTTTTTTACTTGAGTGAGATATTGTGCTTATTACTCAGGCTATTTCAATTTAATGAATTTCTCTTTTGAGTGGGATTTTCTTTTTCATTTTTAATTTACAGGTGCCACTTAAAATAAACAGTCATATTTCCAATTGGCAATGTATTTAACATTCTTCACAACTCCAGGGCAAACTAGAGTTTTAAAATAAACTATGATATAGGAAAGGCACATAAAACTTCATGTTTATTTCCATGTTGCAAAGATCTAAGTATCACATTTTTTGCAAGCTGCCTAGCTGCCAGTATTTCAGTTATTTCAGCTTTTCTAAGAGCAACCTACCTAGTTTGGCTCTGTTTTGTAATAAAGTTATCTTAAAACTTTATTATTACTCTGCAGTCAGGAGTATGAAAGAAACTAAAATTTAGCAAATATTATCTGAAAACTGGGTAAAGGGTCTGCTGAAAAGAGAGCTATACTTGGTAATTTGAGTACAGTAATTGCACAGGCGTGATAACTTGCTCAAAATGCAGATTTTTTTAAACTAATTTATTAAATAACTTTGTCAATTTTTCCCTAATAATACCAGCATATCTTCTGATTGCAGGAAAGCATTCAGGGCTGCCAGTTGTTCTCTTGCAATTGTAATGAAAGTCTCTTGGCTTTTGACCTCATGTTCCATGTACAAAAATTGCAAGACGTGTATAAGACCACATTGCACACCCTGCTGCATCTCTCTGCTAACCCTACCTATGGTTGCTCTGCGCTAGTCCCAAATTCACATGGTCAATATTTCTGCACAAAAAATCATCTTGGAGCAATCTTTTAATGGGGTGCACCAGACTATCAAACTCTGGTAAAGAATTAAAATCAGAGCAGTGTCCCCAGTTTGAGAATGATTAGGACACACCAACAATTCTGCTCCTTGCTAAATAAAGAATCATAACATTTATATATATAAATATATATTTATTTATTTATATATATATATATATATATATAATGTTTCCAATAAGGCTAGGCCATGTTTAGTGTCTAAAAGCGCTGCAGCGTCCTCCCAAAAGCTTTGTGCACAAGCTTTAGGGAGGCTGAGCGACTAGATGCGGCTCTGCCCTCCCTCCCGGCCATTCCTCGTCGGAGAGCTCCCTCTGGAGGGCGCCCGAGGCAGCTGCGCGGGGCTGGCGGCGGCCGCGCACATCTGCCCGCACATCTGGCCGCGTGCCGCCAGCGCACCAGAGGCAGCGCGCCCGGGCGCCCCCGCCGCCCCCGCAGCCGCCCCGGCGCGGAGCTGCCGCCCGCGGCGCGGCGGAGAGGAGGAAAGGCCGCTCGGGAGCGCTGATCTGGAAAAGGCCGCGGAGAAGCCAGAGGAAAGCAAATTCCCGCCATCGTCCCCAGTGACTTCAGCAGCGCGATTAGGGTTGTTATCACATTTGTGACTGATGCACAGGACGACCTGTGAAACTATCCAGATCGCTGGAGTTAATGCTATTCGCAAAAGAGCCTCACAATGCATTGCCTCAGATTATTCAAATTATTCAAACCATCCCAGACAAGCCAGCCTCTCAGCTAAAGTGCAAAATCAAACCTCACAGGTGTGCCCCACAGCCATCTTTCCTCACGCTCCTAAAACTCACCTGGGTGGAAGGAGCATCCTGCTCCATGCCGTGCCTCTTCATTGCCACCACAGAGACAAGCAGGGGGATTTCCATAAGACAGTGAAGTGAGAGGTGGCTCTGAGGGTGGGTAGGAGGTGTTTCACAATGACTTGGAGTTAGCTGTTCTGTAGAAGTGCTAAGAAATTATTTAATCTGGGGCTTGCAAGCTACCAGTGGCAGCATCCCTGTTCCCTTACTCCCAATGCGGGAGATGAAGGTTTGGCCTCACTAGCAAATTCAAGTCTGCGGCGCGGGTGCTTGCACCATGCCCAGAACCACAGTGCCTCAGCAGCTCCTAGGGTGCCTCATTCACCTGCCAGGCTCCTGCTGCATTCACCTCTCTTGCTTGTCCCAAACACACCTCACCTTTACAGTACAGCATATTCCTAATCACAAACCAGAACACCTCTACCTTTTAGATTCTTTCTTTGTTTCTACATTGATGTAGTACTCAGCACAGTAGTACTTAAAATATTATTTTTACCAAAGTACCTGAAATAAATTAAGCCATGATGTCATAATAAGGACAAGAAACTAAAGCATGCTCTACCTACAATATTCGAGGTATTGTAAAGCAATCAAAAAGCTGCTCTAGAGTTGCTTCTTTTTTTGGTGCCGACATTTCTGCTGCCACCAGTGTGAATAAACCAACACACAACAGCCGCACAGCACAAGTAGACAAGTGTCTACTATTTGTGGGTAATTCATCCTCTGGAAGTGCCTCTCCCTCCTCCGGCTACAGAGGAGCCTGAATGAATAGCGTAGAGGAGATTCCTGTAAGCTTTGGACAGGTAAGGAGAGCTGAGATGAATCTCACCTGCAGTTTATGTAATACTTGTACTTAACTAATCTGTTCCTTAAATTCTGATTTAGCTATAGCAGGAGACATCTATACTTGGCCACTGTTACTTCAGGCAGAGGTGGATGTAACCAACATCACTTAGCACGCACCACCACCACCATGCAGTAGAAGCGCATGGGGCAGGCAAATCCAGCTAGCATTAACAAAGTTGGTATGTCTTCACGGAGTGGTACAGACCCCATGCAAAGATACTAGCTTGGCCTTGAAACCACATTTAAGCAATAAGTGCAGCCTCTTAGTTGGGTGAGTTAGCTCTGGCTGAACGTAATGACGCCTCTACTACCCTGCCGCTGATTTGGGAACTGGAGTGCTCAACATTAGCTCAAGCATCTGCACTGTACTCATAGCCAGTCTGAAACAGACTCGTCACCTAGGGATTTGGACCAAAATTACATGAGTTTATGAAGCGGACTAGCTTGGCTCAGCACACAGCTGATCCGGTGTAAAAGTTAGGCCACAGAATGCTATAGGCGGAGGTGCTCCAAAGACCACTTTTAGTATTGCTGAAAGAGAACATGAATCCTCAAAAATGAGCCTAAGTGATCCTAGTTTATTTTCTTATCTGTATTCAATTAAACAAGTACAGTTATTTTCTATTTATTTATAGACGGCATTTTTGTTATGCCAGAGTTTCATTGTATGTTGTCCAGCTTCCAGAGAACAAAGAGGTGTGTTTATAGAGCTTTTACCTATAATTAGTGTCACTCAGTTAAACAAGGCACCTCTGTTTTATAACTGCCAAAGCTGTCACACTTTTCTTCAGAATGAATTTCAATGATGGACTACTTGAGCCGCAATTTCTTTAGAAAGTAGCATAAAATGTGTTCCTACTCTAGACCTGCTATTCTAACCAGCCGTATCAGGTGGCAGGCTCTGCCACAGTGCCAGAGCTCAGAAAATGCTTCCTCAATTATATTTCCACTTAATTATTCCTGTACTTTTCAATAACTTTGTGTCATAAAATCATGGCATATAGTCGATTTGGATTAGCTTTATCCTACCAGGTTATGACAGACTTTTAGCCTAGTCATTAATCTGTCATCATAAGTTTTGGAATCGTATAGACATGAGAGCCAGCCATATTTAAATTGGGAAAGTATACTTTTTATGAGCCTACATTTAATCAGAATTCCAATAAAAGTGACATATCCATTCGAGGCAGGCTTAATATGCTGAGTTCAACTTTTCTTTGAAACACCTTGCTTTTAAAAGAAACATCTGCAAAGAAAAACAGTATTTTCTCCAGATATAACAATCTTCAGGCTGGTCTTTCCTTCCACCCCAACTGCACCCAAGGAAATACCTTCACAGGGCAAAGGCTCTAGCTGATACTGCAGCTCCAGAGCAGGCTGGGAAGGTTGTCACTGAAATGCTCAGCTTGGGTCTATCACCTCCTCTTGGCCAGTTGCTCACCTGCTGTTGTGGTAGAGCTGTAAATGTGGTAAGAGGTGCGTCAAGCTTCATGGCGATGACATGATGGAGCTGGGCGAGGTGTTACCATTGCTGCTGTGTAAAGGACGCCAGCCTGGGCTGGTGACCACAGATGAAGGTGGAGAAGGTAGTGAGGATTAGTCTGGAGGGCAGGGCGCGTGGCAGCCACAGGCACCAAAACTGCACTCAGGACAGCTCTGCACCTACCTGCTTACACAGCCCCCCGGGGCTCCCCCGGGGTATGGCCTTGTTCTCCTTCAAGTGAGGACATGGGCTGGTTGTCAGCCTAGTCAAGCACCTTGCGTTGAGAAGGTGGGATTGTGATCCACCTCAGAGTGAAGAAAACAGCCTCTGCTTTTCAAGGCCAATTGACTTCTGCAACACTTTCTCATTTTGCTGGCCAAAGGACCAAGTGGCCTCTCTGCCCCAGAACTTGGGTTTCTACACTGAAGCCCCCACATGGCACTAGCCATCTGATTACCAAACTTTTGGTTCCTTGAATAGAAGGACACAGGCTATCAGCATCACCAGTCAGCCAGATAAATTTTAATTCATGCAAACCAAAATAGCATATAAAATCAATGCATTTTTAAACAATTCTAACAGGTTGGATAACATTCACTGCTTCATAACAGCTAATATTTTTTTCTATTTAAAGATATTTTTATTATTAAAAAATAGACCTGCTTAAAGTTACATTTGATTTTATAACACCCTATATTAAGGCCAGTATTTAATACCTGAAAACTGTTTAAGTACACTTCAGAAATATTCTGAATCAATGAACCCTCCTCAAATTCTAATGAGATAAAAGGTGCTATTCTTTAGTTATATGTAGTTCAGGAAACTTTTGAGGTCAGCTCACCTTATAAATATGTTGCAAAGTCATGCACTACATTAAATATTTACATTATTTTCAGTCTTCCCAATTGAGCAAGTTCTGATATTTACATTTCTCCCAACTAGAAGTACTTTCAGATTCTGTTGTTAAAAAAAAAAAAAAAAGTTTGTCTGAATTTTCCCAGTGCATTTAAGTTAGCTCAGAGGAGCAGAGATAATTTTTTCATTATTTTACACTGCTAAGAAAGTAGGTGAGACAGTTGAAAAAAGCAAGAAAGTGAATTCCCTGTTCAAATCATTGAACAGAGTAAATTCAGCATCAGGATCAGATCTCGGAGAAGAGGCACCCACTTTTCAAAGGCATCAGAAGATGCAACGATTTCCTATAGCACCTGGTTTCTATTGCCTTCATCTCTCATTGATTAAAATGGAAGTGGTGATCTAAGCTGGCTGGGCACTTTTAGAAATCCTGCCGAAGACAGAGATTGCCTTGAGAAACATGATGACTCTGGGACACCATGTTTGCGGTGCACAGACCTTGTATGTCATATCATTAACTATAGTTACTGCTTCTTTCATCTAATTATTAGCTTTTTATTAGTTTTACATGCAAAACAATGATTTGATAAGTATTTTCTTATTTACTCAACACTGTCTGACAAGTAAATTACTAAAATTAATAATGTTAGCTTTTGACCATTAACAGTCAAGTTACAGTTTCCAAATAAATGCAGCTTGATCAAATCCCCAGTAAAAATTACAATTCACTAAATAAGAAATGCTTCATCTCCCATTTCTTAAGAAAGAAAAATGTAAACATTGAGAATCTGGATAAACATTAAACTATTTAATTGCTTAAATAAATATTTCTAGATATTGTGTATCATTTTTGGACACACTTTTTGTCCTTTAAAAAAAAAACAAATACCAAATTGAGCATGAAGTGTTCATTTGTTTTAACTACTTTTGTAACCAATGAAAATGAACCTTTTATAGGAAAAGCTCTAAGAAGAAAAAAAGCTGAAGAAGTTTAAACATCACTATTTTAAAAATAGAAGCTTACTGCTTATATCATTGTAAAAACTGGTGATTCAAATTACCAAGTATGGGATCCCTCTGATCAGCTCTGATAGGAATCTACAGCTGAGCTAAAGAGTCTTTAATATTCACTGGGAAGGAACAAGCACTTGTAGGGCACAATTCATCTCATGTGTAGGTAGACATCTTAAATCAGATGAGATATATATCATTAGATATCTGATATTAAAGATAAATATGTAGTCTACAGTCTAAAACAGTGCAATAGCAAGAAAGAATTACAAATCATACAATAGCACAGCAGTGAGAAACATCAGGTCACTTAGCTCCTCTCTCTGCCCTGGGGCAGGATAACTTTACTGAAGCAAATACCTCCTAATGGCGGGGGATCACAGTAAAAGGGGAAAAGAGGCTCGCACAGGGAATTTGTAAAGTGATGAGCTACCACAGCACTGCAAAGCTGTTGCAGGCCAGAGGTGCCGCAGGTGAAGGCCATACATAAATGTCTGTGATATCGCAGCAGATCAGATATTCCCAAGTATCTCAGAGCTGAGAGCTATTCCCCCATCGTGTTAGCCAGGCTGCACTACGGCAGTAGCAGCAGCAGCCTCCAGTTTCCCAAGCGGGACCAATTCCCTCTCCGGCTTTCTAAACCCCATCTCCCCTCCTTCCCAAAGCATCATCCCCAAATGCCCCCTCCTCCTTCTCCAGAGAAGGGGGTGAGAAACAACCATCCCAAAGGCTGACCATGAGGAGAGTCTTAAAACTTTAAACTAGATTTCTCTCCGCCATGACCCAGAGAAGAGGGTCTCTATTGTGGTCTATGCCTAAAAACATTGTACGAGACAAGACAGAGTTCTCACATCTTACTGAGAAAAGAATAAAAGAATCCAACTCTTTCAAACATTTGGGAACATAGTTTGCTCTCATTCCCAGCAGTGCATCTTTGCCCATGTGTATAGACTGCATGGTTAACATAATGCTTAAAGAAGGAAAGAGCTTTAAGCTGTGACAGAAAAATCTAAGGTCTGCATCTAACTGAGGACTGGATCTGTGAAACACATGTTCATGGAGGAAAAAAAACGAAAAATCAAGTATGAAATTATATAAGATGATTAAAGGCCGGGTTTAATCATACTTTCTTGGGCCAAAACATTCAGTGTCCTTTGATTTAGCCGCAATAAAGAAATTAAAATAATGTTTTGTTTTTAAACACACGCATTCCACAGCTTTTTTTATTCTTTCCCTGCACTGAACTGCTATCTAGTGAAGCCCCCTCTGCCGCCAACATCTTAAAGCTGTTCTAGCAGACATGTGGCTTTTAGGCTGGAATCCCTCATTTGCGGTACTTATTGAGTGACCTTCAGCAGCCCACCTGAACCCAGGCACGCGCCCCTGGTTAATCAGCAGCACGCTGGGAGGGAGCTCTCCCAAAGCCAATTCTGTTAAAGAGCTGCGCAGAAACACAGCAGATCACACAGACTCGATCACCAAACAGATGCACATGTAATCAAAGAAAAAGAATGAGGTCAGGAAAACACAACGATAAAGGAATTGCAGGAAGATAACAAAATGCTTTTGGCACTACAGAAAGTAGCTTATATCTACATTATCAGGCAAATGAGTTACAGCCCTAGCTGGAACATGGATTCTACCATTCAGTCCCAAACAGGCAAGATATTATGACCTTACGCAACATGAAACCCACTGGTTATAAGACTATCATACACTGCAGTGAGGGTATAATAAGTACATCTAAAAATGTTGTAATACTTCACAGACAAACCCATAAAACCTTCCTACTCACATACACGCATTTACCACCCAGTACCATACCGCTCCTATGTGTGGCTGTGCCTTTCTGCAGTGGTGGCCCATGTGCTGGCCCTGCATGCCCTTCGCTCTTTGGAATAATTGCGTGTTTTTCTAATTACTTTTTTTGTGTTAGTGCAATTTATTTACTTGCAAAATGTAAGCCTTCTTGATAGGGTGATGCAACTCTTGACTGGTTAGGCACTTTCCCTCTTGCCTGAAGTCTTTGGTGAGCCGTGCAGCAATGCACAGACCTCGTGGGCCATAGTGGTGAGTCGGTCTCTCCAAAAGCTTTTTCGAGTGTCACACTTGGGACTTGCTCAGCCCACAGCTGCTAAGTGGAAAAAAAATGGCTGGTCCGACGCAAATAAACCTCAGTTCATGAAGAGCTGCACAGAGGAACTTCAACGAAAAGAAAAATTTAAAAAAAGAGTCTTATGCACAGCTTGCCCATAGTATCTGTGTGTTTATACTATCACATGGTCTTTTAGTTCGCTGCGCAGGAAGCTTCGTCCCAAGTGATTAGGCAGCAGTGACACCTAATGCGCAAGCTGGAAATTCCTTCAGATACCAAAATATTAAAGCCTCTCTGCTTGCCCATTGCTAGAATTAGAGTGTACTCTCACGGACTGTTTGCAAGTTTTAGTGAGGTTTCTGAGTGGCTGGTGAATGCAGGGCCATCAGCAGTATTTCTGAGCATTTGCTTATTATCAAAGTCAACAGAAGTTTTTTAAAAAACTAGCAAACATGCTTCTATCATATAAATCTGTTTTTTATTTGGTGCTCTCTTTTTAAAAATTTATTTACTTAATTTGAAATAATGGCAAGCTACTTATCTTTTTTAAATTTAGATTTTTTTAATTATTTTTAAAAAAATCATATTAAAGCAATATGTATTTGCTGCTGGAGCTTTTTTAAAGTACAGAGCTGGAGGAGTCTTCTTCTTGCCCCAAGGAAACAGAATATGTTAAAGAATAAACTCATGACAGATACAGGCTCTTTTACAGCTCCAGAGAGAACATCCTCCTTATTTCTATTTATTCGGCTTTGCTAAGTTAATAATGAGTTCATTCAAACTGAGAAACTGATTTGGATTTGAATAGTACAAAAATTTCCTTTTCCTTTTCCAAGCTAGAACAAAAAGTCTGAGAGGCTAAGATCTGCTAGTTCTAAAATTCTGAAGGACTTAATGATCAGAAATAATAATTTGACTGTTTATTGGGAAAATTTCTTCTAAAAAAATCAATTTTTAAATGAGAACTACATCATATTTTTTTCTATACATTCAGCACATTCCACATATTTTTTGGCAGATTAGATTGTTCTCAGAAAGCTGTTTTTCTCTATTGTTACTTGAATCTCCCTTTCTATCCAAAGGCAGTTTAGCCCAAACACAAATAAAAACAAGTATCCCAACAAATAAGAGATATCATTTACTATTTTGTAACATTTAGGACTTTTAGCATTTAAGAATTTTGCTTAAGTTTTAAAAGACAAGTTCTGTTTTCATTTAAATATGTATATAATGCATTGTGGTGGTTAGCAAAAAGAAACATTAGATGAAGCATAAAAGGAATATTTAATTGCAAATCACTATAATAATTACCTATCAGAAAGCTAACTTTCTTAGGAAAAGAACTAAATTATACAAAGACAAAACAAAATGAAAGTTGCCTATAAAAATCATGGTCTTCTGAAGGTTAAAATCATTTATTTAAAACAACGAACTCTGATTACTACAGCTGAGCTATTTGGGAATAAAGATATTTCTCTGGGCACTATTATATCCATTTTTGTGGTTCTTAATATTTTAGTTTAGAATTTTGAAGTGTCACGGTGATTTTAAAGGGTGATCACGACACAAGGATTTCCTCCATTATGAACTATTATGTAAACCTAGCTTGAATCAGCTACATAATTTTGCCAAATGATTCCTGAACCTTAGCCAATAATCTGATTAAAGAGAGCAAGAACTCACTTTTTATATTTAAAAAGTGTGTTTGGAGAAACTCCACTGGTCATTCAGATTTCATTAACCTCCAAGTTAATTATTCACATTCTGTCCATTATATTACATTCTGTCTTCAGGCCAAGTTCACCCCTAGTATGTTCAAACTTGGGAAAAAGTCACTCAGAATGACTGTATTTGCTTAGAACTGAGTAAAACTAGAACAAAGAGAAAGAAAACATATTACATTGCAGATCCTATACTTAAAAAGCTACAAACCTGCTCTGCTGCTGAGAGTCTTCTCTAGAAGGTAACAGCAGCAACTCTCAGATGAGAAGAGTAGTGAAAGAGTGAATTTAAAAACTCAAATGCATAAGAGAGACAGCAGCACAGAGCAGAAACTGTAGAAAATAGCTTCCTTATCTAATGTGTACTCAAAGCATTACCGACGCCAGTGAACTGAATTCTACATACTGTTAGAGAGCAGTGATGATTCACAACGAGATAATACACTGCACTAGCTCTGACAGAGTCCGTGGCAGATCTTAACAGATGGGACAGATCTCCCAGTGTGCTCTCCTGCCAGGATCCATTACCTCTATTGTAAATAGGCAGCCAAAACATTACTCAGTGTGTGACCTGTCCATTCACAGAAGTCATATGCTACTTTGAGAAGACCCAGGGAGTAGAAGCAGAAGGGAAGGCAGATTTTACGTAAGTCACTTTTTAAAATGCTGTCTACAGTTTCCTCTGCCCTGAATCCCAAAATGCATTACTTCCTCCTTCAGTGTTTTCACAGTGCAAGAGGTATTTGGGCCTAGGGTAAAGACATGCGGAGCCTTTTGCAAGACAGCTTCATTTATGCTCAGCTTTCCATAAGACTGTGATAAAAGTCTGAAGAGCTCAAAGATTATTTTGGACCAAAATCTGATCATTTATATGTATCTCCAGAGTCTCAGAATGGCGTATCTTGCCTTATCCCCAAGGTTTCCTTGCTCTCACCCATCCCCATCATCGGTGCCTGGTGCAGAAAGTTCTTGAATGAGGGAACAGATCCAGTTTATCCATTCTAAGGCAGTTTTGTCAATAGTGGGTCAATTCCATGGCTACTTTTCCCCATCTGCTTTTGAGCTTCATGGGCAAACACCCTATAGTAGAAAACAAAACAATACTCTTGCTTCTAATGCAGGATGACCGAGATCTAGGAGATAGGTAGAACCTACACACTTCTTTGAATGTCTCTTAGAAATATTATAGTCCCTACCAGCTAAAAATAGCAGTTCCTTGCTTATTTCTGCTGATTAGATCACAAAAAATCCAAGACACTATTTCCATGGAGAAAAGGAATCAGATCGTCTTTGGCCACTGTTCCTGAAAGCAAATTAGACTTGAAAGGAATATCGTGTAGTTTCAGGCTTGTGACTTTCTTCACTTGACCACTCCCTGCCCAACACTGAAAGTCAAATGCATCAATATTATCTACTTATAAATGTTTCCAGACTTCCAGACAATGCAAAATGATATTCATGCCCCGCTCTGACAGCCTTTTTCACAGGCATTGCAGAACTTTGTCCAAAATGTGCTGATTTGTAGATACTTTTCATACTTAAATCTAAGCAATTTCACATCAACTATTTCTTGCAAGTCTAATTTTAGAAAAATTCTTGAAGACTATAATAGTGTAAAAAAAATCTAAAATGAATTAATATGACCCAGCAAAGTGGAGTATGAAAAGCTTGTATTGATATTCGAAACCTGGATATTCAGTTTCTTAGAGTTTTTGCTTCCTTTCAACATTTTCAAAGCACCTTAAAATGGAGAGCAAGACCAACAGTCAAAAATTAGGTTTTGCTTTAATAACCTAATGTGTGAAAAAATTAATACAGATGCCTGATAAACCTGACTGAAGTATTCATACACATGGCTGCCTTATGATTCTGTAAAAGTGCTATTCACATGGGAGTCTGTTTTATGGCCTCATGGTATGTGGCTATTAGCAAAGCTTGGTATCAGGGCAAATCTGATTTACATTTTTATTGCCAAAGGAATCTTAACGACCTCAAGAAACCATGTATGAAAACAAAATAGTATGTTTGATACAATATATCTACCAACCATAAGAAATATGTGCTGTGCTGCCTTTTTTTCCCCTGAAGGATGCAACATAGTGTAACAGTCACAAGAACAAATCGTCAAGAATATTGTTTCTCTGCAAATTTCTAATAGATCTAACAACATGAATATAAATAAAAACAGGATGGTGAATTGGCAATATCATAAGACCATTGACAGAAACCAGGAAGTCAGTCATGAACAGTTTTCAGAGATATTCCCCATCCTTTCATTTAAAATTCCTGAATATGAGGCAGATATTAAAAACAAAGTTTTTAAAAGCCCGAGATCACCTCTACATTACTGCCAAGCTAAACAGATGCTGTTTAATTGGAAATTGTTTTAATATGGCAAGGGACATACATTTCACAATAACTGAGCTTTAGAAAGAACTGAATACTGATTCTTTTTCCATGAAACTGAAGAAATAACTGAGACCTTTCACTATGAGAAGTCAGGCAAATATTCTTGAAGGGGGAAAAGGACTTCACAAAATACGGACATCTCATGAGAAATTGACTTTTCAAGCAGAATGAAGCAGGTGAAGATGCTTCATGCTGCTTCAGACTCTCGTAGTCAACGCAGAATGTCTTGTCTCAGAACATATAGGGATGTAAAGCGCAAATCAAAGATAAAAAGGAAAAGCAAACAAAAACATTAGAGCAGCACAGCAGCCCTGCTGAGTCAACTCTCACTGGCTGGAAACAGGACCCAATGCTCTAGGCAAGAGTTGACAGATTACCTGACAGCCCAGATTTTAGAGCCGTGGTGGATTTGGAGATCAATTAGCAATCAAGGAGTCAGTGCACATCATCAAAGCTGCTGGTGCCCATGTGGCTGGGATTGTCAACTCTGAGTGGATTAGTGTGAACAGAGTGCTGATGTGCAATTCACGCTGCTGTTGAGCATGGGCTGGAAATTATGGCATGAAAGGTCATTGGGCTCTGTAGCCAGACTCTCATCTGCATCCACAACACATGCAGGTCTTCTTGGTTTCCTGTTTTTATTCTTTGAATGCAAGGACTCTTCAGCTACTTTTCATCATCTGGACTGTCAGCCTTTTGAAAGGGATTGAGGAATTTGTCTTGGCATATGTTGATACAATTGATATTTATAGCCAGCCTCAGGAAAAGCATGAGCCTGATGTTGAAGAAGTGTTCAAGCACAGGGCTGACCTAATGGATGAAGGAGTATAAAACAACAGTGATAGGAAGGAAATGGAAATAGAAAAAAGATCCACGCTAAGTTGCAAAATTCCAAAACCAAAAAGTACCCTTTCATTCAGCGATATAAGCAGGTATTACCAAAAACTATGCATTAATACAGGCATATCTTGGAGTTATTGCGGGTTCGGTTCCAGACCACCACAATAAAGCGAATATTGCAATAAAGCGAGTCGCACGAATTTTTTGGTTTCCCAGTGCATATAACAGCTATGTTTACACTATACTGTAGTCTATTAAGTGTGCAGTAGCATTATGTCTAAAAAAAACAATGTACATACCTTAATTAAAAAAAATTTTATTGCTGAAAAATGCTAACCATCATCTGAGCCTTCAGCAAGTCGTAATCTTTTTGCTGACGGAGGGTCTTGCCTCGATGTTAATGGCTGCTGACTGATCAGGGTGGTGGTTGCTGAAGGCTGGGGTGGCTGTGGCAAGTTCTTAAAATAAGACAGCAGTGAAGTTTGCTGCATTAATTGATTCTTCCTTTCACGAAGGATTTCTCTGTAGCATGTGATGCTGCTTGATAGCATTTTACCCACAATAGAACTTCTTTCCAAACTGGAGTCAGTCCTCTCAAACCTTGCTGCTGCTTTATCAGCTAAGTTCATGTAATATTCTAAATGCTTTGTTGTCATTTCAACAATGTTCACAGCATCTTCACCAGGAGTAGATTCCATCTCAAGAAACCACTTTCTTTGCTCATCCCTAAGAAGCAACTCCTCATCCGTTAAAGTTTGATCATGAGATTGCAGCGATTCAGTCACATCTTCAGGCTCCACTTCTAATTCTAGTTCTCTTGCTTTCAGTTCTAGTTCTCTTGCTGTCAGCCTGTCCTTTGAAGCTTTGAAGCCAGGCATTGACTTCTCCTCTCTAGCTATGAAAGTCCTAGGTGGCGTCTTCTTCCAATAGAAGGCTGTTTCGTCTACATTGAAAATCTGGTGTTTAGTGTAGCCACCTTCACTGAGTATCTTAGCTAGATCTTCTGGATAACTTGCTGCAGCTTCTACATCAGCACTTGCTGCTTCACCTTGCACTTTGATGTTATGGAGGTGGCTTCTTTCCTTAAACCTCATGAACCAACCTCTGCTGGCTTCAAACTTTTCTTCTGCAGCTTCCTCACCTCTCTCAGCCTTCACAGAATTGAAGAGAGTTAGAGCCTTGCTCTGGATTAGGCTTTGGCTTAAGGGAATGTTGTGACTGGTTTGATCTTCTGTCCAGACCACTAAAGCTTTCTCCATATCAGCAAGAAGGCTGTTTCGCTCTCTTACCATTTGTGTGTTCACTGGAGTAGCACTTTGAATTTCCCTCAAGAACTTTTCCCTTGCATTCACAACTTGGCTACCTGCTCGGTGCAAGAGGCCGAGCTTTCAGCCTGTCTCAGCTTTTGATGTGCCTTCCTCACTAAGTTTCATCATTTCTAGCTTTTGCTTTAAAGTGGGAGACATGCGACTCTTCCTTTCACTTGAACACTTCGAGGCCATTGTAGGGTTATTAATTGGCCTAATTTCAATATTGCTGTGTCTCAGGGAATAGAGATGCCCGAGGAGAGGGAGAGAGACGGGGGAACGGCCGGTCGGTGGAGCAGTCAGAACACACACAACATTGATCAATGAAGTTCGCTGTCTTATATGGGCGCAGTTCATGGCGCCCCAAAACAATTCCAATAGTAACATCAAAGATCACTGATCACAGATCACCCTAACAGATATAATAATAATGAAAAAGTTTGAAATATTGCAAGAATTACCAAAATGTGACACAGAGACACAAAGTGAGCACATGCTGTTGGAGATATGGTGCCGATAGACTTGCTCGACACAGGGTTGCCACAAACCTTCAATCTGTAAAAAACGCAATACCTGCGAAGCGCAGTAAAGCGAAGCGCAATAAAATGAGGTATGCCTGTATGATACCTCTTTGACTGCATGCGCTCAACAACAAATCATGCAAGAATAAATTAGAGTAAGTAAGGGGACCCAACCAAGCAGCAAAGCTTTCACGAGACTTGACAGAAGCGCTGAGAAGTTCTGTTAAACCTGAGACAATACCCTAAGAAATAAAAAAAAAGTTAAAAAAAATCCCTAAAGGCTAAAAGAAAACAGAATGATGTGGGGAAAAAGCTAACAACCACTGAGACAATGTTTGCCAGACAGAGGTGACCATATGTGAGCTAAGTAGAATTCACCAGCCTTTACAATGAAGAATAAGATTTAGTAAGAATCTTTTTTGTCAGACATCTATAGATGGATAAACAATAGTTTGTTGTGAACAGGCAACACATTGACAGATTGGATCATAGGCTTCTAAGCTAAGAGGACTTGTGGTGTCAAACCCTGTCAGGATGACCATGATCCCACTTGGGAAATGGGAAGATGATTGCTGTTCAGCGCTCCAGTCCCAATACAGAGCAGGGGAAGGATCATAGGATCACAGGCGAGACGGGAGCCAAGCCTGTGACCTGAAAGCTGAACTCCTGATGGAATAAAAGCTTAGTCTATGATTATGACATGAATCATGGATCAAGCAAATGTCCCAGATATGACCTGTGCACTTTGAAAGCTTTGGCACAGCTAACACATCACAGTCATTCCATAACATCTTCTATAGACTGGATTTCCAGCACAATTCTGTTTTCTTAACTTTCTGAAACCTTTGCATTTTGGGCCAATGCCCATTCTAGAGAGTAGTACTGTTAAAAAAGAAAAGCAGAATGGTTGTGAAAACTTCATTTTCCCCACAGCAAAAAGAAAAAAATGTTTCATCATACAACTGTGTAAAATGGGCATATTTTTAAATGTGATATTTGGAGTGATAATGAGAACTGGTTGTGATATGGTTGTGTTTGAAGAACATATTAGATTTTTTTTTCCTAATGTGACTATTGAAAAATTACATACCAGGCATGCACAATAAAAAGACTAAAATAGAAGGTCTATAGGCTTACCTAGAAAAAGAGACACTGGGTAGATACAGCAGCCAGCAGATCATGCAGTGGTCTAGATTGGTATAGGGAACTTTAAAATACCACAGGGCAAATTGGCTGTCTTTATCTCAATTAAGTGTGAATGCTGGATAAATAGATTTATGGGCAGACAGACAGAATGATTCCACCCACCCTTGCCCCTCTTAATCATGTCTGACATAACCCAAACAGCTGCAATGAACATGTATTCAGGGCTGGAGGAGGCAGTAAGTTTAACATGCACACTGATACCTCTATTGCATGTAACCACTACAAATTTCAGGAGTCTCTTGGAATTTACCAAGTCTCATGCAGTACACACAATCAACAGAGAGACTAAATGTACATGTATACATATGGGGGCACACACACACACATATATATATACATACATATACATACATAGCAGTCACAGTCTACCTGTCTCATACACGTTTTCCATATAAATGTTTCTTGTGCATGACCCACAGATCCCTGAAGTATGCAAAAAGATTCTGAAGGAAATCAGTAGTGAAGGAAATCAGTCTTGCTGTACAGGGATCTCCATGTTAATTGGCAATATTTGCAGGTCTACAAATCAAAAAAAGTTTTAAAAAAACAGCCCGGTTTAGTCAAAGAGCTCCAAATCCAAACCATTACTGACAATATGTTAGGTTCAAAATAAAACATTGCTAAGAGCTTCTTTGATAGGATTTGGTACAATGGAAACTGATACCAAGCTACGGGACACACTGAAGTCTGTACTGCACAGAAATGCAGAGGATGTTTGCTGAATATTTATACTCACAAAAATGATAACATCCCCCTTCCAGTATCAAGAAATTGATTAATGAT
Organism: Apteryx mantelli; assembly: GCF_036417845.1. Classification (NCBI taxonomy): domain Eukaryota; kingdom Metazoa; phylum Chordata; class Aves; order Apterygiformes; family Apterygidae; genus Apteryx; species Apteryx mantelli. The sequence continues at coordinate 131,264,614 of NC_089979.1, forward strand.
GACAAGATAAATTGATCAAAGGTCTGCAGATCTGAGTCACTGGGAGCAGCTGGTGTTTAGCAGCCTATGTGTCCGATACCAAGGAAACCTTAAAAAACAGGAAATATCAGATGCAACTCAAGAGAGTAGAACTGTTGTGAATTTGTACTTTTCTGATTCATGCAATGATTTGCAGATGTCTTCCAAAACCTATGGCCAAGTTATAAGAAGCTTGACAAGCTTAGTCCTTAAATGAAGCTGACCTATCAGTCACTAATAGCAGATCCAAGCTAAAATGTTATGATTTTTTTTTCTGCCAGATAAGACGAATGAGTTTTCTAACATATTTCAAATTATTTTACTCTTAAAGAAACCAGCATCCCAAACTCTTTTGGTTAAAGAAGTGGTAAAGCATCTGCTATTATTTTTGTAGTCTCGGCAACTCATTATACTAAAGCGTGTCAGCCAAATTCAGACCTGCAGCCAAAAACTGCTCTGCTGCATTGATGTAAATCTGAAATAGCTGACCTGCTTTCAGGGAAAATTTAAACTGCTTTAACCGAGATCAGAAGTTGGCCTCTAGGATCAGCAAGTGCAACTCTTCATTAACCCAATTCAATACCATACTGTTGGAAAGGTTATGCAATTTACTCTTATCATGTTTTCAGGAAATGCCCAATAATGTCAAACAGTTAGAAGGGCATTGCCGTACTCCACTGACATCAACACAAGTCTCACCACTGGCACGGAGAAGGACTGTTCATGCTTAAAGGAGTTCAGTAAGCAAATGCATACATGACAAAGGAGCTTGTTCTTTTTCCCAAAAAAAGGTTAATGACAAAATTCCTGCTTTAGGAGAGGGAATTGGTGTGTTACGCATTCCTAAGGTTAAGCATTGGGAATAGAAATTCCCTCCAGGAATGCAATTTAGTTACTGTACTTTCAGTTGAACAGAAGTTGTTTCCCCCATATTCTGGACAAAATGAAAAAAGACTTTCTCTGGTCTATTTTAATTATAGACACAGGCACACACATAAAGACCTGCAAATCCTGGTGTCTTTTTTCCCTCCCCCTCTCTTGCCAGCAAACTTTAAAAAAAAATCAGAATTTTGAAATTAATGCCTATACAGGAGAACAATAAACTAAATGTTTTAATTTGAAAATGAATTAATGCTGACCTAAAAAAGGGGTATTTTAACATCTCAGAAAACAATTTACTAAATTAGAGCTGACTACAGCACTACCACCCGCATACATACTGCTGTTAGAAAACTTTCAGTCTACGGAGAACAGAAAATGTTTCCTCTCTCTGGCGTAAGTTCTTCCTACCAGCTCAAGTGGTATATTGACTGGTTGTGAGAAATATTTAAAATGATTCTGAAGTCTCTTAAGTGGTCAGTAAAAGAGAGATCAAGGAATTCTGGAAGAGAACCCACCATCTGTGGGTACACAGGCATAAAAATAATTCCCTAAACACTACTGGGTTCTAAATTAACAGTTTTATTTAAAGAGAGGGACCCAGACATTGCCCTGGACAGCCGAGTCACTCCAATGCCCAGACAAGGTCAAAAAAAGAAAATGAAAGGTAAGAGGGCAAAAAAAGGGGGGATGAGAAATGTTGCCAAATAACTGATGCCATTATTTATAACAGTAGTTCATGCCCCTGTGCAAATACAGTCAGTACCATGAACACTATCTCAGTCAAGGTATTGCAAAACCAAAGGGAATTAAGAGATGGAAGTGTAAAGGGACATGAATAAAGATGTCATATAAAGAGAGTTTAAAAATTTTGGAGTTGTCTACTTCAAAGAGAAAACCAATTAGAAGGCATCCTTAGAAAATGCTAGCGGTCTAGAAAAAAAGAATATAAACTTCAGTTTACATAATACAAGAAAAAGTAGGCAATCAGCAAAAATAAAAGATATTAACTGTAAAACTGTTATGAGTGGACTTTCTCTATCTTAATTATGTATAATTAGTCTGTGGAACTCCCTGAAGCCAAAAATTCAGAAAAATTCAGACAGGAAATGGAAAGACAAATGGAAGATAAAAATTTTATAGAAATACTTTAAAGCACAAATGCTTCATTGATACTACAAAGAACATAGTACAAGTCCTGATTCAAAACTTTCTGAAGTCAATGGAATGTTTTTCCATGCATCTTGAACTCAGATGAGCCTATTGTTATGAATTCCCATAATTTGTGAGAGAGGATATAAATCTTAACTTTAAAAGAATACAAATGTAGTTTCTGGGTTATTATTATTTCAAAAGTACTTGTCTTGGTTTCTCCCTTGGGATAGATAATGGAAATGGTATAAAAAGAAACATAATGAAAATGAAATTTGGAAATAAAATTTACCAGAAAGAAGAGTTATATCAAATAACAGCACTCCCAAAATTGAATACAGTTATGGAAAGTTGCCATCTGAAGAGCTGACTTGTTCACATCCATTACTCAGAAATCAATTCTAAGATGGCAGATGCCTAAATGTGTGATACTTAGTACTTCATAGAAATATACAGTAGATGCAGACACATGTAAGAAGTATTTCAGCTGTTTAAACAATCTGTTTTGCACAGAAAAGCTTTTGATCTTCTGGCTGGTAGTTTTGATGAAATACGGGGAAAGAACTTAAATGTAATAACATTACTGGAAACAGTACTTAGAGGTACCTGAAACAAAAACAGATTGGTAAAATTAACGCCCACACAGAAAAACTGAAATAGAAAATAAAATAAATGTAATTGTATAGCTCAATTCATACAGTGATAGAGACCAGACCAAAGCCTTCATTATTTCAAATACTAGTAGCATTGTCTCGCAGTGAGTTGTAGGTGGGAAAACTGCCTTCATGAGAATTGGAATCTATTTGTACCTTAGCAACTAATAGCAAAATCAATGTTTCTTTGTATTTGTAAGCAAGCATCATGCAGATCTCTAATACTGATCATCTGGGAAAGCAAAGGTGGGGAAAGTCAGCAGGTGCAACAGCACAGCTAACAGCACAAGCAGTAGCAAACGGAAGAAAGTGGAAAGAAGTGAAGGACACAACAACATAGGCAAAAGACATAAAAAAGAGAAATTAAGATAGTATCTATTTGTGAAGTGACATTTCATCTTAAACTCTATTTCTAAAGCCACTGAGGGATTTCCATGGCCCACTGATCTTGTGCTCATATTTCCCAAAGGGCTGAGTTTCATTCACCATGCTTTGCAGCTAAAGGGGCACTAAAGTTTGCTTAACAAAACTTTGCACCAACAGTAATTACTTTGTCACTTTTCACCAGGCTTTGAAACCATTTATGCAACAGGGATTGTCTGCCCCGCCATTTTCTTTTATAAGTTACTATTGAGAGAAAAAATATAACTAGAGGAAACTGCCCCGAGCCCCAGGCACCAGGCACCTCTGTGGCGCTGGGGCTGGGCCGAGGTGCACAGTGCGCGCTGCCCAGCAGCTCATCCTTGCACGTGGCACAGCCTCTGCTACAGTTTTGGCTGGTTTTGGTGTCCTGACAATGTATGGATGATGGCTGTCGCTGTAGAAAGGACCCCCCTCCTGAAAGGAGAATTTCCCCCCTCTTGCAGGCCCCCAGCAGCGGCTTGGAAAACGAGCTGTGCTGCCCCTGACTCTTCTCCCCGGCCTCACTGCCTCTGCAGGGAGGGCTTGCGGCAGGTGACTGCCTTGGAGGTGGAGAGGACACAGAACCTGCCATCCTTGCAGAGGATGGGCTACAGAGGACGAGGCTCCACACTCATGAAACACAGTGGCAAGGGGGATCTCAGAAGTGGAAGAGGAAAGAGAAAGCCTCAGCTTCTCAGGCATCCCTTAGACCTCCAAATCCCTCTTGGGCTCCTCCACCAGAACATTACTGACTCCAGCCAGCCTGTTCCCCCAGCAAAACCACAATGCAAAATTTTGTAGCCCCCCACCAAACAGTACTACAAAACCCCTACCAGCTGTTCCCAACCCTATTTCCTTCCCCCACTTTCTTTTACCTGCTACAAAATTTCTCAGCCACCCCTACAAGACTGAGTCATTACCCTGCTGAGAAACTTTGAGCCAGCTCTGGGACTAGGTCCAGCCGCAGAGCAGCTGCTCTCACACGATACTGAACCTGAACCATCATTGGCCTTGGCCAGACACGAGCCACAAGGGTATCTCCACACACAGATCCCCTGTGCTCCTGATTGTCAGAGAGTTTATTAGCCCAGGCAAAGTGCCAGACCTTGGCAGACCCACGGGTCTGTGGGGTGCTAAGCTTCCAGGTATGCAAGCCTCATGCCTGTATTTTCCAGGTTTTCCAGGTTAAATTGAATTTGCCAGAGGGGTGACTAATCTTAAGCTGGTTTTCCCTTCTGGTTATTTTCTCTATAAACAAGTTGATTTAACTTAGTACCTAATAGAATTCTCTCTATGAATAGGTTAGAATATAGAATTCAGGGGTTATCACTGAACGGTTTTGTGTCAGTCATTCAGCCTGCTACTCTAGTGCCTGATTCGGCCACGATTTTGATCAAACTGCTTAGCTTAGCTGGCATCTCCACTTCAAGCTGCTGCATGTACGTGAGCAGTTCAGTTGTTCTCCAGTCACAGAGCGATAGTCATGAGACCTCCAAAGCACTCTGGGCAAGAGTGCACAGATTTCTTATGTCAACCTGGGGATCATATGCCAGGCCTCCACTTTCTCTTTAGAAACTAAAAGTCCCAAAAAAGAGGAGTCTGGTGTAGGTTAATGACTTGGGCAGATATTATATAGTAAACTCCTGGGTAACTGGGCCGTTCTGATCCTCAATGCTTTTATTCAATTTCTGTATCAGCCCAGTCACACATTATGTGGAGAAATTTGGTTGTAACATCTCCAGATCCAAGGAAAAACAGTACAGCTGTAACAGAATAAGAGTTACCAACATGTTCTCAGAGGTGTTAGTAGAAAAGATGTCTTTAAACTCAGAGGACAAACACAAAAGACTTTTTGCGTCTTCCAACAGCTAGACAAGTGGAGGACAAACTCAAAATAAAGTATGAATTTCCAACTTCTATGTTATATCAGAGGAAGAATAAATAAGAAGCAGGGAGCCATTAACCCCAGGAAAGACTAAAGAAACTATTTTGTTGATTTTACTAAATAGGCCTAATTAGACAGAATATGGCTTTCCTAGGATTTCACTGTGGAATCAGAGATTTGGCTTTACTTTGAGTATGAGGGACTGAAATGATACATCTTTGGAAAAGGAGACAGTGAGGCAGCATGTATACCTGGTGAGAGAATGAAAATCTGTTGGATAAAATTGTTCATGTTTTTTAATTGTTTCTACAGTCTCGAATCTTACTGTTATCATTTCTAAAGGTTCTCTATCATGTTCCAGTCGAAAGCACACAGCTGAAAGTAATTAGCAATATTGTCACAGAAAGAGAATTCCCTATTCTCAATGTAGAAAGTGTTTTAGTAAGATTAAGTAATCAAAATGGTAAAGATTGTAATGAGATTCTCAGTGCATCAACTTACTCTAGAAAAGTGACTTTACTGCCTTGTGTATAGAAATCTATTACAATTTATTGGTACCTTAAAAAAAAATCTAACTTTTAGAAACTCTTAGCACTCTTTCTCTCACTGAAGTTTTATATTTCATTTATCACTATGGTATCCAAAAACAAAGACTTTAAAAATCTCTGTAAGGGCTTTTGGTGTTCGACAGAGAACAAAATGGAAGCCTTTTGAGATCAGAAAGTCTGAGAACCAAGATGCTGGCGGCAGGGCCAGCACCAGAGAAAGGTGGACCTCTCTGTGTGCCAGTTTTTCCACCTGCCTAACAGAACTCATAAAGCACAATCACCCTTCTAGAGGGCTTTGAGCTCTACAGAGAAGAATTATTATGGAAACAGAAAAAATATTTCAGCTCCCCTATCAATAACAATTGAGACGAAGAAGGGGAAAAGGCATAAGAGCCCTTCTTTGTTGAGCTTGAGCTGAATTTGAAGTTTTCATAGTGAATCTCCAGACATCTTTTTGAAGATACACCAGCCTTTTCAACTGACTCTCACTTTCTCTCTCATTTCTACTGTTTACATTGAAATAAGTGCTACCGACTATGCTTTCCATCAGACAAAACTACAAATCCGACCAACTCTTCTAACTCAGGTTTTACTAAGCATTACTCTTTGAATGACAGGTACAGAACAGAGTCACAATTTTTTCAATGACAACCTTATATTCCCTGACATACTCCCTAAAAATGTCCTGGTGTCTTCCCCAAAATCAGTATGACACTACTAGATAATCCAGAAGGTAGACTTTCCCAAACATTTCAGGGAAAAAATATTAAAAAGCTTTTAAACACCATCTTGTGTCCAGGAATGTGATTTTCTAAGACAAAAACCATGTATTCCTCTGTTGCAATTTTATTACATAGACTACTACAATAACAGAACAGCTCTCATTCCCAGAAAAAAATAGAAAAAAGATGTACTAAACAAAAATAGGAGGAAATGCTACTAGTAGAAAATGTACTCAAACCTGTCTCTCAAGCAATAGTTGTGGCATCCTTGTATTTGGTGTTAGAAACCAGATATCCACTTTTCAATGGCACTAAGCCATCTTCTGCAGAGTTGTAGAGGGAGCATGTTTTAAGCTACATAAACAGTGGGTGCTTGGAACATAGAAGGACATCATTAAACAGAATTATCATTCAGTAAAATGGTCATACTCTTTCAGGTAATAGCTTCGAGAAGCAAGGAACATAGCAGACTTGACAAAAATGAATTTCTTTCTGGAAAGGAGGAATGAAGATAAAAATAAACAGGTAAGTGGATGAGTGCACTTTGTTTACTCTCTCTAGGAGTACTTCTATTTACCTTTGTTGAGGCAGTTGGAGAATTCTGGCATTTTCTTATTTTCTTATTTAGCAGTCATGAAGAAAGATCTGTTTTCTTTTCAACTCAGGTTTTCTAAGAGAAATTCCTTCTCTGATTGCCTACTAGCTGCCATGTGCAGTCACAGAGCAGGAGCGTACAAGCTTTTTTGACAACACTATCTCAAAACTGTTCCATAGCAGTGACTTCCGAATGAAAAGAGAGCATAATTCTAGTCTATCTTTACTGAGACTTGTAAAAAAGCGATTATGGATAGAACATCTGTGGACTGAGAACTGGAATTACAAAAGCATATAATATGTTATCCATACAGACAGCAATCATTTTATTCCAGGGATTAATTCAAATTAAGACATGTTTCCAAGGGCAGATAAGAACTGGTGATCTAAAGATGAAAATCTCTGGAGCTTATAACAATGATGCACCTTTTTGCTGAACAAGTAATAAACTGTATGTTGGAGATGTCTCTAAATTCTGGAGGAAGGACCAAAAGCGTAACAGCCTGTTCTGAACATATACAAAATGCAGATAATAGCAATACACAGTTCATCCTCCTGTTGTAGTTCTGAGCTTAAAAGCTTTTCAGAGTAATTCCCTCTCTATTCAGTAGAATCAAAGGAAGCATAATTCTTCCTGTGAAAGCAGGGATCTCATTATATTAGTGTTTTTTTGCTAAATACATGCTACTGTCATCTTATATTTTGTTGTTAGCAGATCCCAAGGTTATCCCGAAAAATTAAATGCAAATACTTGCAGCAAAATCATTTTTTAAACTAACAAAGAATGATTTGTTATCATTTGCTAATGAACACAGTCATAAAAAAGGCTATATTTGTGTTTTTCCTTACTGATTCTGCTTTATAGCTGAAATGGTGTAACAAATATTATTATCCCTTTATACTACAATCCTTCCTTTTCACACAGCTTGCAGTCCAGTCTCTGAGACTCTAGCAGTCTTCCCCCAGGCAACATCTGCAAAGACTATATGTTACTATAATTCTGTATAAAATCATAGTCAATGATAAAATGGAAAGCGGGGAGGGAGGAGGAAGGAACGAGAGCAGATCAAGCCTGCTAAACTCTTGATTTATTAGCATATAAGGCCGAGAAATTTCTTTTAAAAAAATGTTTCACAAGGTCTGGTTTTGATAATTTTGCCTAGAAAGGAGAATTGACATATAGGGATATATTTTCAAAGCATTGCACAAAGTTTTAACAACATGATTCCCATTGACATTAATGAGTCACATGGCTGAAATTCTGCGCAGTGCTTTGAAAATATACCCTACAGCCTTTTAAGCCTGCTTTTGGGAAACCGGAGCACTTGCCTCCTAAGTAACCTTTTGGTTGCAAGTCAGGATTACAAATATGGGCTCAGGGCTTCACCAGCAGGAGAAGGCTTCCTCCCATGCTGTGGGGAGATCACCACAGCATCAGGATTTTTTGGGTATATGGAGCTGCTGCAGCGACAACCCCACTCTTCTGTGATTTGGGGGGGGGGGGGGTGCGGGCAGGGAGACGAACATGGTCCAATGGCAGCTGCCATAATTGGAAACAGCTTCCAAACTGGTTTTCATTATGATGAGATTTGGCCTGGCATCTACTCTACCCAGAATCAAGATTGCCCAGCCCTCTGTCTTGAGCTAGGCTCTCACTGTTGGAACACAAGACTTTCAGATATGCCAACAGGCTCAAGAATTGCAACTTTTTTTCTTATATGGAAAGGCTTCTCTGTCCTAAATGGTGCTACAAAAGGAAGCAAACCTCACATCTTCAAGAAAATTTGCAGGGAAGTGTGGTAACTGTATTATACCAGTTGCTAATCTACCACTTCACACAGTCTTGCCTCTCTCATATCCTTAGTCCATCATAGCAACAACACGGGTTTCACTTCCTCACCACTTTCTTAACAACAAAATAATCATTTGAACTAAAACAATTCCTCTTTAGTGAGAAATGGGAAGAAGTTTCTCCCCTCCTACTAGCACAAATGGATACATTTATTTTGGAAAGCTTAATGCCTTGAAATTAAGAACATGGAGAAAGCCAATAGCAGAGCAAATCTATCTGAAGCTGACGTTAATTAACCTGAATGCTATTTGTATCTTCTCAAACATAAGGAGATCCTGCAAACCTTTGAAATGTTAGACCTAGACAATCCATAGACACTACAGAGAAGCGTGGGTTTTGTTAAGCTTGAAAAATTTTGGTCATGCAAAAACTGTAAATACTTCAGACATATGTCAACAGATGGGGTATTTAATGGCTAAAAAAGGATGCAGATTTTGGCTAAGCTCCATGGCCAAACTACAGAGCAAAGGAGAACAACATTTTGGTGAGCTGCCTTAGCAGACCGTAGTAGATGCAAAAAACCAGTATTGTCTCTGCATGGGACATGGGCACCTTTCAGCCGCTATAACAGGATTACTTTCTGTGAAAAGAATAGGATGGTTTTAGGCAAGAAATACAAAATGGAGGTTTGGATTTTTGCTGTGTCCTCTTTCCAGCAGAGGGCTGACCAGTGTTGTTCACTAGAAGCCTATTTTCTTTAGAAAAGAAAATTATCATTAAGTTTGCACAATTAATAATAGGAAATAAAGGTTGCAGAATGAGTGGGCAACACTGATGCCACCTTTCCTTATGTGAACTATAAAATTTATCTTTTGATGATAGCTTAATGTTAATATAGTTATCTTATATAGTTATAGATATATATAGTTGAAAAATGCTGCATTTGTCTTCCTCAATACACAAGAAGCAAAACAGAAGTAATTAATCAGTAGTCAAACATACAACTGCGTTAGGAGGATTTAGCAAGTTACTGCACATAGCAGAACTTTGCTGATCACCTATATGCACGCTCCTAGCCCACAGCCAATGCAGCACAGTGCAACTGAGCTCAGCCCTCGCTGGAGGAGGCTTGAGCTGAGGCATGTCGCCTTGCGTGCACCGTGGGCTTGTGGCATGCACAAGGACAACCACCAGCACTCAGCTGGGGCTTGATAGCAGGTCACCTTGGTCATGCGTTTGATCCAGAGAAGAAATATAGTAAGGTATGTGCACAATAGGGGTAGCGTTTTCAATCAATCAGAACTTTTTCATCTCTTGGGATAACCTGCACAGGTAATGTAAAGACAGATGATTTTTACAGGGCAATGGGATTACCACTTCTACCTCATATTGCAAGTGTTAACTCTTCCTGTGTGAACCCATCTCAGGAAGTTGCAATAAACACCCAGTAGTAATGTACAGTTTAAGGCACTACTTTCTTCTATAACAGAGTATTTTTCTTTTTTTTTTTTCAATTTTGGGGTGAGTCTGTTTTGTTTGTTCAAAATGCTCATTGGTGCAGGTCATGATTTATATACTAAGACACAACAAAGGGTCACATCGTTACCAGGATTCTTTTTTATAAAACAAAAAAGCCTTTTTTTAAAAAAAAAGTTTTTGTAATGTAAAAGTCAGGCTCTTCCTTAGTTTAATTGCAAGCAACATCATTTTTCCCAGCAAATTGCAGTCAGCAAAATAAAAGGCAGACAAGGAGACAGGTGCGCACCTGTGACAACTTGGAACAATGTATGAAATTAATATTTTTACCTGTTAATTATTGCCTTTCAGCTGCAGGTTACTGCCTCCTGTGCCAAGCTACAGGACCTGACAGGATGAATGCTCAGTCTTCTCAACAGAGAGTAAAACAAGTTAACTTGGGTCATCATCAGTGGAGAAGACCATCAACTTCCTGTAAGTTCTGTTTCTGCTTTGCAGATAAGTTTCATCTAAAATAACACTGTCAAGATTTAACTGTTTAGTTATAATAGAAGCTTTATAGCTGTACTATGTTTAAGACTGATACAACAAAGATATTTAATAAATGCCTATTTTGAAGAAAAGAACTCTTTGGGGATAAAATTTGTCTGAAATTTTACATGCTTTGACAAAATGTGGAGGGGAAATATTTCCTTCTACTTTCAGATTTTTTTATTCAGTGCTCTCATTTAAGTTTCAGGAATAAAAAAGAGATAGAAGGAAAGAAGGAAAAAAATGTATTGCTGGCTTCAGACTTGTAAATGCAAGCACAAAAAACAAAAGAATTTGCTACTTTGCTTTATAGAGAGAAAAACAACACAAAACAGACCTTGCAGTTCATTTGTTTCAGTATTTTGAAATTTTGACTCTAGGACTTAGCCCTAAGTCATTATTTTATAACCATTCTATAGATTTGTGTAAAATAATGGTTGATCTAAAGGTTTAAAGTATGAGGAAAAAATATTCAAAATTATGGACATTCCTAAGATGCATTCATTCTACCTATTTTGAAATAGCATAACAAACTTAATAAGCTGTTAAGAGTAATAAGGACATCATATTAGGTAGGTGGGAAAGTAGAGACAATATGCTTAGAATTTATCATCTGAAGAAAACTGCAACACATATTCCTGGTGTGTGATCTTCGGTGCTTCTTTCCAGCAGCATCAATGTATTGCAGTGCAATTTTCTTATTTCCGGACTACTTAAAAAAAGAAAAAAAAATAGTAGATGCAGTTAAAACAACTGACCGTTGAGTAAGGCCTCTCATTCTAGAATTTCATTTAAAAATACGATGTCCAAGGACTTAATATAATATGGCATTACTGAATCTGCCAGTGCAAATCAATTTATAGAACTAATAATAGTTCAAAGTAATAGTATAAAGCACAGCTTTTTTCATGAAGCTGAAACGTGTTACACCTGGCAAATTTGCCATTGTTTTGGATAATAGCTTCATCAGAAACATTCTATTAAACCTATGTACTTGCCAATCCTTCTAACCCATGGTGCAGCCATGGGTGGACACCAGCTCACTCAATATGACCCAGGCCTGCCCAAATCTGAGTCTGTTCTAAATCATTTGCAATACAAACAACCTGCTATAAAGTCAGATCTTTTGTCATTGCCCAGCTACCATAACCTGTGGGCCACCCAGACTTCTGTACTTAGCTAGGCCACTGTTTCCAGTGGCAAAGTTACAACATTATAATGTATTGAATAAGGCTTTTCACTTGTCTCACATGATTTATGACACTAATACTTCTGAATCCTTGTTCTCATCAAAAGTGGAAATGGTAGCTTTTTACTTTATTTTTCTTCTTAATTAATGTTAACTGCACTAGTACGTATAAAGGTAATCTGACTGGGTAAATAATTAGGAACAGCACGCATTTTTGGTTTGAACTGTAAACCTTTCCATTTCAATTAAAATAGAAAGCAGACAATTAACTGTGTAGATCACTTTTCCACTGCAAGGTGCAGCCAACGCTCTAGTTTCCTTTTCTTTGGCTAGGAAACCCAAAATTAATTACCAAGGAGGAAAGAGAGGAAGGCAGAGAGCTTGGGGAGCTCTCCTCAGAAAGGACGAAGGTTTTGTGTGGTTTGGAGGGTGGAGGAAGGAAAGAAAACTTTGGACTTTCAAGGTACGAAGATAGAAACCAGGGGCTTGGAAGAGAATGAGCTGAGAAGTAAATATGCTGATTTTGTGTGATGGGAAGAAAAAATGTAAAGTATAGTGATGATTATGAATATTTAAAGGAGGAGGGTGGCTAAGGTGAGTTTCTATGGCACAGAGGGGGAATTAGAAGATGGGTGAACTTAGATGAGGCATTAAGGGAAAGGATGCTTGGAGGACAGTTGAGTAGAAGTAAACAGTACTCCTGTGAAAAAATGTATCTATCCATTTCTCCCCATATATGTATACATTTTTTAAGAGTATGCCATAAATTTTCCCTTCTCTCAGAAGCACCCTCCAAAAGCCCTGAAATACAAAACGTCAACAGAACTGGTCATGTCCCAAGTTCTCAGTGTTCTCATTGGTCATACATTCATCTTGTGCTATTTTTCCTTAAAATCTGCATTCAATTTGAACTAAAAAGAGAAAACAACATTTTTTTCATATTCACAAGCCTGCAAGATGTACATGCTTCCAAATAACCAAGAATCACATGTTGCATTGCTACTGACAAGAAGACATTACCCTGACAAAAGGTATATCCTCTGCATGACTTTATAGTCACAGTAACTATATTACGTGAAAGTATTCCTTTGTGCTAAGACGCAGATACCACTTAATGATTAAGATAAATATAAGGGCTATGTTGCAAAAAAGGTTGGGAAGAGAAGCCAGTTGTCATTATCAGCTGCCTGAGGGGAGTGTGGTTGTCATGCTTTTCCAAGGAGATGCAAACTATTAATTTTTCCTGGAACACCAAATATAAACAGAGCAACATTCTTTCCCATACTAAATGGATGTCTGTGTGCCTTTCCTTACAGTCCAAAGCATGGTTTCAGAGCTATACAAAAAAGAGAACAGAACAGGCAAGAGCACACAAGTAACCTGAGGAACATCCTGGAGGTTTCCCTTTGGTCAGAGCCCTCCCAAGCAGGAGGGAGTTCCAGCACCATGTCCCATTGAGAGCTTCATGCAACACACACATAGAACAACTTACTCTTGTATGTAGGCAAGAGGTGACTCCATAACTTCAGTAAGCGCTCCAAATTACGATGAAAATCCAAGCCTTATTTGCAGTATAAACATAAAATAATAGACATTTCCTGCCCCAGAAAGGTCATCATTTAAGCAGACAAGACAGACAAAAACTTGGGCAAGAATAATATTTATGTTTCCCTAACACAGTTGGGAGCTGCAGTACTAAATAACAGAATCCATTGTAGTAGTAAAATACTACTTAAATTACAACTGCAACCTAAACTAGATCAAAACTTCAAGCTAGGTTGCTTGGGTTGTGGAGCACAATACTTAAACCACAAGTTTTACCTACCGAACATCTATCTACAGACCAAAAGGGATTTTGTCAGTACACTGAAGTTCATGCTGCCATTCCCAACAGTTACAATTACATGAGCTAATTTAAAGTTAGCCCACATAAGTAAATCTAAGCTGCAATTACACCTCCAGATAAGAATATACCTATTCTCAGTGACTTGCCCAATGTAGCAAATACAAAGACTACAATAAAACTAAGATCTGAACAAGGATATTTGAGTCCCGATCCAGTGCCTCACAAGACTATTCTTATTATCTAGGGTCTTTTGAGGCACTAAAGTTCATTCCTATATTTGTAAAATTCAGATTGCACTAATAGCTCTGACCTTGGTCTATGGGATATAGAAAGGACATCAACTCAATGGCAGGAGAAACTCTTCTCCGTCCCTCAGTATTCAAAAGAGAAACAGTTTCACTCCAAAGAAAGCCATATAATACAATTTCAGAGGGTGCCAGAGTTCTGAATGCCTTATACTCTCCATACCGCGTCTCATATTAGACCTTACCCCGGATTTATATGGCATTGATAAAGGAGGGGAAGGACAACAGAAACAAACTTAGGTTGTCAGTGATTGTTCAGGGCATTGGCACTTGTACTCATAATAGTTCAGTGTTACTTCCAGGTATATATTTTTTTAATTTAAGATACCCCATAAAAAGGCATGCCTTTTAAAAATGTTTCCTTTAAAAGAAATTAAATCTAACAGCTGCTTGTTTATTAAACTTTAATCTTCCTAGAACACCTGACAAAACAATACTAGCAAATTCTTGGAAACAATATGGGAAACTTTTTCTAGAATAGCTGCTGAAATGCATCTGATAAAAAATTCTCTCTCTCCACTGAGGATAACCAAGGCATTTTCCTGCACACCGATAAGTATGCCACCCCGTGGCAATCCTCTTTTGGTATGCCTCCGAGGCCCCTAGGACCCTTTCTGCTCAGGACCCAAACAGGAAGCATGCATTGTCTGAAATGTTGTTCTAGGGTAGCTTGTGAAAGGCCAGCAAGAATCGTCTTGCAGAAGCAGACTGCTTTAACTGTTTATAACACAGCAATTTAGTTGCAACATTATCCCCAACAGGGGACTCTGGGTCAGTATCCCTAATCAGTATTTTGACTGTTAGCTAGAGAGAGGTGAATATAACAGGGCTGTTTTTTGAATATTACAATTCTGAAGACTTACATGAAGGAAGGGTATTTTACATATTACAGTCAAAAGACTGCATGGCACTTCACACTGCTGGCCAAAGGATTAAAAGTAAGACTAAATTTTGATAAAGAATGAAAACTATCTTTTTGTAATCCTTCCCATCTTTGGATTTTAGCAAATTCAAATTCATTCTTTGTTTTTTTGTTTCTCTCTTTCTTTACTTTTCCTAAAGAAAAATATTCATTTTGAAATCATACTTCCCAGATTAGATTTTCTTAAAATAAGTAAGATGAATTCTTCAAAGACATCCATAGATCCAGCAGCCTTGCCTATACCTCACCCTGGCTCTCTGACTCACCAGGAACAGCAAGATTCGCGGAGGCCAGACACTTATTAGTCCTTTCTGCAACACTGTGGTGTATCTAATTTAGGATGTACCCATGTCAGCCAGGAGAAACACTGTCTGTGGATCTGGCTGGACCTGCACATGGAAGGCAGGGAGGACAGCATGTGGGGCTGGAGGCACAGGGCTGTGTTAAGTTTCTTCTTTCCTTCTTTCTACAGGCGCATGAATAGTAACAATGGCTTGTATTGTAGAGTATCCTGCTAACTGTAGCAGAAATCTTCTTTTAGACATTTTTGCAGGGCAGAAGGGAGAGCCAAGCCTAGATGGGCTGAGAAGATTTCTTTCAGAGAAGATGGGGGGAGAAGGTGATGGCTGCAAGACCATGCTCCTTCTCCCATGTTGCCCTTTCTTCTTACTTAGCATTGAATTTGGTTTTGAGACGGCATTCTGCTGCCTAAATTTACTCTTGGGCAAAGATTCACCAAGGGGAGACCTACAAGAGCAAGAACTCATACAGATCTTCTTGGGAAGTGTAGTAAGTAATTTGGAGCCAGCCTAAGAGTAAAAGAATTGTATCAGTCTTCACCAATGGAGGTAATGGCACAAGATCAAATATACAAAGATACAGGATTTATGTTTGTAAGAATAAGGACATCTTTGATGTAGCTAGTCCAGTTGTTATTACTCTGCTTGCCCTTATTTATTCAAAAATTGTGGCATTTACAGTGGTAAACATTAAAAATACAACACTCAATAGTGACCGATGTTTGTGCCCAGTAGTATTCAGAGAGGACAGAAGCTCCTTCAGAGGGTCTGATGACTGGCAGCAATCAAGTTT
Source organism: Apteryx mantelli (assembly GCF_036417845.1). Classification (NCBI taxonomy): domain Eukaryota; kingdom Metazoa; phylum Chordata; class Aves; order Apterygiformes; family Apterygidae; genus Apteryx; species Apteryx mantelli. Next base: position 131,280,620 of record NC_089979.1, read on the forward strand.
TCATTTATACTGTTTCTTTGTGTGAATGTAGCAGCTGAAGAAAGTCCTGGGCTGGTGCTCTAGAGACTGAAGACTCCAAAAGAGAAAAGCACAGTCACAGGCTTGTTTCACTGCACTGCCAATATGACCAAGTTTTACCACAAGAATTAAAATCAGTAACGGGAAGAAAAATGCCTTTCTCTTTCCTTAGTGTGAGGCAGCTGTGAGGTCCTCCTCCTCTCTCTGAAGGCAAGGCAGGGCTTTCTAGTAGTTCCTCTTGGGATTACACAATAAAAACTCTCCCTTCCTTTGCAATCTGCTTTAGCTGCTACCTGACCTGGAGGGACCACACACTGAGATGAAAGAATAGTGTTTTTACAAGGCCCATTCACTGTGTGATTTTCTACTGAAACTGCTAGCAGCCATGCTCCCTGTCAGGATGGCTTTTCCAAGGACACTTGCACGCTCTGTAATTAATAAGATTAGCATTTGGTGCTATCCTTTAGTTTGCTTGCTCTTGTTTGTTCAGTGGCTTTAGACTTTTCTCAGACTCTTAGCAATTCAAGCAAGTTAACCTGATATAACCTGAAAAGTAAGTGACTCAAAGATAGGACTCTTACAAGGATGGAAAGAAAAATGAACATGGCAGAGGTCACGTGGCCTATCCAGGTGAGACATGGACCTTTTAACAGCACCAGTGATGTATTTGGGGAAGCCTGTAGAGACAGGATCTGCTTTGCTGTTTCAGGTCACTAGGGACACCAGTATTATTGTTTGGGGGGCCGCACTCAGCCTTACCTGTGAGTTTAGGGTGTAAGCGACGCTTTTCATATTTTAACCTGGGGCAAAAATCTCTTAATATTCTGACCAATTCCATGGAACAAAACAGCAACAAATAACAGCTGTGCCTTAGCACTCAGGGTGTTATTTCTCACCTGGAGAAGAAGGTTTAATATTACCATTTTGATAGTTTTACCTGCATTTTTAACATGCCCACAAGAAGCCCTACTGCCAAACTTTTAAATCGCTCAGTGAAAAGGGAAAACAAAACACTACATGTGCTATGAAAAGAGCTGCTAGAGAAATGCTGTTCCACCAGCTTTGCTTTAATTTTGTATACACTTAAGGATTCTGGTTTGAATATCTGTGGATATTCAAACAGTGAGATTTAAAGTGGTTTCAACATACCACTTGTTCTAAAACTTTTTGAAAACAGAGAAAGTATGATTTAACCATTTCATTGCCAGTCTTTTAGAGTTGGCCCAGGATCATCTGAATAGATATCACAGAGCTAAGCTGACAATATTAAAGATCCTAATAACTTGATCAACCTACCTTTTATGTGTGTAGAAGGTCCTGCATTATTCCTCAGCTTAGGGCTGAGGAAGGACTGAGGAAGGACTGAGTCATCTAGGAGGACTGAAAGGTCACTAGGAGGTGAGCTTCTGAGAAAAACTGGGAGTTAGAAATAGTATCAAAGAAATGGAAAAGAAAAGAGGGATATGGGTATCTTTTTGTTTTTATTCAGGGCCATCACATGTAGTAACATTTGCCTCTGCCTAGATGCAAGCTGAACTCAAACCACAAGCAGAAGGCTCAACTGGCTATTACCTTAGCTCTACAACTTAGTCCCCTTTAGCTACCAGACTTACTTTTTATATTATTAGAACTGACCTAAAAACTGTGAAAAAGAAAATATACTTTGTTTTTAAGCCACTTGTCTTCGACCATTTTTTTGGGATATTTTTGAATCCCAGTAAGCAAAAATAATTCACAAAAAACACAGCACTCTCTTATTAAAACACTCTCTTATTAGGATCACAGCTATATTTTTTAATTTCCATCTATTATTGCAAAAATATATCAAACTACACTGAACATGAGGAGTGATGTCATCCATTTCCTATTAAAAACTCCAATAGGAGTTTTCAACATTTGCTTAGTGTACAGTTCTACATGAACATGTTTAACAAACACTACTTAACTTAGATTAGACGCTGGCTGAGTTTAAAGGTCAGATTTTCTGGTGTAAAGTTTTGCAGACCTGCCAAAGACACCTATACCAATTTAGGCTAGCAGATGATAAAGTCTTTAATATTCTTAATAGTCCAAGCTGATGAAAACTGACTGACAGTTACTCGTTTATTTTAATTTCACTGTGGTAGAATCACTCTAATATCACTTTAATATGTGTAATATGGACGAGAGAGGGCCTGACAGTATCACATTGTTGCTTCTTGGGGTACTAATGCACCATCGGAGTTGCTCTCAGTTAGACTGTTCGTGGTTTTCTTACCTGGAGATCAGTTAAACTCCAGGGACACTGGTCTAGTCTGACTTCACCAATAGGACTTCTTGTTTCCATATGTAAGTCCTAGGAGGGCAAGACTTCTGCAGTTAGTAGATCGGATGAATTCTGTAACAATCTGACGATTCTGCTCTATCAATCAGTCTTGTAAAAACCCAGTGCTGGGTACTGACATCAGTGTGCATTAACTGAATATGACCATTTTGGTATACACGACATCAACAATTTGCGTCAGCCGTCACAGAGGCATATAACTCTAATAAAACTCTAATTATGACATTGTGATGTCATAATGTTTATGTCAGCACTTATGAGCGTCATAACACAGACAATGAAAGAATTGCTTTCATTTTCTTAATAAATATTACTTCTGCTTAAGCTCAGAAATATTGCATTTGAAAACCTAAGCTGCAAGTATAACCAGTTCAAAAGCCTTTAATTTTCCATACACAGGCCCTAGTGCAACACAGAACAATAAATTACCCTGCAATATCATACTTCATTTTTTTCTCAGGCATTTCTTAACAAAACACAGCCTATACATGGAATTCCAGTTACCCCTCTGCAATGACTTAGGATAACTAACCTTTCAGTAAGATAATTTAGTGTATTATACAATCTATCTAACCATATGCCTAGCCAAAAGACTGCCACAGAACAAATTAAACATTACTACAATTCACTTCTGATGGAAAAAAAAGTGATACATTTCAAAGGAGCCCCTTGAAGATTTTTGTAAAAAAAAAAAAAAGAAAAAGAAGAAAACAATATCAGGATATATTGATTTTCAAGGTACTACATACGGGTAAGTTTTCACAGAATAATATAATACAATGCAATATAATATAATATAACATAACATAATATAATATAAACAGCTTCTGTGGGCTTCTAATATTATGGTTAAGGGCAAAATTGCACTATTAGAAAAAGTTTAGAAAACTCAACAAATGCCATATTTTGGAGGCAAGAAGTAGGGCATAAAACTGAAGTTTCATCCTAAAATGAACAGAAAAAACTTTTACTTCTTGCAAAAGTTAAGTTATACTGGCTTTCAAAACAGACTGGGATGATGAAATGCTTTTCTTTTGCTTCCCTCTGCTCCCTAAGTTGTGAGAGAAACAATTAAGCTTTAACATGAAAGAGCAAAACAACTTCTTAAAGTCTGCAGAAGAGGTTTTTGTTTTGTTTTTGTTTGCTTGTTCCACAGAGGGTACAGTTCTTTCCCTACACCTACACGTTTGGAGCATCTGTCTGTACATAGAATCAGCTGCACTTTATAGCTCAAGCCAGATGAGCTTCATTTAGAAGGGTGTATCTCTCTGATGCTATAATTTCATTTTTGCTTTGTGGAAGACAGGTAAGAGTAATAATTATGTGCTCTCTTTCTGGAGCTAGATATATAAGTCCTCATCCTGAACAATAAACAATCACAGATAGCAGCCACCTATGATTTACTAAAGTTAAACTAAATGTGAGGTGCAGTAGTGTATGTTTGTTTGTGCTCATGCCTGCCTTTGGAAGGCTGGGCATCAGCTTTTGGGCAAATTTTCTTGGTTGGGTTAACAAAAAATTCACTTTATTATGAGAGCAAGGGATAAACGCAAATACAGTAACATTGTTTCTCTGTTATCAGAAGTTCTGTGTTAAATCACAATTCAACACTCAATTGAGTGTCTCAGATGAGAAACTCTATAATAAATAAACTTCCTACTCCAAGGAAGAATAGCTCTTACTTACACCCTTTGACGTATGTTTAGTGAAGCCAGAATGACTTTCCGTATGTAAGTGATTAATAGCAGAGCTCCTGCAATTTTGTTTTCTGTCACAGCCTAAAGTAAGTCTGCATTACATTTTTACTACACATTTACTACAAATCGTGAGGGGGGAAGAAATGCTTTGGATCTGTGATATAGTAACCAATGGTGAGTATTTACAGTTTTCAGTGACTGTGAGAGCAACGAATCAGCCTGAGGAACGTCTGAAAGGAAACAAGTCTCTCTGGACCCCCGAGTCCGCTGTCGCAGAGGCAGACAGCCTCTGTGCTAGCCAAAGCACAGCACTGTGCTAAAGTGGCTGTACCTGGCCCTCCTCCGCAGCTGGCTTGCATCCAGTAGACTCCGAGTGTGGGATGAGCACCCTCCATCTGCCTGCAACTCCCTAAATAGATATGCCCCGGGGCTTCCTGGAAGCCAGCTTTCTCCATTTTGAGAGCTCATACCAGCATAGAAGTGCCTATGGGCTACTTTTATCTACGATATTTAATTATCATTTCCAAGCTGAGGAATATCAAAAAGCAGCAGTGGTCCATTCTTTTTTCTCTCACTTTCTACATTGTGGCCTGGGAACTTCCGATAACCACCTTGGTTTTTCAGCACTGAAGTCCCTCCCAAACACAAATTTAAGAAGTCTCAGCAAGTGAGATACAGGGTCACTTTGCCTCCCCTGAGTCTCAAAGGGACTCATTGCCCTTAAAGAATAGGAGGGACTCGCAGCATTCAGCATGTTTTTTGTGGCACACAGAGCTCAGAAGTAGATCATAACAAAAAACTCTTGGAAACTAAAATATGAAGAATATAAAGATGAAATTAGTCTTCCTTTGTCATTCAGCAAATTCCAGCACACACCTCAAACAGCCCTAGTGTTTTTAAAAAAGCCTGTACAATGCAGTATTTGGAAAAGAACCACTGAGACCTCATTCCTTCCGAACAGCTGGAAAATACCTGATTTCCTTCTGTCACCCAATTCCTATACATACCCCAGCTGCAACCCCTGGGGGGTTAGATCTGAAAAGCATTTGAAAAAGGTCAAAGTCACAAACAAACAGCAGGCAGACCCTTGTGTTCTCTGCATGATCCATATTTGGGACCAGAGAGCAGCGCACCAGGAAGCGCTTCTCCTCTCAAATACACCCTTTTGTGCTGATGGCTGTACTTGAGATTTAGTAACTACTCAGTCTGAAGAAAAAAGGACAATGAGGAAGACCTCACTGCTTCTCTCTTATCACCAAGGCATACGACGAGCATCCCTCCACCGCGTGGGACAGACACACACTCCACAGCCCTCCTACTGCACTACAGAGTTTCATTTGCCAAGGTGAACGCAAAGCCACCCTTAAAAAGCATATCTTCTAACAAACAGCCATATTGACATCAATAATGTCCCTAGGATATAGTGCTCATCGGAGTAAGAGTAATGCAGGACAAAAGATTATTGAATCTGTTTCTTAGTTAAAGGCTCTATTTCCAATAGAAAATGCTATGACTGCCATGCAGTTTTCTCTAATTCCATTGTTTCACCTTTCTCAGAACTGCATCCCTCAAAACTCATTTATCATCCCTAAAGAGAAACCAGTCAGCTGAGAAACACCTTAAAAATCCACTTAGAATGGGCAATTTCCAGAATTAGGAGAAAGGATTTTCCCCTATCAGACTATTAGAACAACTGGAAAACAGAACTCTAAGAACTGACTGTGTTGTTCATCACATTGGATGCCTTTCCAGGGCTGCAACAAATTCCCAGTCTCATCTAACACTAAAAATGGATTTCAGAATTACTCAGACTAGGAAAATACACAGTGAGGTGAAACTTGATTCGTGAGCTCATCCCACATTTAGAGAACAGGAAATATAAAATAGTCAAGAAGTCTCTGAAAAATGCAAAGTAGAAGTGGAAAGATCAAAAAGGAAACCACAAGAGGGCAGATAGAATACATAATGGATGATGAAATGATTAAATACAGAAGGAAAAAAAAGGGAAGGTGTCCTATCTCTTAAGAGAAACCTCATTTGGGGAAACAAGTATTTTAGGCAGAAGATTAAGTTCGGAACATGAGGAGAATTATACTTTTTCCACTTACAGACTGGAATTTTTAATAGTTGAATAGTGTTATATCAATGGTTATGGAGTTTTGGAGGTCTTCCAGTTATCCATGGGAACAACTGACATACACACCTTTGCTCCCCACACACTTTAGCCTCCCTGCAGGGACTGGCAAGCAAAGTGACAATTAAATCCTTGGATGTGGTCTTGTGATAGACTCTTAAATACTCACCCACATTGAAATCAGAGCTCAAGTAATAGGTCAAGTCTTTATTCACACAAAAATTCAACACAGGAACCAGGAACTTAACAGCTTGGAAGTAAACTAGTTATGAACAGGATTGCTTGCAGGAATGAGATATAAATGGCCTGGACCAGATGCTTGCAGAGACTTTCTTCACTTATGGACAAATTCCTGGTCCTCTTGAAGTCCATGTTAAAACTCTTTCTTACTTCAGTGGGGTTAGGATTTACCTGTAACTTATTTTACTCCTAGATGTCTAGTCAGCCAGGGTACAGGAGTTTTTTAACACCTTTTTGCTTTCTTTAACGTGCTTGCACTCCAGACTAGGCTCTTTCATATTATGAATTCTGTAAGGGACGCTTACTGTTGGGGCACTCTGCAGCAGGGATCACGCCAGCTCCCACCACCACTTTGCTAAATAAAATAGTCTTGACCTGTGGCTTTCCTAGGAAGGAAATCTGGCAGTTACGAAGCTTTCTTAAGAAGAAAGCAAGCAGTGTTGTCACGCTGGGTGGTACTATGATGTGGGGTATAAAGAGGGGGCTGAGTTGATAACCTTAAAGTTACAAGTAGGTGCGTGCTTAGCTATTTCCAGCATCCTAGATTACAAAAGCCTAACACCACCAGCTGCTATTTCTACCAAATGCAGAGTGTCCATGTTCATCTTTGATTAAATATGGCTACATTCTGCTCATTGAACCATTATAAAAACCTTCCAATCCCATTTCTCATCTGCTGCTATGTAGTTTATTATAAATATATTTGACTAAGTGACTGAACTGCAAAATTTCTGATTTCAAAGGTTCCCATGTTTTTTAATGTCCTCTTTATTGTCCTTTGTATTCTCTTATACTTATTCCCCTTTTTATCTTAAACATATATAATAAAAAAGAAACACATGCCCATGCTAAAGATGCAGTCCAAGTTCTGCTTTAATTCACACAAGTTTTCCTCTGGTTTCAGAGGCAAGGGATCTGATTCCAAAAGAAAAAAACAGTGTTTAAGAAAAAAGCTTTTAGTCAGATTAAAGATCACATTTCTTGACACCGGTTCACACTGGTACACAGATGATAATGTGAAGCTAATGTGCTCTCAACTATACAAATATTCCCACTAGGGCACAGTTAGTGGCAGCAACTATACTAATATCAAAATTTGCAGACAAATTATTTGGAAGGAGCTTGTGCATGAAATATAAAAATGGGAAGCATGCTCATCAGTAAAGTGTGATAGCTCTTTTTTACATATATATATATGTACACAAAACTAAAAACAAGATTGCGATCACCATAAAAATAGAAGGCTGTATTCTTACCTGTTTTACAATGGTTTAAATCAACAGCCTTCATTTCATTAAATATATAATGGCTTAATTAGCAGTTGAATTTGACACCCACTATTTCAAAACATAAAGCAGCTTAGCCCATTATAAAATGGTGGTTATACGATAGAGTCACCATGTCACATACAAAAATACAACAGATGGTGAAATGAAGGCTTCACATTATTGGTGATGGGACCTGAGACACTTTGGCTCTCAGCTACTTGTTTCAGTCAAACCTAGGTAAGTATGATCAAACCAGTTACCAGCCAACAACTATGTTGTGATCTCTGTAAAATGAGCTCATCATTAGCTTGGCTGCTAGTGGATATCTGAAAAAAAACACCACCATACCTAGGTTTTTACTGTTAATTTTCAGGTTAGCAGTTCTGAATGGATAACCTTAGAGAGAGCCTCCTTAGGTGAGATTCGAGATACATTCATAGGGCAACATATGAAATCCTGGGTTGCTGATTTCCACATTCATACGATCCGTGCCAGAGGGTCTGGAATTTCCGGGGTTATCACTGTGGCCTTTCTGATGGAATTGATGAAAAAAAGTAGGTTAAACAATTTTATATATTCTAGGGTAGTGGAGGAGCTAATGAGTCTATCTGAGATACAGTTTGAGCTTGCCTAAATGTTAGCAGAACAAAAGCAAGAGCTCCTTGTATGTTGTTCCTCATATCCTTCTGCCTGCGAATCTTTGTACAAGGTAACAGAGCCTGTGGGAATTGCAGCTCCTGTGCTCTGCCTCCACAAAACACTTCCAATGGGAAGGATCTGCAGAGACCTCCCTCTCGCTCTCAAGCAATACAGAAAAACCATCATAACTTCTGATCCTCCATCCAAAGCTAAGGGAAAAGGAAAGCCAGGAAAAAGATTGGCATGTGGTCACTTCATTGGTGATCATACACCATTTAGTCCAGGAAACAAACTAAGATTTGGATCCATTCCAAGTTACAGCATATCTATTGGGTAGCAAATGTAATTTACCAGCTGAACAGTTACATAGGATCCCTTTTTCTTTGTTTGTTTTATGGCAGTGACAAACAAATTTATACGTAACATTAATACTCTCTGTTTCAAATTTTTGCTTTCAGTTGTTCATAATTTTGCTGCAGTCAAAACAAGGTTAATTAAGTTAAGTTTCCTGTACTCAAAATGTCAGCATTAACTCTGACCCTCTGAGTATGGCAGAAAACAGGCTATCACATAATATTTTTTCTGTAATTCATTTATTACATAGAGCAAACAGTGAGCCACTCTTTTTAAGGCATTGGACTGATTCCAGGAGATCTGTTTCTTTCCCTAATTCTGCCACAGAGATATTATATAAAATATTGTCATGAAGGTGCTTTTCTGTTTTTAGTCAAAGGACAACCTAAGCTTATTGAAATAATCCTAGGACCATCTTTTGCAGCATTTCCATAATTGTTTTAATTTACATTTAATTTAACACCTAAACATTCAAAGTTTGTTTTACCCCACTTTGCTTGCTTTGTTGTACTTACAGGAATGCAGGTGACTATTTTTGCAAACCTTACAGTCCATCAGTAGTTCACATACCACAGGCTAAAAATCATGGTACTTCAGGATCAACTTCAGTTTGTTGTAGCCTCAATTTTGCCACTTACTAAAGAGCATTTGATTTTGAAACCTTAACATTTTTATGTTGCTTTTTGTATGTTGGCAGGGGTTTTGCCTACAAGGTTTGTAGATGGCTGGGTTTTACCCCAAAAGGCTGTCTCATTAGGTGCTTCACCTGTGAAGCAACCATGGCAGTCATTTCCCCCAAATTCCTTTGTAAAGATAGAATTAGTTCAGCTTTGGGCAGTATAGCAGCTATTTGTAGACAGATATCTTAAAAAATATATTGCTTCTTTCCTATTGTTTTCTATCATTTACTTTTTTTTTTTATCTGCTATAACTGGTGACTAGAGAGTATTTTTTTCCCAAGGAGCAGCACGATACAAATGGCAGAATCACTGCAATGCTGTGTTGTCTCAGAGTTCAAGGCTCCTCGAAGTCCCTCAATCGTGACATAAAGAAATCTTGCTCTAGGGGGTAGATCGTATCCCTGATCATGGAAAATCCTTCCACCTCAGGGAATTTTCTTAACACAGAAGAAGAAACCATGCTAGATCACACTGAGAATGTCATTAAGTTAGGGAAAACGGTTATGCATTTTCTAGTGCAACCACTTATCCACACGCACCTCCTGAGCACCAAACAACTTTTTCACAGAAGCCCTTAGGTAAGGGTCATGGCACACACTATGTCCTTCTTTACCATCTGTGAATTTTGATTCTCATCCTCCTGTGAATTAAGGCAAGTATCTTGCCTGTAGGTGTGATCCAATCTTATATTTAATATACACCGGTATGGCAAATAATACATTCATCTGTGTGACTATCAGAAGACAAATCCTTCTCACTTTGAGAGTATAACCTAAAATTACTTTACCCAGCCTGTCAAAAATTGTCCTTTCTGTACTATCACGTATCTTATGAAAGAACATTTTCAGATATTAAACAAGCCTCCCACAAAACATATAATGCTTCTTTAAAGATCATTACTACTTACTTATTTAGACTTGTGAAACAAAGTGAAAATTGGAATTTAAGTGCATGAATTCTCATGTGATAATGTGATAATCTGAAAGATTATATTCCTGACGGGTGAAGAAAAGGAAAAATAAGAAGATACAGTGGTTTCCCATGGTTCTAAAGGAGATTCATAGCAGAGCTAGAGTCAGAACTGAAATAATTTTAATTCTGTCTTTACATTGCCTGAGTGTACACATTAGCCTTTTTGTCACAAAAGCTTTCTGGTTAGGTTTTGCTTTTTCATGTAACCTTCCCTTTTAAAGTTACAGTGTGAATATGCTAAATAATTAATATACTATATAATGAGTAATGAATATATTCTCTAGTTGATCTTATCATTTCATTGTTTTTAAAGGTAATATCATACCTTTAAGAATAGCATGGGACATCTGCTTGTACAAACCATTTGCAGAAGATAAAATTGTTTGTGGGAGGTTTTCGTTGCGTATCCATGAAGTAGATTTTGTAAATATAAATAAAAGGCCAAAACATGATTTAATAAACCTGTGGAGAGAAAAAAGTTAGCATTTACTTGTGGATCTTATGTGTTAGAGTACTGCAAATGAGATATAATCTAATTTAAGTCAAGCCAGAACAACAGGCCTATTTGATGCTTCCTGTTCTGTCTAGGAGATGTGATGATTGAACTAGAGAAGCCAAAACAGAGACTTAATGCCCCAAGTTTTGAACTCAGTGACATATTCAGGAGAGAGGCCAAAATTCTGTAGAGGTTAAACTGTTCCCACAAAAGGTTCAGCCATGCTGTTGAGGCAGTGAACATAGGCAGCTTAGTGAAACAGCTGTCCTGGAGATAAATTGAGGACATTACTTTCCAGGGATTTGATATCTTCACCAACACTTGTCAAGATGTTCTCAAGCCCACAGGAAAGCAGTCCTCCACGGCAGTGAAATTTTTTTGCTCTGGGCCACATATATTTATTTATCCAGACATGACTGAATTTGTCACCCTCCCTCCACACACTTTCTTTGAGAAATTCACAGAGTAATGGGTGCTCCTCTGTCCTCTGCTGTTTCCCCTCCCACACTGAAGTTGCTGAAGTTGTCTTACAGGCTTATATGACACCAGTCGATTTTCCTGATCTATTCTTTTCACCTATCTTGTAGCAAAAATAGACTATTTTCTCCAGCAGTAAAGCTGCAGTTATTTTAAAAGTGAAGATGAAGTTTGCTACATGCAGATTATTTGTAAAATATTTTTACATAAATATATTTTATAAATATATAATAATTATAATTATAAAATAAATGTATAATAAAAATATGTTATTACATAAAACAGTAATGAAGTGGTTTACATAAAATGCATGGATCAGCACAGTTATCTGAAAAACCTCAGGCACAAAATTGGAGCCACATTCAAACCACACAAAAAAAACAAAATAAAGACAAAAAACTCAAGACCTTAAGAATGAAAATGTGTCCTAGCACAGTGGCTCAGAGCTCCCATGGGCCTCAAATGCTCTGAACAACAGTTATATACCCTATTTACAGCAAATTGCAAGCTCTACATTAGCCATATAGTCATTCCTAGATGACAAACTGAGGGAGGTAAAAAGTACTGGCCTACGAAATTCAGCATAGCTGTTTGGCAAATACTGAAGATCAATAGGGCCTGATTCAGTACATTTGTAGTTCAGTTTCCATATTACAGAAGCTCATTGCAAGGTGCATATGCCACAAAAAATAGTCTTACTTCTTTAGAAAACCTGCTAGGATTTTCTTTTTAACAGATACATGCAGTGAAAATATAGAAGGCAAGACTCTGTGAACTGTTCAAATCAATATTCTTAGGCCATACAGCAAACAAAACTCCCATGGTTCCCAGAGGCTAGAAGCATGAACAGCACTTAAAGAATATGAACTATACCGAATATACTATTTCAGCAGACATTTCAAGTAAAATTCTGTAGGCCAGCTTTTCTTTGGGAAAGAAAAAAGAATTTTTAAGGAAAAATAGTACTTTGCGAAAGAAACCTTCCCCAAATAGCCATCCCTTGTCTCATTAGTAGATTGATAGATATCAGTTCAGCAGTTGCAACTCCTAACCAGACTTTAAAAAATAATAATCACATGCTGTATTTTTTAAACAATTGTACTAATTTTGGGGGGCTCAGTTTTACTATAGAGAGGATCATAAGCTTCTTTTCAGTTTTCTAAGTTTTTAATAACTTCTCAGGAAAAGATGTGGTGGCTAGAAATGCCTAATTATTCAGACTTAGACTTTGATTAGAGCAAAATGTCATCCACCATTAAACTCCAAAATCATAGAATAATTTAGGTTGGAGGAATTCTCTGGCTAGTCCAAAACCCTGTTGGAAGCAGGTCCAATTAAAGTTGGTTGCTTGGGGCCTTGTCCAGTCAAATTTTGAATATCTCCAAAGATGGAGATTCCTCAACCTCTTTGGGAACCTGTTCCAATGTTGGATCACCCTCATGGTGAAAAAGATTGTGCTAATATCTAATTGGAATTTCCAACTTATGCCCTTTGCCTCTTGTCCTATCACCATATATTTTTGAGAAGAGTCTGGCTGTGTCTTCTCTATACCCTCTCATTAGGTGCTTGTAGAGATGCCCTCTTAGCTTTCTCTTCTTTAAGCTGAATAAATCCAGTTGTCTCAGTCTCTCTGCATACATCACATGCTCCAGCCCCGATCATCTTGGTGGCCCTCCACTGGACCCACTGCAGTATGTCAATGCCTTTCTTATACTGGAGAGCCTAAAACTGGACACAGTACTCCAGATGTGCCTCACAAGTAACAAATACAGGCTATTATTATGCATATACTGTATGTATATATATAGAGAGAGAGAGAGTGTGTGTGTGTATATATATACACACATGCACATTATATTCTACAGTAGTATTGTCTTTTGATTAGACCTTCATTTTTAGGCCTACATTACTGCACATTCAATTATTTTCACTGGAAGTTTAAGCCTCCTTGTCATTTAAATAATTGATTGTATCCGAGAAAACATGTAGATATCTGTGGGTCTTAAAACTGCAGATGCAAATAATTCTTGGTCAAAAATCATACATGCTGTAATTGCTTTTCCCAACTGAAGGTAGAAAGGTAGAAGCCAGACTTTGAAAATGCCCAAATTATTTAAACAACCATTAAGTGTTTGGGAAATTAGCCTTAACCACACCATTATTCCAGAACACACACAGTGAATGTTCATGCAGTCACCACACATAACAAACCAAACCAGAAAACCACTGATGCTCAGTAATGTGGGCTGGCAGTGACAAGCTAGAGCATTCCCCTGTGAAGAGAAGGGTCTTTCTGAAGCTTACTTCCTTCTAAGATAGGGCGGCTTTTTGCTTTTGCGGACTGTAGATGAGGTCTGTCCAAAGAGTTTGTTCTCAGTTTTGTGGTTAATAAGCTTCCAAGAATTATTATCCCAACTGTCAGGGGCAACTCTTTTCTTAAGTGATATAAATTACCTTGTATAAAAATTGGTGAGGACAGTCTTACTCTGGTTCAGGCTCAGCTTGCTTCTGTTTATGTTAAATCAGCTGGTTTAACCAAATGAGAACAAGCCACTTTTAAACCAAAACTGAAGTGTCTTTAAATTGCTTTGCAACTGTACAACCTGAGCAGAGCGGTCTGAGGTGGATAAAATACAGTAGGCTAAATCTCATATAACTTTCCACAGCTGAATAAAAAAAGAAAAGGGAGGATGTTTGCATTATGGGGGAATCACCAATTTGCTCCCATTTTCTTTTTTTGCTATTGCTGTTAGGACTAATCTGAATAATAATGAATCAGAATACCCTAACACTACTTTTTTGAAAAATTTGAGAAATTTACCGAGATTTTATTTCAAGAGACACCTTTATTCTCTTTTCTTTTTGTTTATCATCCTTGCATCATTCCTAGTTTTTTGAACAGGGCCAAAATAATATTGCAGGTATTTGCAGAGGTGCTTGAGATGGTACAACAAACATTTTCTAGAGGCAGAATTCTTGCTTCTGCAAATTTTCATCTTTTTTATTTCTCCAATTCCTTTTTCTCTTTCTAGTCAGACCAGTAATCTAGTTTCCATTACTTTTAGAGGGAAAAGACTTCTAAAGGATATTGCACCTTGTCTGGGTACTTATTAATGCCCGTTCTTGTTCAGTGATTATACAAAGATTGTTTGTACAAAGAAGTTGCATTGGCTTGAGTTAAATGGGTTTAAAAAAAAACCAATGTATTTAGGTCAGTACAAATTCCTGGTTGGAAACTTTTAGATAATCTTAAACCTTTAGCTATTTAAACTTTAAATACTTTACTGAGAACAACAATGTCAACACAAAAATTTGTGCTAAAATAACAAAAGTTAGTTTTTAAAAAATCTAGTTGCATTTCTGAGTAAACCAAGACTGGCAAATTCCCTCCACCTAGTTTTATTTTCAGAGAAGAAGGCCTCGTATTTGGAAGGAAGCACCTCTTCCCACTACTAAAGCTGTACAGCTGTAACCAATTGCTTCATGAGCATGCAACCTGATTGCTTCCTGTTTGTTTGAGATGGAGTTGAAAGAAAGAGATTCAGCTGTAGGTGAACTAAATTCCTCTTTAAAGAGATTTAGTGATTTTTGCTTCTTTTTTAAAAGGCTTTGGGATCTTGCTGAAGGAATCTTTTAATTACTAAAAGAAAATATAGTTTCTCAGACTACAGTGACTAAAGTGTGTTTTGTCTATGTTAGGTAACATATAAAGCTAACTCACCAAACTCTATTTGTAGTATCTTATATGGATTTATTCACATTTATGTATTTTCTAATTTTTACCCCTACTTGTTCCCTGCATAGAACTACTGCTTTTTTCTTCTTTTTCTTTTTTTTTTTAGTTTTCCTAGCCTCTGGCATGTAGGCCTTGTGGTAGGATTATTTCTTGACTCTCAATTTAGTGCTGCGAGAAGGAGCAAGGCACTGTACTGCAGTCCAGAGTTAAAAACTGTGACTGTCTCTCCCTGTTAGGTTAAAAGGCAATTTCATCTTTGGAATTTCTTGCTGTCAGAAAACCCAGGCTTCCCACTAAACAAAGAAGAAGACCTATCAAAACCCTATCATAAATAAAGTAAACTTATTTTTGTATATATAGGCATGTGTATTTTACATATATGTGTGTGTGTATGCATATATAAACAGAAAAAAATGACCTTGTGAACAATTCCCAGAACCCCAAACCTCAAATCCCTGCTCAAGCAACACTCTGCTCCTATAGACAAGGAAGAAAAGGTAGTCCTTGTAGCACATCTTGAAATATAAGCTTGGTCTATTACAAACCAAGGAAAGAAGCAAGTTGCAGTGGCCCAGGGCCCTACAGAAGAATGGCTTGTCACAGCTCCTTCCTTAAACCAGTTACTCACAACCTACTTTAAATTCAGAGACCCCAGGGAATCCTCATGCTACTTCTAATGAGTCCAAAGAAAATAAGTAAGAAAAAGCAAGGCCTTTGTCCATACCTCTATTAAAAAGTTTTAAGGGAGCTGCAAACAGAAAAAATTGAAAACCACTGCTGTAAGCCAATGGGTTTCAGCTAGGGCACTTCTGCTGGCCACAGTTGTATTAGTGTATCACGGAGTCAGAGTAAATGTCTTAGCCAAGTAGAAACCTGGTCATTTAGAGTCTTACAGATCACAGCCAACATCTTAAAGTGAGTCCAGAAACCAGAAGGCAGACAGTGCAGACCATGAGGAAGATGTTTAATATGGCTGGGAAAGAGACATTGATTAATAAGCAAACCTCTGAATTTTTTTGTAGGGGCTTCAACCTCTATTTGAGATGAGGTTTCGTGATGGAATCCAGACAGTGGTCTAACAGGGGAATGATCAGCATGGATGGCAGATTACAGAACTGCATTACTTTATTGATTTGCAACACCCTCACAACCTTCCTCGTACTGGGTCCTCTGTTCTGTGGACTCCTGTCTTAAGATGGAATGAGATTGATTACCCAAAAGAAGTAGGTACAGTCTTGCCATCCTTAAATACATAGCTTCTACCTCTATTAACAAGAGAGGAAAGAATGAGGGGTTTAATAGGGTAAAAATACAGTAGTCCAAGCACTCCTGAAATCACCAGGACAGAAATCATGATTGTTTCTTCTTTTTGCTACTTGTACCTGAAATCACCTTGCTCTTCTCTAGATTGAGTCACAACTGCTTGTTCTTATCCAGCCCAAACACCTTTGGCTACTAACAGAGTCAGCTGGGTCACTGAGCATGGAAATGGAGGACAAAAGATACTGAATGTGTATTCTCAATGGCCGTATATATGCATTAAACAAGGAGAAGCAAGTAGGTACTGTATGGAACTCAGTGAGAAGATAATTTTTGGCCTCTGGGAATGCTCAGAAAGGCAAGAATATCACCATTCAAAGGATACTTCATCCGTTTTTGGTAGCAAAGAAGACAAAATCATTTTGTGATCCAAGGCAGCGAGAGGTTTACAGTGTCAGCACAGATATTAATCCATTTCCAGGAGGAGATTATCTTCCAGAGTATCCCTAGTCTATTCACAGCTCAACAGACAAAGTGATGTGGGTCAAGCAGCACTGAGGCCACAAGACCTTATGGTAATTTTCCCCAGACTCAAAAACTGGAATGGAAAAATATCAGATAACATCTCATAATAATAAGAGTATCAGATAATAATTATCAAGATTATCACTAACCAGTAAGGAAGTCATGTGCTTCTTTAACTGAAGTAGGGAGTTTATGGCCCTTCAGGAAGCACTGGCAACTGCTATCACTAAGGGACAACACTTCCCGCACATTTCCAGAAGAAGAAAGCAGAAAAGTCTTAAGCATAAGGGGGTATTTACTAGACATTCTCTCAGAACTTCCATTATTCCAGCAAAAGATTCTGATAAAGAAAATGTGGCCTTTTTAGCACTTCTATTCCTCCCCTGAAAATGAAGAATTCTGATAGAATTGAGCAATACCGTTCACAAAATAAGAGTCAGTTTTCCTGCAGTGAAACATATTCAAACAATTTGGATAAGCAATGCTGGTCTAGATTTACTTAACCTGCCCAGCTAAATCAAATCTGCTGATTATAATTATGCAGGTGCCATGGTGGGAGCAACAACCTGCCCATTTCTTAAGCATGAGAAGTCCAGCCTGATGATTCCAGAGAGATATTTAGCCTAGAGCTTTCTATGAAACAGACCTCTCACCTGAAAATTGCCTGCTCAAACAAAAGTCTACTTTGTAAAATGAAGAGGGGCACTGGAAACATGCTTATATCAGCAGTAAGGGTAGTTTTCAGAGATACGTGAGGCTCGTTAAGGTCCTTCAGACAGGTCTTTAATACTCACTACAATGTCAAATGCTCCTAACTGGATCCTACATAGTGGTGAGTATAATAAAGGGTGTTTTCTTCCATTTGACTAAACTGTATATACCTCTTGCAGACCAATCAACTGCCCTTAATCTTGGTTTTGACTTGTCCTGACCTATTAAGCTGGCACACTTAGAGCAGCAAGAGAAATACTTTAACCTACACTAGCCTTCTGTGGCCCTCAGAGGCCCTTCCAGGAGACAGGAGAGGGATGCAAGGTATAAACCCTACTAATAGCTTACTGTCCCTAGCTGCTTCACCAAGGAAATGATAGTCACAAGAGGCAAGCTGAGCCATCATCCTAGCTGTTCTGTAATATCAAAGCAGCACAAGACAGCGACTGTAGAAGTGAGGATATTGCATGAGTAATAATAGTCCTTTTCATATGTTTATCAAACAAACCAAAATCCCAGAGGAAAAAATATTTAGCTCCTGTTTTCCCAGACAGCAGAAACAAAAAAATCAGAACAAGACCAAAACAAAGTGAGTCATAAATTCCCCATTGCCAATCTTGTGAGTTTGACACTGCAGATCAGAAAGGAGAACCGCACTCAGAAAACATCAGTGTTGCAAAGCAGCTGTGAATTGCATGTAAACCCATGCAGGTGTGGGATCCCCCCAGCTTCAGCTGGGGGTAGTTAAAGGAAGGGGGAAAGGTGCCCATCTGCTGTCTATGATCAGGGTGGAAACCTTCAGCATGGAGGTTAGGTACAGCCACAGTTTCACATTAGCAGTCTGAGGTCACCTTTTTTTTTTAATCTGAAATCCTAACTTGAAAGATTATTCAACTTTACGGGTTCTATGATAGTTCACTTCAGCTCAAAGAGTCTTTCTAATCTACATATATTCTAAGTTTACAGATTTAATTATTCTTTTTTCAATATTTAAAAATATGGTGGCTCAAAGGACTAAGCAATTACCAAAAAAAGCCCAAACAAAGCAACTTCTGACTACTAATCTAGTGTGGAAACAGGCAACATTGTTACATATTAAGAGTTTTTAATCATATTGTCATTCTTCCATATTTGTAGCATTAAAGAATCATTTCAGGTTTAAAATTTATAGGGCAATATTTTTGTGTACTTCCAAGCCAAAACAATGTGAACATGCAGTTTCTCATTCTACAGCTATGCTGGCAATGTGCCACACAAAGCAGTTGAAAACAAAGTGTGAAACCTGCCAATGCTTTTGAATACATTATTTTTACTATCATCACAATGAGTCTTTGCACAACTGTTAAACGTGTAAGAAGCCTCTAATTGTACTCTTAGACAGATTCATACATCTGTATACTCAAAAAGAAAGAAAAATAGAAAGGGAAGTGTTAAAAATAGAGGTAGAACAAAAGATCATCATATGTATGCATTCATGTACCTCTTTCAGAGAAAAGCTGAGAAAGCTTTTGTTTATTAAACTACCCAAGTCTTTTTTCCAGTACAACTTTGGGTGTTCAAATTATATGCAGGAGGATAGATTGGTAAAGAGAATGAATTAAGCACAAGTAATCTGAGCACAAAACAAGGGCCAATAAAAGTGAGCAGGCTCTTGCAAAAAGTATCTGTTGTGCTCGACCTCTGTGCAGGAGAAAAAGAGGGATAAGGATTCTTGTTTCACTTCTTGCTTTGATTATTTTGTGGAGCTGGCCATGATCTAGTTACAATATAAACACACAGAAGCCAGAAAGGTAACTGAAGACATTGGGACTGTTATCTATAGATATACACAGACACCTACAAAGATATATTTCCATAAAGATATTTGTAAGAAAGAAACCGAAAATAACTAGGGCTTAGAATACAATATGCCAATTTTTTCCTTCTCTAACAACGAGTATCTCTCTGCCCATTGTCTTTCTTTAGCATACTGTAATTTGAAAAATACCAAGTTGTCATTGGACAGTCAGTAATTTTTTTAGTTTGAAAAATGCTGAATTTGCAGGATGCACATATAAATACTGAAACTAAGAGGTAAGACATTTTAGTATTCTGCCAGTGTTTTATAATATCTTATTAAAATATCACCACAAATCTATCTTCTTTTATTTCAAGACTTCCCTCATTAAGAGCTCCTGGCATCTAATGTAGAAGCACTTTAGCTTCTAAAGTTCCATGTAAGATAACTAAATCAGGAGACGTTCTGAGGAGTGAATAATGTCCATGTTTGTTTCCAAATACTGCATTACACATAGACATTTTTGTTTGTTAATACAACAGACCCATGACTTTCTGAGACTATGAGTATTTTTTGTTTACGTAAAGCAGGAGCTTCCATAGCTGTTTACACATCAAATTCTGCCAAGTGCTGAACACCTAAAATCACACTGAAGTCAGTGGATGTGCACAAGTCAGAATACACACAAAGTGAGTGGGATTCTGGAGGAATTAAGTATCTCACAGCTTCCAAACCCTATATATTACTATGCAGATGAGGAAAAGGAAAAATCTTATGGAAACATGCCAACTCTAACTTTCTGTAAGACTGATGATATAATACATGCTGAAAGGTAACAGAGGAACTGAGAAGCCTTTCACAACAATGCCTTCTGCTGAAGCAAACCAGAGGGTCTTTGGGTCTTCTCAGCACTTACATTTATGTTCAAGGGGATTCATATTTTCTGTGATACACAGTTGCATCCCTTGCCAAGGATAGCAGACAGAAAATGTCTTTGTGTAAGTGTTAGATCATCTGTCCTTTCCCATGGTTCCTCTCATCTCTGTTCAGTTCTCCCCCATTCTTTTTTATATTTTCTTAGTATTTTTTTATTGACCTGAGAGTTTCTTCATCCAGGATTTTTTGCACACCACCATTTTAGTATACCAGAGATTTTGCTTCATTTAGCCCTGTCCAAAATCTGTTTATAGCAACGCAATACATTTGTGGATTTCGACAGGTTATTCTAAGTAAACCATGTGTAGCGCAACAAAAATAAATTATTTTTTAAGAAAGTAGCCTTTAGTTTCTTATATCATCAGCCTGCTCAATGGAGGGGAGAATATGTTCATCCTAGGTTGCTACTGCAGAATTACATAAATTTTTATTAGTTGATGCCCTTCTGTTCTTTTGTTCAGTACTGTGGTTGTGATATTCAGTCATCAGGATCCACGTGATGATAACGGGCATGTTATTTGTATCCCTAATTTAAGCTGTCACAAGAAATGCATGTTTATTTGACAAACCACTGTTGGTGGTGATTGCAAGTGATTTGCAATGTTCTGCAGCTGAGCTTTTGACAGCGTCTTTGCCGCAGAAGATCATTTGAGAGGTTTAGTAAACTGTGGCTTTTCTTTCATTTGAGAATGGATTTTATTTTGAACACTGGCCTGTGGACTTCCCTTCCAGCCATGCCAGGCTCTGTAGTCAATGACTGCCAAAGCATCCTGGTAAGAAAAATGCCTGTGACTTCCTTTTCTTAGGGACTGCAAATCATCCCCAGTGCTTTATGTTGACTTTTTGTCAAAACCTTCTTCACCCTAACCTAATTTAAGAATGTCAAGAAAAGGGGGAATTCCCACTGTGACTGTCTGCATTCCCACCTAAGCATTGGGGGTTCTCTGACTCTGTGTACTATTTAGTAAGTGGATTTTTGCTGGAATCTATGGCTCAGTGCAGAATTTTCTGTATAGCTGATATTCTTGGCTCAATGAAGAATTTTTTAAATGGGAAATTCTCAGGCTAAACAGAAGAGAGTCTGTACTGAATTTGCAGGCTCTAAAATAGACAGTTCTCTGTGACTGGGAGACCTAGAAATAAAGGGCCTGGATTTTTTTAGTTCAGTTTTGATTTTGGGCAGAGAAACATTGGAATAGGAAGGAAAACGTGAGATGGCATTAAGCCACTTCTATGTCCTGTGTCTTTGCACTCCAGATCATTGATGTAAGTTAGAGCAGCCTTAGGATTTCCTTAAATCATCCTGTAACTATAGCATCATAAATAGTCTTCAGTGCCAGAGGATAAGAGTTTGACATTGTCAGTTGTGCTGACACTTCTACTCTAAACAAAAAAACTAGTAAGAGCTTGTTCTAAGTTAGGATTATTTTTGTGAAAAGGATATTTTATTATCTCAATATATTTTGGGGTGAATTTTTCTTTTTTGATTGATTTTATGCATTACTATGTCAGTATGAAATCCATGAAATCCAGTTATGAGCTGGGTCCTCAGTTTATTGGAGGTGAGAGTAGAAAAGGCAGAAATTTCAGAATGATGGACTTCTGCATTTCTGAGATGCTGTAAAAGCTATTAAAATGGAAGTTTCACTCTATACTACTAACCTTAATTATAAAGATCAAGTTTACCTCTCATTGAGATAAACTTACAAAAAATGTTATTTTTTAGCCAGTGATTTAAAAAATTTTATTCTAACAGATTATCTGGGATAATAAATATATAAAAACCCCAAAGCAATGTTTTACTTAAGTATTCAGCTATAACCTATAGCAAGAATAGAGTAGGTTACTCAGTACCTATATGATTGCAGGTTTTTGTAAGAGACTATGGAAACAGCTTGCATTTTATAATTCCAAGGTGGGCTAACACTGTAACAGTGGTTTATATTATAGTGTGAAGGAGCCAAAATGAGACAGGAAAATACCTTTTTTCTATGTTACAGGTTACTAGAAATACACAGGCAGCTTTGATCTTCTGTTTATCTGAAGCTTTGTCCTTCTCAAAATGTGCAAGTCTCTCAAAAAGTTCAACTAAGCAGGATTTCTTCTATTGTTTTGGGGCATCTGGAACTAGTGGGGAATACAGTACTTCCCCAGCTTAACATTTTGTTTTTTCATTGCACCCTGAAGCCACATAGTGCACTGCCAAGAAAAAAACTAATTCAGCAGTATAAATTAAAAATAGGATTCTCGTGACACAAATTGCATAAATATGTTTTACTTGTATAATGATTCTGCAGCAGTGGTACATTTCTGTTATGAATTCTTCCTGACATGTGACAGGCATCTAATATGGCCAGTATGCAATGGCAAAGAGAAATAAGGTGATAAAAGTTGTTATTGAAAAATTAATTAGTAAATTTTTTAGGGGGAGGTGTTGCCAACAATTCCTTTGGAATTTCTAATTATGTTTATTTTTTCCTTTTAAAAAAAGCATAAGTAAATATGTTCAGGTGTAACTTCAGTAGCATAACAATCAGAATTGTAGTAAGCCTGTAACTTTTTTTTAAAGTTTCACAGTTTCACATCATCCTTGTGCAAGAGTTATACCAGTCCTCTCAGCAGTGCTCCACTGTTGTAAATGCAGCTGAAATCAAGTACTTAAGCTGTACTTTAAATAAAACTCTGAACCAAATATTAAGTTTTCCCTGCTATTTGACAGGGTAACATGTCATCAACCAAAGATTTGTCACCCTCAATGAACCAAGGGCAGTAACTTCTAAGTGTCTCCAGTTCAGACCTCTAGCCTTCCAGAGAGCAACAGCATAATCAGCCTTCAGGAATCCAGAACAGTAGGAGTAGATGGTAACAATCTGTTCTCTGACAAGGCCCAGCATTTATGTTACAGCAGTTAATCACCACAGTATAACTAAGTTATTAGTAAGACATTAAAAAAGGTCCAAGATCTAGACCATCTAAGGACATAAGTGATCTTACCAAACCAAGACTATAAACCACCAGTTTAAGAAAGAAATTAATCTAAGTTACTCTAAATACGTTTCCTACTTTACCAAAATGGACTTAAAATGAGGCACAAAGATGTGAAGCTAGTGAAGAAAAGATACAGACTTAATATATGTATTTATCAACAGATAATCAGATGATCTAAAAATCTACTCAGTTAAGCAGTACTCAATCTTGTATTAAGTTTTGAACAGCACATCCTTCTTCCCACAGAGCCCTGCTCTTAGCTGGGTATAAGAATTCACGTAACCAGAAGTGATTGTAGAACTAAGGCTCTTAAGGGCCTGCAAAATAATTTTTTTCAAAAACAAATAAAACTGGGCCTACCAGCCATTTGAACTTTCTTCTTCCTCAGCTCCACCATTTTAAAGTAGCCTTTACGATAGCTCTTCTTAGCCTGAAATGGATCTACTTAGCCATTAATGCTGCCTTGACAAATCACTTAGGTGCAATTTGTATTTATTTCTCCCACAGAACAAAATAAAAGGGACAAATTCTGAGCACTTTCTCTTATTCTGCCAATCCTATGGATATCTTATTTCTCTACCCTAGTGAAGCTTGAGTAAGAAAATGATTATTCATAATAAAGTAGAGAACTTTAAAATGTACTGGTGGATTGGGTAAACTACAGATACAAGGTTTGGTGAAAGTGACTCAGAATTTCCCAGATACTTGAGGAAAGGACATGTGTATAAAAAGCAGGGAAGAAAACCGATTCTTTCTACAAAAGCTACTTATCATCAGAACTTAATGTATTTCTCCTCTGTAACACACAAAGGGTAACACGGTAACAGCAGCAAATCAGGGATGGGAAGAGTTAAGTGCAGGACATGACAGACAGGCATGAACAAACCCAATGAAGAATCCAGACCCTCGTGCTGACACTGAAACCAGGGGCAGAGGACCCTTAATTATGTTGAGAACAAAACCCACCTGCTTCTGCAGAGAGAAAAAAAAAATTAGGGAGAAGGTTCCAAGGACTTAAATCACAGAACATGAAGTGGCTTAACTGATAACCTATTTTTATTTCTAGTGAAACCATTAAAACTGGGTATCTCCAAAATTAGGCTCTACAAAGTAGAAGGAGTAATTACATAAAAAGATATTCACCTGAATCCTTATCCTACAGGATACTAAATAGCTCCTGAATTTCCAGCTCCTCTCAACTGCTGCTAGAGTTAAGTGCTCTCACTAGTTCAAAAGGTCTCAAAGATCCAGAGAATGTAGCCAATAATGAATGAAGACAGACCTGCAGCTAAGTGAACAAATTCACACATCAGAAAGCAATCTTGGTATTGGCTATTACTAGCAGGTGGGTAACTATGAGTGTTTATTACTTGATCAGCTACAAAACTACTTTGACTTCTTTGTAGGTGATAAACACTTTGCTAATGGCTATCAGAAGCTGTTGATACTAACCCAATGACGATTACAATTTTGTTTTATAATGAAGACTTACTTATGCACCTGTTGAATTGGATGGAATGTGAAATTCTTATACTTAATATACTGTTATATATTCTGTATAATCTTGATTTCCTGCCCTTGAACATTTTTATCTGAGTTGTGAAGGTGATCTACCCTGAGACAGTGCCTAACCATGTGCAAAGAAGAATGTAAAATCTACAGTCCTGATATTGCTAAGGGTGCTGGGGTTTTATGATTACTAAGAGCACTGTAGGTTGAAAAGGCCTATATGGTTGACTAACCAAAAGAGTTTCCAGAACTGCAACTTCCTAGTAAGTTGCTTATCTTCCCATTTTGCTCCTCTTCCCTACCCTCTGTTTGTTGGTTTATGCCTTGATCATAAAGGCATACTTAATTTTGTAACATTATTCATGACAGCAACTGGTGTAGCACAGGCTTCCAGGGTTATGGTCTCAACGCAAATCAACTCCTCCTTTGCTGAGTCAAGTCCTAGTGAGCAAGTTTCTTCGATAACATCATAATGACAGCAGAGAAGTTAGAAGAATAGTTACCTGAGCAGTTGTGCTTGAAACAGGTGGATCAGATGACAGATGTCAGATATCAAACCCCTTCATATTATTCAAAAGAATTACACATTTTCATGGAATGCCTCACAGCAGAAGTTTCCCAGCCTTCTAGACCACAGGTCAACTGCTGGCAACCCTGAAAATGTACTGCAGCCTATCATGTGCCTATATTATTATTTTTTATCTGTAAATACTACAATATTGTTTTAGTTTTGTGGATCAACATGCTATGGCTATGCGAAAGACTGTTTAAAAATTCCAGTGTTATGTGTTCAAGTAAAAGAAGGCTTTTTCACATGCTATTTTTTTGGAAAATAGGTTTTATGCTTCCTCTGTTTTCTTTCACATGAACTAAATCGAGTGGATGTTAAGAAAAATACATGAGCAGAAGAGAGGCAAGACACTGAAAAAACAATAAAGTGAAATAACCTGCAAAATGAAACTTCTTTTGTCACCATGAAAGATAGGTTCTCTGATGTACAGTATGCTAGGAACTAGTGCCAGGACTTTTCATGCTCTAAGGAGACAGGCAAGTACCCGTCTTTCTATTCATTAATTATTTTACTGCATTTTTAAGCTTTGCTATTCTTTAACTCCTGCAGCAGTATTAGGAATATTCCCACTAGCAATAGTTAATAAATCAGAAATGGGTTCTGCTTATTCTTATGCACATGCTTAATTTTATAGACGTGAGTACACTTAAGGATTGCTATCCATCAGTGGAATCATTTATGTCCATACAATTAAGTAAGGCTTAAGCAACTGAAAGAAATACCTCAGAATAGGCATGTTTGCTCAAATTCATTGAAAATATTGTAGGACTATATAATTGGGGGGAGGAGGGGAGAGATGACTATAAAACAGGAGTGGAAAAAAAGAAAAACCCTCCTGACAAGCAAGCTCTCACTTTTTTTCCCCCTTTTAATTTTAAATAAAGCTGTCTGTGAATTTGAGCCTAGGGAGACCTTCATTAAAATCAATTAATCAGTCAGCCTCTCTACTGAATAGCTTTCCGGAGACAAAAAGTCAAAATAGGTTTTGAGAACGAGGTGTGTGCCTTTTGCTAATTGGCTTCTCCGCCGTTTCCATTTTACACCCGTGCCCCGAACCTGCCGCTCGGCAGCCGCGTTAATTACTACTGAATCGCTGCGTGAGGAAGAGGAGGGAAGGCGGATCAGGCCCCAGGGCCGGCGAGAGCTGCCCCGGGGACAGCCCGAGCCCCACGTCGCCCCGGCGGGACCTCCCGCCTCCCAGGCCTTGGCGTATTTGTCGCAGCGAGGGCGGCACCCGCCTGCCCTCCGCGCCGCCGCGGCCGGGGGCCCCGCCGCTGCCTTCCCCCCCCCCGGAGCGAGCCTGACCCCCCACACAGGGCGCTCGGGGAGGCTTGTGTGCGGGGCAGGTAACGGCAGCCTCCGGGACAGGTCGCCGCTGCCTTCCCGCCCGGCTCCCCCCCGCCGCACCCCGCCCCCCGGCGGTGCCCCAGCCGCTCGCGCTCACTAACGGTCGCTGTAACCGTCCCGCCGCCGCTGCCGCGCGCGGGAGCCCGGCGGGGAAAGTTGGCGGCGGGGCGCCCCGCCGCCCCCTCGCCGCCTCGCTCCGCCGGCGATGCGGCTGTCGCCCGCCTGCCGCCGCCCCAGGGCGAGGGCGCGGAGCGTGGCCCGGGTGCCCTGCTCCTCCCGCTGCCGGCGGCCGCCGCCGGGGTAGCACAGCTGTTACAGAGCCGCGCTGGTCCCTCCTCCCAGCTGCGGCTGCCTCATCTCCCCCCACCCAGCCTGTCCCTCCCCTCCGCCGCTCCCGACGCTGCTGCCGCCGCGGCCGCCACCTCCTCCTCCTCCTCCTCCCCACCCCCACCGCTTGCTCGCTCTCTCTCCCCATCTCTCGCTCTGTCCCGTTCCCCCCTTCCCCCGCCTGTCTCCGCCCTGCCGCCGCCGGCCCTGGCAGAGCAGGCACCGCAGGGGGATCTCAATGTAACACCATGACAGGCATCGCCGCCGCCTCCTTCTTCTCCAACGCCTGCAGGTTCGGGGGCTGCGGGCTCCACTTCCCGACCCTGGCAGAGCTCATCGAGCACATCGAGGACAACCACATCGGTGAGTGCCCCGCCGGTGCAGGGGCAGCGGCAGGGCAGCGGCAGGGCAGCGGCAGAGCAGGGCGGGCGGGCGGGGGGCGTGGGGCCGCGTGTGCGGCGGCGGCGGCACCACAAGGTGCAGCGGGAGTCGGGCGCGGCGGCGGCCGCCGCCGGCGGAGGGCGGGCGAGGAGTGGCAGGAGGGGTCCTGCGGGCGACGTGGAGGGCTCACGGGGGAGATGGCGCGAGGTGCCCGCGGCGGCTGCACAGGGGGGTGTGGGGGACGCGTGCAGCCGCCTGGCCATTGCGAGGGGGAGTTAGTTTGCATTGGCAGCAGGGAGTGCAGAAAACCGGAGGAGGAGGTGGAGGAGGGAGGGAGGAGGACGGGCACAGCACGCCGCCTGCTGCTTCCGCCCCGGCTCTGGCTGTCAGGGCTCCGGGGAGGGAGCCGCCGCCGCGGCAGCCATTCCGCTTCCTCCTCCTCCTCCTCCTCCTCCTCCTCCTCCCGCCGCCGCGTCCTGTCAGTGCCGTTGCTAGGTGTGGTGGGGAGGATGGGTCGCTCTCCGTCCGCACCGGCCGCCGCAGCCCGGCTGCGCGGGCGGCGCCTCTCGGCGGAGGCGCGCTGTAAGGGAGGCCGGGGCCGGCGGCGGGGTGGGTGTGGAGGGAGGGCCCGGCGGCGGCGGGCTGGCGGGAGGCCAGGCGCCGGCGGTGGCGGCGGGGCCGGCGCCCCGCGCCGCTGGTGCAGTCCCCGGGGCCGGCGAGGGGCGGCGGAGGCCGAGCTTGGCTCCTGTGCTCGCTGCCATTTGCCGCGGAGCCCAGGCCAGGCCTCGGCGCCCGTGTCCGGGGAGGGTGGGCTGGGCAGCGCCGAGTTGGATCATCACCTGTAGGCGCCCGCTCCCGCTCTCCCCCCGCTGCGCCGCGCAACGCCGCGAAACGCGCGCTTCCGACGCGTCCCGGCGGCGGATGCCGCCGTCCCGCGGTCTCCTCGGAAATCCGTCCTGCGAGGGGAGCGGGGGCGGAGACCGTGCCCCGCCGGGCCTGCGGGCGGCGGGCCGATGACTCGTCAGTGCCTTCCCGGGGAGGCCGCCTCGTGGGCGGGAGCGCGTGCAGGGGCCGCCCGCCGGCCCCTCGGCAGCGCGGGCGGCGCTGAGGGGGCGGTGCGGCGCGGCTCGCGGCCGGCCGTTAACGCCAACTTTCGCCGCCGCTCCGGGTTAGGCCTGAGGTGTGCCTGCGTGGACGGTCTCCCCGGCCACCACTCGGGTCTCGGCGCCGGATCCCAGTAAAGCATCTCGCTTCGCCCCGTCCCGAGCGGAGCGTTACGCGCTTACCGGGCTGCTACCCTGCTTTTTCTGCCTCAGCAGGTGTGTTGCGTTGACTTTTTTGAGGCCGCTTCCCCTCTGAAATGCCTCGACTTCTAGTTTTTGCTAATAAAGCACCGCGTTTAACCTGTCAGAAAAATAACCCTCTAAAGTTAATTCTTCAGGGCAGACCAAGATTTAAAATGGGGGGGAAAAATACAGAAGTTGTAAGTACCCATTGACTGTAGCCACCTAGGTTTCAGTAAAAGTGTAAGGAAATAATGTGCTGCTACAAAATCATGAAACTAATGCACTTCTCAGTTTAATTATATTTTAATAAGCAGGCCTGAACACCTGAAAAATTAACTGAAGTTTAAATTGCAACTGTAGCATTGCATTAATATAATATTATAGGTCAGCAAGATGAAAAGTATGGTTCTCATAATTATCCTGATGTCTAGTATGAAGTAACAAAACCACATACCACAAAACTATGTAATTTATGACTTGATGTGGTGCAAGGCTATGGCTGTGATAATAAGTTTTGTTTTTTGTTTTGTTTTTTGAATCTCACATTCTTAGCTTCTCCAATGTCATGCATCAGTTTACAACAGAAAAAACTTGGGAAAATAGCTTCCTTAAATGAAGGCTAGTAAGCTGTCTTATATATCCCGTAAATGGGTTATTGCTCTGCTAGGTGTCACAGCCCACAGGGTGTCAAGAGAGAGATAGTCCTGCCCATGTGGTCTGTGTATTACTCTTTCACTGATCAGCAGTTCTCAAATTTAGCCATAGAAAGACACCTTTATGTAATACTGTAATTTCTTAATAATTGTATATTTAATACTGTTGACCATCTTTGTTACTTTTTTCCTCCCTCAAAGTTAAAAAGTGTTATAGATTCAGTACATGCACATACATTTAATTTAATATGTCATTTGCCAGCATTAGCCCTACACATGTGATGTTACACATGCAAATACTTTCATATAAACTTTGGAAAATGATGTCAGGTTGTTTGTGCTTCATCTTTAATGTGTGACTTCAGAGTGATGGTAGGGTTAAACTTGTTCCACTTGTGTATATATATGATGTCTGTATGTTATATTACTCACCTCTGTGAAACACTTGGAAAAATTAGTAGGGAGTTGGCACCTGTTACACCAAATGTGGATCACAGTTCTCACATCAAGGCCTCAGCTGTGCAGTTTGCTACATGTGACTGAGAACACTGAGGGCTCACGAAGGTTCAGAATCTATGAAAACTCGCTAAATATAAATCTACCAGAAAGTGATTGATATGTCAAAAGCAGCTTTGAAATAAAGGAATAAACACCTGAAAATAGGAGCTTATGTTGAAATTTCTTTCTCAGTAAGTCTGATATGAACAGAGTCTGATGTTTTCTGTCATACAGATCTAGAAATGTGAATCAAAATTTGTCATGTTAAAAATTAACTGTAGTTTTTGGCATACAGAATAAAGAGTAACATGCTGTATAAAACGTTTAGGAGATTCCTTTTGTGCTGCAAGAATAAAGCAGCTTGATTTGGTTATTTTCAGTTATTAATTTAAACTGAAGTGGGTGACCGCTAAGCAGGCGTGATATTACGGTACAGGTAATGTGAATGTGATGCTGCAAGCAGCTCTGTGTGGGGAGATCTTTATGACATGGGCTCTTGTTGGTCAGTTCATGTTGCTGCAATGAGTTGGAGTGCCTAGTTCCACAGGATGGGTTAATAATCAATCATTCACAGCAGTGGTGTACTGATAGGAATTTGGTCATTTTTCAGAGCCGTATTGTCCCTTTCTGAAAAAAGAAAAAAAATAATTATCACGGGATCTTTTTCATCACCTTTACAAATAAAGCTCAACTTAGCATAAGGAAACACTGTCGTGGCATTCTGGGGACAGAATATATTTGGTTTCTGAGGGGTTCTGTTCAGTTGCTTTTCTTACTTGTAACTTAGCATTCATGAATAATGATATGGTAGTGAAATAATTTGGTGTATATTGTTTTTTCTCCTAGATCTTAGTGGCTACTTGAAAAGCTACCAGTTGCTTGAAGAAACTCTCAGTGCAGATAATCTGGGAGAGTTGTGTTTGAATGAATTATTCAACTCGGAGATGGTGCTATGTGCCCATCTCAGCGTATAAGCTGCTTTCTGATTTTTGCATTTATGTATTGAAGACTTCTGAAGTGTTGGGCAAAATCAGGAATAGAGTTATTAGGTCTTCCAGAAGGCCCTGCCTGTGTCCTCTGCAATGAGACCATGTTCTTCAGGAGAAACTCTAACTCTATAGCAGTACTATCAGATAGACTTTATTCACATTTTCTGTGCCTTATAGTTGACATTGATTTTTAGACTGTTGATTACAAGTTTTTGTAATGCTTCTTTCTGGGCTTTTGCTACCAGTATGCTACTAGGTCCAAGCAACCTAAAGTGCTGTCATCTTCTCTGCACGTGTGCCAAGAAGAAAGGCTTTTGATCTGCCTTGTTAGGCTGTCTTCCTGCCTCTTGATGTTTTGGCTGTTCTGTTCAATTGCAGTTCATGCGCAGTTCACTTCTTTGGCTTTTCCAGTGTGAGAGAGCAAAAGGCCTAACTTGCTTCTGTTTCCCTGATTCACATCATAGAATGGAATGGACTTAATCCAGTTAATTCCCCAAAGAGCACAGGGAGGAGAGGAGGGGGGAAAAAAATCTAACTGCTAAGTGTTCAGTTGTGGCTACATTTTAAGATCTGTTGCATTTCTGCAGTCCCGGTGGTGTCCATCAAAAGTAGGACTGTGTGGTAAGCATGTCATGTTCTGAACAGAACCTTTGGTTCCACAGAGCATTTCCAAAATTAAATTTAAGTCTAATTCAGTAGAACTCATTTTCTGGGGCATTTTCAGCTGGTTGCAGGAATCCAGGACCATATACTTTATTTCTTTTTCCATCATTTGATTCTTCATCCATCTATCCATAGCTGAACTCCTTCTGATAGGGTGGGTGTGAACAGCTCCTTAAAGCTAGTTGCTAGTGTAATGCTTACTCTGATAGTGAAGAGAGAATATTTGAACAGAATTTCTAAATCGGATTTTGACTACATCAATTAAAAAAATTTTTTTATTTGTATTTAGAGTTAAGAGAGTATTGTGTATCTTGTGTGCAGATGAGGCTGTTGCTTGTATGAGCCACTAAATGTTCACTTCATTCATGGTAAGTGCTAACATGCTATGCGTACCTGTGTACATGTGTTGCTTATCTGGACAGTTCTGCTTCTCCTGAGACTGAGTAAGCATTGAGGAAATGATGTCAATGAAATGAGGGTGTTGAACACATATGGTATGGTAGGCCTGAAGAGGTGGAAAGGTGGATAGGAAGAGATACAGAAGATCAAAACTGAAGACATTCTTACCTTAGTGGAGGTAGAGTTTGTTAATTGTATTATACTGGAACCATTAGAAGAGTTTGAAGAAAAGACCATCCGCTTATACAGTAATCAGAAACTAAAATGATCTACTGTAGCAGAACATTTCATCATAACTTTGCAAGAAGTCCTTTTGTTGGATACTTCCAATGAAACATTTGTATAGTAGTTTTTCCTGTCAGAACTTAGAGCTATGATACTTCTCATCAAAGTTGACTGACTCCCAGATATTAGGATGGATCTGGCAACAGAACAGTACTTGCTGTGGGAGCAGAGACAGCTGTCTTCCTAAGTGAGGATTTTCAGAGGGGAAAAAAAAAGTTCTAAAAAAAAAAAAACCCAGTCACAGAAGAAAGGCCAAAAACTTGTATATAAAAAATACCCATCTGGAAAGTTCAGTTCATATGGAGGGGAAAGAGGCTTCTGAATTCAATGTCTGGTGATAACTTCAGCATCTGCTACTTGCAACAACTTCAATTTTTATTTAATGTTAGGCAGTCAAGGGTATTTATTCTGCAGCAAGAGAGTTGGATTGGTTTAATAATCCGTCAGC
Organism: Apteryx mantelli; assembly: GCF_036417845.1. Taxonomy (NCBI): domain Eukaryota; kingdom Metazoa; phylum Chordata; class Aves; order Apterygiformes; family Apterygidae; genus Apteryx; species Apteryx mantelli. Next base: position 131,313,207 of record NC_089979.1, read on the forward strand.
TTAATGCATATAGCTTGCTTAAAGGTGGTCCTTTCAGTATTTTCTCAGAAATGCTGATAAAGGTTGGGCTGTGTCCTCACTTTTGTAGTAAAAGATGTCTAATTACAAGGCAGTTAAGAGCACGCACAAAAATGGCTTTTGGTATTGCTAAAATGTTTGCTTCACTCCCTTCTCCCCTGTTGCCCAAACATACACCAACACATTGGATCAAGTGCAATATGACATAAATGGCAGCTTCTATATTGGAGCTCACAGCGTGTTATGTAAAACAAACATAAAAGGCAGTATGTTATGTAAAACTAGCATTAAAAAATCCAACTCTTATGTTGCTTGTGATGATGACAAGAGGCTACAAACATGCATTTGTGGAAGGCCAAACAAACTTATGCATCTCTGAAAGATTTTGTTAACTTATAGTTCAGCTGCTCAGAAGAGTATGAATGTACTCTAAGTGGTTAGTGTCATGTATTCTCTAACATTTTGACTAATTTGGAGTTGAGTCTCGCTGTTTCAAAGAGGTGGTAGATCTTGCTCTGAGGTGTTTTTGTACTGAAAGCGATGTGGCAACTGAGTATGTTGAATGCTTTGTTCAGTATTTGGAAATTGGAGGACGGGCCTGTACTTAGTTGCTATGTCATGTGATGTCATGAACATATGACCTTGCAAAATAAACGAACAATTATGTGTATGTACCTCAGCAGTAGTGCTAATTATTGTTCATGGAAAGCAACTAGAGAAACCTAATTGTGGCTGTGTTTATCTTAAATTCACCCTCTGTCCAGTACTTCAACAGTTGTAGTTTTTGTTATTTATGGAAAATGCTTCTCACAGTGATGTGGAAGAGTTTATGTTCCAAGGATGTTGCTTATTCCCTTTGCAAGTTGGTGTGGTGAGAAAGGCCGTTCTATTTCAGGAAAGTTTTTCTATCTTAAGTAGAGTGTTTTTTTGACTAACAGTTTGTATCAGCAATTTTTTTTTCCTGTGTACAGTCTTGAGCAGAGCAGGTTTTTGGATTCTTTTCCAGTTCCAAGTCTGATTTCCTTTGCTCTTTGGATTTGAATGTAAATAGTGATAAAATGCAACATTTTTAACAAATTCTAAATTATATTAATCATGTGGAGGTAAATGCAATTGTCTTTAAACTATAAGTAAAACATGATGTCTGATACTTCTATGAAGTAAAATATGTTCTTGTTCTGAGGTTACCATTAACATTGTGGGGCTAAGACATAAAATGTTTTAATGGCTTGAAGTTTGTGTCATATATCATATAGGAAGAAAGGTCTGAAAGCAAACATCTGTAACATGTTGCTAACTCTGACTTTTACCTTTTAAGATTGAAGGCCTTGGAGTCAATTGGGATCTTTTCCTCTGTCAGCTTGAGCGGCTTTGGGTCAGGCCTGTTGCAGGGCTAAGTACCTGGAGTTTGCAGTGATTGCTCGTCTTGCACAATAATGGATCTAAATAAAGCTGGGTCAGAGAATGAAATGAACTGAAAAAATATCAGGTAACTTTAGCTGTTGTGTTATGCTTCGCTTGTGTAAGACACACTTATCTTTGGGAGAAAATTTATAGCGATTATCATGCCTACTCTTTGGGGCATGAGAAAATGTTTTTGTAGCTAAGCTACAGTCCTTCTGAGAAATGTAAAATAATCAGGTGGCTACCAGTCAAATTATCTTTGTTTATTTCATCTTTTCATGTGGAATGTAAAAAGACCAGGATGTGTCTAATGAAAATAATTTGAGGAAGAGGTGATACTGTTACAGATGAAAAAGATACCTGTGTAATCTGGAGACAATCTTATCTATTGTTCCTTCCTCCTATATAATGTAAAACAAATACAAACAAATAATCAGAGCTGTTTTGTGTCAAGCTGCAGAGTACTTTTATGTGAAACAAATGTCACTGGAGACCTATTGCTTTCACTGAATTTTTATGTTGCTCCTGAATGTACTGTTTTTTGTAATTTTTTTCTTGAATAAGCTATGTACTGTTTTTTATAATTTTTTTCTTGAATAAGCTATGTTTCTATGAGAATTAATGTTGTTTAGCAAACACCCAGTAATTCAGAATTTGGGTGGGTAATTCAAAATCTAAGTAAATAACAACTATATACACTTTGGGAAAGAGAGATACTAAGATTTTAATGTCAATTTGAAGTGCTGGTAATTAAAGAATAGATTTGGTGAATCAGCTGTATTTGACAAAAAAAAGTCCTTGGTTCTAAGGGGCTGTTTCCATGAATAATTTAACAATTAAAATTAAACGACCGATTCATCTTGTTCTGCATCTAATTCTATTTTGCAAATGCTTTGGGGGGGTATATATATGTTATATTATGCTGTGCTTGGGGTTTTTTTTTTCAATTCTGAAAGGTTTGAGTAATATTCTAAACTGTAGAATAGAAGAAATATTCCAGTTATTACATGGTTTAATGTTTTTCTTTGATGTTAATTTTTTTTGCATTTTGCACCCAGACTTCTCAGGAGGCCTCTACTTAATTTTGTGCCGTGTTAAACAATGGAAATGGATTTCTCAACCAGAGATTCTGATGACACTGCGGTACTGCCTGTATCTCTGATAAGTGTCCAGAATCAAGTATGTTACTACTATGGGATTTAATTTAAGATAACATAATTCATTAAGGAAGTAATTGACCTAAATACAGGTGTTAGTTGTATGTTTTTAATGTTTCATCTTCCGTTATGAAGGATCAAATAGAAAGAGAATAATACATTTTTCAATTTAATGGAAAAAGTGCGAAAAAATGGAATAGGTTTTTAAAGCTGAGCTTGTTGGTTCTGTATGACCAAAAAGATCAGAATTTAATTTTGGATCAGTTTCGAAACATTTATTCTGACTTTAATGATAAAGGTTTCACTGAATATTATATAGGCCAACTTCTTGGGGTTTAAGAGTTTTTGGTTTTTTTTAATGAAAAGTTGATCACTTTCATTTTGAGATGCTGACATTTCTGAAACTGCTCCAACAAAATGTGTTTTATTTAGGAAATATTTGGACACTTTCGAGATCTCCCTCTCCCCCTTTTCTTTTTACCCCAAAACTACTTTGTCAAGCCTGACTAATCTGCAAAAATTTCCATTCTTTCTGGAAATATATTTTTTCCAACATATTTTGACAAATAGTAAATATTCATTGAATAAAAATAGAACCGCTGCATATCTGAGTATGCTCTGGAAAAAAATAGATGTATAGTACTGCTTATTTCTTCAGTAATGTGTAATGTAGTTGTCATCTTACTTTCTGGTAATTACACAGATAGAAACAAGTAGAACTGTAACACAGAAGTTGGGAGGTAGTACCTTTCAGACGCAGGAGATCCAATTTCATTGCTATCTGAGATCAGCATGGGTACATGAATATGAACTCAGCCTCATACTGGGGTAGATAACTGTGGCATTCAGTGAATAAAATAGCTCTATTTTAGTCATTTTGATGTAATCATTCTTTGGATCTTCGTCAGACTCTGCAGTGTGTATGTGTGATGGGAGTGACCTTCTGAAAATTTGTTTAAAGGCTTCATGTAGAATTCAGCTGTTTGCCTACTTGCAGGTGAAAAGTGCATACTAAATTACTGAGGTCTACCCTTACTTCCTGTTTGCTTTGGTGTTCAAATCAAAGTACTGACATTGATCTAAGTAGATTTGGTGACAAACTTGTAGGGAGACCCTCAAAGTTTAGATGCTTTTCTAGCAGTCTATTGGAGAAGTGCTGCAGCTTTCTTAACTTGCTGTTTCATTTCTTCCTATCTGAACACTTTTTACACATAGAATAAAGGAGGGGAAACATAAGTAAATGTTGTAGAGTTATGAAGAAAACCCTAAATAACTGCTTTTCCTCATAGATTTATTTGGTCTTATTGCAAAAAGAACTTCCTGACTCATTAAATGAGTTTGCTAACATGAAGAAGATGGATTTGTGGAGCAGGGGAGGGGGAGGGTAAAAAAAACCCTCCAGAGCAGTGATAGTACAGAAAGAGGGAGAGGCTCAGGAGTATGCTACTTTTGCTCTCAAGCCTAGAGTTATTCATCCAAATAGAGAGTACCATGGATGTGGAAGGGTGGAGACAGTTGGTAGCTTCATTGACAGTAAGAAAATAGCTAAAAATTGCTTAGAGCTACTATCACACTTGGAGGGAGAAGAAAAGCTATAAGGTGTTTAAAATAAATCTCATGGTTGCACAGTCTTTCAGGGAGGGACTAGGATGGTCTAGGGCCCTGAAGTGTAGTCATAACTTTGTACCTCTGGGAAGATACAAGGCAAGGTAGTGGTGTGGTTTGAGGAGGGTGGGAAGATGTTATGTAACGTGGATTTTTTGTACGCCCTTCTGTTTCAGGGGGGCTGTGAGATATCCCTATGTGCTAGGGAGTCTTCCCAGACTCATTGTAAGTACTTGCTGTGCTTTGGAGATACTTTATAGCTGCACTATCAGACTCTTCCCATGCAATCCTAGCATTGGTAATTTTGCAGTTTCTTACATCTCAGAAAATCTTGTAAATTCACTAAATAGTTCTGAACTGTATGAATGCTACTGTGGATGGGAAGTGCAGACACTGTAGCTATATCAGTCCTCATGCTTTGTCTTCAGTAATGCTTAACAGCAGTTGCAAATTTTGTTCTCTGTCCTAGGGAGATATCCGAAGGGTTAGTTACCTGCATGTAATGTTTTGTTCTCATTTCGCCATTCTGTCCAGAATGACCCTCTTCTCACTAGTGAGTTTTTGTGAGATTGTGAAGAGCGTGTCTTCAGAACAGAACAAATAACTCTGTCTTTGCTGTCAGTTTTCTTGGTGAGATAAAGACTGTATTGGACACCATGATCTGAAATGTGGTTATAGGCCAAGAAGTCTTAGTGGCTCACTGAACCTGTTGCCAGAGCCAGGGCAAATATCAAGAGCCAAAAAGTATAGCTTATTAAAGTATGAGACAATAGGTGAATGCCCAAAATAGGGAAAAGGTATTTGTAGCTGTTACCTTCTGTCAATATTTTTGGTTGTATTCTTGTATTTTAATAACTGCTTGGATTTTAACCACTCTTAAAAAAAATTATCTCTGAGCTGCCATTACCTGATGTATTTTAGCTGTGGAGGAATTTTCACATCACCAAGTTTGAAATCTTTATGAAAGAGAAAAGAGGGGAAAAAAATTCTAAATCTGCTATTCCTTTGCCTGAACTGTACTTACAGCCTAAAATGCATTTAAAATATTGAAATGGGTATAATAAAAATGTTCATAAATTTATAAGCTTAATGAATGTTCTGGAGAGGTACTGGGTGATTTGATAGTGGTATTTTTTCTACAGTGACACCTTGGATTATTAAAAAAAAAAAATCCAACTCCTGCCTAATTCTACATTTTTCTACTGACCTCTGAAATGTACTGCGCATATAGCTAGTGGTTGCATCTGTTCTTGCAAACAGCACAATGCATCAGCAATAGAACTGCTTAATAGGACATTAAAATATCCTAGAAATGAGGAAGCATGTCTTTCACTGCTTAAGGGGAAACGATAGGAATTGTGTTTGAAAACCAAATCTCCCCCTGTCTGCCCAAAAAAGAAAATAGTGTTGGAAAGTGAAGTTTCGCCTGCAGTGGTGTAAGTGGCTGCTAAAGATATTTGGTATCTCATGATTTCAAGACTGAGTCCAAACACATCGTTTTGATAATGCATGTTCTGTAATAGCAGGTGTGCATGAATGTTGAAGCCATGTTAGTATTTGTTTATAACCTCTAGTGTTGTGTGTGTGGCTAATAGCATGCTGTGGAATTGAGTATAGTTTTCCAGAAAGTACTGTTAGACTTATGTGGTGTAATAATGTAAAATTTATTATGGAGTTATTGCATTGTGTTAGACTTGTTATATCAATAGTTAGGGACAATAATTCATGCTGATCTTTCTGCATGTGCAATTTAAAAATATTAATTCTAATTGAAGACCAACTAAATTTCTTTCAGAAGCCTGTATAGATGCAGGTAGTTAGGATAAAAAGTGAGAACTGAAGAGATCTGGTTAGAAAGAGCCCACATATTTAATTTGTTGCTGGCAAATTGAGACAGGATAGTAAACTACAGAGGTGAGAAGAAAAAGACTTTTGGTATCTGCATTTTGGGAAGACAGTTATGTAGGAGTAGTTATCCTTTCATAACTGAAAAAACAACATACATATTGAGGGGACAGTGGAATTAAAAGAGTTTTTCTCTTGTCTGTGTTGACATATAGAACACAGACCTTTACATTGTTCTTCCTTCTGTTCATCTCCTAGCCTTGTTTCCTAAACTAGGAATATTCAACTCCAGTCATTCCCTGCTTTTTTCTTTTTTCTTTTTTTTTTTTTTTTTATAATCTGGTAGGCCCTAACAGGGGTGGTGGAAGGAGGGGGGTTATAAATTCCACACCTGACTGTCACTGGACATGCAGGAAAAGCTGCTCAGGCAGTGTTTAGCTCTTGATGGGCAGCTCTGTTCAGTAGAGAGTTCTGGTATACATACACACAGACCAAAAAAACTCCTCACATTGACTCATCTCTAAGGTTATTTTAGCTACCTTAATTTTCAAGCTGCCTAAATTTCTCTAAGTATTTTGAATCTCCTTCTCTGCAGGTGACTTGTCTTGGTGCTATTTTTTTAATTCACTTAAAGTTGCTTTTAAAGAGTTTGATCTAGATAGTGACCTGGACATAGATTACTTCCTTCCATATGTGCATTCTGAAGCAGAACTTTACATATCTGACACTGGAATTTTTTTGCTTGGCCTTGCTGCTCAGCATACTGAAATCCTGAATGCTCAGTCTGAAGTGTGGGGTTCAAGCAACTGTTTTTCAATGTGAACAGAAAGCTACTGACTGTCTATGCTAAAGCAATCCTGCTGAAAGAATAAGCAATCTCGATGACACATCCTCTTCCTGTTCTTTCAAGAATACAGTAGACTTTCTCTTAAGGTCAGCTTTAAAGCTATCCTGTTTGGAGTCAGTTCCTCTGGCAATTCTGGAGTCCTGCGATCTGTTAAAAGTTGAGCTGTTGATTGCCCACCTCCCCTAAACAAACAATGATGTATTACTGTTATTAGCAGAACTGCTTTTTTTCCAGTGGTTCCCCACCAGAATAGATCTCTTTCTAAGATGATAATGGCCTTTCTTTGGACTACAGTTCAGTTACTTTCTACCTTGTCACGGGTAGGTGGCTTGGTAAAACAGACTTCTTTTTTGCTTTTCTGGCAGCCAGTCTGCAGTTAATTTTGAGACCATGCTTTTGCATCTCCTAACTTGAACACTGATTTCATCACAGTGAACTCATTGCAACTTCCCACCTTTGATCAGGAGTTAAGCAATCACAGCTCTTGGATGACACAAGTTTGTAGAATACAGTAGTAGAACTAATGACAAGCATTCAGGAAAGCAAGGGTTTCTTTTTTGTTTGGTTGGGGTTTTTTGACTTTTCAATAAAAGCAGAACATAAGCACAAAGACCAAAAGGTTTCACATTCATATCTAGGCAGATACAAATCTGATTAAAAACACCACTCTCCAAGACAGATTCCATCTCACAGGTGTTTGAGACAGCAAATTGGCTGTCCCCCAAGCAGTACAATGCAGTAAGTTGAACTGCTGTATGTTGTATTGTGTATTTTGAGCCTAAAGGTGTCTTACAGAATGGCAAAGGGGGTCTGCTTCCTCTGTTGGTATCCTTGCTGTGTAGTTGTCTTATCCTGAGAGACAACTATGTTGTTCCTGATCCTTATCAACCTGAAGATGAAGTCTCACAGTCCTTTTGTCTCCTTGTTCTCTGCTAGTTGATACTATGGCATCATGGCTATGCAGCAGGATATGAAAAAGGATTCCTACAAACAAAACAGCCAGTGAGTAATCTTGCCTTGGCTTAAGCATCTGGAATGGTGCTTTTAGTCACTCCAATTATGAAGTACAAGTCAGATTTTAAAAATGTTTTTCATAACCTAAGTAACGTGAGTTTACCTGCACAGAACAAAATCCTGCTGCTTTTAGTTAAGCATGTCCAAGCAAATGTCCAAATGACTTAGACAGTGTTTTCTCTATATCATATGTCACAATGTTATGTGATGGCCGACAGTGTAATATGTTCACTCTTTGTTGTCTCCAGTTGAGTAGACTGCTGGGCTGTGTGTTATTTTGTATTATTTTGACTGTCGTACATCCGTAGATACCCTTTGTGCGAGGCGGGGTTGGTTGGTTGTTTTTTTAACTTTGGGAAGGGCAAACAAGTGATTTTGGGGGGTTATCCTAATTCTTACATAGCCAGCATAAGATACTCTTCTAGAGGGGCCGATGATTAGGAAGCACTGAGCTATTCATCCCCTGAAAACTGACGGTCTTTTGCAGTATCTTCTTCAGTACTGACTACCTTTTAAAATTGACATACAGCATTTAGTTAAACAAAGCTGACTGTTACATGGAAGACCTATAGTGCTTCTACTGGCAGGTAAACCAAGCTTGGGAGTTCTTCCAACTAAACCACTTGGGGAAAGAAAGGATGTGGTAATGAGATGTAGTTTTGTGTAGAGGCTGCTTCATCCTTCTTTCCTAGATGATGTTTGTGGCGATAGCTCAGGGGAGAGCACAGAGGTGTTTTCTGTGCTGTAGGACAGGTTGAAGATGATTACATCGCTTATATAAAAGTTTTCATGATCATTATGTTTACTAGTTATTTGATGAATATGTTAGTGTGGTAGAAACTAATTTAGCCATAATTTAACTTCCATTGCTTGGGATGTGTTGTAATATGAAAGAAATCAGCACTGAGGACATGCTGTTCTGAGAATGACTTGAATAACATGGTTGCTGGCTTGGAGAGATTCAGGCTTTTTAGCTGATATCAGGATAGGAGCTGAACAGGGAAAAGCTTGTACATTTGTCTGCCACAAAAATGTAGTAATAATGAGATAGATGCTAAGTGCATATTTGTCAGTTGTAGTCAAGTGCTCAGATAACCACAGTGATGGGCACAGTTTAAGCAACTAGGTAATGGTATAGTGGCTTGTGGTATTTTTGTTTGTTTAGGGCTTGAAATTGAGGATTGATAGTGGGCATTTCCTGAGAGTGAGTAAGTTCCTGCGTGTTTTGTGCACTGTGGGTCTCGTGTTGAGTGAGTGCCTGTATGTGGTGGGCTAATTTTTATCAGTTTCAGTTTTGAGGGAGCAGTTTATACAGAGGTCTTCTGATGAGGAGTAATGATTTCAAATAAGTGCAATCTTTTCCTGCTCATACACACTTGTTGTGGTGTCAACTTAATGTTACTATCTTGAACTGGATATGGAAAAATGAAAGCAGTGCTCCTTGTTTCCCGAACTTGGATTACTAGCACTTGCACTTTGTAACTAGTTTTAAATACAAGGGGCCTGGGATTAAGTTTTTCTGTTCAGTGCATCTCCAATATTCGTGTAAAACTGAATATGCCAAGGATGATTTCCCTGTAGGTAGGGAGTTTCTGCATTCAACTTCTGTATCCAGCTTCCATAATTTCGTCTCTGCACCCAGCTTTAATGTTAGCTGATTTGGATAAAGGGTTTAGAGTTCTGCCCTTGTTTCCGTGCCATTTCCCACTGCTCTAGCTGATTATAGGTGAACAGATAAAGTACTGCCTGTAAGGGATAGCCAACACTGCTGTGTATGTGTGGACTACAGAGGAGATGAATCTGTTGATCAAGATGCGTGTTTTTAACTTTGCATACCTGTGAACCAACATTGCTGTTGTAGAGTCTGTCCAGTGGCGTAAGGGAAATAGGAAAGCTCTTTGCAAAGCAGATTGGAATAAGAAGATCCAAGCTACTTTTTGGCTGCACAGCGTTAATAGGCCTGAGTTTTTAAAAGGTTTGCATTTGTTTTGCCATCTGATCTCCTCCTTCCTGGACAATAAAATGCCAAATGTGGATTGTTGTTGTTGTGTGTTGTGTTTTGGGTGTGAGGTTTGTTTGTTTGTTGTCTGAGCGCTGCCACCTTCCCCTCTTTTGCCAAATCTTTCAACTGATAACAAAACTGGTGAAAATCATCATCCTCGGCTTTCCTGCATCTGACCATGTCACTGCAGAAGTGAAAATGCTGTTTCACTACTTAGTCTGATTTATGAGATTTCACCTTGATGTAGGTGAGAGAAGGAAGGGAATGCTCAGTTGCAATTGAAAATATTTTTGTTTCTCAGTAGAAAAGTAAACATGCTTGCAGTTAAGCAAGAAAGCGTTGGTTGATACAATGGTAGAACTATAGTTAAATTGATTGACTGTAATAATAAACTTCAATGTTTGGCAGTGTCTCTTTTCCATTTAGAAGTTACTACAAGGATTATCTAGCTCAGCTAACTAGTGAGTGAGAGAATTAACTGATGGGAGATGGAACCAGTTATTGACTGGTATAAGGCTGGGCCTTCTCAGAGTTGCAGCACTTCTGAGATGCCAGACGGGTGTGGACAGGACAGATCTATGCAGCTAGGAAATAGAGGTATTTTGCACCTCTGAAAACAAAAATCTTTAGATGATCCCTGGCATTTTGGATTGTGCATGGATAATTTCTCTGCTGAAAAAATCCCAGTGAGTACATTAGGAGGTGTAGGCTCATAACTGAGCCTGTGCAAAAATATGTATATAAATACACATATAAATACATATATATATATGCACATATGCATGCTTATGTTTTCTTTGCCTACATGTAAATATGTTACATGTTTTGTTTTGAGTAGGTAACATAAGTCTAATTTCCCTTTCAAGGAAGGGAGATCATAGAATTCAGAATGGGTTTTGCTCTAGAGAAGTAGATAATTACATTTTACTTATTTTTAATAGATGTTTACAGTAACTATACTCTTACAACTACCATTGTTTTTCTGTATCACAACAGTAGTGCTGTTGAAGCTTTGATAGCTATCTCTGCTCAAATGAAGTGCAAAAGTGTGAAGGGCAAAATCTTAAATGGTCAAAATATGTGGGCAGGTGAGGTGAGCCATAAATATTTATCCTAGCAGCCAAGTATTTTAATTTCTAGGCTTTGTGTTTTGTCTGTGACCTTTCATTTCAGAATAATGTCTGTGAGACCATTTCTGAGTCCAAGGTTTATTAAGTGTTCAAGGACTTGTTATTTTTATTTGCTACTATATTTATTTCTGGCTTTCTTTTGAATTTTCTATTTTTATATTTCTTGGGGGGGGGGGTTGTTTGTTTTTCTGTCTTTCCAATTCTTAGGTTTATCTGCTTAGAGCTTTTGATGAGGCAAATGTTGAACAACTTCACTAAACGTTGTCTGACTTTACAGCATTACTTAATGCCTCTTTTATACGTTCTTATTTGTAGCTTCAGAATATGACGATAGTGCAAGGACTTCTTACTATGTATCCTGATAATTAGAAGCTGCTGTAAGATGGGTATTAGTAGTGGCCAAATCTGGCTTACAAAAAAAATAAGATCTTACTGGGAGGAGAGAGAGTATGAGAGAGAAGTTATAGCACATTAGTGCTGTGAAGAGCAGCAGAATATAATATGTAATCAATAAAGTTCATAAGGCTTGGCAGGGAAGGCAGGGATACAAAGTTTCGAGGGGATGATAAGTTCTGGGCACAGGAATGATGGCGGGCTAGAGATCAGCAAACAGAAACTGCCTCCGCCTCTCCCTCTGCCCCGTTCTTTTCTTCCACGAAGTGATGGGACTGAGCTCCAATTGCATGTGCTTGAACCAGAAGAACATGACAAAAATAGCCCTAAAAAAAGTGAGGGAGAGGTGGAATCTCGATCAGTGACCGAGTGCTGTTCCTGACTCTAGTAATAGTTTTAGCTGCTGAAAGAGTACTTTATCTCTTTTTAATGAAGTGGGGTTGTATTTGACTTTGTATTGTCCAATACAAATGAGCCAGGCTGTCTTTGCAGAAAGAAACTGGTGAAAAAAAGAATTGATGCATTAAATGTAAGTAGTGATTAGGCTGAGACTGTAAAAGGAGTGTTCTTTCCTGCAGTTAGCAAACTTTCTTTCTGCTTTTATTTTGTTTTAATTTTATTTTTCACACCTCATGCATCTTCTCAGTTCTTTAAAAATGTTGGGAATTCAAGTAAATGAAGTCTTTGTGAAGCTGGGGTAAAGGATCGTATTTGCCACTTAATACATTTGCTAATAAGAACAGATTAGCTAGTTCTTTTAATACAGAATTGGAAGATTCCTGAATGATTGTTTTTCATCCAGGAGGTCATATAAAGTTGTGAAGCCACCAAGAATCAAAGTGTGTGCTGATGAGCAACTTGTCTCCTGATGAATGTCGCCTACCACATGCATATCCCCTTTTAGTGCGTTCATCCTGCTGTTGCCTTTCTCAGACAAGGGGCAGTCTGTGATGTGATTATTTTTCTCTGAAGTTGCTTAGGTATCTGTATGTAGTACTATTGTAATGCTAGTTATGGGGTGGCTGGAGAGAAGTGTGTGTGTGATATTAGGTTAATTATAAGATGCTTACAAAAGCTATTTATTCTTGAATCGGATGCAGTTTATGTAGAGAAACCAATGCCCATAAAAGAAGCTATGCAGAAATCGCAGGCTATGAACATACTATAGTTTCTTTTTCTATGAATCAAAACCATATTGTGGTTTGGCCTAAGGCCTCCTTGTGGAGTCCGACACTGCCATGCAGACTGCTCGTATTTATTTTCTGTTCTGTCTTTTCCCCTCATGCTCCTGCCTTGTGTTGAGAACATGAATGGTGACTCTCTGAGGTCTTATGCATCCTGGTACAGGACAGTATTTCTGGATCATCAAGCTGTTCTCAAGCAGCGCATTTGTTCACAGGTGTTTTAAAATCTGGAGAGAAGCTTTGCCTGCAAGATAAATACTAAGGTACTTGCCAGGGTCATGTTAAAATTGCATGTGGTGGTTATAACTAAATTTATAAAAACTCCAGCTTTGCCTCTCCTCAACCCATGTGAGTTACTTTGCGTGAATGTTAATATGCAAAGACCAGAAGATGGTTTTCTTCTGCTCTAGGACATGTTAAGGTAAATGGTGCCTCCAGTATTAGAAGGCTAAAGTGGGAGGTATGTTAATTTGATCATATTTACCTCACAAATGGGAACAGGTTTTTGTTTTGATTCTCATGACTGTAGCTGCTTACAAGTGAAACACTTTCTCATGTAATATGCTAGGGGAGTTAGGAACTCTCATTATTACTTGCACTGGTTTGGTTTGTTTTTTTCCTGCAGTCCATTTTTTTTTCTCCTCTCTGACTTTGCTGCTCTCCTCCCATTAGACTGTTTTGCATTATTCTGTTTTTAACCTTTTTTGCCTTTATCTCTTCCTTATTCAGCATAGGAGTGAATGAGATCTTCTGGATCATCGAAGAGCACAGGCAATTGTATCTCAAAATCCTGTTTATAAATGTTTCAGCTTCTATTTTAAAACAAATTATGGTATAGCCTCCTGTTAAGAATACTAAGTGCTAAAAACAAAATTCCTGTAATGTTTACAAATCTTCAAATTTCCTGTCTAAATTTGGCTAGTCTTCTTTCCCTTTATAGTTTTCCTCCTTTTTTTTCTTTCTATTTCAGTGTCTAGCTTACTGCTTTTTGCACTGTTCTCTTCCACACGTGAAAGTCAAGGAGGAACATTTAACTGGGTGTGCTCTGGTCTTGAAAACGGGACAAGTACTAATAAAATCTGTTTCAAGTAAGCTTTGACATGTCATTGTTGTAAGTATATTGAATTGAATGCTGGCACTGAACATATGTGAGAAGCAGTTCTGTGTACAGTTATGGACTTCGGGTGTCTCTTATTCAGAATAAACCTTTTCCTTAAAAGCTGGCCACTAGCTAATTTAAGGGATGTTCATTTGCTCTAAACCAAATATGCTGGTGCATCATGCCATTTGAATAAATGCATCCTCAATTTTTAGGAGTCCTGGCAGCACCTTACCTAAGGCTAAATAATTCCTTTGAGAATATTTCTAAGAATAAGGTCTATGTGCAGAAGTAATGGTTGCTCACTGGTTCATTGCCTGCTTTTCCACTTTGTGAGCAAATAATTTCTGTTCATTTTAAGTTGTTTAAGTTTCAGTTGTTTAAAATCTTTGGAACTTTCTTAGTAGTGATATTCCATATGGTACAGGGTAAATTAAATGTCTTGCCTGTGTTTTGTTTACATAGTTTTATTCTGTTCTGTAGCAAAAATTTTCTCATGTTACTTCTAAATCCCTTTTCTCCAGGAACTTTGTATGCTGCATATGGGTAACTTATTTTAGTTTTCAGCTGCAGTTTTCCTGCTGGTTCAACAACTACTCCTTTATCCCTTTCAATGTAGTGGGTATGAACTGGTGTCCTGTTGCATTGTGATCTTGAGATGAGAGTACGATCACCTGATCATTACTGCCACATTAGCTGCTAGGTCACACACTAATTGTCTTTCAACACAGGGCTGTCATATCATGTGCATATGTACGTGACATATTTAATGGCAAATCAAATATTCAGTGATGTAGGTCTCTCAGATGAGAATCTCTCAGATGAGAATTTATTGTGTTCAGTTTCATTGGTGATAATTGGAAAAATGGCTTGTAATATTTTATGGAGGTTTCCGGATAAGAAAGTTAGTTTGGAAAAATCTGGCTGTGAACCATCCAGTCAGAGAGAGTCACAAGATCAAGGACTATTTTGCTGCATGTTTAATTATAGTGCCATATGGTCAAATACAGTTACTTTCTTAGTGTAGCAAATTGTTGGACCCCACTGTGACCTTTGATTTCAGACTGTAGAAGTAAAGGTCACTTCTAAATATATATTTTTAAGGAGAGAAAAGTATTAGTTTTCCCTGTGTATATAATACAATAGAAGGGTCTGTGGAAATTCTCCAAACAAAAATAAAATAGACTACGTTGAGTTTTTTTCACATGAAAAATCTGCATCACTGTCTTTGCTTCTCCTACCAGAAGCTAGTTTTGGATGGAACAGCAAATGTACAGCATGAGGATAAGGGATCAGTGAAATAAAGTCCAGAGCTCCTGCTGCTTCCGGTTTTGCTTAGGGAGACCTACTCAAGTCTGAGCAGGGTGCTTCTCCCAACATGGGCTCTATCTTTGAAACTGGATTCTGGCTAATAGTTGTCTAGAAATGTGAGACATTCGTAAGCAGTGGGGGAGCAGGCAGGAGTTGGCAAGGGAGGATGGAGTATTGTTGCATGTGTCATCCCGGATTTCCCTCCCTTCCTAGCTTTTGGTCCGTCCCAAAGCTCACTTCTGGCTCTGTCCCAGACCATAGTTTTGAAGGGGGATTGGCTTTTTGAGAAAGGGATGATTTTTGTTTAATATGGACATAAACATTTTTGCAGACTTTTCCTTCTCAATGGTCTTTTGTTGTGTTGTGCTATTTCTTAGAAGCTCTCCTACCTCAGCGTCCAGGATCTGACATGGCTAAAGTTTGCAGCCTGGGTCTGTAGGAGGACGGGATTATGTCCTCTTTAAAGTATTGAAAGTAACAACTGTAATCTGGGATAGAGAAGATAATCCTTAACAGGCTTGTGATAACTAAATTTAAAAAATGTTTGGTGGAGGAAGAGAGTGCTTCTGCTTCCTTTAAGAACATAGCAACATAAAACAATAGAAGATGGCTGATGTACTCTAGGTTATCCATTTTGCACTGATGTAGCTGATGCCACACAAATCCTTATGGTGTAAATGTGTAAATGTGCTGGAGTAGTGTGTGTGTCACAGTGAGCCAGGGAGGTGCAATGCTTGCATCAGCATGAAAAATAAAATCTCACCCTATTGCCAAATAGAAGCCTAGGTAACTTCTGTAAATCTGAATCTTGTATTTGAGCCTGGTGTCCTTTTTGAGACAATTAACAAGGGAGAGTGGTGTTTTCTACTAGAAAATACTCTTAATTGAAGGTGTTAGTTCTGAGTACTTTGTGCTAAAGGTACAGCCCAAATATTCTCAGCTTCTTTTTGGACTTAAGTGCAGTAAATCTGCCTAATGGACTGTGAATACTGTAAAACAATGTATTTTAATACCCTTATAGCATAATGCTGCAACAAGAAGAAATATTTTAACATTCCTGTTGAAGCATTTCCTATTTGTATTATGCAAAAGTAATCTGGTGCAGAGTGAATGCATACCTGACGGATGTGTTTGAATCCCATAGTTTGTTAACGTTGCAAAGAACAAACTTCTGGCCTTCAGGAGGGAGTGATGTATGTTCATTTCCCCCCCTCTCGCCATTTGATTTTCTCCATGCTAAACGTTCAGCTAAAAGAGGCAGGAAAACTTGCAAGCTCTCAGTAGCTACATGGTACTTATAAGCTTTATGGTCTCCACTGTGCTGTATGTACTTCCTACAATCAGCAAGTTCTGTGGCTGAGAAATAAAACTAAATTTTTCACTTTAAGTATTATATTTGCCAACAAAACAAGATGATATATTCAGATATAGCCAGTGCTTTGCACTTTTAAACTGTTTTAGCTTGGGATCTTGCATGCAGTCCAAAGGGCTTTTTTGTCTGTTTTGGTCTTAAACAAAGCGGGAAGGGAGGAGATGGTAGAGAAGGTGATTCTCTATCCAATTTCCATTTCCTTCTGTCTCTAGAAGGTTTGTAATAATGTTGCTGTGTACATGCAAATGTTGTTAATCAGGAGATTTTCCTATCAGCTTTGTCAACGTTTACATTCACTTTACACACTGAATTTGCATTTGAAAAGGGCTGTTATAATCAACATTTAAGGGATAACATAGTCAAATTTACATTTGATTGAGTAGAAATGTTAAGTAATTTTAGCTGAGCTGTTGCTAGGAAACAAGCCAATGTTTTTGTATTTTTTTTTCCTTAATCCATAGTGTCTTTCTATGTAATTGGCAATTCCACTGGTAATACAAGAACACCAACACTAAAACATTATAACCAATGTCTCTGCTGTGTTTCTAAATGCATAGTTTTCCTACTTATCAGAGCTTGAGGTGAAGTTTTGCAGAAAAAGGTTTGGAAACTGTCTAATAGTAATCTGTGACGCTTTTTGCAGTGATCTGGGGTAAGATCAACTGCTTGGCTTGTAAGAATTCTGGATATTTTTATGATAAGCTATCTTTTTGAAAGTATACTAATGCATTTCCTTTTTTGGTGGTTGATATTTAGAATATTAGTCACCATTCAGAGAACATCAGGCAGCTGCCTAAGAATTCAGATGAATTTTATGTATGACTTCTCAGAGTTTGTGTAGTACACTGTTGTTGTTCTTATACGGAGTAATTACTTTGATAATTACATTATTTTCTTTCAAGTAGGCAAAACAAATGATATATCCAAAATGAAATTTTTCAATTTCAGAATATATTCTGGCAATCAGTTGTATATCTATTTGAACTTGTAATAGAATTCCACAGCTTGGCACTTTGCAGTGTTCATCTGGCAAAAATGCTAATTAAAGAGAAGAATAGTTCCTATTCATATCAGTCTCAAAGCATTTCAAGTGCATTATCTGTGTGGTGCATATAAATGTGGCTAGTCCCCTCAAACTTGTTACAATGTAATTGAAGGAATGTGGCTAGTTACATTACAAATAAGAGACTCTTTACTGCCCTACCCTGCTGAACAAGACAGAATAGAATTTTGTTTTAGATATACTGTCTTTATTGCTTCATGTACCCCAAAGCTTTTTACAAAGCCATCAGTCAGAGACTGGTAGTACAGTGACTCTGTAGGCAAACATAGCAGCCATTATTCACACATCATTTGCTCACAAACATCCTTGGACATTCAAACTTCTATAAACCCAGGAAGAGGCCTGGCCAAATTTCGATTGTTATCCCTTTCTAATCCCTTCAGAAAACAGTGTTAATTCTTATCTTTCCACCTTCTTGGTCAAGTTAAGTGGGCAAATGGGCTTCTATCTTGTATGCAGAACTAAGAGGATTCAAGTCTCAGTGTGACATGTAAACCTTGTAGCTTTCCAGCTAGGACTGAAAGTGCTACTGGATTTAATCACATTGACAGTAGTTTAGGGACTACTACTACCGTAACATTGCATAAACAATACAGGCATTCCAAATCCATGCTGCAGGAAAGACCTTGGATTCCATATATTTTTATGGTCTCTCAGTGGTATTGGCTGCATTCCTGAAATTCTAAGTAATCGGTGTATGTGCAAAATATGTATTATAAAATCTAATCAGGCAGGGCCTGCTATCTCAGTGGAGCAGATGTGGTTTTCCTTCAGCTCTTAGCACCTGTTGCATTCCTTACTGGAAAATACCAATTAAAATAGCTTTTTCTCACTACTCATTTTATTTGTCTTTAAAAAATATATATTTTTTTTAATGGCCTACATGGTGCAATGTGGTTGGAAAGAAAGCTCAGGCAGCTAATTCTCATTTGCGTACTCCTAAGTTTCATGTTTTAGTAATTGTGAATACACAGTTCTTCAGCAGGCTTTCAGAGCCTTCAGACTCCTGGAAGAAAGGAGTGTAAGTTATGTAGCTTGAGCCCTGCTATGGAGCAAGAGAGCTGTATTTATGAAGGGAACATGGATTAACTCATTGGAAGAAGGTGGAGAGAGAACAAAGAGGGGATATATACATGTACTTCAGTGTAACAAAAACAGTTCTTGTTCATAGAACTGAAATATGAGGAACAAAGCCCCATGCTTATATTTAGAGAATCCTACTGACTTTGAATAGCCAAGAAAATTCAGGTGCTGTACCCTTCTTTTTAAACAGCTAGCCTCTTAATGTGCTCAGGCTAAATGTAGGAAAACTAACTGAACAAATCTGAGCAGAATATTTGAGGATGGTGCTTTACTTTGGAGGATAGGGTATAGCCCATAAGCCTGTGTGTGCATGGTAGCTAGCGTGCATGTTCAAACACTTTCTCACTTGTGCTTGTTCCCTCTCTTCAAGACATTATTTCACTTAGCTTTCTCAATGTGATATCCAAGCAGAGAAAGAAGGCTCTTACAGATTGTAACTGCATCTACACAAAACTTCATGTAAACGCCTAGCAGGATGTTAGCTATCTCTGTGCAGAAGTTATATCTCTTTTTACACTGATGTTACAGCCTTAATGTATGGACAGTATATTAGAGGGAATGCATAACAAAAGACAGAAGCTGTCGCCTAACAAAGCTGTCTATTTTAAGTGTCTGCTATTTTCTAAGACACTCTAATGTCTGTAGAATCTTTCCCCTGCTCCCACATTTTATATGAAATGTTCAAATACCATATGCATTTGCCTTTTGGGACACTGACCATTGCTACTGCATCTGTGTTACATAATGTAAGTTAGTTCATGCTAACTGGATGCTTGAAATTCCTTTAGAACTTTTTTTATCCACTTTTTTTTCTCTTGTAACAGTAACTGCGATATAAAACAGTTGTTTTTTTCTGGACAGTATTGCACTAGAGACTGAATATTGGCTGATTTTTACAAGCATGAAGACACATGAGAAATGTCCTTATCTGATTAATTCTCTATGTTTAACTTTTATTCTGGGTGCCTGGATTGACAATTTTGTTGTGCTTGAATTTGTCCATTGCCCACCATTTTTCTGGGAAGGGGGAGGATAAGCTAAATAAAGACGGATGCACAAATGCAACTTTTGTTATACTTCTCCACTTTAGAAAGGTTTCTTGACCTAGTGAAATCTCTCTAATTCTGAATATGTGAACTTACTCATTCGCCTCTTCATTTTCATTACTAGTAATAAAATATCCCCATTCAACTTTTTGCATTGATTTCAATACTGTCTGTGAACCTCTGTATAGTTCTTCTCCTGGGTCTACAGCAATGCTTATTCATTCATATATTCACTGTATTTTTATCTTTGTCTCCAGCAGGGAACCCCCAAGACCTAGTACATGTTCTTAGTTGTGCTGGTCCTTCAGTGTATTACTGGATGTATGTTATTACATGCTATGAAGCCACTCTTTTATTTCTTCCTGCTTTGTTTTGGCTGCAAAAACTCTCCTTGACACTCCTCTGTCTTGCCAATTAGTTCCCATTGCTATAGTTGTTGCTGAGGTTGCTTACTGTCAAGTGATACTGCTAGATTTATTTTCTCCCTGTGCTTACTGTGCAGTTGTCCTGGTGCTGGTCTTTTTCACCATGTTAAATTTCCAGGTGTATGCAAACACCTTTACCAGTTTTTTGTGATGATATTCTTGCTAGCTACTGGCAGGTCAGAACTTAGGTGGTTGAAGTGATCCCTGTTTGTGGGTATCCTTCTGCTGAATGAACGAGAGCACAGAAGCTGTGGACACCCTTGGGGGGACTACTAGTAAGACTGGAAAAAATGAACTAGAAACTTGATTGCTTACTGCAGTAGTTGGACCAGTTTTAAGAATAATGATCTACTGGGTTTATTATAATAGTACTTAAAAAGTGGGGGAAGCAAATATATAAATTTTTTGATACATACAATATCTTTTTTGCTCATCAGTGCTTTCCTTTGTGTTAAGTCTTCCCACAGGAAGTAAACATGACTGCATAGCTGTAAAAGTGACTCTTCTTCCTACCTGGTGATAGAACAATTAATTGTTGATAGCAGCTTACATGTATCATGGATTTGCTCAGAACTTGAGATATCCACCATGTTTTGTTTGAATGGCTGCACCATAGAAAGCATACTCTGACATGAGAGAAAAAGGCTTTCTGACCTTCTTCTCCAATCCCATAAAATGTTGTAGCTTAATGGGAATAAAAGGCACAGTCTACTCTTCCTAAACCTGAGGCAGTGACCTCAATGTTTATCTGAAACAGAACTTTGTAAAATTTATTTCCATGTATACCTCAAGGTGTACAGAGAGACAGAAAAAGCTTTAACTACCTTTGAAGTCTGAAACTGGTTCTTGGTCAGAGTTGATATCTCTAAAGCTCTGGTGTATACTGTTAATACTGTGTAAGCAGGTTATGTTTGACCAATTTGTGGAAGAGGGGGAAAGGTGATTACTGAAGGCAAATACTTTGACTCCATTATAATTGTCAAGTTCCATGTGTAGATGAGATAGAAAGCAAAATTATGTTGGCTCTAGTGATTTTAGTTGATAGCTTTTAATAATCTGTTTGAGCTTCTCATATGACACTTCAGTTTCTTCCTCAGAAGAAGGCACAAGTTCTTGAAAATAGTTGATAATTTAAAAGTAAGTACTGAGAATAGACTTAAAAACATTGGAGAAGGAGAAGAGAAAGAAAAAAGACTTTCTTTGTTCTGTCATTCCTATCTTCAAGATGTCACGAAATACTTGCTTGTCATTGGGTCTTTACAGTATTCAAAAATTGGTTGGTACTGAATATTTGGTTTTGGCTCCCTTAAGTATTCTTCAAAAGTTTTATTTTTTTCCAGCTTTGTTAGACTATTTTGCCAACTTATGTTTTAGTGCACAGACATGTGTGTGTTATGAAGAGATACTATGTTAAGTCAGTATCATTATATTTGGGGTTTTTTAGGTGTTCTACTTATAATCTGAACCTCTTTTATTAGAGGAAAGAAGAGCTTGAGCCAGTTAAAAGTGATTTTGCTAGATTATTAGCCTTATGTCATTTTCTTGCTGCATTGCCAAGAGAATTATTTTGGCAGCCTGGTATGATAATGAAAATTATTATTTAACAATATTTTTATATCTGATTTCTGTGTGAGAATATTTTAAGGCATGCTGTAAAGTTCAGAACTATCACCTGTATGTAAGGGAAATAGTACTGTATTTTTGAAACTGTGTAACAAAAAAAGGCAACTTCTTCAATTTTCTGCTGTTTTGGGAATTGTCCCCTCTCTTACATGCTGAGGGTTGCCTTGAGCCATTCTGTGTCAGTGGAAAGCAACAATTCCCTGTTCTTGCTATGTTGCTGATGCACTTGGAGCTGCATAGTTGATTCTGGTACAAGTGAAAAGATGACAAAGTCACAGAAGTGTGAGACTGAATGGCAGGCCACAATTCATTTCTAATCTTATACAATGCATATCCCCATGTATTCAATGCAAACTCTCCAGGGTTTGAGTGAAGGGCTTGCACCACGTGACTCCATGGCTGAATACAGAATCCAGTTTAAGATGATTGAATAAAGAGGAGAAGGCATGATTTGTCTGCACCATGAGGTAGCCGTAATCCAGCAGCCTGTCTCTTGTATATCTTTCTCTTGATTGGTTGTTTCCTGTATTTTGATGCATACCACATTGCTACAAGATCATGATTAAAATTTTTAACTGGTCCTTGGCTGTGCAAACGAACTGGATCCTAGCACTGCATGTGATACCACTGAATGACCTTACTGCCTCACTTTTCTAATGCTTGACCAGCCTGATGATGAATTGAAGGGTTTTGTTCTCTCCAATCTTATTTCCTATGCTTTCTGTGGTGTATGCAGATCACTCTCTATAGGCCTTTTTTTGTGTACAGTGCATTTCCTTTTTTTCAGATCATGCAATTAGCTATAGCTGTAACTTTTCTTGCAGTCTCATGGTTGAACTTCATGCATGATGTGATGAGCTTCAGTTAGGTGAAGGAGTGGCATACCCACTTCAGTAGCATAACAGACAATACAAAAAAGGGTGTGAGATCACATTCTTCCATTTTAGTTCCTACCAGAAATCCTTCTGATGTTGTTCTTCTTTAACAACTGTGGTGTTATGTGGCTGTTCTGGATAGGTTGCCACAGTAGTCATAAGTTGCTGCTTTTGATACCACATCCCTGGCACGTGGTCCTGCCAGAAGGCCCAACCACAACTCGCCTGCCTTCTATACTATTTTTTTCTGGGCCCAGCACAAAACAAAATCATGTTTATCCAACCCCTACTTGTTTTGTATGCCTCTTGCATGAACTAGGAAGGACAATAACTGCAATAACTTGCCTCAGACCTGATGCAACTCTGGTGGCAATTACATTTCTATCATTCAATTGGCCAGATCCCTTCTGTCTCTGGCCCTGGCAAAGAAATTGAAACAATCCTCCCTCTGGAGTGTAATTTTCATTTAGGTATGTAAGAGAGTCTGATCTCAGACATGTGGGAATCTTTTGAGTGAGCAGCAGCATCACTGTCTGGCCCTCAACTAGCCACATAAACTCTTTCCTCTTTGGGTTGGTTTTTGAATGTTTAAGAAAAATAACTGCTAAACTGCCAGCTGTTCCACACATAGGAATGCTCTGTGAAATAGAACTGTTCCTAGCTGGGGCCTGAAGCTTCTGAGAGAATAACATTCCTGTCAAAGTGTCCTCAGTGATGCGGTGCCTTCTGTACTTTAGGCCTTTGCCTCTGGGCTGACCCTCAAAATTCTGCTTCAGCCCTGAAAAAAATTACCAACCCATTCTAAAAGGCACCTCAAAGTGGTAATTAAGGTTGGTTGTCTGCCAACAGAGTTGTCCCAGGAACCTCGTGTTGGAGCTAGCTAGTCCATGCACTCTTGTGACCTGAATTCCTGCACCTTCTCTAGGCTGGACCTTTATAACCTAAAAGTCTTTGCACAGATGCAATTTCGAGCCCCTTCAAGGCTGATTATGCCAAGGTTTCAGAGCTGGGATGACATCTCCCCAGATTATTTATTGCCTTTGGGAACCAGCTTCTGAATCTTCTGAAAGTAAGAAAAAGCATCTGCTAATTGGTTATGGAATCCTGGCCCATGCAGTGCCTGGAAAAGGACAGTGAGACCCTAAGGCACTTATGAAATTAAGAACCTGTGAGGATTTGGCTGTATGCACTATTGCATCATTCAGGTTGGAAGGGACCTTGGGAACTCATGTAGCCCAGCCTTCTTCTCAAAAGAGGGTCAGCACCGGTAGTATCTAAACTTAGGTACTTAACTGTCTAAATTGGCTGTGATACATTTCTGGTGCATTGTACTTAAAATGTATTCTCCCTCAGCCCTCTCTACATCCACCTGGAGCTCCCTTTGGCTGCTGAATCATAAATGCCAAAGTAAAATCCCTGACCCAAGGAATTCCCATGCTTTGAAACCAGCCTGGTCAGCTCTTGCTGTCCTAAAGAACATGGTGTTCAAACTCTAGTGGCTGGTGATGGCCTGGCACAAGACATACTGCCTGTTTGCTCTAGGAGACAAAGTTAATGTAGTACAGCAACACCTGCAGTTTCCTAAGCATTACCTATTTGAACAGCTTTTACATTCAGACTGAGAGCTTTTTTTCTGACTTGATACTGGCAGTACTCTCCCTTGCCTTGTGCTTACATTTAGATTTTTGAAACAGATTTGAGGGTGGGCCTCAGTTCTGTCAATATCTGTCTTACCCGTGGCAGTCCAAAAAGCAGCCAGAAGCCCAGCGCAGTTGCCAGTCCCCGTTGCACCTGGAAACAGGAGGTTATCAGAGTAACGTTGTCTGTGGCAACTTGACTTCCTGAATCACAGTCTGTTCATGTATTGAACTGAACTGCTCAGCTGCTGAGTGGCAAATGTTACCCAGGAGCACAGACTTGTCAATAAAATACTGCCCCATAATTGGGAATTCTAACCAATTAAATACTGCAGATAGTAACTGAAATACAGACTTTAATTTTTTTCATTTTTTAAATGTGAATAGCGCCAAAGAGCTTTGGTCCATGATCACGGCTCTAGTCCAGTCAAATGTCTAGTAACACACAGCGCAGATCGGTGGATTGGCATTGCCACTCATGTAGAGTAGGAACGATGAGGAAGAGTTCCAAAATCAGGCAAGTGAACTGGAGTGAACTGAACCGCAGGCAGTGCATCAGGGCTCTGTCTTTGCAGCGCTGCTTTTATTCTCATCTGATACTTGTCCTCTGTCCACCTGTCCATATTGTAACTGAGAAAGGCCACTGCAAATTTTATCTGGAATATCAAAACACTGCTTTTCAATGGGGCTTCCAACAACATGTAAGGCTTGGGGGGGGGGGGGGGGGACAGGATGGGAGGTGGGGTTTTGTTTGTTTGTTTTTGTTTGGGGTTTTTTTTTTGTTTTGGGTTTTTGCAGAATACTGCCAGTGGAAATCTGTTAAGTCAAAAGAAGGGGAACTGAAAACAAAAAACCCAAATCCCTACATTTAAATGTCAAGGGATCCCCCAGCTCGGTGTTTTGCTCCCTGTCTGCTTGGATTCTTGGTCATATTGCAAATACACAATAAAATAAGAGTGAAGTATCCCCTCTAAGGCTCTTATTGAGGCAAGGCTGACTTGGCCCTCAACAAGATTATTACTGACACTACTGAAAAGTTAGGAATCTCTTCAAATTGTTACCGGAATCTAAAGCCAGCTCAGGCTATTTTCTCCATTCTCTTCTCATGACTTTCCATTGTTGTCTTCTGATCCTCTCAGCACGCAGTGGGTAACTTGGAAAATCACAAGTTCAGCTGTGCTGAAAATAACTTTGGCGCAATTATGGCACCCTTTATTCCTAGATGTGAAAAAATGGAGGTTCCCTTGTACCTGGGGAAGGGAAGAGTCTACCATCCTGCTTCAGTACCTGCATGCTCTAGATGTTTCAGGCTGACTGTGCTGAATTGCCCCAAATATCTTGGGGGGGGGAGCTCGCTGTCGCATGCATGCATGCGTAAAGGAAAAACAGGTATTTTGCTCCTTCTTAATACAGTATAACACCAACTCATTTCATCTTCTTTGCAGCTCATGTTATTTAGCCCACACTGTTGATAAAGTATTCTTTCTCTCCCTAGAGGCCTTGGTGCCTGCTAGAGCATCATTTCCACCAAGAGGCAGAAGCAAGACAAGATAAATTCTGCCTCTGTGGTCACGACTATGTTCCGGCATAGCTTCTGGACTGGGCAGCTGCTTGACACTTCACTGGCAGCACCCAAAGACCTTACCAAACAGCTGTTCAGTGTCCCCCCCCCACCACCACCCCAGTCAGGATCCTGAACTTTTTTGGAAGTGAAGGGGATGGAGATGGCAGAGAGCCCTAAGGAAAATCTTTTGGTAGCAAAAGATGATTAAATAGATGGCTCTAGAGGGGAAGGAGCTTGCCTTGTAATGTATGTTCCCAACTTAAGTGGTCTGACAGCATAACTTGGTGTGGCACTGAACCAAAAAGTCGTGACACCAAACTGATGTTCTTGTAGACAAGAGCTTCCTTTTTGGTTTGCTTAGAGTTTGGTGTAATGGCGAGTCTCCCCTGTGGGCCCTGCTCTTTCCTGCATGCATCACCATGCCCTTAGACCATACCATGGCTCTTCTAGCACTGCATCCCACCGTCCCTGATTTTTTGGAAGTGAAGCGCCATAGTTTTCAAATTAAAAATATGTGATTTTGGCCTCTTTCATTTGATTTGCTGCATTATTACTTTTCAAGCTGAATTTAGTTTACTAAACCTTTTTCATGGCCTTGAAGCTTAAATCTTACTTGATGTTTAGAGGATAGAAGTCATGAGCTGGCAGGAAGACCCTCACTTTTTATTTTGAACCAAATAAGCATTCCTACACCATAAGACCATTTTAATAAGTAATAGTTCTAGTGCTGCTAATAATGAACAGTGTTAATAGCTGAGAATTTCGTGTGTGGCTCTTTAATAGTTTACTGTATCACAAGATGATATGCCTTTAAAATTATTTGCCATTATTATCTTGTTTTCCTCTCTTTCTTTTGCATATCTTCTCCCTACCTATTTCCTTTTAGAAATATTTTCTAGAAGGTTTTTTGTTGAGAATTAGATGTTTCTTTCGGTCACACCTGGTGTGGTACAATACATGAATGGCAGAAATGCTCATTTTACCATCCTTTATGATGGTTCTCCCTTCAGATGAGGATTTAGAGAGCCTCCGTGTGGTGGCACCGGGTAGGGTGGCTGTGTTAATCCTGGAGCAAGGGAAAGCTTTGGGGTTTTCAGCACACTGTGTCCTGCAAAACGTATTTCTGTGCACAGAATGGTGGGGGCTTATCTTTTCTCTGCTGCAGAGAGGGAATGTTGGTAAGCTGTCATTTAGCTTTTGTTCATAATAATTTTTTTTTTTCAGTTTTTTTTTCTTGGCTTCATGCTTCACAATAAGGCAGGTGAAGAAAAACATCATTAAACTCTTGTCAGATTTATTCTCTTTGCTTTCCAAACAAACTGGTTTTACAAAGTGGGGGCATGTAATTTCTTTACTTTAAAATGCTCAGTATATTTTGGCTTTGTCTGATTTATTACAGTGCCTGTTCTAAGTATAAATATTAAAACAATTTATCATAAATTGAATGTTATAAAGCCAACATCTGGTTTAAATAATGCTTTTTAAGGCTGAACTTTCACTTTATTCTGTATCGTTTATAAACTATGCACAGGTTTTATGTCCCTTTCTTTAAACTCCCAGGTTTTTCACTCTGTTGTGGAGTGGAATGACACGATATCTGTTAGAGTATTCTTCCACTCTGTCATAGGGTTAGTATCTATATTTTTGTAGCCAGAAAGGTTAAAATTTCCCAGCTAATGTGTGGGAGTGAGGACACACTTTATCATGAGATTGTCAGTTCCATTATTGCTTTTTATCTGCTACTACTGTGACACGATTTCTTGTAATGTGTTTCTCTCTTTCATACGGTGGGGGGAGGCCAAGTACCAACATTGCGGTAGGGCAATTTATATGGTTATGGTATTACCAAAAAAGAGGAGCCTCCCCCCACCCCAGATACTTCGGTTAGGCCAATAACATCCTAAGGAGAAAGACACCATGTAGCTTTTCCTTTACATATTGTGATTTGTTTAATAGCTTAAAAAAGAAGTAATGGCTCTGTTTTCTTATCTACTGTAAAAAGAAAAAAATAGGCAATTAGATTTATCTTTTGCAGTTCAGTTTATTATAATGTGTTCCTCCCCAGATTCGAACTTCTATAATAGAACAAGTGTTTCCAACATATGCTGTAATCATACTCTCTCATGAGATATTCTGAGAGCGCAGCTAACAGAGGCAGAGTGCAGCTAACAGAGGCAGCGAACAGACGCAGCAGTTTGCGCAGCAGTGGTTGGGCTCTGACTAGAACTTGAGGATCTTGTGGAAGTTGTGGGCTTTCTGAGGACCCCCGAGGACCTAGAAGGTGATCGCTGTGAACAGGAAAGGTGAAGCTAGGCAAGGACAACTGCAGGAGGCCTTGACTTCTCCTGGGAAAAGCTCGTGGGAAAAGCTCCAGCTAGGATTGGCTGCTGCTAACGAGCTCTCTGGGTTGCCCCTGACCAGAGGGGGTTGGGGCCTTTGATCCCAGTGGCCCTTGATTGGGCGGTCAAGCACCCTGTGAGTCAGTGCTAGGGAGAGGCCTATATAAGAGCCAGGCCTAGAGCGCAGCTCCCAGAGCGCAGCGAACAGAGGCAGCGAACAGACGCAGCAGTTTGCGCAGCAGTTTGCGCAGAAGGGTGCGCGAAGGGACCTTCATTTCTGTTCCCTGTGGTGTACATTTCCTCAAGTATGGTCATGACACGCCGCACAGCGCGTTCCCCAGCGGCTGTTGGAGTTGCTGTGTCAGAGGCTTGGACCCAGACCGACCCTCTGACAGCAGATGCAGCCCTACAGGTCTCGGGCTGCAGGGAGTGCTTGGGGCCTCTCCGGGAGGCCTGGGCTGGCAGCCAGCTCTCCTGCAGGAGGTGTGCTGCTGTTGACGAGTTGTGTCGTCAGGTAAGGGAGTTACGGGAGGAGGTCAGTAGGCTGCGCAGCATCCGAGAAGCAGAGCAAGAGATAGACAGGGTATTCTCGGAGACTGTACAGCTCCAGGAGTCCCAACCCCGTGTAGCAGTGGAGTTGCCAGAGGGCTCTGTGCCGTGTGAAACGGTACATCATAGCACCGTAGAAGAAGGCTGGAAACTGGTCACTGCTCGTGGGAGGAGAAAGGCTCCTACTCCTCCTGAAGACTTGCAGCTGAAGAACAGGTTCAGTGCCCTCCAGGATGAGGAGGAGATGGGCATGGCTGCCAGGGAAGTACCTGGGACAACAGACCCTGTGCCCTGCCGGAACACCCGGAAAAAGCGGCGGGTGATTGTTGTGGGGGACTCCCTGCTGCAGGGGACGGAGGCATCTATCTGCCGACCTGACCTCATGTCTAGAGAGGTTTGTGGCCTGCCAGGGGCTCGTGTGAGAGATGTCATGGAAAGACGGCCAAGGCTTGTCCACGCTTAGGACTATTACCCACTGCTGCTCTTTCATGTGGGCGCCAATGACACCAAGGGCAAACTGGAGACCATCAAGCAGGATTTCAGAGCTCTGGGGATGGTGGTCAAGGGTCTGGGAGCCCAGGTCATCTTCTCCTCAATCCTGCCAGTGAGGGGGATGGATGAGAGGAGGAGGAGACGGACTTTCCAGGTTAACGACTGGCTGCGCCGCTGGTGTTGGCAACAGGGTTTTGGTTTCTACGACCATGGGACCCTGTTTGAAGATCGACAACTGATGGCGAGAGATGGGATCCACCTCACGAGGCGGGGCACGCGGGTCTTTGCCAACAGGTTGGCCAACCTGGTAAGGAGGGCTTTAAACTAGGAAAGACGTGGGAAGGGGAGAGTTATAGTGACAGGGTAGTTAGCAAAAGACTGCTCATGTCAGGATGCCTCCAACAGGTGAATGCAGCCAGGGAAGTGCGCATGGGATGTGGCTATGGAGGACCCTCTTTTACCCCTCCTGGGAAACCTGCATGCTCGATCACCTCCCTGAAATGCCTGTACACCAATGCACGCAGCTTGGGGAACAAACAGGAAGAACTAGAGATATGTGTGCGGTCGCAGGGCCATGATCTCATTGCCATTACAGAGACATGGTGGGATAGCTCACATGACTGGAGTGCTGTCATGGATGGCTACGTGCTTTTTAGGAAAGACAGGCCAGGAAAGCGAGGTGGTGGAGTTGCTCTTTATGTGAGAGAGCAACTGGAATGTATGGAGCTGTGCCTAGGGGTGGATGAAGAGCGAGTCGAGAGCTTATGGGTAAGGATCAAAGGGCAGGCTAACAGAGGTGACACTGTTGTGGGTGTTTACTACAGGCCACCTGATCAGGATGAGGAAGTCGATGAGGCCTTCTACAGACAGCTGGAAGTAGCCTCACGATCCCAGGCCCTGGTTCTCATGGGGGACTTCAACCACCCCGATATCTGCTGGAAAGACAACACAGCTAGGCACAAACAGTCCTGGAGGTTCCTGCAGAGCATTGGTGACAACTTCTTGACACAGGTGGTGGAGGAGCCAACAAGGAGAGGTGTGCTGCTGGACCTCGTACTAACAAACAAAGAAGGACTGGTGGAAGATGTGAAGGTTGGGGGCAGCCTTGGCTGCAGTGACCATGAGATGGTGGAGTTCAGGATCCTGCGAGGAGGCAGCAGGGCACCAAGTAGGATCGCAACCCTGGACTTCAGGAGAGCAAACTTTGGCCTCTTCAGGGACCTACTTGGAGGAATCCCATGGGTGAGGGCCCTAGAAGGAAGGAGTGTTCAAGAGAGCTGGTTAATATTCAAACATCACTTCCTCCAGGCTCAAGAGCGGTGCATCCCTATGAGTAGGAAGTCAAGCAAAAGAGGCAGGAGACCTGCATGGATGAGCAAGGAGCTCCTGGCAAAACTCAACCAGAAGAAGGAAGTATACAGAAAGTGGAAAGGGGGACAGGCCACTTGGGATGAATATAGGAATGTTGTCAGAGTATGCAGGGATGCGACGAGGAAGGCTAAGGCCCGTTTGGAATTAAATCTGGCTAGAGATGTCAAGGACAGCAAGAAGGGCTTCTTCAAATACATCAGCAGCAAGAGGAAGACTAGGGAAAATGTGGGCCCTTTGCTGAATGGGGTGGGTGCCCTGGTGACGAAGGATGCAGAGAAGGCAGAGTTACTGAATGCCTTCTTTGCTTCAGTCTTTACTGCTCAGGCCAGCCCTCAGGAACCGCAGACCCTGGAGGCAAGAGAGAAAGTCTGGAGAGAGGAAGACTTTCCCTTGGTCGAGGAGGATCAGGTTAGAGATCATTTAAGCAAACTTGACACCCACAAATCCATGGGCCCTGATGGAATGCACCCACGAGTGCTGAGGGAGCTGGCGGACATTGTTGCTAAGCCACTCTCCATCATCTTTGAAAGGTCATGGAGGACAGGAGAGGTGCCCGAGGACTGGAAGAAAGCCAATGTCACCCCAGTCTTCAAAAAGGGCAAGAAGGAGGACCCAGGCAACTACAGGCCAGTCAGCCTCACCTGCATCCCTGGAAAGGTGATGGAGCAGCTCATCCTGGAAGCCATCTCCACACATGTGGAGGAAAAGAAGGTGATCAGGAGTAGTCAGCATGGCTTCACCAAGGGTAAATCATGCCTAACCAATCTGATAGCCTTCTCTGATGGAATGACTGGCTGGGTAGATGAGGGGAGAGCAGTGGATGTTGTCTACCTTGACTTCAGCAAGGTTTTCAACACTGTCTCCCCTAGCATCCTCATAGACAAGCTCAGGAAGTGTGGGTTAGATGAGTGGACAGTGAGGTGGATTGAGAACTGGCTGAATGGCAGAGCTCAGAGAGTTGTGATCAGTGGCACAGAGTCTAGTTGGAGGCCTGTAGCTAGTGGTGTCCCCCAGGGGTCAGTACTGGGTCCAGTCTTGTTCAACTTCTTCATCAATGACCTGGATGAAGGCACAGAGTGCACCCTCAGCAAGTTTGCTGACGATACAAAACTGGGAGGAGTGGCAGATACACCAGAGGGCTGTGCTGCCATTCAAAGAGACTTGGACAGGCTGGAGAGGTGGGCAGAGAGGAACCTCATGAAGTTCAACAAAGGGAAGTGCAGGGTCCTGCACCTGGGGAGGAATAACCCCAGTCACCAGTACAGGTTGGGGGTTGACCTGCTGGAAAGCAGCTCTGCGGAGAAGGACCTGGGAGTGCTGGTGGACACCAAGTTAAGCATGAGGCAGCAATGTGCCCTTGTGGCCAAGAAGGCCAATGGTATCCTGGGGTGCATCAGGAAGAGTGTTGCCAGCAGGTCGAGGGAGGTGATTCTCCCCCTCTACTCAGCCCTGGTGAGGCCACATCTGGAGTACTGTGTCCAGTTCTGGGCTCCCCAGTACAAGAGGGATGTGGCACTACTGGAGCAAGTCCAGCGAAGGGCCACAAAGATGATTAGGGGACTGGAGCATCTCTCTTATGAGGAAAGGCTGAGAGAGCTTGGCCTGTTTAGCTTGGAGAAGAGAAGGCTGAGAGGAGATCTTATCAATGTGTACAAGTATGTGAAGGGAGGGTGTCGAGAGGATGGGACCAGACTCTTTTCAGTGGTGCCGAGCGACAGGACGCGAGGCAATGGGCACAAACTGAAACACAGACACTTCCATCTGAACATGAGGAAAAACTTTTTCACTGTGAGGGTGACAGAGCACTGGAACAGGTTGCCCAGAGAGGTGGTGGAGTCTCCTTCTCTGGAGATATTCAAAACGCGCCTGGATGCAATCCTGTGCAATGTGCTCTAGGTGACCCTGCTGAGCAGGGGGGTTGGACTGGATGATCACCAGAGGTCCCTTCCAACCTCAGTGATTCTGTGATTCTGTGAAACCTCAGAAATGGCATATCAAAATTGTAAACCACAAAGCATAACCCCTGATATAGCCCTAGGACAAACCTCTGTCTTCTGAATTGCATGGCACAAAAGAGATCATAGAATAAAAGAATGTTTTGCCTTGGAGGGGTTTTTTTCCTTCCTTTTTTCAAGCCAGTTTTAGTATTTACAGTATCTCTGTTCTCTGCAGGCTTAATTGAGTCAATTAAGATTCTTAGTCTTGATTCTCCCAGGTGTAGGTTGTTTCCTCTTTTTCCCCCTCTCCCCTCCTCTTTTTCCCCCTCTCCCCTCCTCTTTTTCCCCCTCTCCCCTCCTCTTTTTCCCCCTCTCCCCTCCTCTTTTTCCCCCTCTCCCCTCCTCTTTTTCCCCCTCTCCCCTCCTCTTTTTCCCCTTTTTTCACCAGCTGCTGTCTCTTGTTCCTTCCTAGTTATAGAGAAAGAAGCTAGCTGGTATTCTGATTTGAAAAGCTTCCTCATTTGGGACTGGGTAGCCTACTGTATGTGCAAGCATGAGTAGTGCTGGACTTCACTTGCTTTTTATACAGTTTCCGCTCTTTTAGCTGTGTTTTTTGAGGTTTTTCTACTGTGTGTTTTTCATTAATCTTGCCACCTTAAACTGTTGCTGATTTCTTATGTCTTGCTGCAAGAACTGTAAGTGGGCCTGGCAGTATTTCAGTCTTTTCCGTATTTGGTTCTGTTCCTCATCAACACCATTACCAAAGAGCTAAGTTGGTATATTCATGTGAATGTTGATGACTATCAGTGTTGAAAAGGCAAACCTTTCTCAGATCCGTGTCTTGTAAGTCAAGCTATCCTTTTATGTATTTTTGTTTTCTGCTGGCAATACAGTGTCTCTCACTTCTTGCTAACTGAAAATATCTAGATAACCCCATGTACTGCATTTTCTTGACAATTATAGCATGTGTCAAGCTTCTGTTAAAGTGTAACTGTTGAAGGTTTGGATTTAGTTACTTTGAGTAGTTTTGGTTAGCTTCCATGTTTTGTACATCGTATGGGATGCTGCCAAAGAGCATTTCCTTGGAAGTCCAGGGTAAGAAGTGTAGTGACTGTTGGTACCAGGAGCACTTTTAGTTTATGCACACAAAAAACTCCCACTTTCTCTTGTCTGAGATCATAGACTTCTTATTTGGCACAAAGAACAGCATTGCTGTTGGTGTTATACTTCACATGTGACTTGGATTGTTTTTTGTATTTAAACTGTTATCTTATTCCAATCATGATATTTTAAATATATGTTCTCAGAACTTCCTTAGCTGTTTGTTTGGGACTTAAGGAATTCGCATATGATTTTCAAGGTAATACTGTTCTAGATCAGTGTTTGAGGCTATTTTGGATTATGTAAATTGATCCACTGTTGATATGACAAATTTGGCTGGGAATAACGTGACTTTAAAAGAACATCAGTGGGCATTTGTATCATATCTTCTTTAATCCCAAGAAGAGTGTCTTAAAGGAAACCTTGGTGGTCGTCTTAGTTTATCCAGAAAGCCTAGGTAACAAAAATTCTGTTCCTAACTCAAAGCCTTAGAATCTTGTTTGGAGGCCAAGTTCATGCCTTGTTTTACTGTTAGCATATTTTTGGCTAAAGATTTGAGAATGACTTACTCCTCCTAAATTCATCATTTAGGCAAGATTAAGCTATTTGGTAAATATGTTACTGGATTGGCAAGATGAGCAGGCAATATTTTGATCCAAACAAACTCAAAGGGGCAATCGCTGCCCAGAAGATGCTTGAATGTGGTCACTTTGTGTGTAAAGATTCTAGGTTTGATACATTAGGCTTGGAATAGTCTTTTTGTGCAGATGTTAGCTAGACCTCAAATGTTACAAGGGATCAGTCATGGGTTTGGGACTTTTCCCCCTCTGCTCAACCTGGTACTGAAATTAGTAAG
This sequence comes from Apteryx mantelli, assembly GCF_036417845.1. NCBI lineage: Eukaryota > Metazoa > Chordata > Aves > Apterygiformes > Apterygidae > Apteryx > Apteryx mantelli. The sequence goes on from NC_089979.1 coordinate 131,347,549, forward strand.
GTTTCCTCCTCGGACTTCTATTAAAAACTGTTATAAATGACAGCTGTCAAAATGAATGAGCAAAGATATGTTTATGGTAAATTTCTCCTTTTTAATGTTTTTTTTTTTCCCACTATAGAACAAAATCGAGCTGTTAGCATTTTTTTCCATTAAAAATGAAGATTGGCAAGGTTTTACAACATATAAAAAACTGATTTTGAGCAAACCATAAGTTTGAATTTTTTCCTTTATATACAGCAGGAAAATCTATACTTTTAGCCAGAGCTTGGTGTGTTTTTTTTGTTTTGGGGTTGGTTTTGTTTGTTTGTTCTGAAGGTCCAGATTGAGGAGGGGGAAATTTCTGGGGGAAGAAGAAGGAAGAGGTATAAACTGAACACTCTGAAATAAACGCTGTGCAGACAGCTTAAGTATATATGGGAATGCACAAGAGGAAGGGTATTTGGAATAGTGTGGGTATCTTCTTTTTTTTGTCTCAATCAAGTACTTGCTTTTGAGCGTGCATGCATTCATATGATTTAAAATATTCTTAGCTGTCATCAGTGATACGGGAAAGATCTAGAAGTGTTGTGAGGTTGGGTGGTTTTTGTCTGTGTAGGGGAAAGGAGGAAGAGGTTCAATGCTTGTGTGATGTGGGTTTTTTGATTGTTTTTGTTGTGGTGATGTCTCGCACCAAGAAAAAACATTGCATGTTGGAACATGTAGAGAAATAACATTATGCTGTTCAGTGGGATTGCCCAGTCTGTCAGTTTTGCTTTAAAATGGCAAAGACTTTTTTTTTTTTGATTCCTGTTGCATAAGGGAAGCCTCAGCTGCTGCAGGGAAGACCTTGTGCTCCAGAGAAAAGATTTGTGGGGTAAGAATTTTCTGGGCTTGATAGTGTATTGTTTGAGCAGCAAGTTAGCTCTGTTTGACCTGCTTCTGTAGATAATCCTGGTTCAGAGGTACAGATAAAAGTAACTATGTACAAATGTGATTTATGTTCAGGTTTTCCAATGAGTGATTAGCCAGCTGTCCTTTTTTCACTTGGGTGCAGCAGAGGTTTCAATTTTGAAATTTTTATTCAAAAAAAGAAAGCACTGCTACAGAAATTTGGTTCACAGATCAGAAAACTTTAGTGTTTATCTACTCTGAGCCTCTTGCATAGCACCGAATAGGAGGACTTCTTCACATTAAGCCTCTTCTAAAACATGTATTCTGTGGTCCCAAGCTTAACGTTTGTAGTATCAAGTCATCTTAATACTTGGTAAACTGTTCCAGTAGTTTATCCTCACTATTAGAAACATGTGCTTTATTAGGAGTTTGGATTTATCTGCATTCAACTTTGAGATCTTTTTTATTACAGCCTTCCCACCTCACCTCTCAATAGTTATCCATCTTGATTCCCTAGTCTTTCCTAAACCAGTGTTTCCTGGACAAACTTCTCCTCCCCACCACCCGGTTAATACTGTGGGCATTCCCAGTGTGACTTTGTATTAGGCTCTTTTGACATGTGCCTGGTTTTGGTTTCTTTCATCCAGATTGCCATCAATAGTTTTGCAATTACTCTCTATACCACAGGATTCATATCATCTGCAAACATGTCAGTAGTAACTTGCTTAATAGCATAAATTTTAAAAAGTTGGATAATAAAGATCTAAGAACTGGTATAGCTATGATACTGCTAGAAGCTTGTCTGCTCAGCATTGACTTTTCAGTTACAAGAACCTTTTTAGACCAATCTTTAGTTCATTCAATTAGTGATGTAGGGATTAGAGTTCTTCCAGTTTAAACCTCTGTTTAAAAATTTATATGGTATGATGCTAAGATGTTAGTTGAATAACCAGCATCCCCAAAAGTTAGGGGGTAATAGGAGTACTTCAGATTTTGTGATGGGCAGTTACAGATTTTTTTGTGGATGAAAATAGGGGGAGAATGAAGAATTACAGGCTGATACCAGCTTGTCCAAAGCAAGTGTTTGCTGGTACCTTACTTTTAGCCAATAGGTAGAAAAATAATGTGGTTTCATTTCCTCAGCCCAGCAGGGCTGTATCCCCCTTCCCTCAGTGCCCACGTGCAAAGCAGTGGCTTTGGTGGCTGGGTCCTGCCCTGGTGGCCTGGAGCTCGTGGCTGTTCTGGATGTCTGTGCCTGGCTCGGCTATGACAAGTGAGGGAAGGAGGTGGAGTAGCCAGGCCCCTGGCTCATGACTCTCATGCCTGCATCCTTTGGCGCAGACGATCACAGCCCCCTTGCCTCATGTGCACGAAGGTGATGAGCGAGCCCTGTGGGTTTCCTGTACCGGGGAACTGCAGTCCCTCGCCCACCCCATGGCAAGGGGGTGGGGGGGCACAAGCTGTAGCTGTGGGAGGTATTTGGGGCATTTAGGCACTTGCCCAACAGGTGAGTGCATTCTGGCAGTGCTAGACTTGTTCAGGCTGTTTTGGGACTACCTGTATGGAGGAAGCTTTCATTCTGGCTGCTCTAATGCTCAGTTTGCCTGGCTTAGGGCAATCTGTGCCACCAAATCTTCAGTTCTGTTGGCCTGGTAGAGAGGTGGGAGAGGAACCACTTGCAGAGCATGGCCTTCAGAGACAAGGCTGTGGCTGAAGAGTGTCCTTCTGGGGCCGCTGGTTTTGTGTCTTTTTGTGCTCCATTTTCCCCACGCTTGCTCATCCCTGGATACTAGCAGAAGAACCTACTGTGGGGTCTAGTACATGACATAAATGCTCCTGACTTTATCAACAGAAAGTTTAGCTTTGTCAAAACAATGATAAAGCTATTAAGTAGTTGGATGTGATCTTCTTTCCATAACTCTGTAGTGATTGGCATTAATTATATTATCTTCCTTTATATCTTTATGTATAGAATACTGGTTTTGTCACTGTCAGTGTCAGACTAACATGTTAATTATGTGTGTTATCTCTTTTAAAATCTGAGTTTTCTTTCTGATTTTTCTAAAACTTTCTTCTATGTTCCTTGACTTGTTGAAGATGAGTTTTAATGGCAGAATGAAGACTCTCTTTTTCTTTTAAAACTCACTATGCAGAAGAGCTGTTAATAACAATGGGAGTTTAGAATTTCATACTTAGCCATTGTGGGGGTGGAGGTGGGGGGCCTGAAATGCTGCTGCAGTCTGGGTCATTCCATACCTCCAATGTATATACGAAATGTAAGGATAGCAGCTAGAAGAGTTTCAAAAAGAAATTTCCTGAAGACTACATTGGAGAAGAATATTTCCAAAATGAATTTTCATGGCTTTCAGCAGGGCTGCCACCACCACCATTCCTTGATGATATCTGTGCATGTTGGTATGACAGGAAAAGGCTCTAAGTTGGGTCAGGAGTCAGGTAAGGTGAGCACGCTGCTCCTAGCTTCAGGTTTAATATCTGATGCAATGTAGCATACTGGGAGGAACAGGAATTGGCAGTCCCTCTGTGGTCCATGCGCTCTTATCTCTGTTTACTGCTTCTTTCTTCACCTTACTTCACTCTTACTTACCTTCTTTCTTCATATTAATGGTGAAGAAGTTAATGTTTTACAGTGTTGAGTATGCAGTGTGAGAGACAGAAGAGAACTGTTACTATTTTTGTCAGCTTTAAAAAGGTATGGTTTTAATATTGGCTTGTGCTTAGAAATGCTGAGTTAAGAAAAGGCACATGTTCCACTGGAAAAATCTTACTGTAGCTGTGAAAGTTATGCAGGTTATTGTCAAAAACTTTCTCCTTGACCTGCTAGGAGGAATAAATGCTCTCCACATTGACATCTCCCTTCTCTAGCCCCAGACTGAGATATACTCATAATTTTCTGAAAATACTTGAAGATTATTTATTGTTCAGCTTAATTAGGATGAATGTCTTTTTATTTCCACTATGCTGAAGACCTGTGACATATTCTGGTGAGTCCTACTATTGTGTTTAAAACAAAAAACAAAAACTTCAAAATACCATCCCTAACTGAATTTTATTATTCAAGTATCACTAATTTCTGAGCCATTGTTACAAAAGTCATTAAGAATGCATGTGTGTTTCATAAGTATTTAGAAAACAATTGCTTTGGCTCTGTAAATTGGCAGATTTTTTGCTAAGGAATTTTCACAAAGAACTTTTTTGCTATTTCCAGTTTTTGCTTTTGCATATTTGCTGTTGCCATTTGAAGGTTCTAAGATTTTACCTCTGTCTAATCAATATGTCTGTGGAAATTGATCCTCTAAAGAGATAACTGTGTAACTGGTCCCCAAAAATATTAAAAATATTAAGCGGTCTATTTTTAGTTTTGTTATATGAACAGTCTCTGCTGAAATTTATTATGCATTAAATAGACCTTTGGGAGATTCTCTGGCTGAACAAGTGTATCACAGGAAAAGTTTTCATAATGCTAATGGGGAAGAATTTGATCTAACTTAGCACGGTTTCTAACTGGAGACATCCTCACTAGCTTTGCTTCAGTTCTGGTTTTCAGTACAGCTTTGTGATGTGAAGTCTCTTTGGATCCATTATAGAATAGTTTCTTCGATGCAGTTACTTACTGGGAACAGGATAAATATAACTGGAGTAAGTTTTAAAGTTGTTATAGTTTAATGATCTGAGACTGGATTGCAAAAAAGACTAGATTAAGTGTGGAATACAGAAACTGACCTTTGTCAAATAAGTATTTTGTAGAGTCTGATGCAGAAGTGAGTCCTATTACAGCAATTAGTGAAGTTATCTGTTGGTTGATACAAACTCTTAAATGAACAGGGTTAAAATTTCTGTTTGCTTTTGTATTAATTATCTAATTTTATTGTGTTTAAGTTTCTCAGAAAAAAGTGGAATTATAGTGGATTGTGGATGCTGAATGTATCAGCATTTTTCTTTTAAGCCTTGTATTTGAGGGATTTATAATTTTCATAAAAAAAAAAAAAAATCCTGTGACCAAATATAAGGCACCTTCTTTTAACTCAGGAGCAAAATAAAAGAAAGGCTGTGTGTGTGTTTGTGTGTGTTTTAATTAGCTAGTTTCAAAATATGGTTAGTTGCTACTGGTTTGATAATGAAGAAGTATTGTGAATGGCTCATGAGATTTTGGAAGATGCGTGCATGTTTAAATTGTCATACTATCCCTTCACCCCCCTTCCTCGCCTGCCCACTATTTTCCGTGTTTCTCAGATATTTTCATCGTTTTGCCCCCAAATTCTGTCAGAATAGATGTTCAACTTGCAATGGGCCTGGAAGGTATGTCCAAAAAATAATGGATCTATTATAACAACAAGTAGATTCAGCTCCTGAATTTACATTTGGAACTAGAAAACATCCCAGTTTTCAATTCAAGTTGCATGTGATGATAAGCCTTTCCTTTTCACTAAATTAAACTGCTGTTTGCTCATAGTGGATTCTACATTCATTTCTCTGTTATTCTCAGTGCAGTGCTTCTTAATTTTTAAGTTGTAGAGCATTGAGAGCCTTGTTCTTATAGCTTAGGACATGAAGGTCAAGTTGGTTATTTTAGACCTGTGTGTCCTTTCCGGGAGAGGGGAGTTCTGCAGCTACAGCCTGCAGGTAGTTAGGGTGTCTCAGCAAGTGAAGAATCAGGGCTCTGTCTTCTCAACTGGTGTGATTTTGCTCCTTAGGTCAATGCAGGAATAAAGACTGCCGTTTTCCTCCTAAAAAGTGTAGAAAACCTGTTTTAAAGGGTATCAGGAAGTAAATTGTATAATTATTAATATAGCCAAGCAAGCTTTAATCCATTCATCTTAGGTTCCAAAAGTGCCAATACTGTGGAAGAAATGACTTCTATGCAGCAAGGCCTTTGGGTGCTCTTGGGACTTTCTCAGGCACAGCTGAGGCTAATGCCACTGTGATTTCATGACTCTTACTGCCAGAGCTAGCAAGAATAAAGTCTGCTTGGCTGTGTCCACAATTGCACGTCTGATTGTATACATAACTGTAGTGACATCTGGCTAGCTCTCAGGTTCGTGCAGCTGACTGAAAGGCATTAGGGGTCAGTAATGCAAGCAATAAAGTTTTTTGCCTTTTTTTTTTTTTTTTTTATGAAACACAAGATTGGTTTTATTTTTTGCTCTCATTCTGTTATGCTTAATTCTTTTTTTAGCCAAGTGATAGCAACTTTGAGGAGAGAGGGGGAAAACCCCTTGGTGGTAAAGCTTTACAGTACAGCCATATGGCTATCTTAGCTTGAAGTTCATAAAATAAATCATGCAAATGTACTTAAAATTAAGAGTGAGAAACATCTACCTACTGTGTTTTCTTTTTAAGTATTCTATTTATAAACATGCAAAGTCTGCTTCCAAGTTTTACTGTATTAAAAAGGGGTAGGGGGGAGGGATGACAACCGTGAAACACCTTTCAAAATATCTTAGCAGTAATTCCTTCAAAAAGAGGAAAATGTGCCATAGGACAATGCCGGTGCCAAAAAATAGTGCCGAAAATGCAAGTGTTTACCTGTCTTCCTTCTAGTCATCCCCTGAGAGAGACAAAGAATGATTTGTCAGTTCTCAGCTTTTGTATTTCAGGCTACAGTTAATCACTGAGTTTTATTCTAATGAAATTCCCACTCTAATACTTGTGGTTATCGAAGCATTTTTTACTTATAAGTTTGAAAACACTGCTAGCATCTCATACTTTTCAGACAATTATTTTCCATGTTTGATGCTTTACTGGCTTCACGTGTAGCTAATAGTCTCAGCTTTAAGAGAGAGAAGAAGAAAAGGGACAGTCTCCAGCATTTATTTGCCTCTGGGAGAGATGCAGAAAAATCTCTTCCCTCTCTTTTTAGGAAAGTGTGGTGCCTGGAAGCTGGTTTTGATCATGTCTCTTTGATCATTGCCTTCCTCTCCTGTCCATTGCCCTGCTTTAGCTTGGGTTGGTGGGTTCTAGCAGTAAGCTGAACGTTGTGTCTTGCTGCTCAGAGCAGTTCTGCAAAGTGACTTGTTCTCAAAGACCAGCCCTTTTTGGGCCTTGATGTCTTAAAATGTGTGCTGAGTCACACAAATGATGGATTCCTGTATTTTAGTTATTTTTGCTTCTTTTCAGTGACCTACCCAAGTTAACAGCATTCTTAATGATGCATTAGTCATCATTTTGGGAAGTTTTTTTTTTTTTTTTTCCAGTACTGAACTGTCTGGATTTTTACAAATAGAAAATACTAATACAGTAACTGCAATACACCTGACATTAATAGCATTTTTGTTTTGTGTTTACAAAGATTCTCTCATGTTTTTGCTGCCTAGAATTCTAAAGAAACATTGAAAAATACAACTGGAAAGAATTGATATAATATGAAGAAATATTATTTGGAAATACTGGACCATCTTTCACTGAAGTAGAAGAGGTATTTAACAGAAGTACTGATAACTGAAAGATGTGTTTTTATAGTGTACACTAGATGCGAGCAGAATACACATAGCTTAGAAAAAGAACACTTTTGTTCAGCATAGGAAGAAAACTACTGTTAGGAGATAACTTAATTCCAATTCTAGCTGAGCCATCTGATTATTCCAGAAATGTTAAATACCTGTGCCTTTCACTGCCGGCAGCTCCAAGAGCATCTAATATATGTGATTTGAGAATCTTCTAGTGTAAACTAAATTTAAAAATACTATTGTCTTTTTATTTAAACTTGTTTGATACACTAAGCTTAACCTTTGAAAGTCACATGTAACAATGGTTAATAATTAGTGGCAACTTCTCTGTTCCAGCTTTGGTAGTAAAACTTGTCTTAAAGTTCGGGGGGGGGGGGGGAATAGAGTGGCCTTTGCTACTTCATATGACCTCTCCATGTAGCAAAGGAAAACTTGAGATACACAGGGAGAAAATTATGTCAGGCCATTTTTTTTAAATGATTGCATTCAACATTCTTGACAGTGCTCATGAATATCTGAGAGTGAGTGTGAGGGGGGATGATGGGGAGTGGAGGAGGGCTCCTAATAATAATCCTGAACGAAAGTTTCATCTGCCTCGGTGCATTGTCGTGAACATGTGGACTGGCTTCATCTGGGCTGGAGCATCTGGGAATGGTTCAGTTCTGCTTCCAGTGTGTTAGTGTGAATTTGCTGTTGACTTCAGAGACTGAAATACCAGTGCTCGCTACTCATGAGTTTCACTGGGCAAGTGCTCAGCTGAGCATGTACAGTCTCATATGCAGTGGTGCTTGACTAGTACCTCCTGTTGCCATCCTGGGGAACTGGAGGTGCTAACATGATGGAAATCGAGCCATGCGCCTGGCGATCCGTATTTGGATTTTTACCTTGAGATGTCGCTTGTGTCTGTTGGAATAAAAAAAGCAATGCAAACCAAATGGAAATAACCCTAAGTGTGTGTGTGTGGGGGGAGGATTACTGCATACAGACTGCTTGCCTGGTTCTTGCTAATCAACTGTTAAGGGTCTTCAGGAGAAGGAGCTTTGATGGTGTTTTTAATTTGGAGCCAAGTGCAATTTCTTACTGTTGCTTTGCATTACTGTTTTGAAAGCATCTGTTGTCGTTGTAAGAGCATTGTAAAATGAAAGCATCCCTCTGTCTTTATTACTAATTTAATTATCTTTGGGAAGCAAACATAATGACTTGATTGGCATTGAAATAAAGCATTTCCAAATTTCTAGGGTACTAAAAAAGCTGTGGATGCTTTTAGGTTCTTAGCTGGGAAGAAATCTTTGTAGCTTCCAAAAACTGATAGAAATATTGGACCTGAAGTTTTTCTGGGATGGCTGAAATATATTTCAGACCTTTCCTAGTTGTAGGTGTTTATTTTCTGAGATGCCTGGCTAGATGCTCCTTTTCCAGGGAACAGTTGTGTTGTAGGGTTGTATTTCTTTGGAATGCTGTTCAAGTGATGTCACGTGTAATTCAGTGCTTTTCCTGCAGTTACGCTCTTCACATTGAATACGTGCGTGCGTTATTATATAGTGAGTGCAGAATTTTCAACAAGGGTTTGTAACAACCGTGGTGTGTTTTCTTGACAGGAGTACTGATGTTGGGCAATTCGGGTGCTGTCAGAGGTGTAATTTGAGATGTTCCACTTCTGTATCCTTATCAGCAGAGGGCAGTACAAGGCAGGGTATTGTCCCCACCTGTCCATTTCTGGACAGTAACTGCTAACATACCGCCCCTCTAGTGTTGCTTAAATTTCTTGGTTTTGCTACCGGCTTTGTAATTAGCTTTTAAAATGTTGAAATGTCGATAGCCACTCTGTTTCTTAAATCTTTTAATACTCTCTCAGATATTTAAAAACGGTTTGGCTGCCCATACTGCCCATACTTTGGGATTTCAAATTTTTATGATGCTTTAAAAAAAACTAATTTGCAATTCATTATTAAAAATGCTACTTGCAGTCCAGTTTTTATGCTTATCACCTGAAAATATCATCCTGAAGACACTGTCAAAAATAAGACAAGAAAGAAAAGTCAGACTTGGCAGTTATGACAATGTTGTATTAAAAGCCTTAGAAAATTGTCTCCAGTTTTATTCATGAACAGAACAAATGTATGGTGTTTCTTGTTTGTAATCTCTATTTGTCTAAGCATCATAACTACTTTTAAGACTCCTTATAACTGGAAGCCATGTTCCTTTTTGCAATGTTTAAGACAACATGACTGTGAGTTTCAGGTTTAGTTAAGTAATTGAGAAAACTGCCTGAGAATTGACACTTTTCTAATTTTTAAAATTATTTTAAGATGAATTTAATTTGATGAAGTTTGCCCATAGTCTGCCTAGTGGGTTTTAGTTTTAAAATGTGCTGCTTAGCAGTTTTAAAATGTGTTTGCTTAGTGGGTTTTAGTTTTAAAATGTGCAGGGTTTGGGGAGGAGGGGTTGGGTTTTGAAGATCTCTTGTATTATCTTTTATGTTATCAAACTGACTTACCTGAAAACTAAATATAATTACTTTAAAATTGGGTCCTATTTAAAAATAGGTTGAGTTCTGTTGGATTTTCTTTTAACTTGTGTAATCAGTATTAGACGATCTGTTTCTTGAATATCTTGGTTTAGTTAAGCACATGTTTAAAATTAGTCTGGCAACAGTTAAGAGTCAAGAAATTCTGAGATATTACAGATACTAAGAATTTGTTCCTGTTGATATTCATAAAAGCAAGTGCTTTGGCATTTTTCAGTGAGCTTAGGTTTAATATCCTGCTGTCTTCCTACCTACATTTTGTTAGGATGTTTGACTGACTGCGTGTGTGGTACTTCACTAATCCTTTGCAAGTTGATGCAGTTTTAGCAAAGCATGTGGTTCAGAACAGTTTTCTGCATATCTAAATATGTGCCTACATGCTGCCCTCCTCAGGGCACTGCTCACTTGTGGGAAAGGAAAGCAGATAACCGTCTTTGAGCTCCTTGTATGCCAATATCTGCATGCTTTGGTACTATTTCATTTTGCCTGGAAAGTAATGGCTTGGAAAGTATGCAATGTTTAATTTCAGATTATAGAGTCATAGGAATTAATGCTGGCTTTTTTTAATTGGCACATAAAATTGTACTTTTGTTCTGGTTTCAAAAATCTGTGAATATTTTTTTTTTTTCTTAGGCTCTTCTTAAAGCCACGTAAATGCTACAGAAGGAGCAGAAGCTGCACGTTGTGGCTAAATCCTATCAGTTTCAGTCATGCCTTCCCGTTAGTTCAGTGGGGCCTTCATTAGATTGCCTAGGTTACATTTCTGCCTGTGTCTTAAGAGTTCAGAATACAAATACACTTATAGCAGAGTGGCCAAGCTGGTGTCACGTTCATCCTGTCACTCTGTACTTGGGGAACGGGAAGAAGAAAAACCTTTTGCATCCAAAAAGATGCCCCAGCTACTGTCAGCAGAGCTCTGTGGCGTCATTGCTGTCATGTTTTTGTTCCTTTTCCAGTCCTTTTAAACGTGTTGTACGTCGGTTTTGAGCAGCAGAGCAGGATGTAGTTCAGCCGGGCTGGTAAGATGAGCTGCGCAGAGCGGCCCAGCGCCTCTGCCATGCGCCCAGAGGCAGCGGGCAAGTGTTACTGCAGCATTGGGGCAGGGCTGAGGAGCCCAGCCTGCCACATGCTGCTGCGGGTGCTGCCAGCTTGGACGTCTGCGCAGCCACCCTCCAGTGTGGCGCAGCGTGGCCTGGGCATGGCCATGCTGCTATGGGGAACTCCTGTGTGAAAGCATTAATGGAAAAATAGCCATAGTCAATGAAAGCCTAGGTAACCCTAACCCTGTGTTATGCAGTGTTTTGACACTGGCTAAAAGAGCATGCTCAGTGAGGCCCGCAAAAATAGGGCAAGCTTGTATTATTGATCCTCCTGGAGAATATTCTCCCAGTTACCTGCAAATGCCACCAAAAAAATGGCATCTTTATATGGTTAACAAGTAGTATATGGAAAATTATCAAATGCTACTGTGAATACTTCAAAAGAGTCCATGTCCCCAGTTCATATCTTCCAGAAGTAGAGCCTCATATGAGAGAACAGATTCATGGTGCAACGGAGAGGTGTGAGGCCATACAAAGCCTCAGGATTCATACATGGGGAACAGAACGGATCTTCTGTTTCAGAGCTCATTGAGTGCCTGTCTGCTGTTTTGCCTTCTGAGAAAATGTTGGGAAAAAGTCAGAGAAGCCTTGGAGGTTTTCTGGCCATGGAATCCGTGGTGCTGGCAGCCCGTGCTGAGCTTCAGGCTATGTGGGAAGAAAACCCACATTCCAAAACATGTGGATGAGGGCAAGAGGGCAGATCGACCTACATAAATGTGCATGTATACACATGTAGAAGATGCTTGCAAACTGATTGCCCTGGTATCGCTCCAAAAAAACCTTATTCATATGATTTAAACCACAGGCACCAGCACTTTACACATCTTAAATACACATTAATAAAAACAGCTTTTAAATTTAGTGTAAATAGTGTTTAGTCAGTCTGACTCAGAAAAACAATTACCTGAAACACTTTTTTTTTTTTTTTTTTTTTTAATATTAGCATGTTACAGATAAATTCGCAACAGGCTCAACTTTCAGGAGGACGAAAGGAATGGAACAAAGGGAGGGAGGAGAACAACATGACTGCATTTCAGTTCTTATTTTGCATTTAAATATAAATAAAGGCATAGAAGACCAATCCAGAATTTCTATTTTCAGAGAAGTTTCATTCAAGCCAGGCTAAATCTGTAACTCAGTTGGAAGTTTCCTCTGCAAACTCTTGTAATTGTTTCTTAATTTTTCTATCGTACTACTCTGTTGTGGGTTTTATTTATGTTTTTTTTTTTTAACTGTAGAAAACTTTCATGGCATTCAGGATACAACTCAAGTCTTGTTGATGTGTCATTTATTTGTCTATCTTGGTATTAAATTACCAATGAGGAAAAAATTTTCTTTGTATTTTTTTTGATTTAATAATTATCTTTTATAACCTGATTTTTTGCATGCCTCTAAATGAGTGCCGTGTGTGTGCGTGTGTACTTTATGCCTTTCTAATTACTACTTGTCAAATGACAAGTTGGAAAATAAAGACACTGGGCACAAGAACTCATCCACATGTGTATGTATGCGGAGGAGGGAGCCCAGAAAATCTAAGACAACTATCAGCAATAGTCAGACCATGGAACAGGCTGAAAACATGGAAACAATTTCCTCCCTAATTTGGGCAGATTGGAATGCATCCCCAAAATCCAAACGGAAATAGTAAAATTTAAAAACTTTTTATTAGTACCTAACCCAGCTGCACCTGGCTGGCCTAATTGCCTTCAACCTGGTCATTACTCAAAGGCATGAAGTTTAGCCACCAACAGCACTTATTAATGTATAATAGGAATTTACTTGTAAAACAGAATTATTGGAATGGTGTGATATCATAAAGACTGAGGTGCTGACATTTTAGATTGTTTTATATAGGGATGTTGAGTTATAATTTAAGAGTTGGATATTCTTTGGGTGATTAATCATTCCTAGGTATAATTTAAATGTCTGGTGGATATACATAGAATTAGTGTTTGTAATGACCCACTTGTGAAGCATACTTATGTGAATAAGGTCACATTTTGTTTCTGGACAATCTACTTCTCTAGCATTTTATAAAAGGTTGGTGCAAAACCTAGAAATGCTGAGGCAGCAGATTAATGAAATGTTTCAGCAAGACAGCCCCTCGCTGACTTCTGTAAAGATGTCAAAGCCTAAGACCATAAAAGTGCCTGCAAATTCTCCCCTTCATATCAATGGTGTGAGAAACTGAATACATTAATTTTGTTGGACCTCAAACTTAGAATCTGTCAATATGATTCCAGTGATTAATGGTTACAGACTTTTACCTACCTCATAAATATAATGTGCCCTGATTACAGAGGCACTGTTAGTGCTGCTATAGTTAGTTATGTCAGCACTTCCATTGTAAACCCTGTTTCTTTAGGGGTTTATAACTCCATCATAAAAATTCACTCTGGGATGAAATTTATACCATAGGCTTCTAGGCTGTGAGCAAGTAATTTGAAATACAGATATACTAAACAATCACTTGAACAAAGGCAAAGAACTTGCTAATTTTTTCATCTGTCTGGTATTTCTGTAGCTCAGAAATGATTTTGTGTCAGAGATAAAAGGTTGCTACCTTTTGCTTCCTACTGGAATTTAGCCTGTGTGTGTAAGCTACTGTCATAAATATTTTTAAAACATAGTATGTGTGTGCAGTTAACTTTTTCAAAAAATTCTTGTAGTGTTAATACCATGAAGTTTTTATCCACAACATAAACCAACACTAAACACCAATTTATAGATAAAATATAATTGCTGCAATGGAGTGTGAAGGTCGGGGGAAAAGCATTAAAAACATATTCAGTTAAATACAGGGATCTGGGCATGATCCTCACGTAGGCTAAGTTTACTTCAGTAAACCTATATAGAATTTCACTAGCAAAATACCACTGACCTCATGTGTGATCTTTTTTAAAGAGTTGATTTTTAGAAAGCCTGTTTTAAATAGGCCCTAATGTGTTATTTCAAAAACGCAAAAATTTTGAAATATTTTATGATTACCAGCTAGATGTTTTAATTTAGTTACCATGTTTCATGTTTCTTGTGTCTAATGCGATAGAATAGACCTAGAGAGTTTTCTGTGCTGTTGCTGGATTTTTAAAATAATGATATAGTTTTGAATGCTTTTTAATGGTAAGTTTTTAGTCATTAATTCAATATTAAATTTTTTTTAATATATTTTATATAAAAATATATTTTTCCTTTTTTTATCACACATTTGAGGCTTGGGTTTTTTTTTGTTCTTATACATGATAGAGCTAGTGTTTGGATTTCAAACTGAACTGTGAAAACAGTATATTTAGCATATCAGTTTGATGTTTCAATATTCAAACCTGGTGAAATAGTAAGTGCCAATTGAACCTTAATATGTGACATATCTTTCTAATGTGGATGTACTTACAAACAGCTTTTTTGGTCTGTTACCATATGATTAGTTAATGTGTCTTAGGTTTATGAATCTTTTCTTACTGTCCATGTCACTGAGTAGCTTCTCTGCTTTTCGAAGACTAATGAAAAAGTGAAAAAATGGCATCACTTCTTTCCCTTGTTCTTTCCCCTTATTACAAGTTTAAACAAAATTAACATGTTTAGCTAGCTATCTTCATTTCATAAAAATGAGAAAAATAGCTGAAGAAAAACGGTTATAAGATACATGTTTCTCTAAGTACTCAAATACCTTTAAAAGTCCAGATAAGGCTGAGATGGTGGTTGCTCCTATTGTTAGGAGTCCTGCTGCTTCAAAACATCACAGCTTTTTGTAAAGAAATGAGCTTAGCCTTCATTTCTTTTAAGATAAAATTTAACATCAGACAGATACCTTTTGCTTTTTTCTTTTTTTTTTTACACTGATATTAGCACTGCAATTTGTGGCTCGCTATGCTGGTTTTCAGCAGATAATTTCTAGAGTGACTGTGATTTAGGAGCCTACAAATTTTTCATTTTTGACGCAAGTTGAAGCTGTGAAGAATTGTTTGATTCCCCTCCGCTCTTGCACTCTCTCCTTCCCCCTCCCTATTTGCAAATAAAAAGACCAATCATCCCCCAAAGCAGCTTGCGTATATCAAAGAAGGAACCTGGAATCTTGAATAACTTTATTTATAAAAGGAGAGGGAGTGGGTGGTGGGAAGCTAGCACTAAAACTTTTGAGGGCAGGCATCCAGCTCTCACAGTTTACTTGGCTGGTTGGATATCTTGAAAGCCTTAATTTAAAAGTCATCTTACAATCCTTTTTAATTGGCTCCAAAGTAAGTAGTTGAGCATTTGGCCTGATAAGGAGGTTTTTGGCTCTACATGTGCCATAAAATCAGCAAAAAGAGGCATCTGCTTAATACAACAATGATGCTGGGATATTTTGTTACTAGGGTTTGCCCTAAACAGGATTTACCCCTTAAGGCAGCAGTAGCACACCATAAAAAGGCCATTCTTTTACTCTGCAGCAGCAAGGTTTTAACATTCTGGTTTTCAGATTTTTTTCTTTAATAGGCAGCAATAACAAGACTTGCATGGGGTGGTTTCTATAAGTACTGTATATGGTGTCTAAGATCAGAATACTTCGTCTACAATGTTTTATTGTCTTTGGTTTATATAGGCCTGGGAAAGAGCATCTAACAAACTTCAAGGTTAAGCTCTTGTTTCTGGAAAATTTTGTGGGTGGGGAAGGCTCATAGATGGAATAAAGACACAGTCCAGTTTTGATAACTTTTACATTTATATTCTTGTTTCAAAATTCTCACTGAAAGCTGTGCTCAAGTGGAATTGAGTTCACAGGTACTTTAGTATTTATGTAGGGTATTTTACAGAGTTTAACAACAACAAAAAAAGACAACTCCTAAACCCTGAAGACTATCACAAATAGTTTGTATTGTAAGCAATAGTCAAATACTGAAAGCCAGAAAATGTGATTGAAAATATGGAATTAAATACTTTGTTTTCCACACGCTATTAACTCTGTTGCTATAGAAATGTCAGCCTTTCTTTGCTCCCCCATATCCATTCATTAAGTAGCTGTGTTTTTATCTGAGGATTTGTTCCTGCTTCCCCAGGAACGTGAAATCCAGTTTATGGCAGTGCAGAGTATTTATGTGGAGAAACTAGTTACTGGGTTGTACCATGCTCTCAGTTCCTTTTGTCGTCTGCCTTTGCACAAGATTTCCCTCCTGACCAAACTGCAGACAGTTGGCTTTGACAGGTAGCATGTAGAGCACGCACACGTAGCACTGTCTAGTTCGTATGCTCAGTATGTGTGATGTGAAACCTTGTACAGTGCTATGATGTCATCATCTGGTTTGCACGCAGAGATTATTTTATGGTGCTTGTTCAGCAGGTTGGTCGTGACTGTTAATTACTTATTCATTAAAATTCCCTTGATAAGCTATTTGCCTAATAAAGAATTAATGTTGTGAACAGTATGGGTTTTAAAAGATTGAAGTCTCAGACTTGTGCAGATTTGTGTTTTTTTTCTAACACTGTGTTTTAGTGTGGTGAATTGCTTTAATGTTGAAGGTAGTCAGGTGAAGTGTCTTTAAACACTGCAGAAGCACGAGCCGTGCAACCAGATGCAGCCCCGCTCCTGAGGATGGGGAAACTTTTTCCGCTCTTGCTGTGTGAGCCAGACTACATATGGTGCACTAGCTGATACTAATAAAAAGACAACTATTTCAGAAGGAAAAGGGACATGGATTACAAAGCGGTTCTGATCCAAGGTCTCCTATGCTTCTGGCTGCCAGATAATTCTTAGAAATATTTCAGTTTTCTGGAAGCTACTAGGAAACCATTTTTACTGAAACTTATTCTTGCCCAGCCTTGTGAAATCTAAGCTATATGAGTGCCTGACTTTTGATCCTTTTTGCTCACTCACCCTCCAGTTTCTCATGGCCTTTTTGCATACTGAGTGATTCAGAAAACATAACAGACTTTTTCTGAAGCTTGGGCTAGGTCATCTTATTGCCATGAAGTTCTTTGGAAGGGAAGGTTTGGCTAGTTGAAAAAAGGTCACTCAAACTGGTACAGATGAAGCTATGCATCTTTCTCCTTTTCCAAGAGAAAATGGGTCTCCTTCATCTCTAATCCTCTTTAAGTGTTTGTGCATTTCCGTTCCTTGCATCTTGACATACAGTGGGGCTTCCAGTCATGTGGCTATGTGGGGAAGGAGTGGTTGTATTTATTCTCTGACAACGGAACTGCCTTCTTAGGCAGCCTGTGCTGCCTATTTTCTCCAGCTACCCTAATCTCTTTGAAATGCCCTATGTAACTGAAGGTGCCAGCTTCTCAGGAGAGCCTCTGGCTACTTGTAGTAGCTCTGTAGTAGTCCTTGTAGCCTGTCCTTCCCCCCTAAGGCTCTGTGTATATGCTGACAAACCTGCAAGACACCAGCAGTAACAGTGTACTTTACTGCTTACTAGGGACGAGATGCTCTTTCTTTCTTTCTTTTCTCTTTTTTTTATGCTCCTCACAATAGTATGATTCTGGCCTGTCAAAATGTCTTCTGGTGACACTTACTTTAAAAATTTTTGTGACATTTGGCATGTAGTATCAACTGTGAGAACCTGAAGAGCACATCTGAAAGGTCGTTTAGATATCTAAGAATAATGTGTCAGAATCTAATGATCTTTCAGATGATTGTGAGGGGCTCAAAGAATCTGTAGGAAGGTAATCTGGGTGCTAACGACCTTTACAAACTGCCCAGCTCTGCTGGGGTTGCTTTAATGCCCCACTTAACCAATACATTTCTGCTCATTCCGAAGTATGTATGTCACTTGAATGGTGCTAAAATACGGGGGAGGGCTTCAGTGGCTTTTGAGACTTTTCTTCATTCTTTTTGTGAACTTGGTGTTTTACAGAAGGCAAGAGCTTTATTAGCTTGATGGACTCTTCTGACATTCTTAACTCAAGAATATATGTGCCCTTTTGCCTTCTCAAAACTGTTCATATGCAGTAGATTCACCACTTTTCAAGCTAAGTATTTTTTTGAAGTTATTAGGACAAGAAATTTTTGAGGTAAGAGGTGGCAAAAAAATTAAATACACTTATTCTTAACTTTAAAAGGAGTGAGGAAGTTTGTGCCACAGTAAAATTTGGTGTATGTTGCCAAATGAATAGACAGCATTCTGGACAGAGCTGTACAAACCTTGTCGTACTGTGTTGCCACTGGGTTAGAAGTGGCAATCAAGAAAAAAAAAAATTGTCAGTACTCTAGATTTAATTGTGTTACCTGTGAGTCCAGTGCTGCATTTCATTCTGTTGTCATTCAAAAGATGATGCCAAGAATCTTGCAAGTAGCTCGTGGTCCGGTCAAAGATCTGCTCAAAGCTTCGGCTAAAGAGGTGAAGTTACAAGGAGACCCAGCTTTTAATCTGCTAAAGACTACTGCAGAGAAGAATCAATCTGAGGATAATTTATTTTTATGCCTGTTGGGGAAGGGAACAAGAAGTAGTAAGCCTACACTGCAGAATACATGGGAGGATAAACTTCCTGCTTGAGGGAGTAGCTGAGTGCCGGAATAGATAGTCTGGGTGACTGAATTCCCATCATGGAAGTTTTTTGGAATATGTTGCCCAACCTCTGTCAGAAGTGGCATAAAATATAGTTGATTCTGTCTGGAGCAGGGATGGTCTGGATGACCTCTCAAAATCCCTTGCTGTCCTGTAATTCTGGGAGAGTCATAGTGTGGATGCTCAGATCTCCCAGTAACAGGTTCCTGAAGGAAGTGGATGCGAGTGATCTGTCCTCTTATGGTTTCTAAATTGGTACTTGAACACTAAAGTCAGCCTATTACCCCAAGCGAATTAGTGCAGGTTGTAGAAGAGAAAAGATTTTTTTTTTTTTTTTTTTTGGCCTGTACCACTTCATTGTTTATTAGCTGTGTTGTCTGGGACCAGGCGGAGTTGCAGTAATCCAGCTTGGAGGTGAAAATGTGGTGGCTGTGCTTTTTCTAAAAGCACAAATGCTTTTTAAAAAATTGGAAGATGGAATACTTCATTAAAAACACATCAAGCATGTAGATATTATATTGCAAGAATTTGTTAATGTATTTATCCAGGTACTGTGGACCATAAGAATGTTCCTTGCAATTCTGAGGAGCCTTACTGTTCGTGGCACTTCTAAGAGTCAAGCATACTAGCTACTTTAATCAGGATAATAATTTAGAGTGTCAGAAGGCTAGTGTACCTTCTCAGCATTTCCATTTGGTATTATTTTACTCTTTTAATAGTACTTTATAGTCCCCAGCCTTACCTCAATTAGCAGTACTGACAGATGCTAGTTCAGCATTTTACCTCTAGCCAGCAGGGCTTTCTTTAGAATAAATGTCAGTAATTTTATGTTGCTAATTTGAGGTGATATACCTACATGTAAAATTACATTTTAACTTTCTTGTTATACTTGCAGTGAGAGATGGCAGCATAAAGAAATATAAGAGAATGCACCTGAGCAATAGTTCAGGACTAGAAGGTTCATTATGGAACTTTTATGGCTCGTTTTAAGGTGTGCCGCAGTTCTCGTTAACTCTTTCTTCCATTACCCATCTTTTTCCTCTGACATGTCTTCCCTCTTCTCTCATGGAATTTTTTTATTTATTTATTTTAAAGCTGTTTTATTTCTTTAGAGGCTTGGGAGAAGGGGGATTTGGGAGGGATTTATGAAGATCTTTAAATGCCATTAATGCCACTTCTTAATACCAAATACTGTTTCTTTAGTGAAAACAAGACGTTTGTTAGTACACTAGAAACTTACATCTGAAAAAATTCAGTATAAATATTGTTTATGTAGGTAAAATTGGGAAATATGATGCTTCTTGAAGTCAAGCAGTTCTTGAGAAAGGCTCTAAGGAAACTTGCCTCATTTAAGAGGAAGAAAGCAGAAGGAAGATATTTGTGAGATGTATGCTGCTGATCAAGCACAACAGTCCCGACAATAATAATGCCTGCTATCAGCAGACTCCATCCAGAAAAGTCGGCACTTGTGCATTGTTTTCTAGCTATTTGCCTACAATACAGGATAGCGGGGGAAATCCCATGAGAAAGCAGAGATGCAGCTTAAGATGGAAAGAAATTGCAGTATTAGCTTTCGTTGTTAGTTGTGATTAATTTTTATAGATTTTGTATTTTTACCTGTATAGGTTATGCTCAGTCCAGTCTTGAATGAGAGTTTCTCTAGTAATTTAGCTTGTACTGCAGATTCTCTCAATTACTAAATTATAGTTGTATCTATCTGATGAACAAAAATACTCCCCCACACACACACACGGCTTGGAAAGTAGGCTAATAATTGCCAGCTAGGAGGAAATAGATGCTTCCTACTGTAATACAAAAGCCAATATGCCAGATAAAGAATTTACTGTCTCTTTTTCAGTATATTGTTATACCTAAATAAAAATTTCCAAGGGGTAAAACTCAGATCTTTATTATAAATAATATAAAGCTTGCTACAGAAAAGAATAATTTTTGTTTCTTGTTTTTGAAACAAGCATTTAAAATTGTTCCCAAATGTTATAATAATAATGAGTTAACTGATACTGTGTGTGTCATTGCATAGCTGTGAGTTTTTATGTAGTCTTTGCTTTATTGTGTGGGTATGTGTTGATATTAAAGTAATTGTACTGTTTCAGACCTTTTTTTAAAAAAAATTAATGCACTATCTAATCTTCAATCATTCTATGCATGAGAAATTTTCTATAAATTTACATAATTGACTGTAATTATAACTGAGCTATAGCTGCAAAAATAAACTGTGGTCCAATCTTGAATTCAGCAAGACTGTCATGTTCATAAAGGTTCAATTAAAAATAGCAATGGTATTTTTCACAGAAATGGAGAAATATGATTAAAACTTCTTTAATAATGTAATAAATTTGCAATAATTTTTTCACTTATCTTTCACTACTGATCTAAGAGTTTTGTTATCTCAGCCTGTGTGCATTTTTCTCTCTCACGCTCTTTCTCTTCCCCCACTTCCATTCTTTCAAGGATCTTATTTTTAACATTATGGGAGGGGGAACAGAAGTTAATATAAAAAGTAGAACGTTTTCAGCTTGTATCAGTTGTTGTTATTATGCTAAAGTTGAAATGTTCCACCACTCACTTTTGGGTGGAATGACTGACACTACCAGTAGTCATCTACTATAGAATGAAATTAAATATGTTGTTTTCAGTAAAAGGTCAGTGTTTCTTCCAAAACTGTTCTAGAGACATTTTTTCAAGCTATCTACACAGGTATTTCTCTTCTCCTCTGCCCTGAACTTTTGGCCTTGCCCTCAAGTATATGGGTGGTATCTGTTTTAAAATTGATATATTAATGTTGAATTTTTATTGTCGCAGTTTCTGTTCGTGCGCCTTTCAAATCCTTCATTTGTTTGTTTCTGAACTTCGGATATATCGTAAAAATGTCACCATTGTGGCTGAACATTAAGCACCTTCCCATTTTGCTCTGGGCCGTTGAAATAAATTTGGACCAGGTGCTCCTCTCATAATAGAGCTCCTTGATGTGCTCTGATAGCGAGCCGGCGAGCGGAAGCTGTCAGCCTTCAGCTGGCTTGAAGAATGCAATTAGAGCAGTTTTAATACTGCTGAGGGACCCCATCCAATCAAAGCTGTCTGAGTTAAGCCAAGTCTAGAATCCTAACCATGTATTTTAAGTGTCTCAACTTTGTCTTTAGCCGGAATGGATCTGTCATTCCCACACACTGTGTTGCGTTTTTTTCTGCTAGGAGAACTACTCCCATTCCTTACTGACTCGCGGTGTTATTTTATCTGTTAGCTTTGTCTTTATGGCATTGTTAATACTCAAGGTTCAAAGCATTTATTGTCAAATTAAGGCTTAAAATGCATTTTTTTAATGTCAAAAGTGCCTATGCCTTTAAATAAACCCTAGATTAGCTAAATTCATAAACAGTTCATCACTAGCTTTTCTGGATTGTCTGGTGAAAGAAAAGGGAAGATCATCAGTGCAGATCAGAAAACATGTAGTATGTAGGAAATATCTAGAAAGTAGGCAATACTACAACAAGGTGCTATTTTTACTGAAGACTTAGCTGAGAAGCAGTTTCCAAAACTGGTGTTAAGTGATTCATTGATACCAAAAGAAGAGGATTAGAAAAATTCTGGGTTCATCCTTTTTTTCTTCCTCCTTTTTTAATTAGTATTCTTAAGTTTGCCCATTTGACCCACTTATTGCTTCCTCCATTTCTCAGTGTTAGGGTTGACTTCCTTGGAATTAAGCTTCCCTGAGGGATTACTCCTCAGCTGGAAGTTTCATTTGTTTCCCTGATTTTCCTTTGTTAGTAAAGTTGTGGTTCAGTTATCTGTTTTGAGCATCACTAGTTTGCAAAGTAGATAACAAAAGTAGATAATGAAAAGAGATTTTTGTGAACTCTGTATATTAGGGATGGTTTTTGTTTGTTTAGTATGATATTTTGCATAGCGAGACTTTTAAGACCTACATAATGCAAAAAATAACAACCATCTGCTCTGCTGCTTCCACAGGAAATTCTAGTTTTCCAGATAAATGTAGGGAAGGAAATGCGACTGAGCATGGTTTGTGTGGGATTTGATAGACTAAATTGTGCTTTGCTACATCTTTGGTTACATCAATGGTATTAGTGGCTTAAAAATGTAATTTTCTCATTACGGGTTATAATTGCTTAGTATGAAAACTGTATAAATATAGTGTTAACCTATGGCATAAAGGCATTTCCAAGAGTCAGCTCTTTATATAGCTGATGGGAAATGGAAGTACACTTTGCTATGTAAGTAATTGTCACCTGTTGCAGAAATTTAGAAATTAACTTTATATATATTCACACACACATATATATGTATGTGACACACATGTATGTGTATTGTAATTTACTGTCTGTTTTACACTGCAATAAGAAGTACACAGCAGTAAGCTGTATCAGTGCAAGATGGATATCAAGATCTGCTTACATCATTGTGTGATTCTTGCTTCATACAGGAGTTAGATACATGCAGTGTATTTTGGTGTGTCTAGAGAGAAGGTTCTTTAAAAATGATATGTTTTCTGTGGGGTTTTGGCTTTTTGAATACTGTTGCTTATCTACCAGTGTTTAAATATGTTGAATATTTGCCCCCTAAAGTAACAGATTATATTTCTTCAATGCATGAAAATCTTGGTGGTGGTGGTGGCGGCGGCAGGGTAAGTAGAAGAGGGTATATGATATAATGTTGTAGGGCTTCCCATAGATAACCAAATGATGATCAGATGGATGTGATTTGGGGTTAGTTCTTGTTTAAGAAGCTCTCAGAATCATCCAAAGGGCTGAACTTGATTTTAATAGGATGTCTAGGAAAAGAGTGCGGGGAGAAATAAGGTCTCCAGTAAGCTCTTGTAATGAATTGGTAACAGCTTTTGATAAAGAAATTGAGGAAAGCACTTGAAGGGGAGGCTCAGATTCCGAATTTCTAACCACAGGAAGGATGCATGCAAAGGTAGAGGACAACCTGGGTAACAGTGGTGACAAGATGAGTTTGTGATGTTCCTTATGCTTCCATTTCTAGTAGGAAATTTTTGTTTAAATCAATGTCAGTAAAATTGGAGAGGGGATTGTCAGTCATTGGTAATACTGGCTTGACTGGCAGTGGCGACCTAAGCCCAGAGGACAGAATTTGGTGTTCAGTGAGAGTGAAAAGCAGGCGTACACATGATGTTAAGGCAAAAGTACTTAATGGGCTTTTTTGCTTTAATAGTGTGAGGGGGGGGTTGCTTCTTTACTCCTAAGAGCTCAAGCTAGAATTGGAAAGGGATGTTTTGATGAATACTTAACCAGATGTCTTTGATCTGGTTTAGTATTTGCAGAACTGGCTGAAGCAGTTTCAGAGCCATTAGTTATTTCTGGGAATTCATGGAGGCTATTTTAACTTCAGTTCCTCAGAAGATATTGGGACAAATAATTGAATCACAGAGTAACAACTGTCTTAGGTATTTGTTCGTGACAAACGTCTGCTTGCTCTCTGCAGCAAGCGTCTCTCTGTGCTCCCTGGCTCATTGCCTTGTCTTGTCTGCGCTAAGACTTTTGACACAGATTATGAGAGGTTGAGAGACATGATGTACATAAATACCATAAAAGGAATGCCAAACTGGAAGGAAAACTACTCAACGTAGATAGCAATGTGTAGGCTGCATTCTGCAGGATTCGGTTCTCGGCCTAACACTTGTTCTGTGTTTTCATTTATGGTGCAGCAGGTGGCTTAGTGAAAAAATATAGGAAACATTAATAAACTCATCTCTGCTATTAGTTCCTGCTGTTGTCTTTGCTGGTGGTTAATTGTCGACAATATCCAGTGGTGTCTTCCCCCCGCCCCGGTACAGACTCTACTCTGTTTTTAGACAATACTGAACCCTGAGGGCTGCAAGCTTGTTGGAAGGCTGAATTTAAAATTCAAAAGGATCTTGACATACTGGTCTCAAAAAGCTTGGGTGCCATTTCAGTAACTAAAAGTGAAAAAGGCCTGTGTGAATCAGATGGAAGATCCTGGAAAGGGAACTATGTGGTAAGATATATTTTTCAGAAGATGGTTGGGGAGTTCATGGCTCCTAGACTGCACGTGAATCATTTGGGTCTTGCCATTTTGAAAGAAGCAAAACTATAAGGGAATAGAAATAAGAATGTAGTCTGTAAAACATTATTAATCCTCTTGCTGTTAGTGGTGCTGGGAAGGCCAAAGCTGGACTTGCATGTCCAGTTTTGGGGACTATAGTTAATGAAAACAGTGGGCCAACTGAGGGTAGTTCCAGCTCCCAGGAGAGCACTTAGTGTGTCAGACTTGGCACTTTGTAAGAAGAAATGTTGAAGGCTCTGTTGCTAAGGCTATCAGGAAGACATTTGTGTCATTCTGCGCCCCCCCCCCCCCCCCCAATGCATATAGGACAAAAAGTGACCAACTAAATTTGCAGTGAGAAAGGTTCAGGCATGATGAGAATAATTTGAGACTGGTATCTCCATTTTTGGAGTTTAGTCAAACAGATGTTAGGAATGATAAAGCTGATCCCTTTGGCAGATGAATGGAATGGTTAACCATCTGAGGTCCCCTTTTCATCCTATCTTCTGTTATGCCATGATTTTGCCTATAATAAAAAACACAAACTCTCTGATGCTTAGGTGGTATCTAGATCAGTAACTGGAGGTTTGCTGTGCTGCTTTCGTTGTCAGGGTTTTTTGGGGTGTGTCTGCTTGTAACCTCCTTACCCTGGGAAACAAGGCTTACATGGTTATGCTTACTCTGTTTATATTTTACTTTGTTTTTCTGTCTCAGGGCTTTGCCATCTTTTAGCCAGTTGTAATCAAGTTTGCCAATGGAGTGAAGATGTCAGAGAGAGATGGTATTAAGCTTTCTGGGGACAGATGCATTTTATGCCCCCAGGTGATGGAAAGGCTGTACAGTGACCTGGCACCATATTTTGACATTCCATGTGATGGAGAGGTAGTGAGTGCTGCAAACGCAGGGGAAACTTCAGAAGGAGTTCATGCTGTGTTAAATACAAAAAAATGGACAAGCAACATTTCTCTCCATACAGATTATCTGGTGTTTGTTCATGATGTTCATGTTTTAG
Organism: Apteryx mantelli; assembly: GCF_036417845.1. NCBI lineage: Eukaryota > Metazoa > Chordata > Aves > Apterygiformes > Apterygidae > Apteryx > Apteryx mantelli. Next base: position 131,373,063 of record NC_089979.1, read on the forward strand.
ACAAAACAGAAGAAGAGTCTGTGGGAAGTTTTTGAGTCTCACTGAAGCTCATGAAGCAAGAGCTGTTTGCTTTTCTTTGCAGAGACCCTATCCTTTGCAAAAACTGTGTGTCAGGCTGTACCACAGGCTTGTCTTGAACCCGCCACTACAGGCCTAACTTGGGCAGCGCTGCAAGTGAAGTCAACAGGCCATTTATAGTTCCTCTGGATAAGGCCTCGTCTGGCACAGTGCCTAATAAGTGTCTGTAGTAGCTAGCGAATTCTGCTGTAGAGCTATTTGTTGAAGCCGGCACGTTGCCCACAGGCACAGTGCCTAGATCTAACAAGTACTATCAATCTCCCATTAAAAAAAAAAAAAAGTATGTATTAAAAGTTCATTACATCTCCCTAAAGCAATTACTTTTTAAAGTGTAGGAGTCAGAAATATTTTTTGTGAGGCTAATATTATTTAAACAAATATTAAATTAAAGAATGTGATGAATTTCAGAAAAGGGTAATATTAAATTTATGCTTAGTTTCTGTGGAAGAAAAAATTACTTGCTGCATTTGACTTGACTTCCCTCACTCCAGTATTTACCGAGTATGTTAAATATGCAAGAGCTATGTCACATCTGTAATTACAATTATTTGCTTTTTTGATGTACTGAGAATGGTGAAGGTAATGGCTTGACTGAAAATTTAAAGCATGTTCTGCTCTTAAGCTTTTTCATTCTCCGTGTTGCAGATCTGTCCTGGCAAGCTGTCTGCTGTTTAAAAGTGAGCATATTTTTGTCATCACCTGCAAACACTTTAATCAGCCCTAGTGCTGTCACTGTGGATTAGGACATTTGCAATGCAGGCAGGCACAGAAAGAGAGGAAAGGGGTTGCAGGAAAAATATTTGGAAGTGGAGGTGAAGTAGAAGTAGCTTTGACATGTCAAATTATCAGTTCTTCCATGCTCCAAAGCAAATAAATTGTTAGAATTGTGTAGCCTGGGGCTCTGCAAACAGAGAAATACACTCAGATTCTGTTGTCATAACTGCTTCTTAGCAGAAACTGTAGCAGAGAGATGGTTGCCAAACAGATCTGATGCAGAGACTGGGATGTCCTCCTGCGTGGCAGAAAGGAAGAGGACGTCAGAGGTGGCAGGCCCTCTGTGCCTCTTAGCAAGTTAAGATAGGAAAGCAAAAGAAGTTCCTTCCTTACTGAATAGGATATACAGCTTAGGGTAGGTGTGTGGTATCGGTAAGGAGGTGATGAATGCTTATACAGGGATTTACTTTCATAATGGGGATGGCTGCTGTCCGACACACATGCCCACATGTGAAATGGTTGGCTGTTCTCTTTTTAATCCATTGCTGAGCTTGAAAGCAGATAATAGTCTAAGCAGCACTATGTTTTATGGAGGATGCATAGAGAATGGCTTTACTTAACATTTAGTGCCTTTTCTGCAATAGCAAAGAGTCTTACCATGCTTTGTGCATGCTTTGTGCACAACAGTGTTAAGTAGTTATGCACTTCTGCTGTTGTATAGCTTGACTTAACCATCTGCAGAAGTACTAGTGATTCAGCATTTATAGGGCAACCAGACCTTGATGAAATGTGCAGGCCCTTCTCCTTAATACTATTGTGAGCTATATCTCTGAAACTTAATGTATTGACCTTCCTCCACACACATACCTACAGAACGTTTGAATTGTAAGTTCAGTTTTATGATACCTCTTCAAAAGCTGGAAGTTATTGAAGCACTAAAGATGGAAATATTCAGTCTGTATATTTCAAGGTTTCACGTTTACATTATGCCTTTCTTTCATTTACCAGTACCAGTGGAATACTGTGTCCTCATATCTCATAAACGCTGAATGAATTGCTATAATTCAGTTAATGGTGCCCTGAAAAGATAGGGCCGGTGAAGTGATCATTTACCTATGAATGAATGTGTGTGTGCACATGTGCATGTGTATATACAGGCATATCTCAGAGTTATTGCGGGTTCGGTTCCAGACCACCACAATAAAGCGAATATTGCAATAAAGCGAGTCGCACGAATTTTTTGGTTTCCCAGTGCATATAACAGCTATGTTTACACTGTACTGTAGTCTATTAAGTGTGCAGTAGCATTATGACTAAAAAAAACAATGTACATACCTTAATTAAAAAAAATTTTATTGCTGAAAAATGCTAACCATCATCTGAGCCTTCAGCGAGTCATAATCTTTTTGCTGATGGAGGGTCTTGCCTCGATGTTGATGGCTGCTGACTGATCAGGGTGGTGGTTGCTGAAGGCTGGGGTGGCTGTGGCAAGTTCTTAAAATAAGACAGCAGTGAAGTTTGCTGCATTAATTGATTCTTCCTTTCACGAAGGATTTCTCTGTAGCATGTGATGCTGCTTGATAGCATTTTACCCACAATAGAACTTCTTTCCAAACTGGAGTCAGTCCTCTCAAACCTTGCTGCTGCTTTATCAGCTAAGTTCATGTAATATTCTAAATGCTTTGTTGTCATTTCAACAATGTTCACAGCATCTTCACCAGGAGTAGATTCCATCTCAAGAAACCACTTTCTTTGCTCATCCCTAAGAAGCAACTCCTCATCCGTTAAAGTTTGATCGTGAGATTGCAGCAATTCAGTCACATCTTCAGGCTCCACTTCTAATTCTAGTTCTCTTGCTATTTCCACCATTTCTGCAGTTACTTCCTCCACTGAAGTCTTGAAGCCTTCAAAGTCATCCGTGAGGGTTGGAATCAACTTCTTCCAAACTCCTGTTAATGTTGATATTTTGACCTCCTCCCAGGAATCACAGATGTTTATAATGGCATCTAGAATGGTAAATCCTTTCCAGAAGGTTTTCAATTTACTTTGCCCAGATCCATCAGAGGAATCACTATCTATGGCAGCTACAGCCTTACGAAATGTATTTCTTAAAGAATAAGACTTGAAAGTCGAAATGACTCCTTGATCCATGGGCTGCAGAATGGTTGTTGTGTTAGCAGGCATGAAAACAACGTTAATCTTGTCGTACATCTCCATCAGAGCTCTTGGGTGACCAGGTGCATTGTCAATGTGCAGTAATATTTTGAAAGGAATCTTTTTTTTTCTGAGCAGTAGGTCTCAATGGTGGGCTGAAAATACCCAGTAAACCATGTTGTAAACAGATGTGCTGTCATCCAGGCTTTGTTGTTCCATTTACAGAGCACAGGCAGAGTAGACTGAGCATAATTCTTAAGGGCCCTAGGATTTTCAGAGTGGTAATGAGCCTTGGCTTCAACTTAAAGTCACCAGCTGCATTAACTCCTAACAAGAGAGTCAGCCTGTCCTTTGAAGCCAGGCATTGACTTCTCCTCTCTAGCTATGAAAGTCCTAGGTGGCATCTTCTTCCAACAGGAGGCTGTTTCATCTACATTGAAAATCTGTTGTTTAGTGTAGCCACCTTCACTGAGTATCTTAGCTAGATCTTCTGGATAACTTGCTGCAGCTTCTACATCAGCACTTGCTGCTTCGCCTTGCACTTTGATGTTATGGAGGTGGCTTCTTTCCTTAAACCTCATGAACCAACCTCTGCTGCCTTCAAACTTTTCTTCTGCAGCTTCCTCACCCCTCTCAGCCTTCACAGAATTGAAGAGAGTTCGGGTCTTGCTCTGGATGAGGCTTTGGCTTAAGAGAATATTGTGGCTGGTTTGATCTTCTCCCCAGACCACTAAAACTTTCTCCCTATCAGCAAGAAGGCTGTTTCGCTCTCTTACCATTTGTGTGTTCACTGGAGTAGCACTTTGAATTTCCCTCAAGAACTTTTCCCTTGCATTCACAACTTGGCTACCTGCTTGGCGCAAGAGGCCGAGCTTTCGGCCTGTCTCGGCTTTCGACATGCCTTCCTCACTAAGTTTCATCATTTCTAGCTTTTGCTTTAAAGTGGGAGACATGCGACTCTTCCTTTCACTTGAACACTTCGAGGCCATTGTAGGGTTATTAATTGGCCTAATTTCAATATTGTTGTGTCTCAGGGAATAGAGATGCCCGAGGAGAGGGAGAGAGACGGGGGAACGGCCGGTCGGTGGAGCAGTCAGAACACACACAACATTGATCAATGAAGTTCGCTGTCTTATATGGGCGCAGTTCATGGCGCCCCAAAACAATTCCAATAGTAACATCAAAGATCACTGATCACAGATCACCCTAACAGATATAATAATAATGAAAAAGTTTGAAATATTGCGAGAATTACCAAAATGTGACACAGAGACACAAAGTGAGCACATGCTGTTGGAGAAATGGTGCTGATAGACTTGCTCAATGCAAGGTTGCCACAAACCTTCAATTTGTTTAAAAAAAAAAGGGGGGGGCAGTATCTGCGAAGCACAATAAAGCAAAGCACAATGAAATGAGGTATGCCTGTATATATCTCTGCATACATACACACACACACACACACACACACACACACGTATGTTTAAAGTTGCCACCTAGTCATGATAAGATCAAGACATGATAATATTCAATGTTTTATATGTACCTGTATGTATGGGGCACTGAGGCAGAGAATACAGCCAGGATAAAGTACAAGGATATTACTGAGATCACACTAGAAACCTTTCTGCTTGTTGGCTAGATAAGCAAAGAGCTTACTTCATTCATCAGAAGAACTTAAGTTAAGGAGCACAGTGCCTGTAGGCTGAATTTGGCATCTCGAAACCAGAATAACTTTCTTCAACTGCAATATAGAGCATACAACAAAAACAAATGAAGTCTTTTGCTGCATTCAGCAAGCCTGTATATGGACTATGCTGTAGGCAACTGATTGTTCGCATAAAGGCTGAATTTCTATGTTGTTTCCCCCACCCCATCTCAGATAAATAATATTTGGCAAGTTTGCAGCTGCCTAAACATCTAATGAGTTTTCAGCAATAACTGCAGCTCTCAACCTGCCAGTTCATGGATCTCTGGAGTAACCTCTTCTTGTTCATTGTTTTGAACTCTTGAAATTTGAGTCTTAAATTCACATAATTTAAACTGTGGAATCATGACCTTTCCCTGATAACAATTTAAAATTCTTCTGACTTGAGTTGAACATTGGTTTCTGCATAGTATCTTTGAATGACTGTTCACTCTTAGAATAAGCACCCTTATTCACTCTTTAAAAAAAAAAGGGGGGGGGAGAATAAAAATCAAAAACTTTTATATGGAGTAGTGGTAAATGATTGAGATATTTCTGTAAGAACTGGTAGCAAGGTCTTCAGTTATGTTCAGCTTAGCTGCTGCAGTTACTCTGAGATTCAGTTTTACCACAAGAGTAAAAAAAGCTCTCAAAGGAAAGCTGTATAAGTAATAAGACCAGGTATGTAATCTTAACAGTGGTAAACCAGTAACAATTAAATTAGGTGAGGAATAGTAGGTAGATAATAAAAATAGGATAAGTCCAAGTTTAAGAAACAAAACAAAACCCCAAATCCAGCAGCTATAACTGTTCGCAAACTCTTAAAACATATTGTTGGGGGTTTTGGTCTACTTAAAAAGAGTAAATATGGAATTCTATGGGGAAATATTGCTGTCAGTGTTACTTCTAAAAAAAAAGATATATCATTATTATGGTTTCTATGTACAGGTTGAGATTGTTTTCACAGGGCCTACTCTACAGCAAGTATCTCTAGTTTTAACTTCAGGAAGGATATTGAAGAAGAAATCCTTCAAATCCTTGTTTGATGGTACATTCTTGCATGCAACCTTCTAGTGCTCATTAGCCTCAGGATAGTGTATGCATGTGTATTTATGAAGAGGCCGTCCATCAGTCATTGTATTGACCTCTGAAGATGGCTGTGGACATTAAAACTTATAGGAGAATGTCTTTATGTTTGTGCACATAGCTGACTACAAGTACTAATCTTTACAGTAGGAAAAGTTCCTACTGGAACTTGTACAGGTGGTTCAATATGGTTTATGCAGCTGCTTCAAGCATTTCCATTCAGAGGGTTTCAGTTTTATCTTCTTTTCTTTTCCTGCCTAACAGAGTGAGAGAAGGCTTGTGGGAGGTTGTGTACCTTTGCCATGTGACTCGAATGAGCACATGGACATCTGGTCCTGTGGATGACAGCTGAGGTGTTCAGGCTGAAAATGCTCCTCTGCCCTGAAGGAGATAAAGCTGAACCATGGGGCAGGCAGGGAAGCTTGTGAGTTACAAAGCAGAGGAAACGGGGAGTGTAGTATAGCAGGGATCTGAATGTAATAAAGACATGCTGATGTTCGCAAACAGATCCATATTCAGGTCAAAGACTTGTACAGCTTAGTGATTATTTTATATGTAAAATATCAGGAATATAAAAAAAAGGTATCAGCAGGACCACTTAATAAACCAATTAAAAAATTTAAAGCTTGAAGTTAGATAAGCTTAGGTGTACGATGTTGTCTTTTTAACCCAGCAGGTCACCCTCGCCAGTTGCTAAGGAGACTGTTACCAAGAAAATTAGATTAGAATAATTCTCCTCTAGCATGAAATATGACAGGAAAGTAAATGAAAAATGCATAAGGTCAATAAAATGGGCAGGATCAGATGGAATTGGAATGAGCAGTTGTTTAGAGGATGCCTTATTGGAAGTAGTATTTGATAGATGAGATGGGCCAAAGTTGTCTTCTGGAGAATGTGCTTTTTGTTGTTGTTTTTTTTCTGGACAACTGCTTCGACTTGATTTCCTCTTGAAATGCTAATGATATCAAATAGCTTTTCTGCAGGAAGGTATTGAAACATTCTTTATCAATCAGTGCCTAACAGCCTCGTTTGAAAAAACAGAAGGTTTCAAGGGAACATAAAGCTAGAATAAGAGATGAAAAGATTACAAGAAATATATGCAGTATGCAGGTTGAAAAAACGTATATTCGTGTGTTGACAATGTGTTCATGCTAAGGAGATGATGTGTGGTGTTGATAGATGCCACTGAAAAAGGTCAGGCATTTGTTTTGTGAAACCTGTCAGGAAACTGATTTGAAAATTAGTGGGATTCCAGAGGAGTACATTATTCATAACAAAATGTTTATTTCCAGTTTTCAAAAGATAGACGTTAATTAAAGACATGTTCCTTTGTTACTTATTATTATAATCTGTCTACTTTAGAGTCTTGAAACTCTAAAGTTACTTCAAAATATCAGGAAGTATCAGGCTTGCCAAGATGCATTAAAGTGATAAAGACACTTGAAAGAAATTCAGAAGGAAAGAAAGCCTTAAAGGCAATAAAAGCATGAACATTGGTAAAAGTCCAAATATAGATTGAATGGAGATAGATGAATAAGATCATCACAAACGTGTGTGGACGTGTGCTGTCACAGGAGAGGATTGGTTTGTGATCTATAAGTAAATACTGCAAATTGGTGCAATCTATGGATTGCCCTTTATCAGAACTTTTGGTAAGCCTACTAGCAGAAAATGAGATGAAAAAAGGAAAAGGAAACAAATATTGTAACCGCTCATGCAGAATTTACTGGTAGCTTTTACTTGGCAGGAAGTTTTCTAATACAGAAGGAACAGAGGTTTTTAAATTGTAGGGGGGGAAAAAACAGAAACATTCGCTAAAAAGACAGATACTTGCTATCCAATTTGTCTGTATTTTAAAATATTTATTCATTTATTTAAAAATACTTTTGGGAGGATTAAAGATGGGTCATTAAGTTCTTGGGGTTTGTTCTGTTGAGTGAACACAACATGCTGAACATTGTATACAGCTTCACTAATAGGCAACCTCCTGTTAAACTACTTTATTATTACTTCACAGTATCATGTCTCTCTTGGACAAAAAGAAGCTCACTGTGATATCTGTTTTTCATTCTGACATTTAAATAGTAATAATATGTGTACCAGCTGACTGTCTGTTTTGAGCAGCTGGCAGCTTCTCTCGTGTCATCCAGCCATTTTCACCTCTTTGGATAGGAAGAATGATATGATGGTGGATATGGATAGGAGGCTTCTGCTTTTTTAAGAAGGTGTATGTATTCTGATTGAAATTATGAGATTGCTTAGAATTTTATGCTAAAAGTTTTTTGTTTTGTTTTGGGTTTTGGTGTGTGAAGATTGCGCATTATCCATTGTTTGGGTTGGTTTTAGTATTTCACAGCTGTTTCAGACTTTAATGTTATCACCATGGTATTACAGAATCTGAATCCCTTGTTCTCTATGGTAGTACCATTGAAAGCGCTATTTCTTCTAAGGAGTTATCTTTTACCCTTAAACTACAGGCAAAGTACTACTGCTATTGCAAGTTTGCCATTAGGATATTATCACCAGGGAAGCTGCTCTGCTATTTGACGGGTACTGTGGGTAAGGGATTTGGGGGAGACTGCTTTTTTTTCCTGGACACAGTTTGCACCTCAAATGAACGTTCTTTTCCTGATTGCTTTTTGGGCACTTATTTGAGAGATATTTCTTCTAGGCATAAAATTTCAGCAGATCCTGTATTTAAAACGAGGCTGTTATTCTTGGCTGCTAACTATCACAATTGAAACCCTAAGGGATTTTTGGAAAGTGCTAGTCCCAATTTCCCAGGTAACAGGATTCATAAATAAACATCTATATGCAGATAAGGACTTAACAAAAATCCATCACTTGAAGGAAAGCTTACCGTGCAACTCTAAACTGCAGGATTTATCTCAATAGCATGTAAAGTACTACAAAATACATGTGCACAATTCCCCCTAAACAATTAGAAACACAGATCAGGTTGTGATGGGATTTAGGCTTCGAGAGCTGAGAAGGTTAGAATGGCTAGATATTATTGGGGGGTGGGGAGGGAATCTTGAGAACGCGTTACAGAGTGAATTATTTTTTTACCTGAGGTGATAAGCACCTGCTGTTCCTATTGAACTTCCATCAAAATAATTGTAGGTAGCCCTCTGAGAATCGGACTCTAACCAAAATACACAGGCATACACAAAAATTTTAAGCTTTGCGTAAATTTTAACTCCCGTTGATTTCGATCATATTAACTTGTAGATAAATACAAGCTTTATTTATTTATAAGTACATAGCTAAAATTGTAACATTTTATTCTAAACTGTATATACTGACTGTTATAAAAGAGGTATTGTAACATTGCAAAAAAAAAAAAAAAGATAATTGAGTGGACAACTAGAAACAAGAGGCAACAGAAGCTCATTTGATCCCCTTGAGGAAAGATGACTAATGGAAGAAATAGATGCACAGTGCTCTTTTGCGAAGTTTTGCATGGGGAACATGGGCACATTTAGCTTGACTCTCAGCTCTGACAAAATAGGCACCATGAATATTGATTCTCTAATTAACCAAAATATTGATCCAGAATTAGTCTCACAAACAATATGCCAATTACTTTGCTAGGTAGAAATTAATTGCTTTAACCAGAAAAACTGATTTGCTGAAGGAAAAGGTAACTGTGTTACTTGACAGACTAGTTTATGCTTAAGGAGAAAGGGCATCTCTGCATGAGTAAAAGCCTCAAAAGGATGCTAAAAAGGTAAAGAAAGTAAAAGAGGAAGGGGAGGATTGTTTTTAACTGTTGTCCTATATTACTTTAAAATACTGTTAGTATTTTATGTTGCTTCTTGTCTGCAGGAATATGTAGCAGTGTAATGTTTTTCAAAAAAATATTGCATAGGTTTATATACATGATTTGAATCTGTATGGTTTATGCAATTTTTTTCTCCTGACAAAATCACCATGTCAAAGACTAAACTTCAATTGTCATCATATTTGGTATCTTTTGCTTGATCAGCCATTAAGTGCATGAGTTGATAATGGACTTACCCTTGAGGACTCTGATAGAGACCAGTAACATTTTAAAAAACATGCAAATGAAATTTCAAGGCCGTTCTTCTATTAATGGTATTTCTCACGTAGTATTCAGTATTTTGTATCTCAACTGTGCTTTGTGCTGTAAACACTGGGGTAATGTAACAGCCATAAAAAAAGAAGGTGCTCTTTTACTGAAAATAAATCAACGTAAGTTTTACAAGCCATTGAAAGAAAGTTGTGAAGGATCCGAATTGGGAGGGAGGTAGCTAGGCTGCTGTAAAATCTGTCTTTGGTTGTTCACTTAGAAGTAATAACCTTAACAGAAATTACTGTTACTCAGAATTTTTCCTAAATAGTTAGAAACTGTTTGCATATCTAAAATTGCAGATGTGTTTTTCTTGATGACTTTTAATGTATTGTATGTATAAAAATGTATGTGTGTGTATACTTTTTTTTTTGACTTTGGTTTCCTGCTGGCTGGTAGAACAGCAAACAGTACACTTTTTTTTTATATAGCCAGTCAGTTAGACAGAAGTAAATGTGCTTTAAGTAGCTAAAACATATGAATATTTTTTCAAGTTTTCCTTGGCATTATTTGGCATAAGTTCCACGTATTTTTTTCTTTCTCTACACCCTCCCCCCCCCCCCCCCCCCCCCCGTGCTTGGTCTGTGTCTGTCATTTCATACACAAAACAAACTTAAGCTTTTTACTATTGTCAGTATGAATCTTTTCAACTGGTAGTACACTTCTGCTATCTTGAGAGAAGGAAGCATTTTCCCTCTTATTCTGTTTGCCTGAAAGCCAAAAATTTAGCCGCGTTTGCAGCCCTTTCTGCATGAACGTTTCTAAGTTATTGTGCCTTTTTTTTTTTTTTTTTTGTTCCCCTTAACAAAGATGAATGGGCATCAGGCCATATTTGATGACCTTAGTAATTTCATCACATCATTTTAATACCATGTACAACTGCAGTGCTTATAAAGATCTCTGTAATTTGTAGGTTGATTTTGACTTGTTTTTAAAATGTTTCAGCAACTTCTTGTATAACATATTTAAAATTATTCTAATTTCTGTGTACATTAGGTACCTAATGTACAATATTTGCTGTAATCTGTAATTCTTTAATGTTTTTCTGTAGCATAAATATTTACTTAAAATATTACTTTTAATTTCAAGCTTAACAATGCCAGTAAAAAATGAGTTCTTGCAGGTTTCTCCTTTTATGCTGCCACTGCACCCGAGTCTTGCAAAATAATATTTTTATTCTCTAATTTTGGTGCTCTCTTGAGAAGAAACTGTCAAATAGTTCAAATTCCGGCTTTGCTTGCCCATGTCTATAAATGCAGCGCAACCGGTCCTGGTTTTCTGCACTGCAGTCCTGGAAGGAAGTTCCCTCCCTTCCTGCCCGCTCCTGCATGCTGTCAGAGCATGGATAGCTACAATATTTGAAATACCAGACAAATCCGTGCCCTCGTAGGGGCTGGAGGGGGGAGCTGTGGTGTTTCAAGGCAGGATATCCCACATCCTTCGTACCTAGCTGATGGTCTGCGTTGTCAGAGGTTAAAGCCAGCGACCCTTAGCTGAAGCGGCTGAACTGGGGCGAGGCGGGGGGCGAAGGGCTCCTTCGGCAGGGCAGAAGATGCAGCTTGCAGCCAGGTGACCTCGCAGCTCTTGCCAGGCAGCGACAGTGGCAACGTCTGCTGCAGGGCAGGGTGCGGAAACCTGTGCTGTAGCAGTACCTTGCTGGAAGCATCTTCATTAGGCACTGTAGCTTTCTACTGTGCAGGGTTGAAGGGGGAAGAATGGAAGGATTAAACAAGTCCACACTTGTGATTTGGGAAGAGTTTTGCCCAAAATAAATATGGCATGCATGTCTTGGGATAAGTCTCTTGCTCACAAGCAGCAGCCTATTCCTTCCTAGCCTTAGCAGGCCCTTCCAGCCTGAACCCTGCCGGATGGCGTATTGGCAGCTCCCTCCTTAAGGTCTGAAGGAAAGTTAGACCTGGAAGCACAGAGTATGTACCCTGTAATGCTTCACAGGACACGCTTCATTGTTGTGCTTCCAGGCATTTAGCAAACAGAGCACAGACTCTTGCTCTGAATAGTATGATTTAATTAATAACATTACTGCTTTTGCATCTCTCAGTTTACATTCTAAATTTGGGCAGAGTTTGCAAAATCTAAGCAATGTATTTTTGTTTACTGTTTCAGCGATTGCGCATGTTTGCTCAATATCCATATCGCTGGGAGTTTCCCAACTAAGGGTTGTTCCTGCAGTCTTTTGAAATGAAGTCTCCAGTACTTTTGAAGGGGGAAAAAATGGAATTAAACATTGAATCACTTTATTTACCTTCAAGTCACAGCATATACTAATAACACTCTAGATGCAATAAGATTTATTTTTTTTTATTTTTGGGGGGGTGTATGGTGGATGCCTCATGGTTTTAAGTAAAATTAATAAATATTCTGATTTGATTTTTACATAAGTAAGCAAACTTATGGGCAAATTTTGGCTATGCAAAAGACAACTTCTAATATACTGAAAACTAATTTACTATTTCGGTTCCACTACAGTTGATGGGACTATTTTGAGGAATTCATACACTGATGAAAGCGAAGAGAAGCAATTTGGAATCTGTGTCCTAATGTTAGTAGGGGAGGTTCCCAACAGAATAGCCCCTCTCTTCTGACGCAGTAGTGTAAATAGCCTGCACATGAAGGGTGAATTTCTTGTTCTCCTGAAGTCAAAGTGGATTTATTAGGACAATGCTTTCATATGTCTTACCTAAAATAAGGGGTTGTTTTCTTTTTTTATGTTTTCTGGTATGCTATGTGTGATCCCTGAGTAAATAACTGGGTAAACTTTTTAATTTTTTAGGTTTTCGCCTTTGCTCTGAAGTTTTCAACAATTTTTTAACAGAGAGTTAGCATTTATTATGTTTGTCTTTTAAACAGCGAGTCTAACTTACATGATGTATTTTAGTTATGCCATTTTCCATATTCAAAGAAAAATGAATTTAGATTTCTATATAATATTTTATTCTGAAAAGTACATCTCTAACTGGTCAACTCTCCTTTTCCTCACAGGAACTGCAAAACTCCTATGTTCTATTTAATTATTCAACATCGAGTAGTCATTGTAGGTTTGAAATCAAGAACTATTGGCCTTTTTGATATTACCGCAGCTGCTTCAATTTCAGATGCTGGTTTTTATTCAGTTTTTAATAAAATTTACAATGAAATAGGTTGCCTTTTGATTTTATGGAATGTCCTTATGACCTAGTGAGGTATGCTTAAAAATGTAGATTTAACTTTTGGTGTATTCCTTATGTTCTCATCTCCCTGTTTCTTTCCGGTTTGATACTTCATATATAGTAAAAAATTATATAATTTCATTAAAAATTGCCCTACATTCTGGGTAATTTTTTTTAGTATTTGGAAAGACAAATTAACAGTAGAAATGCTAAGGCTTTAGAACTGTTACAAAGAAAAAATCTTTTTGCGATCAATATAAGTTTAAGCTGTTATAGCATTTCCATGAAAATCTTTGGTGAAAAGTTCTAGGAATTCTCTCTGTACAGTTTGCTGTCTAACCAAGCTCATTAAAAAATGCTATTTAGCAAGTTGTATCTGAATCTATAATAGTTGAAACTCTTAATTTTGGTTGGGGGGTTGGTATTTCTAGTCCCTTACAATTTGCAGTAACAGAAATATCTTTTATGTAGATTGTGTACAAAATATAAAAATCTGTCTTTCAGCACAGAATGAAAATTTCAGTTACTGCATGTTAATTTTTACTGTATTCACTATTCTTTCCCTGTAAAGTCTAACCAGCTATGTTCTGCAGATTATTAACTAACATCTTCGTTTTGTCTTTGAAGTTACTGTTGGGCAAAATGGTTAGTTTTGGTCTGGATCAGGCTCCTTTCTTGGCTTAGCCATACAGCTACCTGAGCACTTAGGACAGAAGTTTCCGTCTGAAGGGAGGTGGTGTGAGACAACTAGAATGCTATAAGTTCACTCCTAATATGGTGTTTGGCCTGGGTAAGCTCAAAACTGTATCTTCTACTTGCTCAGGAGTGATCAGATTCTCTTGCTGAATCAGTTAAGACTTCAGTTATTTTCAGTCCGTTACAGAAATGCCTTGTTTGGGCTCCACTGGTAGAAGCGTTTGTAGGATTGGTGTCTAGGGCTGAAGTGATTGTGGTTGCTATTATTTAACTTTACAGCTCCTAAATACCGATACCAGGAGAAGAAGAAGAAATAAAGAGCGCAGAATTCTATGAAGTCTGGAGGTCTGAAAGAACTAACCTGAGCAAGAATTTGGAGTGACTTGCATCTCCAAGGGCCGCAATGCATTCCCATTGTAAATCACCCTGGAAAAGGAGCCATCTTCCAATGTTGATGTGATTTATAGTATTGGTATTAAGCTGCTTGTTATACCAAAGGTAATGGTGACTTACCAGCTTCTAGTTGGGGACATTTCTTCTGTTTATGTAAGAAATATTTCATATTCTGTGACAGAATAGGGTGAATCATATTTATTGTTAGCAAATATTTTTCTCCTAAGGGAAAGAACAGACTGATGGTACTAGAAAACAAACAATGACAAAACTCCTAATGTAAGTGAAAAACAGGATATGAACCAAGATACCAGTGGAAATATTGGTAATTTAGAGATTGATGTAAATTTTCATATCCAAACGTGGGTTCCTTATCCATAAACCATATTGGTGTACTGAACAAGATTAAAGGAGTCTAATAATGAAATTACCCCTTTAACAAGCTGTATTTCAGTATTAAATGACTCTCCCCTTTCTTTTCACTTCTCCTGAAGGTAAAATTAAAAAAGGTTGAACGTTTTCGTTTATGAACAGCTAAATTGCCGTAGATTACTGTTAAGGTTTGATATCAGGCCAAGATTCATTTTTACTTGACATCTGGTCTTTAAGAACAAGAGATGTCTGATGGGGTATCTACTCTTTCTTGAGTGCCTGCCAAATCTTGTATGTCAGCATTCCCTCTGATCTTTTAATGGGGGTTAAAAGGAGAAAACCAAGGTTTTATTACAAGTGGAAAGTAGTTTGTAATAGAGAGATTTAGTTTTCTTTTCATTATTGTAATGATGGTAGTGCATCAAATACCATTTTATATTTTATAGGAGCCCTTCTCTTTTTTTTTCCTTTTTTTTTTTTTATCTGAAATACTGTAAGAGAATAGGAAGAGGCAACACATCAGAATTTTTTTTAGATAATGAAAAGCTTTAAAAATATTCTTTGAAGTAAGTATATAAATGAATGTTAGACTGAGCTTCACAATTGTTTTGGGATGTCAGAAAGGCAACAGTTAGGCACCTTTTTAAAATGCCTTTCTTGGCAGTGGGAATGTGTTGTCAGGTGTCCAAGCCCACAATGTTCACGTGAGCTGTTTGACCCCTTCAGGGGGATGTGCTGGGAAACGGCGAGCGAACAGGAATGCAAATCTCTATCGCTGCTTCCTCCACGCTTTCTGTTATGGGAAAGTCTTGTGCAACTTAACAGGGCATGTATGTACTTACAAAAAAATTATGTTATCTTTTTCTATGGTACTTAACTCAGACTGTAATCTCCTTAAGTGGATGAGATTTCATTATGTGCTCGTGGAAAATAGAGGCACCTACAGTCTCAGAATTTGTGCAGTGTGTTAAACAGCAGTTGTCGAAATCGGATCTGAAAAAAATTGTTTAATCTCAGAAAAATGATTTAATCATGCCTAGATTCCCATGTATTTTGGAAAATATCCACAATTCGTAATCCTAACAATTATGAAAAAATCAATTGGATTTTAAGAAATTTAATTATTTAGGGTTTATTTTTAACTCATCTTTTGCAAACATTTTTTTGCTAATTTGGAGTTTAAACTATGAAGTTTCGTTTTCTTTTCTAGATAAGGTCGGAAAAAATAACCTGGAATTGCTGTGTTTCCTAAAAATACATATATACATTGTCATTCTGGTCCATTTGGCCTGAGAGCAAGCATGCCAGGTTTCTACCTTAGGAGAATTTTCATGAGCATTTTGCTTCTTGTATTCCACTATACCACATTGATCTAGACATTAATACTACAGCAAACAATTCTGATAGTTCATCTCTGGTTAATCAGCTTGAACCATCCTTTCCCCTAAAATCTGTGTGTTCGAGAGGACTATACTCTTCATAAGGAGCCTCTTCTAAAATCCTTTAAAGTAAGTAGAAAGACTAATTTTTCTGTGAACCTTGTCAGTGCATTGGGATATGCTAAAATAATTCTTCCTAAATCTCATGACTCTATTTCAATAAATATGCCGTGTAACTTGTAATACAAAAGAGCATGGAATGCTGTGGCTGCTTGATTTCAAGGGACAGAGGGATGGTAAATGTTCATGTGGGAAGTAACATGCTGAACAGAACCTTGGAAATACTGTCCTTGGAGGGACGGAGGGGAGAGTTGCTCAGTTCATTCAGGAATGTGGCCTTAGTTTCCCTAACTGACTACCTTTGGGTCTAGCCAGAGTTTGCAGAAAGCACCTCTATTTGTTTAAAATAAAAAATAAAAAAATGGCAAGGTGAAGAGCAGACCCTTGGGAAACCTTGTCTCCTTTCTTGGGCTCTCGCCAGCTGCTGCTGTGTGCTGGCAATCTCCTTTGTGGGTAGCAGGAGCAAGCAGGCTCGGGCACCTTCGCCCGCGTTTTGCATTTGTCTCCAAGAAGTTCCTGGAATAGTTGCTATGCTGCTCTTCCCGCAGCCCTGGTGAAGAGGGAGTGATTTTATTTTCAAAGGCAGTTGGACTGCTTGAATCTGTTTTACTGGCAGGGAGCTTGTATGTCTCCCTTCATTGGTAGAGGCTTAGGCAAGGGTAATTTGTGTGGATGGAGAAGAAGACAGAAGCTGTATAAAGTGTGCAGATGATGTAATGTGGGTTAAACCCCTGCAGAAAGAGGTGTCAGAGATGTAATGTTGATTTTATGTGCCATACTTCTTTCCTGGATGCAGTTCCCATTGTACAAAGTTGGGAGTAGGAGATGCCTAATTTTTAATACGAGCAGTTTACAACCATTCACAGTTAAACAGTTTATAGGATTCTTGGTAACAAAAGGTGGTCTAATTACGGAGGAAAGGAAAACAATATAGTGAAGATATTTACAATGTGTGACCTATTTGAATTATGATCTTGTTAACTATACAAAAATGACAAAAAGCAGAACCATCCCAGTGAATTCAACATTTAGCCTTTCATTAATGAACTTTTTTAATATAGACTATATGGAGGAGGTTAATTTTTTTCCCTTTAAGATCAAAAGAAGCTTGCACTTTGGGTGAACCTGTACTTTCTTAAGATTCAGCGCACTAGATTTCAAACTGGAAAAAAATGACAATATTTTTTCTTTACAACTAGCCCACACTAGAGTGTTTAGTTTCTGCCAATAAATCACATGCCAGAGTTTCTAATGCCCTTTTAAATCAATTGAAGGTGTGATTCCTTTCCCTGTGATTTTTGTTGAACTTCCCTTTTGTAGTTGATTTTAATTGTTCTTATTTGCAGGCTTTAAATGTTGATGGACTGTGTCATTTATAACCCTCTTTCATTGTACAATGACCTTCATAGAGAAATTTCGTATATGTTTTCATTGGACTTTGGTTGTGTTTTTTGTTTTATGCGTGTAAGTGAAACTGGCAGTAAAAATTAGTATGCAGAAGTACAGCTTTCTGATTAAAGTGATGTTGTAAAACATCTGCTTGGACTATAGATAGAAACATTTCAAAACATTTTGCAAACCTACACCAAAACTGTGCCAAGGTAGTGTGCTAAAGGTAATACCTGCAGTGAATGAGGTTGCATTGTTTTTTGAAGCATTCATGTTTCATACTCCTGGACAAATGCAACTAACTGAGTTTTGCCTTACTGTTGTAGACTAACACAACACATAATCCCTGTTGTAGTACTTGCATCATCTTATTGCTGCGCTTGGCAGTAAGAGTTGTGCCCTGTATAAACTGAGCTGCAAAGAAACCCCATATCCCAGGCTAGAGGATTTATCGGTCACCCTGTGAATATAAACGAGTTTCATCCAAGATACCCTGTCTCTACAGTGAACTGAAATTGCTGTTGAGCTAACAGACATATATTAAGCAGTTTATCTTCTGCTCACCAGATGTGAGTATACGTGAGTTGGAAAAACAGGATTGGGCCTTCTGCATTGGATTCGTGGAAGAACTTTCTACCTTTCTGGGACGAGGTTAACAACCAGCAAAGGAATTAAAAAGAAAAAGGGGGGGTAGGGAGAGGAGAAGGGGTGATGGAGAGAAGGGAATGGAGTTTGTTACAGTGCAGTGATAGTAATATAATAAACCTCAGCTAGTTTTAAATGTGCTCGGCTCAAACATGATAATGGCAGTCTACTCGTGGCAGCATGTGGCTGGGCACAGGCTACAAAAATGTAGAACCAAGCAGAGTAAATTGAATTTAACTCCAGTGTAGTCATCACTATGTTCATATTGGTTCCTAGCTTAAATTAGGGGTGGAAATCCAGAACTAATGGCTTGCTCCATTTATTTTCAGTAGCAGTGGTCTTAACAAAAAGATTCAAGAGTCACTAGTGTATGTTCTTCCTTATTTGCCTCATTTTGTCTTAGTCAAAACTGATCTGCCCTTTTCTGAAGGTACGAGATAGGCAAGCATGACAGTTGTTTGTTTGCTGGCCTCATCCACTCTGTGCAATTTTGAATAAGGTAGCTGTAATGTATGGGTTTTCTAGCAAACAAGGCAGAAGGTGTGAAAGCTTTAGCCCTTGGAGTGGAACATTGTAACTAGTGCAAAGTTTGTCCTCCTTGCTGAGGTTGGTAACATCAGCAACTCATCTCAGGGAAGAAGATGCCCTAAGAAGATGCCCTGTCTCCTCTTCCAAAGATACAATTCAACAGTTTTATGTTGGAAGAAACAGGAGCTAATTTGTGTTTGGCTGACTTAGGGCTGTACAAGAACAGGACTTTCTCGTCCTACATTAATCTTTCTTTGCTGTGCTTTTGAGAAGCATGTTCCAATCTCCCCCCCCCCTTTTGGCCAGGACAATGTTGCATGTGTTTATGTTCTCTTGGTATTGTTTACACCCTCTCCCCCCTTCCCCCTCCCCCCTTCACTTCCAGCTTTTAAATCCATTGACTGGTTTTGGCCCAGTTTGATTGAGGAGTAGAAAGGTCAGAGATGTTTTATTCCATTTAAAGTTCCATTTAAAAATTATAAAGGGGGAGGGGAACTGACAAAAGAGAGAATAGCTTTATTTTTCCGGAGGAAGAGGCTGTAGGGCAAAGGCAAAGACAGTGACATGAGCTCAACCCTTATTAGATACCAGAGAATCCGGAGGGGAGAAAAGGCCTTGTGGTACAGAGGAATAGGAAATTCTTCCTTTACTTCTAATGTTCACAGAAGTCCTTGAGCTTTGCATTTCTCTTTTCCTCCTGGCCACTGTTACAGTTCTAGTATGAGTAATGTCTTCTGTGTAGCACCTCCAAATAAAAGTCTCACAATATTTTCATTGAGAAAATTCTATGCACTGCCTGGCAATAGATCAGAAACATTGCAATAATTATGCTTTTGCTGCTGAATTTCAAACAAAACTATCATGCCAGCAGAAGTTCAGTGCACAAAAGCAGAAACAGACCGTTTAGGCTGCACATTATAAATAAGTTGTTCTGTTTCTGTCCACGGGCTCCAAACAGTTCTGATCATGGGCTCCAACAAGATGACCAGAGTTGGTAATATTTATTCCTTTATGCTGTATAATTTAGGATGAAACTCAGATTTTTGTGATTAGGAAGAAAAAAAATATTCTGGTTTGCCCATGCAGGACAATAAGGAGCCATGTATCTATAGCTCAGTGAGCTTCAGTGCTTGGTGAAAAACTACTCATCAGTAGTTCTGACCAGAAAAAAAATCTGTGAAGGAAAGGAATAAGTTATTGAACTTAAACATGCTTTTATCAGAGTTCTGATGAAACCTATGGAGGGTTCATTCACGTGTATCCCATAGCAGAGTGGTCTCTGAAACGGTCTTCTTACAGCCACTTTGCTATTGAACAGCATTGCAGAAATCAATAGGTAGCAAAACACTAAGAATTTAAAAAAAAAAAAAATCCTCTGAACTAAAAGGTCACTTATAAAACTACAGTACCTACCACAGATCTGGAAGTATTCTCTGTTAAAGAATTTGATTAAAATATACAGCTTTGGGTGTTTTCTGCCTCAGACTCTTAATTTAGAAGATAAAGGAGTTTGCCTTAAGTGTTAGGTGGAATAGTTAGTCTTACAGGTAATTTTATTTCAAATGGAATTTCTTTTGCTGCTTCATATAGTGGTGGTGCTATGATATTAAATATGGTCCTAATGGAGAGCCTTTTATGGAACTCAAATTTTTACTGTGGGGTCTTGTACTTAAACTCAGCAGCTGAATTGTTGAACCATTAACACAGATCACTTTTCCAAAATGTTGATTAGGTATTAGATTTGGACAGAAGAAGAAAGCAGTGAAACAGAGCTTAATTAGAATTCACTCTGCTGCTTCTTCATATTGAAATTTCTTTGTTTCACTTGTTCTTTGTCACCACAGTCTGCTGGAGTAGACAAGACCTGAATTTTAAAAGCAGAATCATGATTTCTCTTCTCCCACAGCTCTTATCATCTATTTAAAGATGTGAATAAGAGCTTGGTATATTTTCCTCAGTGTATTGCTTCTAAAGCTGAAATCTTAAGCAAGAGAATTGAGGCAGGGGAAAAACCTGCTATGGCTTGTAGCATAAATATAACTTTTCATGCAGTCTGGGTGTTCAGCTTCCCCCCTTTCCCCGAGGAAGTCTATTTTTAAATTGTTCTTTGTTGTTTGGTGTCTCAGTAATAATCAGGTGGCTGCCAATGTCATTCTCTAACCTAAGAGAGCTGTATGCATGCAGAGCTATTAGGAATCATTTGCAGCTTCATAACCTTGGCTTGTGTATCATTAGTCCTCCATCAGCAGTTTTGTATTCCAGCACCAAAAGGCTGAATTGTTACAAATGAGCTGAAAGAAATAGTCTTGTCATTTGATATGTCTTTGTTCCTTAACTACAAGAGGCAGATGGGGTGTGGGAGGAGGACAGGAAGAAAAATTGACTGAAAAAAATATTATATGGAACAATTTCTAAATTTTACTGTGGTTGAGCATTTTGTCCTGTTATCTTTAAAAACAGGAAGTGTGGTCATGCTGTATTTCCACCTAGCTAAGGCATGAAAACATTGACGTGTGCACATTACTAGCAATGGAGGCTTCCAGTGTGCAGCAGACATGCTCAAAAGCATTCCCAGAATGCCAGTCATACTCCTGCAAATATGCTTAGGAAATAAGAGGTTGCCAGAACAGGTTATCGCCAGTTTTAAAGTTTTGAATGCTGCTCTTTTTGTCTTAATAGTAACGCCGCAGTAGGTTCTAGGGGAAGGGAGTGGAAGAGGGGAAGCCACATCTGGGTCAAGTCAACAGTGTTTCTACATTCTCTACACACCTCATGGGTAGGGGAATTAATAAACCATGGAGATGGTAACTTGCTAAGCAGTTTACAATTTTTATTTTTATTTTTTAATAAAGTGCATGCACATGTTTAATTACAGTAAATCTGACCTAACCCTTCCTTGGAAGATAACAGTAGTTGGTTATACTCTTAGATTCATTAGGAACCAAATTTTAAGACCTCTGGCTCTCTGTCTAATAGCTCTTGAATGTGTTGGATGGTTTAAACTCCACTTTGACAGTGGGATGAAATCTCAAAGATAATAAGCTTCCAGAAGTTTTTTGTAAGCGATGGAGGGTTGGGGAGATTATTGCCTCTCAGAGTAAGTGTCAGGGAGAGCATTCAGCTCTCCCATTACTTGTCAGTCAGTTGGCTTGCACGTAGCTTGAGAACAGGACTGTTCCTAGCCTGGCCAGTAACATGCATGGAGTTGGATATTTAAAGCAGTGGGATGTCTTGGGGATCTGTGTAGAAGCTGAGGATAGCATATGAGGGATTTAGGGTGCAGGCGTGGGAACTGGCAGGGAGGAGTCTGAGGACAGTGGAGGTATTACTCTGGAAGGTAGGGTGGTTACTGAAGTGGAGAGAAGAGGCATAAGGGACACGCAACAAATTCAAAGGAAACTGGGGTTTGGTTTGTCCATAAAGCAGTTCATAAAAACAATTGGTTTTCTAAGCTGACTTTTGGGATACAGTCATGGATATTTATTTTTATAGAAAGAGAAGTCTAGAAGTAGCTATGGGGATGCTTTTGAAAGATAATGATGAATGCGGGGATGACCTTGGTCTCTGAACCAAAAAGTGGGGGACATATTAGTGAATTTAAAGTGCTGTGAAATTCTGCTATTGAGGGATAAAACTATGCTGCTCAGATTTGACATAGTACATGGAAACAAATCATGGTGCTCTTCCCACATAATCGCTAGAGGTCTGTAAAGTAAGATTACTGGTTATATTATTTCTTAAATCAATAATAGCGCTACTGCTTTTTGATTTACAGTTTCCTGGTTCAGATTCTTGTAGAATTAGGTATCTCACCTTTCTAGATTACAAGTAACCTGCTAGATCAAAGCTGTTTAATTAGTCTTATAGAAGACAATTTGCAAAACAATCTCTTGAGAACTGCTTGAGCATGACTACAGAAAACCTGGATCCATTTGATTTAGTCCAGGATTATGAGAGTTCATGGGGCAGTTGTTATTATGAATGCATTTGTCAACTTCATAAAGTTTGTAATTGCAGCTGGCATTTCTTACCCTGTTGATATCTGAAAAGAGATATTATATGTGATGCTGGTAGTTGGAGAGTTCAGGGCAGGGGAATGTAAACCACTTCATTAAAACATGCTGTGCTGATTGTTCTACTCTTCTACAAGAAAAATACATCAACATTTTATTTGAAAATATTTCCTTTAAAAATGTTAACTCTCAGAGGAATGTTGGATGACAAATAAAATTGAGCTGAGACAATTACATCTTCTATTTGGCTGTTGAGTGTGTGCTTTTCAGTTTAAAATGGCTTCAAATTGAATCTGAGCTACTTTTAGCTTTGCTCATGGTAATAACTGCGTCTTATTCCTTCAGAACTTTTATCCAGCTGGTTTAAATAAAATAAATGCAGATTTCCTTTAATAGCCTTCCAATGTATTTTACCACTATTAGACTTTTCTGAGGCTTTTTGATGGGAATTTCCCTTGCACCATCATTAATATAATTGGAACAGGGAATTACAGTATTTAGTGTTCTCTAAATTGTTTTAATAGGGTTGGAGTATGTGCTTGTTCTTCTCAAAACTCCAGGTGCCCAAAGAAGGTAGAGATTCAAATCAAGAGAGACTTAATAACCCTGTAAGTCTCCTGAAGCATGATCCAAAGCTGATATAACAATACTTGCTGACTTTGAGTTTCAAACCAGGTTGATGATGGACAGCTTATATTTACCAGATGGCTTTGCTAGCATTTTGTGTCTGTGTCATGGTAACAGGTATGAGATTACCTAGATTAGAAAGAGACTTTACTCAATTGTTATTATAGCTTCATTTCTGTAATTGTTTGTATTGCTATATCTTGTGTCACATAATATTTCAGAATAAAATATATACTTTTGTCCCAGTAGTGTAATGTTTGTCCTCAGTCTGTTACAACTCAACCTAAAACCGTGAAGCTTTGTAATGTTAATGGAGTGGGAAGGGCGAGTGAACAAAGGGATATGGGAGTAAAAGACAGAGGAGAACTTGTTTTTGTGCAGTCTCTTTCTATGGCTCTTAAAGCAGATGTCTAATTTGATTTCCCCTTTGTCTGTGTTACCTTATGTCCTTTTAATGCCCTGTCTGCCCTGATTCAATTTGAAGTCTTGAGCTCTGATGTAGAGCAATGTTTTTGAAAGAAATGCTGGTAAGAAATTTTTAACTATTTGTCTGGGAATGTGTGACTTCTTTGGAAATTGAGATAATTTTACCCTTGAGCACTATCTAATACATTAGGTAACGGTATTCTGTTCTCAGAGAAGAAACCATAATCCCTTTAGATAAGTACTGAGAGACAACGTTATGTGTATCTGATGTGGCTCCTACTGCCATTAAATTACAACTCCGTAGCTTGTAATATGCATTTCTTCATAACCTGTGTAAGACAGATTCTTTGGGTCCCTCTACGAATATCTTGTACAGATGGCATGTTTTCTCTGCATCACTGTTCTTAAAAATGAAGTCTGCTGAGCTTTCTAAAAAGGCTCTTGTCCCTAAGGGATAGCTGCTGGTGGGTCTAGAACTGGTTGTGTTTGCTTATTGCTAAATTCTCTGAAACAGGTACCTGAGGTACTAATCTTTAATGAAACCCAATATAAAGAAAAAAATTATTAATGTGTTATTACTATACATGACTTGGGAGAAAGGTTAATGAACTTCTTCAGTATGTAAAACTTAATAAATATGTATATAAAATCACAAGTTATGAAGAACTTAAGATAAACATTCTTCTTAAAAGTCTTCCGCATTAGACTGAAATTCAGAATTTTTTCAATAATTTTGAGAATTCCATGGGTGTTTAGCCTGTAAATTGTATAAGAGAATTAAATGCTAGGAATACATGTGGGGAAAGGAGGGAAAAGAGTATGGAAATAAAATCTGGGGAAAAAATGACAATCAGCATAAAATAGTAGTCATTTTCTGTTTAAAAAAATGCAAAATATTGTCACTTATTCTCTGAAACATTGCTTTTTCCCAAATAAGTTATTTT
The DNA here is from genome assembly GCF_036417845.1 of Apteryx mantelli. NCBI lineage: Eukaryota > Metazoa > Chordata > Aves > Apterygiformes > Apterygidae > Apteryx > Apteryx mantelli. The sequence continues at coordinate 131,397,571 of NC_089979.1, forward strand.
CAGTACATACTCTAGCATCTCTAGGTCTGTATCATAGGCCTCTCTGCCTTTTGAAATGTGACAAAGAAAAAAGGTTAACCGTTCAAACAATCTTCAATTTATATTTTACTGTGTTCATTAAAATGTAATTTTTCACTCCTAAAGAACGTGTTAAACTCCGTGTTTCAAAAGCTGATTAACACAGCACCTCAGTGCCCATATCGTCAGAACGTCATAACCAGATTCTGTTAGTAGTACAATAAAAATTGGAAGTGCATTTTGTTTTGTGCTCCCCAGTACAAACTTGTTTCTGTAGTTGAATCCTCTTCACATTGGTTGTGTTTGCACTGGTTTTCAGCAGTGCTGAATTAGTACGTATTTTTAAAGGTAATCAAAATCACTGAAATACCTCATTGCTGTCTCCCTAACTTGATGATGCATTTATCCTCATCCTTCTAAAATATTGCGCAGTCACCATGTTTAACAAGTCTAAAACATGTTGTCACCATATGAAGACATCAGTATCGGCAAGTGCTAGTTGGCCCTTTCCTGGCTCTTTGAGGAGCCACAAGCTGCTGCTTTGCTCTCCAGTCTCCCAAACAATGTACGGTGCAAATAGAGATCTCCAGAATATACCCAGTTGCAGTATGTCCCTACAGAAAACAAATGAGCTGAAATGAGGTGCTGTGTATGAACTCTTTGCATATGTGGAAGTAAAGCTTTTGTCATATGTGCGTGGAACAGAAAACACGTGGTAAGATGCCTGATGGGAATCAGATCAGTGCCTGTAATTGTTTTTGAAAATTCTAGTAAAGAGCCTTTCCGAAGAGAACATGAGCATTCTCAGTGCAAACGCATTCATTGGGGTGTCAGGTCTCATGACTTCCACAGCTGCTTGTTTTCTGAGCTGTTGGTGGAACAATGCGAAGCAGGACCATTCCGGATGCATCTGTACACTGGTTTTATGTGAAATAGTTGCAATCTGATTGTTTGTTGACAGCAAGCATTTCCATCTTTGCAAAGAGTCATGAAACCCTGCGGTTTTGTACTAAGAGCTTTAGGACAAACCATTTAAACTCAAAAATGTTTTGCTGAAAGACGTCATGATCCTTTACTGAAAGGTACAGGGAGTTTAGGCAGCAGTGGCATGCTATAGTGAAGCACATGGTAGGCCTGAATATGGAAAGGACGTTCTCACTTCCATAGAGGTGGTTCCATTGAATATCTAGTGAGTGGGCTGAGTGGGAAGTATCAGAGATGGGACAAACATATCCTCTTTGTGCAAAAATCAAGACCATGATAGCTGGTTGTCCATAAAACTTATGAGCCTTACTCATTTATCTCAGTGCTTGTATTAGCCTGCTGTTGTCACTGACAACCATTTTCTCGACATTATTTTGTTGTGCTACTGATTTCCTGTTTCTCAACAACAAAACGCTCTTACTTTCTTGCAAGTCTCATCTACATAACCTTTCACTGCATGCTGTGTAATCACTTAGCACAAATGTGAGCAGAAATGAAAATTTTAATTTTCATTTTAGTTGAAACTTTGAGTAAATTCTAACTCAGAAGGAAGTTTGTTCTTAGAGGTACTGCCCCGCTGTCCTTTGTTAGCCACAATGTATTATGTATCAGAGGTCTTGTTTTTGCCTCATGAACTTTTCACAGAGCAAATTACCATTTATCTGAGGCTTTGTAGGGTACAGGTCCTGCACACTTCATTTTATCCTGGCTGATAAACTTAGTAATGACAAATTAATTGCTTTCATTTTTGACTGCTTCAGTGGAGAGCTCTGACCCTTACATCCTTTTGTGTGACAGCAGTAATATTTTGAAAAGGAAAATCTCTGCTCTGATTCAGTAGCTGTTGCCCAGTGCAGTCCACCTATTTTCCACTATGGCAGCTATTTCAAGAGTCGAACTTTTACTACACGGTTACTAATAGGCTGCAGTGCTGCCTGGCTTGTGGTCTGTGGAAGGTACTGCCTAATTTTCACAGGGCAGCCTACATGTGTCTGTCACTACTGCCATGATTATTTCAGAGAGTGGGAACATCTGATATGGGCAGCCTCTAACTTCAGCTTGTGTGTTCTGCTGCCAGTGCTGTCATCATTGCTTGATAGCCCAAAAGATGGATGTAATGTATCGCTTACAAGAGTACTAAAAACAAATGTCTTCTCTTCCCATTTGCACCTAGTTCTTAGCCAGTTAGACTCCTTGTTTTTCCAGGACTGTTTTCACTTTGATATCTGTCTATCTGAATTATTTGATCTCATTGCCTGGGTTGTTTAGCCTCTTATCATGCAAGTTACTCCTCAAAGGCAGCAAGATTAAGCTGTGTGAAGAAGGGTTGCAGAATCAAGCCATTTGTTCTTCTAAGCTTATGACAGAGGCTACAGTATATAAAACAAATCCATCTTAATAAAATATCTAAAATACGTGGAGGAATTGTTTTGTAAATATCTGTTGCTTTCTTGTATCTCTTATTTTCTGTGTTTGTTTTGGTTTTGAATAGTATTGCTTATTCTGTCACATCCTAGGCAGGAAGAGCAGCAAAAGTAGAGACAGTTTTCCATGTGACATGCAAAAATATATCCCTATATATAGCATGCTGTAAATTGAATTTGCATAGTTACATTCTTTCCAAACTTGTGATGAGGAAAGTATCAAAGTATGAACAGTTTTTCCATAATTCATTCTGCAGTTTTGAGTCAGTGTGGTAGACTCTGTGATTGCTTAAGTCATAAGGAGTGAAGAATAAAACCTTATGTTCAATGCCAAATTATACACTTTTATGAGTTTAATTTGGCTTTGCAAAATTATTAAATTCAGAAAACTTCCCTCCTCCCCTCCCCATTTGTGTTCTTATCTTAGCCTCCAGCTCATGCATACTATTACTGTACCGTTTGTTCCAGTATAGCATTTTGTCTGGTTTATCTCTTGAGGTCTGAGGAAAAACTGCTTGCTCAGCTGAACAGAAGAACTCTTTGTCCTGGCAATATTTGAGAGTTCAAATGTCTGGGCTGCCTTTTGGTGAAAGTACCCTGTCACCTGGCAGGTCAAATACAGACCTGAATTTTGTTATTGGAGACAGTTGTTTTTTGTTGGACTTCTGTTTTCCTCTGAATTAAAAAATTGCTGGGTAGATGCCATAAGCAGGTGGTAGGGGAGAGAGAGCCCATTAGAATGGGTAACATAAACAAGAGTTACGGCACTTCTCATGTAATGCAGTATTTCCTGGTGGAGCTTGGAGCCAACTGCCAGTAGCTTGCAGGGTGCATGAAGTTCCAGGCACAGTGAGACTACAGCAATCGCTTTGAATGTACTGACTGCTGAAACTGGGAGTCCTCCCAGACACAGTTAAAGTTTAGTCTTTAAATATGTGGCTGTTTTGGGTTGGGGATGGGAGAATGCTGCTGCATGAGTGGAAAGTTCCTCATGGCCTGAAACTGCTGAGAATGTGGGAGAACAGCTTCAACCTTATTTATCATGATGAGAGTTAAGGAACATAACACCACCTAGAAGATGCAAAAATCTTATGGGACTGGTGTTTTCAGGAGATCTGGTGTTTGTTTCAGTAGGCTGAATTTGAGATTCCTAGCCTAAAAGTTCTTGATGCTTTTGAGCTTGTTTGAGAAGAGTATGCATTTTTAGGGTGGGTTTTTTTTTTAATGTGATCAAAACGTACAAAAGAAACAGTTAAAAAACATTCTTTTTCATTAAAGCAAGAATTTTTGCAAAGATTTTTTTTTTTTTCCTACTGATTTGAGTGGCTTATGTGAGGGGTGCACTGGAGCTGAGTACTTTCCTGAAGAATGTGCTGTAATTTGGGGACTATGGATATAACTTAGCTCCTAGCCAGATCTCTTTATGCAACAAAAATATCATGTTCAAAATTATACTTCTCTATTGCTCTGTTTTGTGGTTTGTTTGTTTGTTTTTCGTTAAGTTACTTTGTCTCCAATCAGTCCTTCCCTATATAAGCGCATTGTGTTTGGTGATAAATCATTCAGGAACCTTGTTAGGGTCTTCAAGATAGCAAGGATTGTATAAAAGACATTCAGCTGATCTTGATTTGCAGAAGATGAAGTAGTCCAGCTGATTGTGGTGATAAAATAAACGTGAGATGAGATCAGAAAATAGGTACATCTAGGAACTTGCTGCCCTTTTGGTACTGAGCTGATTCCTTTTGTCAGCTGTGCACTCCAAAGAATGTATCACAATTGTGTGTATGGAGGTAGCTGAAACTGAGCCTTGCAAATGACAAACTTGGGGAGCATTCTAAAAGCCACAGGAAAAATGGAAAAATAGAAAGCCAAGAGTGGAACAGGAAATAAATGCTGATGGTGCCAGAGGCTGGTACAGACTTAAGCTGGGAAATTTTGAACTGGGAAGGGTTTGGGGAGGGACTTTCAGGGACTGGTTTCCATTAAATAGATAAGGTGGGAAGTCATCTGGAAGGTTATTCTATCCACTCTCGCTTCAAAGTCTGGAGCATGGAAAGGAGCGGGGTTAAACAAATATTCGTAAGAGAAGAGCAGAAGAAAGGCTCTGCTAGATAATATCTGCTTCTGCATTCTTGTTTTTGGGAGGCTTTTTTTTTTTTGACAGAAAGACCATTTGTTTATGACAGTTCCCTGTTCTATACCTGTGTGGCAAACAACTTTTAAAATGCTGAGCCACCTGAGTTCTATAAGGAAATTTGAGAGGAGCTCTCAATGAGAGTTTCCATTTTCCATTACAAGAATGTTTTTAATTAGTTTAGTTTCCCTATGTGAACCATTTGGACCGACTCTTCTGTGTTCCTTGTCTGCTTTAGGACGCATTCTTTACACTTGTCATTTTTTATTAAAAAGTTTCATGTGATTTTTAAAGGAAGTTAGGAAAAAATGTGGTTTCCTAATATTAAAAAAGGGCATCCATTTTGTTGAGAAGATCTGTACTTCTGTTCTGGAACAAGTTTTGGAATTTCACAAAGGGCAAAGAGCACTCATTTCTATGAAAACCATTCAGATTTGGCCAAGTTACAGGTCTCTGAAAACTGTTTGTTCATTTTAACTTAGTAGATGTTAGATATTGTAAAGAAGCCAAAGGTTTTTTTTTAAAAAAAAAAAGTTTTAAAAATTTTCAAAAGTTTCTAAAAATTCCATCCCAGTTCAGTTTGCCAAACTGACCTGTCTTTGTCATGGGAGTTGAAAGAGGACTTCCTTGCAACTCCTCTTCTGGGCTGCTGGAGTCTCTTGAGCTCAAGGTATTGGAGCAGAGAACTGTAGGCTTTCTCTATAGTTTTTCCATTTTCATCTGACCAGACCATGCCCATAAATATGAACTGCCTTTATGGACTGCTGACAGGTGAGGAGTGAAGGAGAGGGAAAAGGTTTTTCAAGCTTAGGTTTAAAGGAAAATGGATGCTGAAGGAACAAGCCAAGGTTTTAATTTAATATAGTGCTTTTCAAACCATGATCTTTGACCTTCGTAGATCCATGAATTTCCACAAGGTGACTGAGCAAGTCTCTGTACACAGTCTCAATATGTGAAACTTGTAAAGTTGGCTTCACTGGGGTAATAAATTTAGAAATCTATCATTTTTTCACTTTGATTTCTGGATCTGACAAATTGGGGTCAATAGATAAGCTGGGAGGAGCAATGGCAGAAGATTCTGGTCAGATCAATATTCCTTATTCACAGCTGTCTTCTGCTGTCTGGCCAATAGCACCCAAACCCACCGGTGGTCATATTAGCTTGAATGATGATGTCAGTTCTGACTTCAAATAGTAGAAAAGTGCTGATGGCCCTAGCAAAAAGAAATATTCTGTGTGTTTGGAGGAGGCTATTTCTTTGCTTTGACCTAAAAGAGTTTTGGATGTTTAAACTCAAGCACTTTATAAGGTAAGAGATTAAATGCTAAGGTCATACACTCATAGCTGTGACAGCCTAAAGTTATATGCAGAGGAAAGCTTAAACTGTGTTAAGGTTGGGATTGCCACCCTAATGCATATGCATTTCTGGGGTTGGGAGTGTGTGTAAATTTTGCACCCAATGTTTGTTTACTGTAGATACTTTGTAGTCAGTAACTGTTATTTGCTGTTTCTTATTTAATCGTAATAGTAATTGTTTGGTCCTCTAGCGAACTGGAACATTTATGGCAACAAATATGGCTATTTATGAATTACTTTCTTTAGTAAATATGGTAATTTAATAATCATAGTCCATGATTGATTAATTATTTTTAGAGAGATAGCTTCTTTTAACTGAAATTTTATTTTAATTTATATATTTAAATTAAAATTTTAATATAAATAAATATATAATTTTATATAAATAAATTTGTTTTATACATAATTTTTTAATATTCATATATAAAAAGAACACAGAAAAAGGAAGTTGTGTTTTTAGCTTAAAAAATACAAACCCTAAAAAACTAAACTTTATTTCTGGAGTGCTGAGATTTATCTTTCTAAGAGAAAGGTTTAGAACATAAACTATCTCTTATTAATAACTGAGATTTCTTACTGAAATAAAAAAATACTTAAAAAAAAAAAAAAGTGTCAGACATGTATCTCATGTTCCCAGGGTGGTATCAGTACCAAAACAGATCTAGAGTTTTGTCTTCTGACAAAAGTTGATTCCTGTAATCCTAGAAATTTTTCTTCCCATCCTTTATGCATACAAAGGGATATGTGTAAAGTACAACAGTATGCCTAGGTTGTATGTGCATCAGTATAGTAACTGTTAGGTCAGCAACATCATAGAGGTGTTCCCCCCCCCCCCCCCCCCCGGTATAGTATCACTCAGTGATAGAAAAATAGTTTTTAGCATAGGAGGTCAGTTGACACAAGGAACACACAAGTAAGTTGTTTATCTGTTCTGTCATGAAAACTATTCATATTTAGTTGTGTGTACTCAATGAGAAACAGGTTTTACATTCATTGCTTATCAAAGTCAGAATAGATCTTAAACTTCTGAGCAATATACAAATTGATTAAAAAAACAACCAGCAGTTCATTTTTCAAAGTCTTCTAGTGTTATGATATTTAATTCTGGTTTTACATTAAACTTATCCCTTGAAGGTATTTTTTTTTCAGTCAGAAGCTGTAGGAACACTTCACAGTTTCATGGCAGAGGAAAGTTTATAACATAAAATATAAATCTCTTTTTTCCCCCCAATACAAAATAAATGAAAACTGAAGGTTAGAAGCAATAACACCATTACTTATGCAGACATATCCATAACAACTAGTACTTACCTCAGTGCTTTCTGCTCAAGGATGATGAGCCTATATATACACTGGTTTTTCTCATCAAGGCATACTGTATCCCTTGTGTTTTCATAAAGCACTGTAATTGGAAATAGTCTGACAGAAGCTTTCCAAGTCTTTATCTTGGCAATGAATCTGGCTGCAAAGTGATTCTAGTTGTATGAAGCATTTGAAACTGTTTATCCCTCACTGCTGGTATTCATTGATTTGTTTGTATTTCTTCAGTGTCTCCTCTAGGTCTATAAAATTCTCTGCAGTGCTTCAGCAGACATTTTGCCAGGAACATGACAGTGAATTCAGACTGAGTGTTTCTTTTTGATTCTTTATTTTCTGGAGGTTTTTTTGTCTTGTTTCCCCCCCGCCCCAGGGGTTTCTATACTGGGGGCTCTAAGAACTAGTGGGTGGATCATTTAACATTTGGATGTTGTCAGTGTGTGGAGTTACACATGTTCACAGGAGAGGATCTCTTGCATTTTCTCCTCAAGTGTTGTACCTTATGGCTTGACTTCCTTGCATTTTTATTTACAGTGGTACACTGTAAAGTATGACTGTCTTAACACTGCTGGTAATAATGTAGGCAAATGGCATTTTGTTTTTGTTGGAGCTGTGAAAAGTGTGTTTATGGCAAGATCTTTCTTAAGTACAGTTACTCTCACATCTCACTGTCTGTGGATACTCAGTTGTGCCAGCAAATATAAAGTAACATAAGGAATCTCACTTTATTCTATGCACAGCAAAGAGAAAAGAGGGGTTGAGCATTAAGAAAAATAAAATAAAAAAGCAACAAGCAAAGAAAATGACCCTTGCATCAAAACGTTCAGTTGAGGCTGGTTGTTAGGTGAATGTCTTGTCCCTCTGTTGCCATAATGCATGCCTGGTAAAGTGTGGCTTCAGGATGAAAACAGGTGGATCACTGGTCACTTCCCTCTAATTTCACCTGGTCCTTCAATTCAGATTAATGTTTTAAGTGGCAGTTATGGTCTTGGAAAACTAAATAGGTAAACAGATATGGCAGACAAAAGGTGAAAGGGGAAGGGAGACTCAGTGAACTGGGCAAAGAAAGGAGTTTGTCAGGACCGTTAAGCAGTTTGGAGCTGAGCTGGAGGTGGAACTTGTAGCCCTTGACCCTTGCCAGTGCAAAACCTTCACTCTGTTTATTTAAAATTTGGATCAAAATTAATGTTGGTACTTAAGAGTTTCTTTAAGATGAGCTTTACTATTAGTGATGGTAGGCTAAAATGATACTTTGTGTGCAATGTTTTTCCAATTGCCTCATGACAATTCTTTGTCACCTTTGCTTTAAACCTGGAGAATTAAACTACTCCCACTTATAGGAAGATCTTTTTACCTGGACAAAAAACAATGTCCAAAAAATTACACTGGAGACCAGGACTGTGTCTGGACTTGCTCTAAGAAGCAAAAAAGGACATTACATACTATGTTATCTCCTAGTCCATTCAACGAAATCCATGAAATTCCCACATCTGCTTCACTTCTTAGCAGTCCTGTCTTTGAGATAAATGGCACAGGTTGTTATTGTCTCTGTCTCCTGTTACAGACAATGTGCTAGCTTCAGTAGGCTTCCTTCTTTCCTCCTGTTGGTCATAGCTGGAGTTAAGTCCCCAGAAATGGACTGTGTATGGATGCTCACTTAAAACTAACTGTGGTTCTTTAATTGATGGCATCCATTCAAATTTCATAACCTGTTCTACCTCTCACATTAATCAGAGCCCAAGTATTAATGAAAGAGCTAAGTAATAGTTGCAGCTATTGGTCATAATCACATGGAGAATTCAAGGAGTCTGCCATGGTCATGGCAAATACTGCAATCTTTCCTTCCCCGCCCACTCCAAAACTGCTCTTAATAACTGGGTCTAGGTTACAGTGGAGATGTAATTTGCGTGGATAACAGATGAGGGGAACTACAACTGCTGTGAAGCAGTAGAAAAAAGTGGTCTACCTCTTTCTTTTTTGATAAAGTGATCAGCTGGAGAATGAGAGACATTTTGACCACAGGTGAAAAAATAAGCTGTGGTTAGCAATGACATGTCTCATGCCTGTGTAAAGAAGAGCTAGTGTTTGGACTCCCAAGAATATTCTAGTTAGCATGCTGATCCTTTTTAGAGATACCTTAAACTGTATCCCCACTATTAACTTACCCAATCTTGTCTTCCCATTCTATTAATTCATGTCAATGCTCTTCAACCTAGGTTTTTACCCAATTGAATTTGAAAAAAATAAAAAGTACATTTTATGCTCTTTTTGTAAGGAACAGAGCTAAAACCTTTTTTTAAGAGCTGAAATTTTTCCTTGTGGGTCTTACTGGCTTGATCTGTTAATTGAATTGCTCAAAGAGGTCTTTCCCAGATCCTGTAACAGGAACTAAGCTTGAAGTGGCTATTCTGCAGCTGTCTAACGTTACGAGGAAAGTCCCACTGCTGCCTAATATTGTTCAAAAGTTCTTTGAAAAGAATTTTTGATTTGTTTTTGTTTTTGTTTTGCAGCTGGAGTGGCTTTTATTATTGCAAAACATACTGATTTATAATCTTAACTGGTAGCTGCAGAGAGAAGGCCACTTATTGCATGAATACGGAGAATGGACTATTGTCTTTCCAGCACACTCCCTCAGGCCACATGCTGTATTGTGCCCTGACTGTAATGCAGTCTGCCTCCTGTTATGCACCTCAGTCCTAGTCCACTGATGATCCAGCCTGAGGGATGTTCGAGCATGTTGTGCCTTTCTGTGCCTTCCTTCCACAGCCCATTCCACCAGATTTCTTTCCTGTCAAAGTCAGATTGCAAGGGGATGTTGGCATGCTTGGGTCTCATCCTATCTTGGAATGAGGCCAGGACATGCTCTCAGACCTGGAAGTTGTAAAGCATTCTCCCTCAGTTACTGTAACAATAGGAAAACTTGCATTTTGATTGCTTGTAATGAATGTAATGAACCAAAGCAATATGGAAGTGGTTTTTTGACAGCTGTCAGTCTGGTACATTTAATTGGCACTGAATTTAGTAAAGTGTTTTTTCAAGTATATAATGAAGGCAGTAGATATACTTAGGAGGAGATGTTAAGCAAGGATAGCAACCTCAACAGAGTGGCAAGCTTGGTTTCTGAGTTGATGCACTGGAGAACCTTTGGTAAGTGGTGTCTGGAGCTTTTATGATTCAGCCAAATTGCATGACTGTGTTACCCCTTAAAAAAAAAAGAAAAAAACATTCAGCATTTTAAATTAGTACTTGGCATGGACAGATCCAACTAGCAGAAAAAGCAAATTTCTTTGGATGCTATTTTTTAAATTATTTTAATTTAACTCCTCCCACTCCCCAATAAAAGGACAGAAAAAGGTATTAATGTTTCTGGCTTCAGAGATGGTGCTGACATGGGAACCCTGGAACAATATGCAGCTTTTTCTTTGTTACAGGGCTTTTCTAAGCTTCTTGTTTGGAGTTCATTGGCAGACAACGTCAGTCTCCCACTGAGGTGCTTTGTTTAAGGTATTTATTTCCATACTCTTAATTCATGCCACCTTCCCCATGGTTTTCTGTCATAGAAGATACTTGTCTTCATTTTGACTCGGTTATTAGGTAGCCTAATGACTGAAGTGAAAAGCTTTAGAACTAGAATAAATTACAGAGGAGTTACTAGGCATTTCTTTGCTTCTCACTGCAAATCAATACCACTCCACAGAGCAAGGGGTGAGTACAATGACACTGCATTAAGGAATTAATATTAAAAGCTACTAAAAATAGAACTGAATGGAGAGGGAGATCTTTCACTTAGCCTTAGTAGATAGATTTAGAACCAGAATTAAGAAAAGGCTTATTGGGAGGAGCAGGGAAAATGCTTGAGGAACGTTGGGGGATGGGAGGAGAGTATTCTCCCTGGTGGTCTTAATTTCTCTTGTAATCTAAATACCATGCTTATTTACTCCATGCTAGTCCTGAATACAAAGGGAGTTCAAAGCAACCTTAGTTAAATACCTTGAATTAATCTGGGCAGGAATGCACTTATATTGTCCTGAAGCTGATATGCAGGTGTCTCTTGAACTAGGAGAAAGATTTTGTTGCCAGTTGGATTCTTTTATTAGTTTGTTTTGAAACAGCAAACCAAACAAGCTCTTTCTCTGAACAAGTATCATTTTAATAGGTCTTACCTTTTTTAACTAAATATTCTGTAGGAATTTAAAGAGTTTGGTTAAACTTTTTAAGCTATTTTTTGAAAAAGGAGAAACTAACTCCAAAGGGGAAGTCATCTGCTGTTACATGTAGGAACATATTTGGAAAGTTGATGCTGTTTTTCTAATGTATATACAATTGCACACCTAAGATTATTACTGAAATACATTTTGAGAAAGAAGTATTATTTCTGAAGTTGTAAGTGTCTTTAGAAAGATTAGTAACCTTTTGGGGCCAAATTATTTAATGCACTTCAGAGAATTTTCAAAATTTCTGTTTAAAAATAATCCCAGTGGAGTAACAGCATGGGTGAATAAACATTGAACTGAATTTGTGAGAATTTAAATTGCCCTTAAATGCAGCATGAGAACCTCTGTATCTCACTCTTTTATCTACTAAGTGACTCCATTTTCTTATTCCTTATTTTAATAATTTTGATGAATGTATAGGATACTGTTTCTCGCATAATCAGCTGTTGATCGGGGAGGAAGAGTACAGAATAAAAATAATATTGACACTTACTGCTCTAATAATGGGCCTGCTATAATCTTTTAGCAGTTAATTGCTGTTTGGTAGTGACATCAGCAGAATTTAGAAGATACTAAACTATCACTTCATGATTATTTTTTTTTCAGCAACTAAATGTAAAATTAGCAGCTAGATTATTTAGAGGCATGTGCATCTTGGAGATATGCACTGCTATAAGGAAAGGTGTATATACTTAGATATCTATGTATCATACTCTGAGGGGCCTTGTTTGAGTTTTCATCATTGTTGATGCCCTTCTTTTTCATCTACCTGTGTGTTCAAGTTCTTGATTCTAATTAGTTATAATAAAAAAAGCAGAGCTAATATCACTGATATTTTGGTCATTCTGAATAATCCTTTTTCAGACAGCTACAGATTTGTAAATACAGTAAATTGAACAAGGATTTTGAAACAAAGCAGTTATTACCTTTTGAAGTTGTATTGAGGTAGGAATGAGGCAATGCTTGTCTGCATCTTACAGGACATCAGTATTACACGACATAGCAAGCTCACGTGTGCAAAAATGAGTGAATAGATTTTCTTCAGACATAATTCAGTGCTAGGAGAAATTCTACTGTGTGTAGGACATCTTCATTTTTTGTATAACATAACTGTATGTTACCCCAACATAAGTGACACAGGATTTTTTTTTTTGACATTTCAGTGCTTAAGTTAGATTGTTCGATCATCTTAGGTGTTCCTAAGCAGAAAATACTCTCCCTGCTAAGAAACCTTCCTGAACTTGTCTTGTACTTAATGCATAAAACTATTTCATACCTTGAGTGCAGCTTTCACCTACCGACTGTAGTGCCCTTCTGTTATTTTCTATTATATGATAACAGTAAGGAAATACAGAAACATCAGCTTACATGAATGACAGGAAAAACTTTGGAAACCAAGGAAATGAATGTGATGTTTTGTCAGCTTCTTTAGTGAAGTCTTCCAGTTGTTTTAATTGTAAATAGAGTTAATGTGTTTTAATATATTCAGTAATTTAACTTAGTATTCATTGGCATGACTATTTGAGTAACAATTCAATATTCAAATTCCATGTGGGGCCAAAATGAATATTATAATTTCAAAGAAATTGGTAACTTTATTGCATTTCCTTTTTCTTTGCCTTAGGAAATACATTGGTATTTGTTGAACACAGTATGTTTTTGGTTGGGGTAATAAAAATGTAATGTTTAAAAATGAGCTTTAGCCTTAAAACTTCTTTGATTATTAAGCTCACCAATCTCTTAAGTTTCTACTTCATGTCACCATTTTTTAGGCTTTCCAGTTTCAAATAGATATTAACTCTGCCCCTCCTTTCAGTTTTCTCTTTTGAAGACACCATGACTTGGTTTAGTTTGATTTGGGCTATGTTAGAGCAAAAATAAGAAGAAAAGTGTCTTAATATCTTTCTGTTTTGAAGGATTGGCTGAAAAGAAAAAAAAAAGCTAGGGAAAAGAGGGGAGCTAAACTGTGAATGTTTAAGCAATGAGTCATATTGTAAGTTCTAATTTAAATGTTGTTACGATCCTGAGCTGAGGCAGACGCTGCTGTAAGCGCCTCTTTTCTGTGCAGGGTGAACCGGTGTCTCTGCCAGTACGGCACGGGAGCGGGTGCGCGCGCCGGCAGAGATGCGGCCCCTGCGCCGCACCACCCGCTGGTGGCCCGGGTTTCCTGTCAGGTGCCTGCGCTGACTGACACCTCCCGCTTCCCTGACAGGAGCAGGTGCTTGTTTTCAGTGCAGCGCTGCCCCGGCAGCCTTCCCGCGCCTGGGGGCTGCGCGCCTGCCAACAGTGACACGACAGACGCCCCGGCTGCCCGCGATGGTACCGCTGGGCCTGTGAGGAGCAGCTGGGGAGATCTCCCTCTTGCGCGGGGTGACAACGGTGCCAAGCACCAGCCGTCGGCGCCGGCGCTCGGAAATGGCGGCGGGAGCGCGGCGCTGCGGGCCCCGCCCCGCCGCCGCCACCGCCCCGCGCGGCCGCCAGGTGTCGCTCTGGCACCGCCCGCGGCGGCCGCGCCTCTAGCAGCGGCGGGGCGGGGCGGGGCGGGGGCGCCGCCGCCGGCCCCGAGGGCCCTTCCCGCCCGCGCCGAAACCCTGGGGCGCTGGGCGTCGGTGGCGTCACTGCTGCTGCTGCTTCCCGCCTTTACCCGAGGCTGGGCGGTGCTCCCGGCTTGTCGCTTCGTTTTTCTTCCTACCGCTCAGCTGCCTGTCTTTTCTGGCACGCTGTGCTAGCGCCTGTAATGCAACTGCACGGGAACTTGGCAAAGATTTTTCTAAGTTCAGTGCAGACCGATTCTCGTATTTTTAATGAACCATTCACAAGGATATGTCTTTTCAAACTAGAGCTGAATGTGTAGTTTCTCTTCGGTCTTCTAGTAAGACTTTGTAACAGAGACTTGTTTATTTTCATTTCTTTCTCTCCTTCAAGGAGTGGTTGTTATTGCTAGCTGTTAGTACTTTTAAGGATGGCATTATAGGAAGGGTGTTTTCCTTCCCTAGCTAATGGGGTTAAGAATTAAAAATAGTTTTTTACTATGAGTTCCTGTTCTCCATCTCCTTTGCCCCTCACACCCCTGTAGATGAAACACTGGAATGAGTCAGTGTGTGAAAACTCTGTTTAATGATGAGCAAAAAGCCAGTTTGGTCACGCTGAAAACTTGAAGCTTTCTTATCAAAAGGAGCAGGTGCAGCGTACTCTGGGAAAGAAAACACCTGCTCTCTGCAAGCGTCAGTGCTGGCGAGCGGGGCGAGGACGACGCCACAGCTGAATGGTGGTGTTGAATCAGGGCAGGCCGCTGGGCTGCGGCTGCCCGTTGCTGGAGCCGGTTTCAGTCTGGCCGCTCGCCTTTACCTCTTCCCTGCGCCATAGGCTACTGTTCGCTAGGAGCTGCACCGAGGTGGCCAGATTTCACTCAGTTGAAGACACCAAACCATTTGTCATACTTGGCCGTCAGTGGCTGGAGGTACTGATTGGAACTGAAGCGGTAACTTTAGTATGCAAAATAATCTATATCGCCTTACTTGAGAGGAAAATGTCATTTCAAGTGCTCTTTCAAGAACAGATTTTAAAGGTACGAAAGTACAGATGATCTGCTCCACTGTTAGTATTTAGTGGCAAGCAAAATAGTCATATCACTCAAGGCTGACCATTTACAGCAGTTTAAGGATCTCTTCCATAGCAGGCAGTGTTATCCCAGTGATGGAATATTGAGCTTTAAAAAAGTGCTATAGAAGATATACAATAAACCCAAATAAAAATATTTATTTGCAGACAAGTAGATTTTTCGTGTTCATACACAGTAGTGTGCGCAAATGTGCACCTAATATTTTCAGCAATACTATTTTCCTGTTAGAAAAACTTGCTAGAAATGCACCGGTACATCAGCTCTTCTTTTGGAGGGGCCTTCCCTGGAGTACTGCTAAGCAATCCTGACCTGGGCAACAGGTATTGTTGTGGTATGACGCCGTTTCCTTCTTTACAAGAAATTGCGTGCTTCTGTGCACTCCCTGTTCCTGTCAGCAGGAAATGAAGATCAGGAATCAGATCCAAGTCTTCTGCAAGATTGTGCAAAGCAATAGCCCCGAAGATAAGCTTCCTATGGCAACTTCAATGAGTCACAAGATAAGGATGTATTAAAATTGCTTCTAATACAACCCTCATTTCAAAAAACAAACAACCCCCCCCCAACCAAACAAAAAAAATACTGTTTGCAGAGAAGTGAAGACACAGTAGATAACTTCTGGTAAAAGTCTTTGCTTTTTGATTCTGGTAAAGATGAAGAGGTTTAACTTGTGAAATACTAACTGCCTTGCCTTTGGTGGTTCATTTTAGTGATTCAAGCCAAAATTAGAAGTGGCCTGTTTTCAATGACACTTGAAAATTTAGTGCTATGTTGATAGTCTAAAATGAAGATCTTTTGACGTTGCGGATGAAATATGTGCCACCAAAGTTCAGTTGTGGTTTAGCTGGCCATGGAGTTGGGATATAATTATATTATTTTAACTCCTGGAGATCATTACTACTTTGGGAAATAAAACCCCCAAGCATCAGAACTGTCAAGGTATATATTTTGAACTTTTATTTAAAGTAATACTAGGTTTTATTTATTTTGGAATGCTTAGCCAGGTTTTCATTATTAAAACTAGACTAGAACAAGGGTTTGAGTATTTGAGCAATAATAATAAAAAGGAAAAACACAAACCTATAAATTTTCCACTTTTTAATAGGAAAACTGTTTTGAAATAACTGCTTTATGCAAAACCGTTTGTCCTAGAACATGGATTTAAACATGTGCTCACCCTTCATGCTTGATTTGAAAAAGCACAGACTTCTTGTGTTTTTTTGTAAAAATTGCTCTTCTACCACTGCTTACCTGGTCTTGCTCAAAAAAGGCCAAACCTACCAAAGGATTTGTCCAGGCCACCCCACTAAGCTGAACCCTAAATTAATCCATTGGCAACTCCGAAAATTGTTTCCTTATAGTTTTGGCAAAATGCTGACTACAAGGTGAACGCCTCGATTTGTTTTGTTTTGCAGTGTGAGTTGTGGGGTTTTTTGTTTGTTTGTTTTGGTCAGCTTGCAAATATAGTGGGCAATGATATATGACCTTAGAAAGTAGAGGAAAGTATGAATTTGAGAAATGGGGAATAGGGAGGGTTGCCTGAGCACCTAAAATATTCATTTCCAGGACGAGGTCTGCCTTGGAAAGCTCCCTCCAACCCCATTTTCCCCTTTCTCTCCAGTCTGTCAGTGCAGTGAGTGAAAAATGCTTTTCCCTGGCAGACACCCCCATGCCAGCTTGCCCCTGTGGTGGTCATAGCTATGCTGACAGTGTTTTTATTGGCCTAACTTGTCATTTGGGAGGCGATACAACTATGTCAGCAGAAGTCCTTTTGATGTACTCTTGCTGTGTCCCCATTAGAGGGCTCTGCCAACGTAGCTGTGTTGTTATAACTGGTGCAGAGGGTATGTTTTGTAGTCAGGACCTGCAAAGGTGATTAAAAAGACCATCATGCTGATATGTGTTTTGGGGGGAGGGAGGGGAAGCCTAGTGTGTCAAGAAGCTGGTTTCGTTATTATTTCAGAATAGAATGATATCCCTAAATTATGGACTCTTTTTTGGTTTTGGATGAAATTTGGGGAGCTTCAGATTTGGGTCAGCTAAAGGTGAGTGCCTTTCTACAGTATATGTGTTTTTAAAAGTCTTAGATAAAAGAAACTTATCATAGTGTAGCAAGGAATAAAAATGTTCATTTCATCATTGAAATGTGATCATTTTAGAGAGTGCTAATATTATGTGTTATGTTCTGTGTGCTTATTTGACTGTAAAGTGAGAATGGACCTCTTATTTTAAGACTCTTCAGTGGCACCTCACGAGATTATATGACTTGAATTTAATATTGGGAAATTTAGTGAAAATGGCATTCTAATTTTTCTGTATTTCAAGCTTCATTAAGTATATTTGCACTTAGAAGTTGCAAGCAAGATGTTAACATTTCAAATGCTTAAGAATGGAATACATTTCACCATTAAAAAGTAAAATAAAGTACCAGCAGACTCATTTTCTTTTCCTTCTCAAAGGGACCTTTCCAACACTGTGGTTGTCTCTTGTTGATTTGATTAATGAATATTTTACGCATTAGAAAAACCATTAATTATTGCGTTTGGTTGCAGCAAT
The DNA here is from genome assembly GCF_036417845.1 of Apteryx mantelli. Taxonomy (NCBI): domain Eukaryota; kingdom Metazoa; phylum Chordata; class Aves; order Apterygiformes; family Apterygidae; genus Apteryx; species Apteryx mantelli. The sequence goes on from NC_089979.1 coordinate 131,415,192, forward strand.
AATTATATGTTTCAAATAAAAACTAATTAATAAGCGGAAAAGCATCATAGCGCATGAAGTGTGCTTGTAGTTTACTTGATCTAACAGATCATGAGATGCCTTTCTGACATTTGTAGCTCTGCAGCTAGTCACCAGCAATTACGTTCCATTTGAAAAGAAATTAATTACCTGATTTACGGCATTAGTTCTTATAATCTGAGACATGAGCTACTGAGAATATTATGAGGATGCTGTAACCACAGCGGGTAGTAATATTCTCTTACCAAATTTTGATTGTACCCATACACAGCTCTTTTGTAGTTGCCACTGGAGTTTTGGGTGGGTTTTTGGAGGATGGGGTGCATGGGAAGTGGATTAAAATCTGGGCGGTGAGGTGCCTTCACTTCAGTTGGGGGGAGGCAGGATCCACTGTTCAGCCTGTGCCGTGGGTTGAGGAGGGTTCTAGCATGTTCAATACTATCTAACCATTGTTAATGCAAATTATTTTGGAGACAGAGGATTGGAAAGTTCTCGCAATTTCTGGCAAGGAAAAACACTTCTTAAGGCAGTAGATTGTTGGTAATAAGGACCACAAGAGTAGCACAGAAGTATATTTTGATGTAAACAAATGAAGACATGTCTAAGTTGATGAAGTGTTTGGGTTGAGAACTTCTGTCCTGTTTTTTTTTGTGTGTGTGTGTGTGTGTGTGTGTTGTGTTATTTATAAATAATAGATGGCACTGGAAAGTTAGGCACACTCTCATTTTTCACTTTAATTGCCTGTTTGAAGACAGTATGACAGATCCAAAGGTTGCTTTTTGCTATATTGTTACAACTAAGGAGCACTGTGGTCACTTGCTAGTGTGCAGTAATTAATTAATTGCAGAAATTTGAATGTTTTTAAACAATCAGAATCCATGACTGGACTCCATGCGTTCTTTCTCTTTTCTCTTGTCCATATCTGAAATATCTTTTTCTTATACATAGTTATGTTGCAGTGTTGTTTGTTTTTTTAACTAAAAGATACTTTTAAGAAGATTTGCAAATCTTTGTGTTTTTATTTACTTGGCAATTGATTTTTATATTAAAAACTGAAAATGTCAGATAATCTACTCAGTTGTGTTGCTGAGCTACTATTTTAACCATGAAATCCTTTTCATAATTATGCATTAAATTGATACATTTGACACTATAATCGGAACCCTGCTTGGCTGGACTATGGGAGGTAATGTGGGGCCTTTGCTGAATGGGGTGGGTGCCCTGGTGACGAAGGATGCAGAGAAGGCAGAGTTACTGAATGCCTTCTTTGCTTCAGTCTTTACTGCTCAGGCCAGCCCTCAGGAACCCCAGACCCTGGAGGCAAGAGAGAAAGTCTGGAGAAAGGAAGACTTTCCCTTGGTCGAGGAGGATCAGGTTAGAGATCATTTAAGCAAACTTGACACCCACAAATCCATGGGCCCCGATGGGATGCACCCACGAGTGCTGAGGGAGCTGGCGGACGTTCTTGCTAAGCCACTCTGCAACATCTTTGAAAGGTCATGGAGAACAGGAGAGGTGCCTGAAGACTGGAAGAAAGCCAATGTCACCCCAGTCTTCAAAAAGGGCAAGAAGGAGGACCCAGGCAACTACAGCCCAGTCAGCCTCACCTGCATCCCTGGAAAGGTGATGGAGCAGCTCATCCTGGAGGCCATCTCCAAGCATGTGGAGGAAAAGAAGGTGATCAGGAGTAGTCAGCATGGCTTCACCAAGGGTAAATCATGCCTAACCAATCTGATAGCCTTCTCTGATGGAATGACTGGCTGGGTAGATGAGGGGAGAGCAGTGGATGTTGTCTACCTTGACTTCAGCAAGGCTTTTGACACTGTCTCCCATAACATCCTCATAGACAAGCTCAGGAAGTGTGGGCTAGATGAGTGGAGGACAGTGAGGTGGATTGAGAACTGGCTGAATGGCAGAGCTCAGAGGGCTGTGATCAGCGGCGCAGAGTCTAGTTGGAGGCCTGTAGCTAGCGGTGTCCCCCAGGGGTCAGGACTGGGTCCAGTCTTGTTCAGCTTCTTCATCAATGACCTGGATGAAGGGACAGAGTGCACCCTCAGCAAGTTTGCTGACGATACAAAACTGGGAGGAGTGGCCGATACACCAGAGGGCTGTGCTGCCATTCAGAGAGACCTGGACAGGCTGGAGAGCTGGGCGGAGAGGAACCTCATGAAGTTCAACAAAGGCAAGTGCAGGGTCCTGCACCTGGGGAGGAATAACCCCATGCAGCAGTACAGGTTGGGGGTTGACCTGCTGGAAAGCAGCTCTGCCGAGAAGGACCTGGGAGTGCTGGTGGACACCAGGTTAAGCATGAGGCAGCAGTGTGCCCTTGTGGCCAAGAAGGCCAATGGTATCCTGGGCTGCATCAGGAAGAGTGTTGCCAGCAGGTGGAGGGAGGTGATCTTCCCCCTCTCCTCAGCCCTGGTGAGGCCCCATCTGGAGTACTGCGTCCAGTTCTGGGCTCCCCAGTACAAGAGGGATGTGGCACTACTGGAGCAAGTCCAGCAAAGGGCTACAAAGATGATTAGGGGACTGGAGCCTCTCTCTCATGAGGAAAGACTGAGAGAGCTGGGCCTGTTCAGCCTGGAGAAGAGAAGGCTGAGAGGAGATCTTATCAACGTGTACAAGTATGTGAAGGGAGGGTGTCGAGAGGATGGGACCAGACTCTTTTCAGTGGTGCCGAGTGACAGGACGCGAGGCAACGGGCACAAACTGAAACACAGACACTTCCATCTGAACATGAGGAAAAACTTTTTCACTGTGAGGGTGACAGAGCACTGGAACAGGTTGCCCGGACAGGTTGTGGAGTCTCCTTCTCTGGAGATATTCAAAACCCGCCTGGACACAATCTTGTGCAAGGTGCTCTAGGTGACCCTGCTTGAGCAGGGGGATTGGACTAGATGATCTCCAGAGGTCCCTTCCAACCTCAGCAATTCTGTGATTCTGTAAAGGATGGTGGTTGCTTCTGAGAGTTCACAGTACAGATTAAATAGCTAGCTAGCAAGGATGAAATAGGATTGCTCAATAATGGTATTATATTAAAAATGTTCTATTCTTCTGCCTTCCATAAGGCTGAAGCACAGATTTGTTTCTGTATAGATTATTTGAAATAGCGTATACTACCATAACACCCAGAAATAAATCATTTTATCATGAGATAAAGCTTTGAGTTCTTGTTTCTCGATGAGTTTGTCTTATAAAATGGAGTTCCACATGTACTGGTCTGCAGCAGTGAATTGATATTATTGGTTGTTTTGTTCCTGGAGGTTTTGTTGCTTTAATTTTCAGTAGACTGCTTTTGAACTTACGTATCCTCTTCCTTATGCAGTCCTTCTTGCAGTGATACCCTGGTCTGTGATTGAGCCTTACAGGTTCTTCAGTAATAACACTAAGTGAAGTTAAAACACTGAAGTGTTGTCCTTGGTATAGGGAGTCTTCTATGAAAAGGCAGTTTTTAAAAATTCCCAATTTCTTCAGACACTTTCATAAAGATGATGTCACTTCCATGTGAAGTGCATCTGTGCAAAGAGGAGTGGTATGTGCTAAACCAAGGAGTTAAGTTGGTGGGGGCTGCTTTCTATGCCTTCCAGCTGCCCAGGTGTGCACTCCCAATATATACTTGCTGGCTTTCTGTTTTGAGGCTTCCTCCATTTAAATAAACCTTCAGTGCGATAATTCTTTTCGATAACCACTTGCTTGGTCACCTGTTAAATGCAATTTGCAGTTGTTAAGATTTGTACTAACTTCAGTGTGTCAACAAACCTTAGGAAAAGGCCACAGAAGATCTCCCATTCCTTGTATTCCTTGTATCACTTGTATCTGTGCTGGACTATGTGCTTGCATACAGCTGCATCTGAATTTTTACTAGTCCAGAATTAACCGGTAGTTCGTGTATGGATGTCATTAGGCCTGGATTCTGCTTACATGGATTCCCAGGTACAGTTTACGGTTTTGACTGTGACCTATGATGTCATACCTTAACTTTGGACTACTGCTTCTTGGACTACTGAATCCTTCTGCTGTAATGCAGCAATAGCAATCAATCGATTGCTGAGCTGGAAGTATACAGTCCAAGCTTGAACAGAAGACTGCCAGGAGAACGTTGTCAGTAATATAAAGCTGTCTCCCAGTGGGGGGAAAGGACTGAAGTTTCTTGATCTTCCTGTAATACTTATATGGCCTCTGCCTTTCAGGGTTTTTTTGTGGCTTCATGCAGTCACAAGCAATCTGACAGGGAAAATAAACTGTTTGCAGCTGAGAATTTTTTGCCAGTCTTGAATGAATCAAATAGGGAGAATTTTGTGCTAAAAGAATAGTATGGAACCCGTGGTGTTTGATGAAAATGTGAAAGTTGAAATAAATACAGTGTTTTCTTGTTTGAACTTGCTCTGCACGTAGCTTCCTTAGTCATCTATTTAACAATAGCTTAATCTGTAAATGTGGAAGAGTCTAGTATCTAATCTGACTTCCATTTTTTGATAAGTCCATCTCTGTGGCATTCAGCACCCTGATCTTGGAAAGAACTTAAACTTACACACAAGAATTAAATGTGTACTTGAAGACAGGTAGGTTTAAAACTTTTGCAGAATCATGGTATGTATTTTATCTGCAGTGTTTTGTCTTTGAGGTGCAGAGCACTGTCTCCTGAGACATTCTGCTTCCGTTTTAAAGATAAGGGAAAATGGAGCAGTTCCTAGTGAATGGAGCAAATGATGTGCAGCAGTCCCTGCTACATTCTGAGTGTACTCTTAAATGAACAAACTTTGAATGCATATACCATAGGCTGAAAAGCTAAATACATTTTTTCTATTGAAGATATTACTAGAGGACCATGTTTGTATCTGTAAAATCATAGTTGTCAGCTAGCTTCTTGAAATTCATAAGACCTGAATAACACTGCGTCTGGAATTAAAACTGTGAAATTCATAGTGGCTTCCTTGTAATGGAAATTTTGGGTTGGGAACAGTTTCCAGTAACATTGAATTTATCTGTTTCTGGCTTCTTAAGCTATGTCCGTATAAGAACAATTGTGGACTTTTAAGGAAGCCAACAGAAATCTTTGCCTTGGCATCATTAGTGAAGCGAGCTAGGTTCTAGGGAAATGTAGGTTTTAATTAATTAGCTGAGCTGACTTACATCTGCCAGTTTTTAAGGCCAAGTGAAATAGAGCACAGACACTCGGAGAACTTGGTGGTGGGTGAGAGGAATGTGTGTGTGAATGCTGTAATGAAGCTCGTGGTGAGGCTGGAGAACCTTTGTGGGTTGTTAGTTCAGCATAGTGTAATTTTGTTTACACACTGATTTTGCACAAAATGATGAGATTATCATAAACATCTCCAGGTGACTAGGGAGAAAGATCGTACTGAAAGACCTTGGTCTTGTAAATATGAGTTTCAGTGCTTTTAAAAATCCTTTGCAGGACCTTTATTTTCCTAACACTGGGAGCATTTTGTTACTCTTTTTAAGACTGAACAGAAGGAGACAAGTAATACCCTTGGGATGGCAAGGGGAGTTTTATCTTTTTGCTTTTGTTGCAACTCTTTTGCTTAATTAATGGTGTGGCTGATAGTAGATATATTTTTCAAATCCCAGTTTTTAGATAATGTATTGATCTTTTTTTTTTTTCCCCAGAAATGTAGTATCTACAACTTCAGTGAAATCTGTTGGGGTGTTACAGGTACCGAACAATCTTGACAATCCAGTCACCTCATTTCTATGTGAACAGGGATTCAGATGTCCTTTTTTGGGTACCTGGACTCTAGTCAGTCTTGACCTCAGCTTCTGCCTGTTCAGTGGTAGCGCAATGGGGTAGAGGCAATACAGGGTACTTCAGTCCTGATGGGCTGTTCAAGAGATTGAAGAGTAGTTTAAATTTTACATCCTTTAAATCATGATCTTTGCTTGTGAGATTATCTTTATCAGTTAGCACCTTTCCTTGTGACTGTAAGAAAACTTTGCAGTTGAAAAATAATGCCACTGAAATTTGGTGGCATTTTGCTGCCTGCTCTTTATAAGGTGAAAAGCAACTTTTCACTGTGATTTAAATGCAGGAACTGTTATGAAAAATCTCTTATGTAAAAAAAAAATCTCTCATTGCCTGTGATGATTTTCCTGTATTAGTGGTATGGCAAAACTTGTATCTCCATATATAACAAGGAAGATGTGGCATGTATTCTATGCAGAAATCCTCATGCAGGAGAAAATTAGGGAGTTATGAAGACAGTACGTATACAGGATGAGTATTCTTTTATTGTTGTTGTTGTTTCTTCTCTTTAAAATAATTTGCCAGGTTAGGATTTTGCAGTGTTCTCAAGTTGCAAGCTTTTTCTGCAGTGTGGTGCAATTTAGTAATATTAGTTTGGTTCAATAGTCAGTGATTCATTTTGTTAGAACATGCACCACAGAAAATGCCTGGCTTTGTCTGAGCACTTTAAAAATGGCACAGTGCAGTTTATGGTCTTAGTCTTAGTTATTCATATTTCTTGTCTGGTTGCCAGTATGAAACATTGTGTGGATGTGAAAAATTGAAGTGTGTCTAATCCCATAGATGATTAGTTGGGTAGTGTGTTGGCACCTACATTTTAGCATATTAGTAGTGATATGGGGGGGGGGGAGAGGGGACCCCCAAAAGCCGTAACAAAACCTATTCATATAGAATTCTATTCATATAGAATATCTGAAATCAAAATTTTATTTTTATAACACTTCATTGGAAAAAAGAGGGGAAAAAAATCTGGGTTTCCAAAATTTAACATCATAGTGAAATAAGAGAAGATAACTCAAAAAAACGAACTCCAGCATTATAGAAAGTACATAGTGTTTACTCTCTTCCCGTTATAAAATAAAAACAGTGGAATGTAATGCTTATGAGAAGAAACAAGTAGTGAAGGCAGCTAGTGTACAGTGGGTGACAATATGTTTTACTAGATTTAAAGTGATTCAGTAAGTGGAAAAAATAATGAAGTAGTGGATCTTAAATATCCCATGTTAATTCAAGAAGCAAGAGTAAATAGTTAATAAGTAATACGTCTGCAGAACCAACTGTTGATCAGTCCCTTCAAAACAAAATCTGTAGTTGTTCTTGTGTGCACGGTCTGTGTATATTTTTCTTTCCTTATATGACCAAAGGAGCCCAGCTCAACCCTAGGTTGTACTGTTTAAACGCTCTTCAAGGAAGAGATCTGTCATCTGTGGATATGTTTAATCCATTATAGGTGACTATTTGGAAACTATTTAGGCTACTTTGGGCTGACTTGATCAGCCTATGCATGTTTGAAGAAACAGTGACCAAACCTTTTACAGAGCCATTTTGTGAGATTGAGAAAGATTCTCCCTTCCCCCTCATTCAAACAGAGAGTTGTCTGATACCCTGCAGATCAGGGTGTTATGCAACATTAATTCAGAAATTGTGCTTTCAGGCATAGTTAGCTAATTCAGAAATTGTGGCTTTGTGTGTCGTTAGAAAACAATGCTATTGTCTAGGGGAACGTCTTTAGGTGTGAGAGAGCAGAGCCCTGGCACTCTAGGTTCAGAGGTTCAGCATCAGGAAATACTGCGACTTAATCTCACTGAGGTACATTAACTATCCTAAAAAAGGCTATATGTTGCTTCTTTTTTTTTTTTTTAACCCCCTAGGATGGTTGTGACCTTTTTGTAGTTAACAGTAATGCACATTCACTCTGTGCTTGAAAGTGTGCTAACATCCAGAAAATAAGTTTAAAATGAAGGCAAGATACAATGAGAGGAAAAACATAAGTCAAGGGTAGCAGGGAAACTGGTGAGAAGGACAGTGTAGAGAAAAAATTATGTACATGTACTTTGTGGCGCAGGGGCAAACAAGTGGTTATACACATCTCTGATTTTTAACTTGTTTATATGTCAGGACATTTTGAGGAGAGAGAAGCGGACTGGCTGACAGCAAGGGCAGAAGCAAATGGCAAGGAAGGAAGGACAAGTAGAAAAAATTGAGTTTTGCGAGGGGCAGGCGTGAAGGAGAGGACAGGAGAGAGGAAAGGGCACTGGCTGGGGGTTGGCAAAGGAAGTCAGCAAGAGCGCAGTGAGGCAGGAAGGAATAAACTGCTGACATTTTAAGACAGTGACAGAAAAGCAAACTGTAGTGAGCAAATCGAGTCCTGCAGAGGCAGGGGCCGCCGGGGGTGTGTGGAAGCTGCAGTAGTGAAGAGATGCTCAGAGAGCAGCAGAAGCAGCCGCTGCTCCCGCTGGTGAGGCTGTTCCCCCTTGCAGAGGGGCAGCCTCACAGCCCCATCCGTCCCAGCAGCTGGTGAGCTACTGCTGTGTTCAGAGCCACGGCGAGGTGCTGAGCAAGAACAAATCACTCGTTGTTAGAGCAGGGAGGCACTTAGAAAAGCAAATGGAGTTTTCGTTAGAGCCCACTGAAATTTTTGAGGACACCAAGTTTGAAAAATGATTGCCCATTTGATCATCTTTACTGCCTTTTGCTGTTAAAGCTGGAACCCTTCTATATTTCTAAAAGTTGAAAAAGCAAAAGTGGTGTTAAAGCTTGATAGAAATCCTATGCACCTTTTAGATGGGCAAGGCGGTGCTGCCTGGGTGGCCTTTGTGCCTTCCTCGGGGGAAGGCTCTGCCTGGGCCTGGTGCCGGCTGGCACGTGTGGCACAGGTTGGACATGCTAGCGCCCTACTGCTCTTCTCCCCATGCCGTGTGCTGGCCCCAAAGCGTAACTGCTGCTGTGTAGTTTCTGTGTTTTCTTCTTTCTTCTCGGTTCCGGTGTGTGCGATAATGAAGAGGCTGCGTTGCAGCCACCAGAGAGCCTTTGATAGTGCAGTGCTGGGGGGCGGTGGTGGTAGTGCATATGGGTCCATGTTTCCTCTCACCGAGGAGAGTCCTCTTGACCCACCTGAGAAAGGAGCCTGGGACTGAACTGGCCTGCACACAGTGTGGGCCATCAGGGGGCTGTGGACCAGCAGCAAACAGGGAGCAAGCAATACCAGCAAGGGGACAGGTTATTATAGCTGGGGAAGAGAATTAACATTTGAGGGTGTTATATAGCTCCCTGTTGCAGTGCAAAAGTGAATGCAATGTTCTAGTGACTGGCAGTCCACAAGGTGGTTGTGTCAGGAGGAAAAACAGGTGAAGTATTTTGAGTGCAAAGTTTATACAAGATTTTCTTGACCTCCTCCTGGATCATTTTTCAGTGGGTTGGGGGCTATGCCATAACTGACTTGCGATACATGTGGAATTTGATACATGGAGGGGGGAATAGAGATTGTGTGTGCTGCGCTCCTCCTGTGTGTCAGACAGCACTGCCTGTAAGAGACAGAGGCACTTCTTTGTGCAGGTGCCAGCTCTCGAGCTTCTCTGTGCTGTGGTAACATACTTCTACAAAAAGTATGGGCTTTTCTAATCTTCAGCTAGCGCTAGGATGAGCTGCTAGCACACAGAAGGGTGGTGGATTCTTCATTTGAGCTTTCCCTTGTGCTCTCTCTCCTGCAGGTCTGTGCAGTGCTCTGATGTAAACCAGGCCCAGCTTTGTCTCATTCAGTCACAGAAACTATTCTTTATAGATGGAGGTTAATCCCATTTAAGAACTGGATTAGCAAAGATGTAGGCACTTAACCACAGATGCCTTAACTTGGGTTGAAGCAGATAGTCCCGGCTGGGATTAATGCTCTGCAGACCTTCTGTATCAAGGCAGTTTCATGGCAGGCCTTGCACCACAGCAGTGTAAATCTAACAGACTTCACCGTGATGGCCCTTGTATGCTTGGCCTGCTAAATGACTGCGGGTTTTGTAGAAACAAAGACAAGTAAAAGATCTTTGTGTTGTGTGAGCCTAGCTTCCTCAGAGAAGTGAATTATAAAGATAACGCAAAAGATAGCTGAGGCTTTGCTCTCTGTGGTTAGCTTAACACAGAGCGTGGTGTGCTAGTAATTACTGCAGAATTTCCTTGAGCCCAGGAAAGGTCTGCACCTTTTCGGGATAAGAGGCTTTGGGTTGTCTGTTGTCTTGGCACTTTGGGTTGTCGATTGTCTTGGCACTTGTACTTTTATCACTGTTTTCTGAACTTCCTTAGAGGTATTTATCTCTTTATGGGCATATTGATAAGGTATGTTAACAAATCCTGGAGTCTGAGCTTCACAGGAACAAATGGAGGAAGGAAGGAAGATTAGAATCAGTCTGAGCTTTGTGTGGAGCTGGGGGGAATTCTTTGCTCCTGAATAAACACATGAGCTGTTTAGGGCAATGCTGTGACTACTGTACCTGCCTCCAGCTGAGCCCCCATTTACTTCAGCTTAAACCTTCTTTAAGGTAGGGCAGCAGAGACAGATTCCATAATAACTGTCTGAGATTTTTGTTTTGTTTTGCTTTTTAAAGCAACTGATGAGGTCAAACAAATGTGGCTATCAGGATAATGAGCTTTTCACCATTAACCTTGGTTAAAGTTGTAGGAAGAAGCCAGAGCAGTCTAAAATATGGTCTGGCTGTGGGGTTTTTGCTTGTTGGTTTGTTCTTGGGTTGTTTTTTACTTGTACCCCCCTCACCCCCAACCCAAAGTAGATGCTTTCTCAGAAATAAAAGATGAATAGCCATAGTGCTATAGGGAACCATTTATTAAAAAGTCTTTTTTATTCTTTATAGTTAAAAAGCAAAAGTTGCACCCAGAATTCTTTTAAAGTCATGCATAAAATATGTTGTTAATGACTGTATAGTAATATGCACACGCATGATACACATTTTCCATTGGGAGCTTTTGAAAACTGTTTATAGTTAATTCCTAAAGGTGCATTTCTGTGATGTGGAGCAACATTGTATTTGGAACCCCAAGATAATCCTATTTTTTATATAAAAAACTACTTACAAATATGGGTATACTCCTCTGGTTTTGGCTCCAGAAATTTGAACTAAGACTGCTTCTTTGTTAGATAAAAGCAAAACTTAACTGAGAAGGGATGATGAAAATAGTGATTTAAAGCATATTCTTTCACTTGAATGAGAAAGTTGGTACTAGAGGGAATTGGGTAATGTTTGCTTCAGGGCTTTCAGTGAGCAATGCTCTGCTGGGCAGGCGTTTTGCTTCAAGTGCATTTTTGTATGACTTTTCTGATTGAGAGCTCCAGAAAAGAAGCCCTAGAGAAGGGGGGAAGCAAAACTGAGATGCAGAAGCAAAGTGTCAAATCCCGGCCGAAAAGATTTGATCAGTCTTGAAACGTCTCAGAATGTGTCAACCAAATTTAGAAATAGCTACATTAAAAAAGAAGAAAGCTTAATTCTTTTCACACCGTAAATCATGGAAAGCAGTGAAAACTAATATTTATGAGAGAGATTGTCAAAGTTTGGGTGACAGTTGGAAATTATATCACTGTCGATGTTTGAAATTCCTGTGTAAAGTAATGCAATACTGTGTTTATGAATGAATGAATAAATGATTGTGCAGTGTTAAGCATACTCTATAAGGATAAACTGGGCAGAGCTATTTTATATCTCTTGTCTCGACTTCAGTTACTTTGCAGTATACATTCCCATAGGTTTCAATATGAATGCCAAAACCTCAGATATATTTATTTATTTATTTTTATTTTTTGTAGATACAGACCCACGTGTATTAGAGAAACAAGAACTTCAACAGCCAACATATGTTGCTCTAAGTTACATTAACAGGTAAGTGTGCTGTTTTTCAGGTGTAGCTGCTCATGGTTTGCGCAACCTGTGTATAAATGCATATACCAGAATGGTATGCCAGTGTATTAATTTCGTTTTAGTTGTTTCACGTTGTATGACACTGCGATGATACCTGTTTTGGAAAGCCAGTTGAATTAAAACCTGACTAAATTCTTTATCATTATTATAGAGGGCACAAGCAGCCTCTTAGTTGTGCTGTTCGGGTCCCTTGGGGATGAGGCTTTGGCCTTTTATGTTGAAGCTAACTCTTTTTCAATACAGGATAATTTGTCTTTGTTGAATTTTTTCCACTTTCTTGTACTTCACACAGCATAATAGGAGAGAGTTACTTTTATAGAACAATGCCCCTTCTTTTTTTCTTTCTTTTTTTTTTTTTTTTTGGCCAAACCGTGTTTTAATCCTAGATAAACATTATACTTGAAGTGTAATTCCTCATTTAACATCTTTTTTCCTGTTTTAGGTAAATCAGCGTGTTGCTATTCTAGGGTTATTTTGCCTTCTGTTACATATTAGTTTTTGATCAGATGTACTATGGTTGAAAGTTATAGTCAGTTGCTTTTTGGAAATGGTTTTGTATGAAAACTATTCTCTATGGGTTTATTGGCTTTTATGCATGGAATGCCAATATCCTTTTGTATCTTTGTTCTCTACAGGATGAGACACAAACTCACAAGCCTGGAAGATTTAACACAAATTTAACTCAGGATAGACTGAATTAATTCAAACTTCCATGAGTCATACATAAAATAAAATTTTTCATTTTAATTATGCTTATTGTTAAAAATGAATAAAAGACTGTTAAAAACACAGAATCCACCATTGGCTTTGTGTAATATCTGCTGTAGAGAAAGTGTGCCAGTGAGGAAGAAAATGATTTTGAGGTATGAAAGTAAGAACTGATGTTCGCTTGGTTAAGTAAATTTTCTCCGCTCCATGAGACTAAGTATGGTCGAGAATAGCTGGTATTGACATGATTTCCTATTTGGCAAATAACTGTTGTTTTTGCTGGAGACAGTCTCACCCTTTAAAGCATATTTTGCAATCAACAACCCTTTTTAACACTTCTTTCCGTTGATCTCATTTAATGTGTAAAAAAAAAAAATTTTTTTTTTGGCAATATGCAGGCTTGGTATGTTATCATGTATGTTGGTATGTTTCCCTCTTTCCATTATACACTAGGGCGTTTTCTGTTGTTGCTTCTGTGATTATTTTGCTTGGTGTGAAGGAGAGGAAAGCTTTTTAAAAATTGGGGAAAAGCTGATGTAAGACCACAGAAGGAGCTGCAGGATTTGATTGTTTGATTCAGAATTGGAAAACACTTTTAAAGTAGTTTGAAAGTGCTACCTTGTCTAGATTTCAAGATGGTGGTGCCCTTTTTGATTGAGTTCTGTGTGACTGAAGTGGTTCTAGTTAGTCACTATGTGTTTTGCCCAAACTTTCTTACCCTTTTAATTTTGAGAAACAAATCTGTGGAATTGACTTGAGTTCTTCTTAAAAAAAAAAAAAAGAAAAGAAAAGAAACAAACAAAACCTTAATTGACTCTTGTTTTATTTAAACCAGCCTGCTGCTGTTTAATTGCTCTTTTAATAGTATTTTAATTTTTTCTGAAGTGCTGATGTCTCTCACTGAACCACCTGCTCTACACAGCTCAAGCTCTTGAGGGAGCAGCAATATCCATTACACTATGAGACATGCCTTTCTATCTCCCACTACATATGCCAGAGCTTGAGTTCTGCTTTGTTGTCCCAGGCTATGAAATCAGATTTTGTAGCCTAATACATGTCATAAACATGTTGCATACTGTTAAATATCAAACACCAGATACTGCTGCACTTTTTTTAAACCCATGCTTTTATGGTTTCCAAGTAGAACAGAACTCTAGCGTGGTTCCTGCTGTGAGTTCCAGGCCTTAAAACAATCTTCCTCTGCAGGTTTGTATATTCAATATGTTCTGTGTGGGCCATACGTTCTCATGGAGCCTGGGAAAATAGGGACTTCTGATTCTCAGCTTTTGTCAAATTGTATGATAAGATACTTAATATATGTTGTGGTAGAAAAAAAAAATAATAGAATGATTAGATAGATATGCTTCATGCTCTGCCCATTGCCCTGTTGCATAGTGGCCATTACATGCTAAAACACAACAACGTAAATCTGGGTTATCTAATTTGCTAACTGAGAGGATAAAGTATCAGTAAAGCAGGTAGTAGGGATAGAAAGGTACAGGAATTTTTTTTTTCCAATTTGAAACATACTCTTGTTTCCATTTCCCATCTACTCATAGATTTTCTCAGGCATATTAGTATGGCAATATTTTATATGCCCTTAAGTTCTGAAACAGCCTTCAAATTGTGAACATCTGAATCTACAAGGCTCAGTTTCTTTCTCTGCTGAAGATTTACTGCAATTACAGCCTTCAGTGACTACACACAGATGGAGTTTCCATAGTGTGTGATCCTCATGCAGACAGATAACATTCCTTTTTAAACCAGTGGATGAAATATAAATTATAGCTCATAATGGTTTATGATCTCCACGTCAAACACTTGTACCAGTGACTGACAGAAGCACAACAAATCCTTTTCTCAGTTTAGTGCAGTCGTAGCACGCTTGCCAGTATTGATGATTGTTTCCTATTTACTTTGCTCTTTACTTTTTTAGAAGTCAAAATTGGAATCAATAAGATACCCTACTGCCAAAGCAGATGCCGTTCATCTGCTGCCATCCTATAAATACAGGAGTAGTTTGTCTGCAAAGTGTTCAACAGCGCTACCACATGAATGAAATTCTGTCTGTGATCTGTCAGGAGCAGCTGGCCTGAGTGCTCATTTGCAACATCCTCCAGCACTTCTTAGAGACGTTTCCTTTGTATAGGGATCAAGACACCTGTTTCTTATTGCACTGAAATGCAATGATTTCTGGCAGTAATTTACATTGCTTATAGCTTGTATTTATAGCTTTAAGTTAATTATCAATGTTACAGATTTTGCTTCATCTTCATTGAAACATCCTCACCTACATGATGCTGTTAGTGCTTTGAGACTGTTAGTCTGGGACTTCGGTGAAGATGGTTCTTAAGTTTGCCGTATTATTTTATTTAAAAACAAAACAAAACTCCCAGCATTATTAATACATGTGAAAAGGCAATAGAGTCATACAAATATTTTCTCTGCCTAAAAAGGCAATACTAATTATGGCATTAAAAAAAAGCTTTGATTTCAAAACTTAATTGTAAAGAATTTTCCCCTCATTATGGTATAAAGGAGGTATTCTTTTCCTTTGAGATGATATGTATCAGCGATTGAAAGAATACATAAGTTATTGGAGTAAAGTTCCTTGAACCTTGAAAATGGAAGATGAGAGGTGCCACATTAACTTGTATTGTTGGAAGCATATGCTATAAACAGAATAACTGGATGTACATTTAATATAGCTTTTAATAAAAGTGATTTCTTTTTTCTGTAAAATATATTTTTCTTAGATACAGAAACTGCTTTGATTAAAAACTCTTGTTGTGGGGGGAAAAAAGAAAGGCAAGTTAGGATGCACTTACAACTGAAACGAATTGCATAGTGTTTCTATTGCAAATCACATAATGCTTGTATTGGGGAAATGTAAGCAAAGATTAAAATCAAGTTTCAAAAGTTACCAAAATACTTTTAATCTACATTAACCCTTGCTTTTTTTAATAGTGATTTTCCATTGGTAATTGAGATCATTAGATAATACAATAAAGATTTTAATAAAATAGTTTTTTTACATCAATCCTGAAAGCATTTACAGCCTACTAAGATGAACATTCTTAGTGTTGTCTGTAGGCCGTCTGATGCATGAGGCTGTTGAATATCTTTAAAGTTTATTCCTGTGCGAACTGGAGCACAAATAAGAGCTGTGATCAAAACTGAAGGTCGTTCTTGGGTGAATAGATTATCCTTTTTGTTTGTTTGTTTTGTTTAAATTCCCGTTAATGTGGAAGCACATCTCTGAGCCACTCTTGACATTTTTGCTCCTCCCTTCCCCTTTCATTTTCAACTAGCAAGATTTTGCCTCACTGTTGCCATTGTAAACTACAGTAGGATCCAGGCTTCTTCCCTCGTTTCCCTTTCCTCTCAATGGCCACTAACTTCTCAAAAACAATTTACCCAACTCAGCTTCCTTTTTAGTATTATTGGAAGTAGAATCGATCATTTCTATGAACATATGCATTTGTGAAAAGAATTAATTGCATTTAAAATTCTAACCACTGCAAACTGTCCCTGTGTCTTGTCTAGCTCACTAATTTTGGTTCTATTAATTGTTTTTGCAGAAGTAAAATTAATAGCTAATGCCATAGGATTTAATGCTCATTTGAAAGTTATTTTAAAAAGTGGTAAGTCTTTCAGTAGTGATATATTTAATATACGGTATGTTACTAATGGAATAACATGAAGAATGTTTCGGATTTGGAGGCATTGGTCTTTGACTAAGTCTGCATGGTTTCTTAGCAGAGCATCCAAGCCACATGGTACTTACTGGCCCTGTATTTCTTTGGCATTGGCCTTTACTTCTCTGCTCAGTGCTGGGTAGAAATTTAAAGTGCTGCTTATTCCACTCTAAACAGGAAGTTCACTTTTGCTGTCAGTCACTTGCATTCATATCCATTCTCTGTCACTGGGGATATCTTTTGCAGCGCATTTAATGGATTTCCTCTGACAGTCAGTTCTGTGTATGCATTTAGTTATAGCAGTAAACATGCTGTTCAGTAAGTATAGGAATTTAAAGCTACCTAGCAAGATCTTCAACTTTTTCAACACAGTGGATTTTTTCTTGTGTTCTGCTATGATAGATTTTTCTGGGGTAGGTTACCAGCAGTAGTTAAATAAATAAGCTAATAAAAGACTGTAACCTCTCAGAGGTCCTACCCAATAATGGGGTATGCTACCAAAAGGCTCTGGAGAGCATCTTCTCAGTGGCAGTGCAGATCTCTCAACCATGCTCCGCGGTTTCCCTTCCACCCCAAATCAGTATTAGCCATGCATTAGCAGTGTCATGATTATACACATCTGGTACAGAGTGGTACCTTGTTATACCTCAACACTCTACTAAAATAGTTTATCTTATTGATGTGGTTTTGCTCAAAACTACTGAAACTATTTTGAATGATTAGCTATCCTGACCAATAGTGACGACAACGAGTAAATAAATTATATTTTATCTCATCTTTCAGATTTTTCCCTAGAACTTAACTTCTTTGTCCTTCTGATACCAGCTGTTTGTGTCTCCCCCCACCCACCCCCAATTCTTCAGGTTCTTAAACAAATGCTGCCATCCTTTCTGAATCAATATTTAAATTCTTCAGAGGGAAAAAAAAAACAAATCTTGGAAAAGGAGTGCAACTTATTTTTAGTCAGTTTGTTATTCTCTCTTAAGTAGTTTTTGGTTTTATTCTTTTTTGGGATAATGGTGCTAGGAGAAAGCCTGAGGGGTGAGGGGTTAGGCATGTAGAGGAATGATCTTTCCCAGGCTTATTGAGAGCAGGGATAGCAGGGGGCCAAATCCTGAAAATAGTTTTTACTCATGAGCTTCAAGGGAAAATTGTTTTCTGTTGAAAACAAGGCAAAAACTGCTTCAAGGTTACCAAAGTTAACCCAAAATAGACTTTCTTGTAAAATGCATGTGTTTCTAAAGCATTTCTTTTATTCAGCAGTATGCAATTTGGAAAGCAATTTCATATATACTATGAAATTATGAATCTGTCACAATCACTTATACTCACTGCTAATCAAATGCTTTGTGTTTTCCTTATTGATTAGAGATGTACTAATAACTATTTCCAAAGTTTTATTCCAGACCTAATTTATTAATCCTGAGCTTCTTTCGAGTAATGTGACACTCATTACTACACAAATGATTTGTTTTAGACAAACATTATCTGGTACAATTTGCCTTTAACTATTGGGTATCTGCAGTTTTAATTGGCTAACCTGTAGTGAAAGTGCTGTCTACTCTTTTCCTGTGGGATTGGTTTATGTATATCGGACAGGCTTCTAACAGACCAAATGATGTTTGCTGGTGTTACTAGTTAAATGCCACATTAGGGATTTCGGGAGGGTGGTTCTAACAGAATCACTTATCTCTTAAGGGATAGCAACCAAAAAAAGGCGCTGCTTCCATGATTGACCCTTCGTTTTGTTTTGTTTAGTTTGGATTTTTTTTGTTGTTTTCATTTTGCGGTCTCTTGAGCAACGCAGTGTGTGGATGAAGTTGGCTTTCTGCCGCAGGGGCAGGGTTGTTGCAGAGGAACGCAGGGCAGTCCTGGCTCTGGTCAGGAGAGGAGCAAGTTGAACGGGAGCACCCGCTGGACCAGGTCTGGCCCGGGGGCACCTGCTGGACTGGGTGCTCTTAAGGCAAGCAAGGAAAACTCCACTGAGGTCAAAAGAATTGCTGCAGCTGATATTCAGAACTAACTCCGTCTGATCAATTCAAAATGAGATCTGTCTCTTATTTTTCCAGTTTTACTGTTGGACTGAAAGTATGAAATATTTAAATGCAAGGTAGTTCGGAGGTTTTATGGGGGTTAGTTTGGTTTGTTTTTCCACAAAAGTGGTAGTATTGTGTCCTTAGCGCATGAGCATTAAGTTGTTTGCATAATGTGTGGAAGACCAAGACTCAGTTTCCTCCTCGCTGGTCTCTTAAGAGTGTTTTATTCAGGAGGTTAGTGATTGTCTTGAGATAGGACATCGTTTCTCCTCTTTTCCTCTTGTTTCTTTGTACATTCGTTTGAATGTCTGTTGGAGCATGGTTTCGAGTAAAGAAACTGTTAAAATCATGAGGTTGGGGAGCAGTAAGTTTGTTGTTTTTCTTGCTTGCTATCTTAATGGATGCTTTTTCAGAAAGCATATGAAAAAATGGAACAACTCTGAAATAGTGAATGTTCTTGCTCTAAAATAAATAATCACTACAGCATTCACCTGTTAAGCAGGAGAACAGACTTTAAATCAAGTCTTTTTAATTAGGCCTGAGTTTTCAACTTTGCAGGTATTATTAGTGGTGCTTTCTGGATGTATGGAGGCATGCGGCAAGGAAATATATAAAAACACTTAAAAACTGATTTTAATCTGAAATTTTAAACTGTAAATTTGACTTTTTGAATGAAAAAGCAGTTTAAAAAAATGGAAGTAACTAAAAGAAAATTTCCAACATTTTCTTCAGTACAGCATAAACTGTCATAATTCTCATCATGATTCAGAAGCAAAAGGGTAGAGGTAGGAGAATTTTCCCTTTTATGAATCCTGCCCAAGACCTGGTTTTCTGCACAAGAAAATCAGAGTGAGCAAATCTGATATGCTTTCAGTTGCTGTACCACCTGTTCATATTTGATACATTTTATAGTGCTTAGTACCACAGGTTTTGCCCTTCATGTTAAAAATTAACTTTTTTGTTTTTTCCTGTAACATAATACTGTCTTATTTGTATTAAGTATCGTAGCTCTGTTAAGGTACAGCAATTCCCTCAGACTGTTGCTTCTCATTGCAGTGAAGATGCATGCCCAGGCTTCCAGTAGCTGCCAGACTGAACACTTGTGACAGAATACAGAAACAAAGGGATCAAAGTAACATGTCAGTCGACAGATAATATTTTTCTGTCTCGGTGTATTTTTAATGTTTGCAGTGACCAAGTTGGTCATGTGTTTTTATTCATGTAGGCATATCTTTATGCTCTGCTATTTGACTTGTTCTGGAGATGGAACAAGACAAACTTCAGATGATAATTCAAACAAGATGTGCAGAAATGAATTTTATTTAGGGTAGGGGGAATGCCTTTTGGTTTGGAATGATTTACGCATTTGGCTTTGTTTTCTTTCTCTATCAGTTTCAAGCTAAAAGAAACTGAAGATTTATATAATGTACAGCTCTTTTATTTCATGTCAGCAGTAAAGATCAAAAAGCAGATTGGCATTTTAAGGAAAAGACCAAATGCCATGCCCTGAAATAAAAGTTACAAGATGAATTGAAATGTGTAGGGCACTGGAAGAATGTGTTTTAGTTGTTGAGTTGGTTTTGGTTATTAACTGAGAGGTGACTAGCTTTTCCTCTAGGCAATGTTCATATGGAAAACTCAGAGAAGGGGGGAAAAAATCCATCTTATGAATTCTGTTGCACACAAAAATCTCAGATGAAGGAAAAGTAGTCAAGTCAGCATCACTCCTTGAGAGTGTGTGTATACACACCTGTGTGTGTGTGTACTTTAGTTAAACACTACAGCCATCGGTATATGATCCACTCAAGATTTCCCGGATTCTTGTCTCTATCAGTATTTTCTTCATCTTTTGTCAATATGGCATGCCAAAACTGAGGGAAAAAATCAGCTTGTGCTTTTGGCACTGGATTTGTCTTGGCAGGTTCTATTTCAGTTCCCTGCTTTCTGCATGTATTTTCCATTTACCCCTTGCACAGGTCACTTCGTTTTGAGGGAGGAAAGGAGAAATTCTTCAGTTTCCTTCCCAGTAAAAATTAAAACATTTCTTTTCTTGACTCTTAAAATAAGCATGTTTAAATTTGACTGTGAGCAGAGTGGTAGCGCTTTCAGAAGGACTGTATGCTTACCATATGAAAAATTTGTATCCAGATATTTCATTGTCAGGTCTGTGGGGTATTAACACTCTCAATGCCATTTCTTCATATGTTAGCTTAATGGAGCCCTTATTCATATTACACTGTGGTGTAATAATGTCATAACTGCAATATAAATAGTGAACTTGCGTTATTTAATGTACTCATGAAGCTATTTTAAAAAGACACTAATGTGCCAGTTTCGTATCCCCTGGAGAAAGAAGCATTTGTGGAAACTTTATTTTACTTTGATTTCAGAGTGAAGATTGATAAAAGGTTTTACATTTCTGTATTAGTGTGCTTTCAAGTATAGTCTGACATAAAATGGCTGAAAACTGCCTCTGTTCTTCCTGTCTTTATCAGCCATGGAAATGGCTGCCATATACAGCTCTCATCCTGATAAGTGAGGTGTTTTGTTTTGTTTTGTTGTTTAAAACACCATGAACAACAGCAACAAAACATGATGCACAGAAGGGGAAATTACAGACTGCATAGCTAACTTTCTAGGAAAGCTCTTTTCTGTCCAGTATTTTGCTAAAAGCTAGTCTTGACCATCTTGGCTAAATATAATGACTTACAGATTTGGAAATTTACCACCCTGGAATCCTGAGGCAACCCAGGCCAGCCCCTTGGAATATTCATTGACTGGGACTTGACTTTCTTTTTTTTATATAACATAAAGTTTGCTTACCATATAAAGTGATAAGTAATTGGTATTTTGTACAATAGCTCTACTTCTGTTTCTAATTTTATAGATTTATTTAAAAATATCTATTTTATGATAATGCTACCTATTCAGGTTTTGTTGTGAAAAGTCATAGAGGGGATCAGACTAAAAATGAGATTTGGAGGTAAATTTAGTTGTTCAAAGTACAAATTGTTGCATGACATGTTTTCATATATTACATATTTCATATTTTAGGTTTAGATATGCTAGTACATTGCACTAATGCACTAATATGTAATTTATTGAAATGTAACAAACTACATTCCTGAATAATTCCTGAAGTGTCTATGGGTGCTGAATGTTTCTCTCCCCTCTCTTTCCATTCTTATTTTTGCATGTAACACTTCCGAGTGAGGACTCTTCATCTAGCATTCTCAATCTTGTTAGTATTTACTGAGGGAAGGGGACTCTCAGCATTAATGCCATATAACAAAACTCAGTTGTAACACAATTTATGTCTTTGCATCTTCTTGCAGACATTCAGAAGTATGGTTGCAGTTTGCAGGTTGTATACACAGGCTGTCCATGTCATGCTTTAGGACAGCCTAGGCTAGAGGTTATGTGCACATGAGAGAATATACTCAGTGTCAGAGAACTTGGCTCATGAGGAAGGGATATTGATGTCATCTTCCGCTACGTAAGATCTACTCCAAATGCTTAGTTTCAGCCTTAATTTTCATTAAATATTTTTGGGGTTGGGAATGACCTCTCAGTTTGACTTTGAGCCAGGAAGAAAGTTTGCATATCCTGCAAGGATGCATTCATTACCCTGCTACTTCCTCTGCAGTGCTCTCTCTTGTCCCAAGAAATGGAGACCAGGTGTAGAGCTTGACAGAGCTGGCTTCTTCCCTTA